>NW_024062784.1:7500-1207500 GCF_006381635.1 Hibiscus syriacus | reverse complement strand
CAACCAGCAGCCTGGCTTGAATGTGGCAGAGTTGGTGGTTGGACGAGGCTTTGGCTCTGTGATAAGACATAGAGATTTCGAGGAAAGATCAAATTATTATGATACCCTTCTGGCTGCTGAATCCCGTGCTATTTCTGGAAAGAAAGGAATTCATTCTGCAAAAGATCCTCCAGCCATGCACATACAAGACCTTACAATGGTTAGTTTATCTCCTTTTATGTTAATTATTTTCTCTATGGAAAATTTTTATTTCTTATCTGAATTCCAACTTCCTTTTATGTCTGGTACCAGGCATCGGCCAAAAAAGCTAGAGATTTCTTGCCATTCCTGAATCGGGGCAGGATACCAGCTGTCGTGGAATATGTCCTAAGTGGTCATCGTTTTAAGTTGCTAATTCCGAAGGAAACTTGTAGTATTGCCTTCTCATTTTCAGGTGTCAGGTGTCCTGGTCGTGAGGAGCCCTACTCCGATGAAGCCATAGCACTGATGAGAAGAAAGATCATGCAGAGAGATGTTGTGGTATCGGTCTTTCTCTGTGAACTGATTGTCTGCCATTTTTGTTTTTGTGCTTTTGTTTAATGTATGCTTTTCTATGTAGGTTGAAATTGAAACCATTGATAGAACCGGAACTTTCTTGGGATCTTTGTGGGAGTCAAAAACCAATGTCGCTGTTACACTCCTTGAGGCTGGCCTGGCTAAGCTGCAAACTTCATTTGGTAGTGATAGGATTCCTGATGCTCATCTTCTTGAACAGGCTGAGCAATCTGCCAAGAGGCAGAAGCTGAAAGTAAGAAGCAGTTCATATCTTTTTCCTAATTGTTCTTTTGGTAATGCTAATTCAACATTTTGGATTTATTTATCTTCACACTTCTATTTGTAGATTTGGGAGAACTATGTTGAAGGGGAGGAAGTTTCCAACGGACAAGCCGCTGTCGAAAACAAACAAAAAGAACTACTTCAGGTGCTTGAGTAACTCAGCTAAATAGAGCTTTCTAACAGTCATGAACTGGTGATTTACTCTTGTTTTTTCAGGTGGTTATTACAGAAGTATTGGGTGGCGGAAAATTTTATGTCCAGGCTGTGGGAGATCAGAGAGTATCAGCTATTCAAAAACAGCTTGCATCTTTAAATATTCAAGAAGCCCCTGTGATTGGTGCTTTTAATCCCAAGAAGGGTGACATTGTCCTTGCTCAGTTTAGCATGGATAATTCCTGGAATCGTGCAATGGTTATTTCCATTTACTTGATTTTCAGTCCTTGAGGCTTTTATTTTATCTTTTGTTTTTTCAATGTTCCTAATCTTCCTTGTGACTGTTTATATTTTAAATTTTGTGGAGGTGGCTGTTTCCTTTTACGCTTGCCTGCATGCTTGCTTGTTATGCATCTTTGTATGCCATTTGACATGTTTTTGTGTTCCTCCTTTGGCTTGTGAAGATTGTCAATGCACCTCGAGGAGGAGTTCAATCTCCGAACGACAAGTTTGAAGTGTTTTATATTGATTACGGGAATCAAGAGGAGGTTCCATACAGTCAATTACGACCTCTTGATCCTTCAGTAGCAGCGTCTCCTGGGCTAGCTCAGCTATGCAGTCTTGCATTTCTCAAAGTTCCAAACCTTGACGATGAGTTTGGTACCGAGGCTGCTCAGTTCTTGAGCGGTCAGACTTTGGGGAGCTCACTACAGGTTACTGCTATGATAGAAGAAAGGGATGTTTCTGGTGGAAAAGTCAAGGGACAAGGAACTGGCACCGTTCTCATTGTTACTCTCGTTGCCGAGAAATCAGACATCAGCATTAATGCTGCAATGCTACAGGTTTGAATGATTATCCTTTTCTACATTACTAAAAGGACACATTATACGAACTCCAATACTTGTCATAATTTTTTAATATTGCAAAATACGACCTTTGAGTAAAGTCTAGGTCGTATTATTTTACCATGCTTATCCAATATCTTCACTGGTTGGTCACTTGTTTCAGGAGGGACTAGCTAGGCTGGAGAAAAGGAAGAGATGGGAATCCAAGGACAGAAAATCGGTGATCGACAATTTAGAGAACTTTCAGAAGGAGGCAAAAACCGGTAGGCGTGGAATTTGGCAGTACGGAGATGTGGGGTCGGATGATGATGAGGATCTTCCCCCCCTTTCAGCAGCCGTTGCTAAGAAGACTGGAGCTGCTAAGCGATGAAATATTAATATTTTATCACTCCAGGTAAACCAAAAGAAGAATTCACTTGGTAGTTGGGATTACTCAAAATGAGTCTCTTTTAGTTATAGGTAGTAGAACAGCATCTAGAAGACTGAACTTGCTTAAATTTTGACTCTTTTTTCATTTTTCTTTATATGTCCGTTTTTGGTAGTGAGGCTGTGACATTTGTTTTAAACAATAAGGTGAACTGTGGCGTTTATGCTCTGTTTCCATTCGAAGGAGACATGACATCTTTTTTCCTCGTTAAGAAGAGTTTCTTTATGGATATTTTTGTGGTGTCTTTATCCTTTATACGCGCGTGTGATTGTGCAATATTTTGGTGAGTATTCTAATTGACTTAGTAATCATATATGCTCGGCGATTGACTTGGTAAATCTACAACTTACGCAGAGAATAATAACACGGGATGCAGGATTCAACAACCGTTCATCGGGTTTATTGATGTTAATAACGGCTATGCTATAAGTCGACTGATAAAAGTCATGCTTTAGCAGAGGCATTTCCAAAATGAACTTCAAATGCTCGTATATCACCAGACACCAGCCAAACTCATTTATTTGTTCCACGTTTTCCAAGTGTCACCCCTCCTCCGGCAGGGAGCACCGGCAGTTTCTTTGTTGTCTTCCGCTTCTGCTTCCTTCACTCCACTGCTTCCTTGATCATTCAATTTCTCGGCGACCTCTGTTTTCTTCTGACTCTTGGCTGCACATCGTTTAACCAATTGAGTAATTCAAAGAGAAACTAGAACATAGTTAACAGACAAAACGAATTCGAAAAACTCACCTGTTTCTTCCCAACAGAAATGAGCAGGAAGAAAACCGTGAGGATGAGCACCAGAATGGGGACCAGGAAACCTATGGTGGCGGTCGGTTGTTTCTCTGCCCTCTCGATGAAATCCTAAAAGAAAAATACTCGATACTTTATTCGACAAAATCTGCAGATTGAAATATAAATTTGCGCATGAAAGATCGTGTTAAAGAAACCTTGTATAGGACGTCGAAGACCTTCTGCTGCAAACAGAGGTATAACCAACTAAGTTTTACAGTATAAAATCTATGACAAAAACAAGAATGCACGCAAATGCATTACCTGGAAGCCTCCGAGATAGCCTGAACCATTAGCTTCTTCTTCAGCCTTCTGTTTTTCCTTCTCAATCTCGAATTTCGGCTTCCATTGGGTATCCCGATACGACTTCGCAACCTTCTCGTTTTTTTGTTATCAAAATGTTGTCAAACAATATGCCGTCCTGCATGGTCCAAATCTCAATACCAATTGCAGCAATAGGCTCAAAGTCAGGCTTGTCAACCTCGAAGTATTTGGGGTTTGGGATTTGTCCCGAGGCTTCCAAGTACCGTTGTAATTGGGGTTGTCAATTAGAGGAGGATAACATCTTCCCTTGAAAGCTGGATTCGGCTTCATCGGTCTCTTCCATTCGCCGCAACCGGGGGCTGTGGCGCACTTCGGGTTATCAATTTTCGGGGGCCTCCCATTCACCATCCTCTTCATCATCCCAATCGTCTGGCTTAGATGCCTTGGGATTGTCTATCTCCTCAGTCCCATCGTCTAACCATCCTTCTGGTTTTACAGCCTCATCATCTTCAATTTCCAATAGGTGCATCCTCATCCCAAGCATCCGGCTTCGAAGCACTTGGATCAGGAATTTTGGCTTTATCATCCCAGTCCTCCGGTTTCTTACCATCAGGGTCCGGAATCTTCTTATCAGGGATAAGTGGAGGATCAAAATCTTCAGCTGAGAGGAAGTTTGCCTTCTTCTTCCCCTGTCCATCGACCAAAATTCTAACCACATTGTCAGGCTTCAAGATGGCAATGTACACATGAGTAAGCTTGTCCGATGGGATTAACGGTGCATTACCGAGATGATGCTCGACATATACCCCGCTTTTAGGATTCTTATGTTTCAGGATGAAGTGCAACTTGTTTGTTAACCCACATTTGTCGGGTCCAAACATGATAGAGTAAGGTGATCCGTTGTCAAATTCATTCGGTTTCCACTTGGCCTCCTGAGCTCTAAGGTATTTCAGATATGCACCACCGCATTCGAGCCCGTTCTGGAAGCGAGTCTCGAATTGAAGCACAGTGGTCCCATCCTTGAGACTCATAGGCTCATCAAGCTCTTTCACTATTGCATACTTCCGTGCCTTCTCAATAACGAGAAGCCCATAGCCATCGTGCCCTTCACTCTTCGAATGCTTCCATACACCTGCAAAACTCATAAAACCACATCAACATAAATTTGTCACTGAAAAACATCCCATTGGCCTACGAAATCATATAACACAAAGGATATTTCTTCAGTCTTAGACAACCTCAAACTCAACATCTCGAATGTGAGTGTATCGTCGACAGAAGTGTATTGTGAGGTACATTAAACGGCAAAAAAACGAAAAGTACACGAGGCATACAATCCGACATGAGAAGCATAAGTTCATCAAATTGCCAGTGGCCAATGCATCACAATGTTAAAACAGCAGGATCGAAGACATGGTGCAAACATCATTGAAGTATATCTTATCACTATTGCCACTTCCCTAATGATACATCATTTCAGCTTTCTTCTATTCATGTTTTGATTCTGTAATTTCATATTATCAAGGAGCATTTTCATTATCCTAATTCAACTGCAAGAACATTTCCAGCTCAAATATTGACAAGATCAACATTTTCATTATAAAAAACAATGACGAGATCAATAACAAGAAGAAAAAGAAATCCATAAGATGATTATTAATTTATCCGCTGACGAGATCCATAAATAAATAAATAAACAAACCACCTTTATAATCATCTTTGCTGGAGACGATCCATCGCCCATCGAATGACTCTTCAAATGAATCATAGAAAACCTAAAGCCAACCCAAACAAACCGAACTCACATTTTTATTAACAGATTCAAATATTCAGAGCAAATCGATGTGGATTCAAAAACAAATTACCGCTTCATCATCAGCGGCGAAGCAGAGGAGCTGCAATGACGATAACGCTAAAAAAGAAGAAGAAGCGCGAAATGCCTCGTAATCATCGGTTCAAGAATCCTCGCTCTGATTATGATCGGAAATCTTTTCCTTCTAATATATATTAATTGTGTTAATCTGAATCTAAATATGTTTGAGACTACTAAAATCAAAGCTGTAATTGTACGTTGCTGATTTTTAAAATATTCTAATTTCATCATCAAAATATTCATATATATGATAAATTTATTTTTAATTAGTAAAATAGTTAGTGAAACTGATAACTGAGAGTAGAAATACCAATAATTTTATCAAAATATTCGTATTTGATTGGTTTTTCGTAATATTTTTATTTATTATTTTTGAATTAATCAATTGTGTACGATTAACCTGATTAGGTTCTGCATAGATTCATTATGAGGGCAACCCTTTCAATCTAGTTTACTTCATATGCAAACGTAGGATTCGAGTCCTAGACTTTACTTAAAGAATCTAATCCCACTATACCAATCGATTGTTGATAATTATATCTACTATTAATTCTACGTACATTACCACCGAATCATTAATTTTATCAAATTTTAGTGAAGCGCATCGTACTTTTATGATCATCCTATGCATTAGGACATCATTTCTCGGGGCATAACAAATTCAGATTTTATAAAGCAGTGATCACCTATGAAGTTTACTTGGTTTCACAATAGCACTGCGTAGCAATGCCGACGGAATCGGCTATTAAGTTTACCTGATTCCAGCATTACGTAGCGATTCCGACAGGATTAGCTATGAAGCTTACCTGGTTGCAGTATAGCGTTGCAATCCTGACGGGAACAGCTATGAAGATAACTTGTTTTCAGCATTGCGTTGCAATCCCGACGGGATCATTATCTATGAAGTTTACCTGGTTCCAGCATAGCGTAACAATCCCGACGGGACAGTTACGAAGTTTACTTGATTCTCAGCTATGAAGTTTACCTGGTTCCAACGTAGCAATCCTGTCCCGACGGGATCAGCTATGAAGTTTACCTGGTTCTAGCATAGAGTAGCAATCCCGACAGGATGGATCCGGTACTAATACTTCAATTAGAGTTCCCGACATGCGCCGAGCAGACGAGAGCCAACATTCTATAACGCTCTCACCTCAGCGGGTCTCCGGGTAAAGAAGCACGAAGCTAGAATACCAGAAGCGCCGTTGAGGGAGAGAGTTAAAGATTGTTAGGTCCCTTGGTTTCCTCTCACCTCAGCGGATCTCCAGGTAAACTAAACACAAGCCTAGAATACCAGAAGCTCCCTTGAGGGAGAGAGCAGGGTTTCAAATCGCAGTCGTAGTCACTGTTATTTCGGATTTACCGTGATTGCGTCCATCGCGGGCGCTATTACGATTGTCACGGATACTATTACGGCCGTCGCGGGTAACTCGGACGGCGGCGAAATCGTTATATCGCTGTCGCGGACCGTTTTTTAAAACCCTGGGAGAGAGTTAGAGATATTGTTAGGTCCCCTAGTTTCCTCACAAAACTCAATCTACACAAAGCCAGGCGAGATGTCGAGATTTATATAGAGAAAGTTAGGGACTCCATGTTATCACCCAGTGACAGGAACTAACAAAGACGTTTCCTGGTATTTTCTGACATGTGGGAAGGAGAAGACAACAAAAGTTTTGAGTCTTTGTTTAATGGAAGTGTCTTTGGTAACATCCGATGAGCTTGGAACAACCAAAGAACTGGTTTTGGTCCCCATCAAAACTGCTAAAAGCAAAAGGACAAGAAAACACAATCTCATGCAAAGTCAGTTTCAGGGATCCTGCATGCCCCCTTCTCCACCATAGTATAAACTTTTTTTAAACATCACATTGCTGTGAGCTTATCGACGTGAAGTCCTCAAGGAATTAACGAGCTGCAGCATGCGACGTGTAGTTGTGAAAATGACCGTTAAAAATGAAACTCCGTTAACACTTGTGCAGACAGATACCCGATATTGCACTTCTCAAACGTCGCAACCGGTTGGCGAGTATGCCAAAGTTGGGTTTATGTACATGTTTAGCTCCGAAACTTCCCGGGCTTGCCCATGTTTTGTTTAGTATATTAAGTAATCATTTTTAAAAGGTCAACAATCATGTATAATGACCCTTAAATTATTCATACACAAAATTAGCTGACTCTATTCCCATATGTAATTGGGTGAGGGGAGGTAAGGTAGTAGGCTGTCCCCAACGCCAGGTTGAGAGCAGTTTCCGTAGAAGACTTCCGGCAGTAAGAATTATGAATTGCATGTCCAACTCAGTTGGTAGAGCACAAGTCCCTCCTTGATTATTCAGATCAAAACAAGGATTAATTATAAAATAGGTGTCCAAACTCTAACGCTTTTTACTAGGTGTCTAAATTATTTTTTAAATAATCCTAGTGTCTAACGTTATAAACGTTACTACTTTAGGTGTCCGGACAATGAACGACTTTAATTTCCTCTGTTAAGTGACATATATCATAATCTGGTAATTTTGAAATTTAATTTTTTTTAAATATTATTATATTTATAAAAAAATCATAATTTCTCTTAAATTATAAAAAAATCCCAAAATCTCTAAATTCTAACCTTAACCAACAGTTGTCGTCCTTTCCGACCATGCCCGCCATCGATGTAGGCCCTGTCATATTCTTAGTCATGCATCACCATATTTGTCGTCGATTGGATGATGATCGTGATTTTCATCCTAGGGTTCGTGGCGTATAAAACGTCGGTTTGTCGTCGATCAATCACAATTTTATAGGGTTTTGATCGTCGGGGGAGGTGAGGTCGGGTGGAACTTCGTCAACGATAAAGGGCGGCAGGTGGTGTGGGTTTATGGATTGAAATGAAGGCTATCAAAGTTTTGGGGATATTTTGGATTTTTTGTGTTTTTAAATATAGTTTTCATTCTTTTAAAATTTTAAATATATATTTTTTAAATTATCAGATTGTGAATGTATCACTTAACATAAAAAATTAACGTCCAACATCTAAATTGATAACGTTTCTAATGTTATACTTCAGAATCATTCAAAAAATAGTTCATACACCTATTCATGAAAAAACTATAATTTAAGCATTTATTTTATAATTAAGCCTAAAAACAACCACCACTACATTCTTTATAGGGTTTATTGTAATTGAGATATAACGAGTAATAGCTATTTTTGATCGGTTGTGATTGTTGTATTTTATTGTTTAAAAATGTTATCAATTAAACTTAATTTTTTAATTTAAAAATCATATTTAAAAAATAGCTATGATTTGAACATTTATTTTTTATTTAAAAATGTTATCAATTAAATTTATTTTTTTAATTTAAAAATCATATTTGAAAAATAAAAAATATATATTCTAAATATACATGGAGTGTAAAAATTTGAAGTATATTTTAATTTTAAATAAAATGTAAGTTTAATGGAAATAACTTATGTTTAAATTAGAAAATGATACAAATTATTCAAGAGTTAAATCCGATTTTCTTTTCTATTTTGCACAAAAAATCAAAACCTTGCCCTGCTCGAAAACTTGACCTAAAAATAGAGCTCAAAACATTCGACAACCAAGAACCAGGTTTCACCTCATTTTCTTTCATAGACCTTTGCTGCGTTTCAGCTCCCATAATCAACTCAAATTTGTCCTAAAACCTGCAAGAAAAGATCAACACTCGGAGATGACCGGGAAAAAGGAAAGAAACAAGGAGAGAAGGGAAAAGAGACTCCAGGAGATTTCACTTCTCAGAACAATTCCTTATTCTGATAATCAAAGGTATTTTTTCTTTGATTTTGATGCTTACCCAGATCGGTATTTCAACACATTAGTCGAAAACAAGTAAATACTTTCAGGTGGTGGTCACAAGAAACTGTTGCTGTTGTAACCGGTGCTAACAGAGGAATCGGATTTGAGATTGCAAGACAACTTGCGGGTCATGGATTGACAGTAATACTAACATCAAGGGACATTAGTGTTGGCATTGAAGCAGCCAAGGTTATACAAGATTTGGGTTTCATTGTTGATGTTCATCAGCTTGATATCTTGGATAGTGAATCGATTTCGGCGTTTGTCGATTGGATAAGACAAAAATATGGTGGTGTTGATATCTTGGTAAGATGAAATTTGGTTTATCTTTCTTTGCTTATTGCCTTGGCCAACCTTTGGTATAACTTTTGATGTTTTTTTCCCGGTGAACTTATATTTTGCAGGTGAATAGTGCAGGTGTTAACTATAACCTTGGGTACGATAATTCTGTGGAATTTTCCCGGCAGGTAATTGAGACCAATTATTATGGAACCAAAAATATGACTAAAGCAATGATACCAGTGATGAGATCTTCTGCTGTTGGTGCTCGTATTGTTAATGTGAGCTCACGGCTAGGCAGGCTAAACGGCCGGCGCAATGTGAGTAAATGATTCTCGTACTTTATCCTAAGTAATCTCTTCAATGATTTGTGAATAAGAGCTAAGGGTTGCCATGTACTTATGTGTCTGATGAATTGGATTGTTGCTTTCAAGTTGTTTGGAAGTTGATTGAAGTCTATGTTGCTCTAACTCTTCATTTTTTCCCTTAAAGTATCCATTTATGACACCCGTGTCTGATGCATATTCGAATATGGTTATAAGGTTATAACCCTCTAAATACATGAGAATCTTGAACCAAATTGTAGTATTGTACTTACGTCGCTTTTACATACATATTTGTATTTGGCACTTGTACCTTATTCCTATTAAACATAGATCGAAGTAAATTTTCCCCCTTGTACTTTGAACTAAATTTAGGATTTTTTTTGGCAGAGAATCCAAGATGCAAATTTGAGAGAAAAACTAACCAATTTGGAAACTCTCTCGGAGGAATTGATTGATAGAACAGTGTCTAGTTTCTTACAACAAGTTGAAGATGAAACATGGCAATCGGGTGGATGGCCTCAAACATTCACTGATTACTCAGTATCTAAACTCGCTGTCAATGCTTACACTAGACTGCTTACCAAAGAACTCTCTCGTCAATCACAAGGTGAAAAGATATATGTCAACTGTTATTGTCCAGGATGGGTGAAGACTGCAATGACCGGTTGGCAAGGCAATATTTCGCCCGACGTTGCGGCTGACACCGGAGTCTGGCTTGCCCTGCTTTTGGACCCAGCAATAACAGGAAAGTTTTTTGCAGAGAGACGAGAAATCAACTTTTGAGTCGATCAAGTTTAGTATTGCAGAGTTTAGAGATTCATTTTATTCGTGAAGATCTAAAGCTTAAAGCAATTGAAAGTAACTTGTTTTAGAAGCTATTTAGCCCATACCTAGCACCAAATGAAACTAACATACGAATAAATGTTTCCTTCCGTTTAACCTTAAAAGCTATGTAAAACTCTACAGACTCTTAATTTTTCTTAAAAGCTATGTTTAGAGATTCATTTTATTCGTCGATGTTTACTTTATGGTTGGTTGGTGGTAACTTGTAAGGCAAATTTACATGCATTGGGCTCTTTCTTATGGCGGGCGATCATGTGTCCATGGTAGTTCAGCAATGTAATATAATTATAGAATTCTTGAACTCTAATGCTTAGCCCGGAACTGTCCGATTCCTGTAATAGAATTCCCAGCCTTTGTTATTCGAAGTCAGGTACGAGAGTGTCGGATGCATAAAAGGGGTATGGTTAGACTTTTGTAGTGGGCTTCTCATATATTTGGAGGATCCTTGAAGATCACATTCCCTTATCCGGCACATGTTCACATAAAAAGGTTACTGCATTACAAATTTACAGAACTAGTGAACCATGTATGTCGAACCATAATGTCTTATAAAAACTATACAATGAAACCCTTTGTAAGTTCTCTCCATTGGAGTAGTTAATCTGTGGTTTGATTGCAATTGCTCAAAGGGCAGCTTCCGTAGTACTAAATTGCGGTTACGATGCCACAATTATATATGTCGTAAATATTAAAATACAATTTATTTTTTAAAAATAATTATATATCTATGACGCGATTTATGATGTCACGGTGACCTTGAGCTATAATTCATACAAGGGTTGCAATAGATGGATCACGGGTACACGTGGCAAACGCTGAGAACACCAATAGAATCCAACACCCGAATCGATATCGTTTCACTTCAAGGAAGAAGGGAAAAAAAGCTTCGAATCCTTCCCCTTTCGTTCCACAAAGTTTGTATTTCTGGAAAAGGCAGCAACAAGAAACAAGAATGGTGGGTGTTTGGGTGAGGTGAGAAGAAGACCGGTGGATGGAGTCGGACTCGAATGGATGGAGTCGAGCTCGAGGTTTGATAGTGAAGACTCTGGTTTTAATCGGAGGCCTTCTTTTTCTCAAAAGGTTCACCAAATCCACCACTCGTTGGGACCACGCTAAATTTGTTGCTCGTTCTCTTAGCGGCGAAAAGGTTCTTCCTTCTTTTTTCATTAAAATTTTGAAGCTTTTCCATTACTTTTATTTCATTTCATCTCAATTTTTGTTCTTCAATGGCAGTCCTCGCAGGAGCAAGCCTCTAGAAATCCAGATAGTTACTTCAACATCAGGTAGTAATAGTATGTAATACTTTATTCTGTATAGGAAAAATGAAGGAATTTAATTTATTTTAGTTTACAATAAGTAATCATGTATTAGTTTAGCTTATGATTGATGTTATTACCAGCAATGGGTATTTGCCAATTTATGATTTTTCATTTTAAATATTGTTAAATTGAGGGAGATTTATCATTGTAGAGCACTTACTTGCCCTGCAACAGAGATGGTGGATGGGTCAAAGGTTTTATATTCAGAACAGGTTTGTGGTTCAATCTTTTCTGTTACTAAATCTTCGCCAATTTACTTTCACTTTTTTATGGACTAGGCATTCTGGAGGACTCCCCAGAAACCTTTCCGGCAGGTAATCAGTTTTGCGGAATGATAGACGATACACCGGACACACAACGATGGAAGTTTTTATTACATTACAGCTTTTATTCTGAACCTATTTCCTTTGATCACATAACACTTTTTGGTGGAATGCCTTTACCTCATACAATCCTGATAGTCTTTTGGTTGCAGAGGTTTTATATGGTGAAGCCTTGTCCGAAAGATTTGAAGTGCGATGTTGAGGTTTGTATCGGCTCGGCTTTATCATATGATCTCATACTTCTGTTGAATGATTTAACAGTTGGAGTGTGGCATGCTAATTGCTAGGGAACAATTTCCGACTTGTGTTTGAACCTTGAGGGTTTATTAACAACCTCTCCTATACCAATCTGCTCTATAATTATTTCATATCTGTTCGATCGCCTATTGCGTTCATATGATGCCTTCGGAAGTAGCAATCATTTTGATTTCTAGCTTATGTTTTACGGCCACAGTTAAGTACTTATGCAATTAGAGATGCGGATGAATACAAGAATTTCTGTGATCGTCCAAGGGATCAACGCCCGCTACCTGAAGAAGTTATCGGTGTATGCTTTTTCACATTATTATCTTTCATGTATGCCATGTATACGATACCTCTGATTTTTCTTTCGTAATTTGAAGATATTATTGGTTCTCAATGTACATGTTGCTTATGATGGCTGTTTCTATCTTGCTATGACTTATTCTGTAATATGAACAGGATGTTGCTGAACAATTGACAACTATACATCTCAAACGCTGCGATAGGGGGAAACGCTATTTATATGAAGGTTCAACTCCACCGAGCGGATTCCCGAATTTATGGGTATATTTCTCACCATTCAACCGTGTCGTCATTTTTTTCGATTTACTTGTCGCGTACCTTGCAAGGCCAGGAATACGCTTGACACGATCCTCCTCGTATCAGCACACTGGATGCTTACTTTATTAAGTAGTTAGTGCCAGATTTTTTCTGTCGTCTCACGAAATTCTTCTTTTGCTTTCCTACTAGAATGGAGCAACATACTGCACTTCAGAACTCTCGGTTTTGAAGAACAATGAGATACATACCTGGGATAGGGGTTACGATGATGATGGAAATCAGGTGTTATTCGCAGTCTTTGTCGACTCGTGTTTACGACTCTCCCCTCCCCTTTTCGTCTCCACTAGTTGTGCTTATACATATATATTTCTTTGTTAGGTTTGGGGAGCTAAGGAAGGCCCTTATGAGTTCAAGCCTGCACCGTTTTCACCTCCGAATTTTGCACCTCCGCAGACGGTGGAGAAGAGGATAGAGGGATCGTTTGTGTTGGAAGAATGATTCATGGTTTACATATATTCTGAATCTGTAAAATTTCAACTCCGTTACATAAGTTTGAGTGAAGTTCCTTGGATTATTTGATTGCATTCAACCACTCAAAATTCACAGAATTGTACTGCAAACTCTGTAAAATTCTTAATAAACACTATTTTACAAAGGGTAAATTACGTGTTTAATAGATAAATATAATTTTAGTCCATTTTAATACCTAAATTTTTAATTTTTTTTCAAAATCGTACTTAAAATTTAGTTTTGTTGAAGTTTAGTACTCATAGTTTAAAAGAAAAGTTCAGTTTGAATGGTACTGAATCAGTCAGTGGACGAAGGATTGGTAGAATCTAGCAGACGCATGACGTGTCGTCTATGCATTGGTCAGACTGAAAGCGACCGTTCTGTTGACCGTAGTCTTTTATCAGATACCTTTTGCCTGAAACACAGTCCTCCCCATCTTCGTTACTTCTTTTTTCCAGTTTTTTGCTTCGCCAATTACAGTAAATAGAATTAATTTTTAAACTGAATTTTAATCTTAATTTTTAAATTTTTTCATTTGAATGTTATTACTTTAATAACCCCAAATAATCATTATTGAACAATATCCCAAACAGCTTTAGTTAGAAAAATATTCATAAACTGTCCGCGTAAGATGATTTTGTTTTCCGTAAAAAGTGAGTTTAGACATCACTTTCTACTAAAAGCGATTTTCATGTATTTATTGGGTCCAAATTCTTCCACGTGTCGTCGGATTTCACGTTTTACAAAATTTGAGGTATGCATATGTGAGTAGACATGTAAATAAATTGAACATTCAGTGAATTGTTCTGTAGGAAGTTTGTTTATTTATTAAATAAACGAACATAAATAAAATTTTATGTTCGTTTAAATAAATGAACGAACACGAACAAATGTCTCGCTCAATCATTTACGTTCATGAACGTTCTGTAATATGTTCGTTCATTTATGTTTGTGTATGTTCGTTTATATTCGTTCACTTATGTATGTGTATGTTCGCTTATGTTATTTCATTTATTTATGTGTATGTTCGTTTATATCCGTTCGTTTATATTCAGTTCAATCTCTATACGTATTTAAAATATTAAGATTCAATCATTAATATTTTAAAACCAAAATAATTTTAAACTCAAATCAATTAAAGAAAATATAATGAATAATGAATTTTATGTAGTTATTGTTGTTGTTTACGTTCATTTATTTTGTTCAATTATTCTTATTTGTTATGTTTGTGCAGATTCGTCTATATTCATTGATGTTTATTTATTGTGTTCTTTTACGTTTATTCATTTGTTGTATTCGTTTACATACATTCGTTTATGCTCGTTTATTATTTAAATGTACAATTTTTTATTCGTGTTCATTCAATTTATTTACAGACATGTACGTGAGCCATTTGAAGTATCTTTCTAACCAAATCTGTTTGGGTTATTTTCTTACTTGATGAATTTTCAGGGGGGGGGGGTTTAACTAATATCGCCTTTGAAATTACCGGCTTAGCCCTTTTTCCCATCTTGTCTTAAACTGAAAGCCCTTTTCAGAATCACTGTACTCTGTAGCAGTAGCAGTAGCAGTAGCAGTAGCAGAAGAAAGAAAGAAAAAGGCTTTCAATTTATCAATTTCAAAGTAGAGACGGTCCAATAATATATATATATATATATATATAACGCGAATTTAATATTATTGGGTTTTCTAAAAGTTGTTATGTAACTGAAAACAAAACAAAAAAAAAATATTAATGAAACGAGGATAGGCTGAGAGTTTTTGCTGGAATAAAGTTGATTGCTTGTACGAGTGGCATCAACAGATTAAAAGAATCTCAAAGGAGTTAGTTCACTGTTGAGGCAACAGTTGAACCAAGATTTTGAAGTCATATATTTAAAATATGAAGATCAATTTCGAATCTTACTATCGTTATATTTAGTGGGTGATTTATAAATTTTTATAAAAATTTAATTATATCTTAAGTATGTTTTGGTTCTAGACGGTAAAAATCACCCTTGACCTAAACTTTAATCGACCAAAAGAATTATAACATTATAATTGTGTTTTTCAGTTATTTACTTAAATGCTTGTGTTAATGGCTAACATGTGGCGTCGAGAATAGTAGCAACAAGGGGATATAAAAGAAAACTCACCAACCCTAATATATGATATCAAAGTGCGATCATAATATGAGGTGTAAAAGAGGGTTGATTCATTTAAAAGTTGAGACCGAGATACGTAAGAATCAAACGACTTCAATAATTAAAGGGATAATAATTATTCTTATAGATCTCGAATTCAAGCATCACATCTACAAAAATGTTTAAACGTTCATTGTTAAATGATTAAGAGTATTTATGATAGATACTATTTTGTAATTATCATACATACTCAAAATGATAAAAAATGAGATTAAGACATAAATCACTAAACATCTCTACAACTTTCGTAACCACTAATATTCTTAGTCGTCTTCCCTACAATTATCTATTTAAAAGAAGGAAATAAACACGAACCAAGTAATCTTAATGATTAAGAGACTTGTTATTCTTTGTAGAGGTCTTGGGTTCAAATGTCGTCAGAAGTATGAGCGTTTGTTACTAGTTAATGAAAAAAAAATTAAAAATGTTAACTTATATTCATCTCATATCTATAAAAATAAAAGGAAAAAAATATCATAAATCACTATCTTCTATCATAATATCAACATAACTTGTTGGCATCAAGAGTGCTCAACAACGTCCCCCATGACTTTGGGGCACGAGTTCTAATCCTCAAGTGCATTTCAACATCAAATGTGTCATTCAATGTTAATTGTTCCTTCAAATTATTCAAGCTTTACAATTCATGTAGGGTCGAGAGAAAATCTCGAAAACTGAAAATGAAACAAGGCATCACGATGATGCAATACATTATAGTTGTTAAGTTCCAACTACTCACGTAATCGAAAGATCCCTTAATAACTATTATTTGTTATTATTTAATTAAGAATGAAATGTATAAGTACGAATCAATTTAACTCAGTGGTTAAAAGAATGATTATTATTTATAGAGGTCGGGTGTTTGAGCACTAACAATTGTAAGGTATTCCAACATTTATTGTCAAATGATTAAAAATATATAAAACAAATACTACCACTTGTAATCATCATATATATAAAAAAATAACGAAGTATATAAATATATTAAGTGTTTGTGTTTTATTTCATCAAATATAACTTTAAAACACAATAAGTTTTTACCAAATAATTTGTGATAATTGCAAGATGTTCATAGTAATTTTTTAGTTATTAACAACGTATACACACCCTACAAATGTATTTGTTCAAATTCGAAATCCCTAAGGAGAACAACGTTCATAGTATTTATTAGTTATTAACAACGTATACACATCCTACAAACGTATTTGTTCAAATCTAAAATATTTAAGAAAAAATAATTTTCTCCGTAATTACTAAAATAGTTTGATGGGTTCAAAACACGATGATATTTTAATCACACTAGGATTAAAAAATTATAACATAATGTGCCTAATATTAATACTATTTTTCCTAAAAGAAATTGAACTTTTTACGCCTTAAAGCAACTGAATGTTGCATGTTGTCCTTCGCTTAACGAAATCAGACCAGACAAGTCCAACGAAGTTTCAAACCGAAAATCCATGCTCAACCAGTGAAGTCAAAGGAAGCATTATCTGCTACTGCTCAGGTGCACCCAAATTACCCTAAAGATATATGTAATCACCAATCAAATGGCTAAAAAATTCCAGCATTAAAGTCCTAAACCAAAAATCTGTCCGTACCTTCCTGGGGATCATCAGTCAGTCGTTACGTGAAAAATCTAAACACTTTGTCTTTCATGACGTGTCTAATTTTTATTGGTTTCCTATGCAGAAACCAATGCAGAGTGGAAGGTAAATTGATTATCGCTAGATATTTATGCTCAACGACAGCCTAATATATAATTAACGAAAAACGTTACCAAAAGTATTAATAATTTTTTATATTTTTAACAGTATGTTATTTAAAATATTATTTTTTATATCAAAAATATTAATTTCATTACTTAAAATAAATATTTTTGATATTAATATTTTAAGTAAAATCTAATATTAATATTACTAGTAAAAAAATAACATTTTAATTAATGTTCTATCAAAAATATTAATTTTTTTAATATTTTTAGTAACATTTTGCTTAGCCTTATAATATATTAAAATATATTTCCTTATACATCCTCTTTCCCTCGCTTCTTGGGTTCCAAATTGTCAACTTGGTTTCCCTCCAACAAAGCAAAACAAAAGGGTTAATTCACCAGACGACCCATACTATAATCAAGACTCTAAATCAGTGTTCAAGTTTCAAAATAATTTAATCGAGTTCTAAATTATCATACAAATTATTTTAACCATGTATACCAAATGTCTAAATACAAATCTAATTATATATGAATAACTTGAATATGGTATGTTAAAAAATAAATTATAGTTCTTATAAGTTTCAATGTTATTTTATAGTTTCAATATATCATATACAATTTATTTATGTAATAGGTACATATATGTTCAACACTTGATATACATAATGATTTGGTTAATACAAATATTGAAACTTTTAGGACTTAATTAAAATAGTTTTAAGTTTACGATTCAAATTAGGATAAAATGCATTAGTTAAGGATGCTCGACAAAATTAACCATCTAAACAGTGAGGGTGTTTTGGGGATTCCAAATTTTCTTCTTTATAGCGACCCACAGCTTTAGATAGTAATGAAATTCTTCAATCTTCACTTCATTAGTAGACGCTTGAGAGTTGATACTTGAGAGAAAAGAGGAGAGCTTGATCACAGAAATGGACCAGGAGACTTCCGCTATCGGCAGCTACTTCAAGTGGGACCCAATAGGAGTGTTGCCGCCAGCGCCGGCGCGAATTATCGAGGCAGTAGCGACGGCGCCGCAACCACACACGGCTGCTTGCATGGGAAGGCAGAGAGATGTCGGAGGACTAGAAGAGTTGTTTCAAGCGTACGGGATCAGATACTACACCGCAGCGACTATAGGCGAGCTAGGGTTCACAGTGAACACCCTTTTAGGCATGAAGGAAGAGGAATTAGATGAGATGATGAATAGCGTGTCGCAGATATTCAGGTGGGAGCTGCTAGTCGGTGAAAGGTACGGCATTAAAGCCGCCGTCAGAGCTGAAAGAAGGAGGCTCGAAGAAGAGGAGTATTCAAGGCGGAGACATTTGGTTTCAGCTGACACCACCGTCGCCATTGATGCTCTCTCCCGCGAAGGTTCGTTTATCATTAATTACTTATTATAACCTTAGTGTTTTCTTTCTTTTTGTTATTAGTGGTGGTTAAAATGAGTGTGCGATCGAAAGGGTTATCGGAGGAGGCAGTTCAGCTGTTTCAGCAAGAGAGGGAAGCGGCGGTGAGCGGTGGAGGTGGCACGTGGGATGCGGCGGTAGGCGATGTAAAGAAGAAGATACGGCGCCGGACTAGGCAGAAGAAGGTGATCGAAGTCGACGAAGAAGATGAATTAGAGCGCGGCGATGATTATGAAAATGGTGATATCGGCGGAGGCTGCTACGAGAGACAGCGAGAACACCCTTTCATTGTCACGGAACCTGGGGAGGTAGCACGTGGCAAAAAGAACGGCCTCGATTATCTCTTCCATCTTTACGAGCAGTGCCGGGAGTTCTTGATTCAAGTCCAAAACATCGCCAAGGAGCGCGGCGAAAAATGCCCCACCAAGGTAATCAGTAGAAGCAAATCCATATTTAGATCCGATTCTCATCCGAAAAAAAATATGAAACAAGTGTAGTTTTTGCATGGTGCACGAGATTTGACACGTGACTAGCCGTAAAAACATGGTTGGACCAACCCTCCCATTAAATCAAAACATTTTCTAGCCGATGAAAATGTGACAACTCAAGTACGTCGACGAATGGGGTCGGGACATGTATGACTAAATCTTTGCAGAGTAGGGTCCCCTCCGCCCCAAAGATTGTACTTTACTTTTGTCTTTAAACAAATCAGCTGTTCTTTTGTGAGGCCTCGTTTCCCCCTGTCCTGTCGTGCTGAGGTGGCGTGACCCTAATCCGACAGCTCCTCCATTTCTGGACTCTAACCTTGTTGTGTTCATACAGGTGACCAACCAAGTTTTCAGATACGCTAAGAAGGCCGGGGCGAGCTACATCAACAAGCCCAAAATGCGACACTATGTGCACTGCTACGCGCTGCATTGCCTCGACGAGGACGCATCGAATGCGCTGAGGAGAGCTTTCAAGGAGCGAGGCGAGAATGTTGGTGCATGGAGACAGGCTTGCTACAAGCCTCTCGTGGCCATCTCTGCTCACCGGGGCTGGGACGTCGACGCGATGTTCAATGCACATCCCCGTCTAGCTATTTGGTATGTTCCGACCAAGCTTCGACAGCTCTGCCATTTCGAACGGAACAATTCCACGGGTTCTAGCTCCGTTTCCGGCGTCGCGAACAATTCCGTCGCTTGCTTATATTGAAGGAAGAGAGAAAAGGGTAACTAACTAGGCATTTGTGTTATGTGTGGAAAGTCGTATTTGAATCACTAATTTTAGTTCCAAATCGTACTGTATAATATCCAATATCTTAGTTGAGTGGTATGATATCCATATGAACATGGTAAACACTGAAAAAAAAGAGTAAAACCGGAATGATACAAGAATCAATTCACATGCAACTAACCGAGCAAAATCCGACCGACCATCTTTCCATTCTTTACGTCAGTTTCTTTCTACTTTGTAAATAAGATGAGAGATTGCAGCCGTCGACTACCATGTTAATTTTTATTCCGGACACCATCTTGTTGATAAATCGGACAAAGTAAACGAAAGAACACAAGAATTTTAACGAGGTTCGGCAACATGCTTACGTCCTCGGTGTCTAGGCGGCGTTAGAGAGTTTGCCTTCCAACCAGTCAATTTATTATGAAATTTTTGCACGATTGGTTCTCACATTGCAACAGAATTTCTCTTAGACCCCTAAGACAAGCCTAGGTATTCCGCTGGAAAGTTACCTACTGAGCAGCCAATTTTCTTAGACCAATCTGCCAGCACATCCTCCTCAACATTGATCTCAAAAATTCTGCTCTTAACTAAATTAATCTTCAACCCCACCAATAACTCATAAATCAAAAGCACCCTTCTGACATTCTTCAAATCCCGAATTGAAGCTTTTGAAAAAAATAATAAGGTCATCTGCAAATTGTAGATGTGATAGCTTGAAGGAACGATCTTGAACTCCTAACTCGAAACTCAAAAACAGTCCCATATCCACTGCTTTAGTTAACAGCAAATGTAACAATTCACCGCCCAAATTAAACAGCAAGGGGATAACGAACATCCCTGTCTAAGACCTCTTTCCATATGAATTTTCTCCGTAGGAGTCCCATTCACAAGAACCGAAATAAAAGCTGTTGACATACACTGAAACATCTAAGAACGCCATTTTTCTCCGAACCCCATTTTACCCATTATTTTCAACAATACCGACCAATCAACTGAGTCATATGCTCTCTTAAAATCCACCTTGAAGACCACCCCCTTTAACCCTTTCTTCCTCTAAAAATCAATTCCTTTATTTGCTATAAAGGAACAGTCCAATATGCTCCTCCCTTGAATAAATGCAAATTGAGACGGACTAACTATTTCATTAATGCACAAACTGAACCTTCTAGCTAAGACCTTTGACAAAATTTTATATAGCCCTCCCACAAGGCTAATTGGCCTAAAATCCCCCATCCCCTCCGGGTTATCCTTCTTAGGAATAAGGGAAATGAAAGAATGATTCACCTCCAAGTCCCACTCCTTCCCCTGAAAAAATCCTTAAGAAACAACATAATATCATCTTTCAAAGTGGTCCAGAATTTCTTGAAAAACCTAAATTCAGACCATCCGAGCTAGGAGCTTTGTTAATATCCGAGTTAGCAATTTCTCCCCAGACCTCCTCTTCCGAAAATGGCTTCTCAAGTGCTAAACTCTGACCTTTCGATAGCTTTAGAAATTCCAGATTTAATTCCTCAGCCTCCAATGAATTACTTTGAGTAAACAAACCATTAAAAAACTCCACTACTAAATCTCTAATTAAGGTAGGATTTTCTATAACTTCATTACCCATTCTAAGGGACTTAATACCATTTTTCCTCCCTCTAACTATAGCACTATGATGGAAAAATCTGGTGTTCTTATCTCCCTCAATTCTCCATTTCAATCTCGATTTTTGCAGCCAAATCGATTCTTCTTTCTTATAAAGCTCCCATAATTCTTTCGTTGCTTCAATTATTGATTTCATTGTCACCGAGGGAAGGCCTTGTTGCATATCCAATTCCATGTCCTGAATTCCTTTCTCCAACAATTTAATTTTCCCGGGCAGCTCTAAATAACCCCTCCCAGACCACCTCTTTACCACATCCTTTACCCGCTTTAACACCTTAGACATGGGCTTCCCCTTTTCCTCTTTACAAAATTTATCCAGCTCCTTTTCCATCATCTCAGTAAAACCATCCTCCTCCATAACATAGTTAAACAACCTAAACGGTTTCAACCCCCAATTGCATTCTTTGTTCTCCAACAGAATAATATTATGATCGGAAACTGACCTTGGCTGCAATGATTGGCTTATCCTCGAAAACAAAATTACTAATCTCTGATCAACTAAAAAGCGATCCAACCTCTCAAACGTAGGAACTTCCCTATTATTGCACCATGTAAAACGGCCTCCAGACATTGGTAGGTCAAACAAATTTGCCTTGCTCACAAAATCTCTAAACATATTCATAGAAACCGAATTCACAGCTCCTCCTTCTTTCTCCTACTGTGACAAGATTGCATTGAAATATCCTCCTAAGCATAATGGACATTCAACGTTCTCCACAAATGCTAGTAACTCCCTGAAGAACATCTCCTTATCTGCATCCACACTAGGACCATACACATTGATGAAACAGCAGTTTCCTGGAAAACCATCCATAGTCCCTAAAATTGCTACAAACTGCTAGAAATGACTACATCCTTCACCACAAATTCATTCTTATTCCACAAGGTAATTAATCCACCAGCAGAACCTATAGCAGGAGCTACTGCCGATCCAACAATTAGGACAATTATATTAATACCAACTTGATTTGTTTGGAATCCTCCCTTGTTAGTGTTTCTAATTATACTGGGGCATTTAGATGATTTTGGTTGCGGCTTTTTATTGATTAATATCTCTTCTTTCCAGGATTTGGC
Source organism: Hibiscus syriacus (assembly GCF_006381635.1). Taxonomy (NCBI): domain Eukaryota; kingdom Viridiplantae; phylum Streptophyta; class Magnoliopsida; order Malvales; family Malvaceae; genus Hibiscus; species Hibiscus syriacus. The sequence continues at coordinate 1,184,867 of NW_024062784.1, read as the reverse complement.
TGTTGTTGTTTTGCTTATACTCATACCTCTAGTCTCACCAAATTCATCAAAAGGAGGGGTAAGATCTTCTAAATTCTAATAAATCCGGGCCTTTTTCCTTTGCTTTTCCTTTTTATTGTTTGTTTCACCTTTAATATTCTAATTGGTCTTGCTTTTATATTATGCCATTTGCATACATCTAGATTCTTTGTTTTATTACTTGCATAAACCATAACGTTTTCTTGGGGCTCAAATTTTTTTGATTAATCAACCAGAAAGTTCTCTTTGGGATCAGGTTTTGATGAGTGATTTTCCTAAGCTTCTATGAATAGAAAGCAGCCTGTTCCTTCATCTAAGGGATGGCTTAATTTCTGTTTATGCTTATTTATTTTCAGCATACTCCATTAGTTTGCTTTAAGGGAGCATGTGCCTTTCCCAAAATCTTTTCTTTTCTAATTTGATGTTTGCCTCCATAAATAGTTCTAATGAAATTCTTAGGAAGTATTTTGGATAAACATTTGCTAGTATAAATATTTAGGAAAAAATAAGAAAGAATTTTGATGGCTAAGGCAAGTTAGGAAGCGAAATTCCCCTTGTCTGGTTTATCTGCTATGTTCTTGTTATCACTGCTGACAATTCTATGTTTAATATTGGCACTTTCAGTAATGTAATATTTCTGGTTTTCAGATTGGTTTTAGAGCCATTGCAGAAACTCTTGGACTGGCTGCTGTTAAGGCAGCAGTTGCCATCGCTGGAATTATTGCCGGGGGACGGTTGGTAAGTTTTATTTCTTAAAACACTATTTTTTTTATGTATCCTGTAGTATTTGAATAATTTATCATCTAATATTAGACTGATGAGAAACTTTGAAAGTTATCTATTAAGAGTAATCGAATATAACCTGGTTGGATGAATGTAGTATCATTTTGTGGAATAGTTGATAGCATGCGAGAGGTTTGTTATACATATAATAAATGCATCTAATAGTCTGATACTGTTGACTCATAGAAGCAATTTACCGACAATGTTCTGAATTTACCAAGGTTGTTCATACCTGTGCTTGATTCTGAAAATGAGCAACGCTTCAGAAACACAGCAGGTGCTGATTTTTGTGTACTTTGCAGTTGCTACGGCCAATCTATAAGCAAATAGCAGAAAATCAAAATGCAGAAAGTGGAAGAAAACTGAGAGAGGTGGCTGGATTACATTACTGAGTTTGGAGAATGACAACACTTGCTTAATTGGCTTGTTTTAGGTTATTATTGGTACTTCCATATGTTGATGGTCAAGTATATGCAACTATTCACAATTTGACTTTTCAAGTTGGGATGTCAATTGACCCAAAGCTTCTTGTGTCAAATTTTCCTGTCATTGCGGGTATATTAGCACTCTTACTTGGTGGAAAGACTGTGTTGGTAGCAGTTGTTGGGAAACTTTTTGGTATTTCAATCATATCTGCCATAAGGGTTGGTCTTCTTCTGGCCCCATGTGGAGAATTTGAATTTGTGGCTTCCGGTGAAGCTGTTAATCAGGTAGCTTTCTCTATTAGCTAACATCAGTTGGTCTCATCCACATCTAATAGTTTATCTTGCATTTGGTAACCTTTTGGGCTATTGGGTTTTACTTTTGATTTTTTCATTGTAAGGTTTGTTCTGTAATAATTTGGGATATTCATTAGTTTTGTATCATATATCTTAGGTAAATGGGCACGCTTTGTTACTAATCAATAGGAATCATCCTTCTTTTAATAATGAAATCCAACTTCCAAGTGCTAATAATGGAACTTTTTATTGCTTATGCAAGTATTAATGGGTTTCTTTTGGCAGGGAATAATGTCTTCTCAACTATCCTCGTTGTTGCTCCTTGTTGTGGGGATTTCAATGGCCCTCACACCATGGCTTGCTGCTGGAGGCCAGTTAATTGCCTCTCGTTTTGAGCAGCATGATGTTTGAAGTTTATTGCCGGTTGAGAGTGAGGTAACATGTCTAAATTTAGGTTGCGAGTTTTAGTTTTCCCCCTCAGTAGTTCGTAAATAACTAAAGCAGGCCTTCCCATGGTTCTTTGGAGTGAACTCCATGTTTTGCTACATTTTGAGGTTGTAACAACTAAATAAGGAAAGTGTAATGCATTTAGGTTATATATGGATCCCCAGGAAGATATGGGAAGAAAGCGTCATTAATTTTGCAATAAAAGTCATTTGGAGTGATTATGATCAGATAGTAAATATTGGAGGGAATATAAAGTATCTGTATGCAGTAAATCTCTCTGATTTCTGATGTAGAAGGATTACGTACTAATTTATCTCTGACTTGTATTATTTCCAGACTGATGATTTGCAAGATCATATTATCATTTGTGGCTTTGGGCGTGTTAGCCAGATGTTTATCTATTTACACCCTGAATTTGAAAAATAAGTCTGAAAATGTGAATCTGATGAACCTCCACCCTAATTGGTTAATAATGAACACATGTTTATAATAATGTCATATTTTCTCCATTTCTTTGAGTGTTTTCAGATCATAGCTCAGCTTCTCTCAGAACGCCTAATTCCATTTGTTGCTCTTGATGTGAGGAGGTAACAAGATAATTTATTTGAATGAATTATTTGCTCTTTTAAAAAAAAAATGAAAAGCCCAAATAGTTGTCAAACGCGGTGTTTATGATTTTGCAAACATCCAACTTCATCTAAACCTAGGGTATAGGTCCTTATGTTTTCCAATTTAATTCCTCCAAGATACTTGCCTGTATGATGACTCACACATGAGTTTGTCTTTCATTTCTATTTATCCTATGTATCGGTGTAATATTATATGTCCACTAACAGAACATGTGTATGTGATTATGAGCTAGAGAGGCTGCTGTATATATGGGAAAGTTGGTTCCTTGTGGAGAACCTGGCATCTCTTTCTGCAAACGCTTTTCCAAAGAAGAAAAATGAGAAAAATAGATTCTAATTGTCTTCACTGTAGCTGTCATATTCCATTGAAAAAACACCACTGTTATACATTTGTAAGGGTAGCCCTATTTCCCGGCTTTTTTCTGCTAGTGCAAAACACTCACTTTTGCCTACTATATGAATGACATTTTTCTTGAAGAAGCTAAGACTCCATGGACTTAGGCTGATTCATTTCGGAAATGGCCATAAAGTAATAGTTTTTTCATCAATGGTAGACATTACAGATGAGCAGATTTCTAAAGTTCAACATTCGATAATGGTAAAATACTAAAAGTTCTGCCATTTCAGTGACAGGGTAGCAATGGGGCATGCCCTGGACATTACTGTTTGAAATAAGCCTACTCGTAGATCACTATTTTGGAGATAAACAAAATTATTTTGGAGATGCTGGTAGTCGGGAGGTAAGCAAAATTAGTTTGAAATAAGCCAACTCGTAGATCACTATTTGACTTCCTTTATACTGGTAATTAGGTCCTCCATAAAGTTGGTGCTGAAAGAGCTTGTGCTGCAGCAATAACCTTGGATACCCCTGGTGCTAATTATAGAACTGTTTGGGCTCTGAGCAAGTATTTCATTAATGTGAAAACATTTGTCCGTGCTCATGATGTTGATCATGGCCTTAATTTGGAAAAAGCTGGGGCTACGGCTGTAATATTCTGAGAACTACTACTAAATTTTCCTCCTGGTGTTTTTCTTCTGGTTTTTCCTTACTCTTCTCTCGCTTCACAGGTTGTGCCAGAAACCTTAGAACCGAGTCTGCAGTTGGCAGCTGCTGTTCTTGCGCAGGTATGATACATCATTGGTTTCGTATCATGATTTGGAATTGCAACTCTTGCTTTGGAAACTTACTAATGTGATTAAGGTTGGAGAGTTTAGTTTGTTTTTCACTATGCTTCCGTTTATGTTCTTTTATTTATTTATCATACTGATATCTTAAAACATCCAAGTCTTTTCTTTTTGCGTTTCTTTACGTAGGCTAAACTGCCCACATCCGAGATTGCAGCAACAATCAATGAATTCAGGTCCCGCCATCTTGCAGAGCTAACAGATATACTTCCTTTGACCATACGCCCTCCTTGTAGCTGAAAATTTAAAATCACCACTTCTTAACATTGAAAGTTTCTATATTGCCTTCCTTTCTGTTAAACTATACCTAACATCTCAAGGTTTATTTTTATCGTAATTCACGTGTTTTCATTCTTCACAGCTATGCCAAGCTATAGCGGAAGTTCTCTTGGTTATGGATTTTCTCGAGTCACAAATAAATCCAAAACTCAACTGCCAGATTCTTCTGATGAAAATATTTCTGAAGGAACTTTGGCGATATGAAAGTTTCCCGGTGTTACCCCCCAACCCAGCCCCCTCACACACACAGAGAAAGTGGAATAAAAAACAGTATAGAAGAACACAAGCCCCCTTTGTTGTAAGTTGTACAGAATGGAACTTTTCAGTGATAATTTTGAAGGGGTTGATAAATTTTTGATGAATCCTTTCTTAATTCTTTATCAAATGGTAATGGACAGGAAGGGAACATGTTCATGGATCGATGTTTTCATGTTGTTGAAGAACAATCTCAAAGACATAACACAATCCTTATCCTACATCAATGCAGAAAATTTACTCTGCCTCTTCTCTGGCTTCAATGGATATATCATATATCTGTGTGTAAACTATATACTAAAAGATATAAATTGCTGCAACCTTAATACAGTAAAGGTCCAAAAGTGAATTGTAGTAAAAAAGAATAATCGTGACACAATAATTTCTGCAGGTTCTGAATAGGCAAATTTTAACCAATTTGACAACTATATATAAAACTACATACTTGAGCCAACAGCGGCTTGGCACTTGTTCTTCTCATATACTACGAGAACAAAAATATGTATCATCAAGAAGAAAAACGGTGGTGTTCAAGGGTGGCTTAGGAAGAGAGCTTTGCACTGCCGCACTGTATCATCAGGACTCGTAACTGCATGACCAAAATCAAGATATTGTTAATTGAAATTAAATCATTGCCTTTTGAGACCATTGAACAATGAACACTAAAAATGCTTATCGAGCGAGTCGATCGCGAATTGAATAATGCTCGACTTGTGCTCGTTACAAAAATTTATTGTTCTACTCGTTGCTCGTTAAGCTTGTTAAAATTTTTCCCAGCTCGTGCTCAATAAAAAAAACTTGTTCATTAAGCTCGCTGCTCGTTAAACCCACTGAAATTTTTACCTTGTTTTTTTAACTATAGGTAAAATCTACTAATATTATATAGAACTTAATATAAACATAAATTAATAAATCTAATCAAAAATTGTCAAAAGAGTGTATGAAGCAATTTTAAAGTCTAAACTTCAAAGCAACAATCCACAAAAACATTAAAATAATAATTATGGTTTGATTTTGGGTGTGGTAAAATAATAATTATGAATTAATAATTTAATATTTTTTATTTTTATTAGAAAATTAATAGATTATAATTTATCATCTTTTTTATTATCTATTAGTAAATTAGTAATTTTTTAAATGGAAGAATTTTTTAAGATTATTAATAAAAAAATATTAACGAGTTGCTCGCGAACTTATCGAGTCGAGCTGCTCGACTCAACTCGTTAAAATTTTGAGTCGAGCTTGAGTTCGAGTCGAGTTAACCCGAGTTGAGTTTTGACCGAGTCGAGTTTGAGCTGCTCAACTCATTAATCACCCCAAATGAAGACCTATGTGTAAACAGTTTGAGATAACAACTTACCTGTGTGTCCCACTGTTCTCTCCGATTCATAAATTTCATGATCGTTCCCTCCCTAACCGTAAAACATCAGGGCAAGACCATTAGTCATGTGAAAAAAAGGAGCAGACGAAACGAAGTCAAAGGACCTAAACGAATACAATGAATCATGCATGATGCAGTAAGTTAAAGGACCTTGTAAGTTTTGTCGCCAAAGAAGTGAATTTCTGGAAAATCTTCAAGATATCTCAAGCAGTATGTTTTGTCCCAGCCCTTGGGGAAAACCTATTACAAGCAAAATGAAGCAAGAGAAAATCGATGAATCCTCTTGAAATTCTTGGTATTTAAAACGTTCAATCACAAACCATATGCATTACTCACATCAAAGCTTATTTGCCCTCCAATGGAAAACGTCAAGTTAAGGTGAGCAAACTTTTCTCGAAGCACAGAAACCATTTTTGGCCGAATATTGTGAACCTGAAAACCAAGAATTTAGATTTGTTTGAGCATATCCACACCTAAAACTACCGATTCCATGTCTTTTAGATCAAGGTTTTAAATATTTTATACCTTGTCGTACTTCTCGAATTCATCCCTTTCTTCTTGGCTGCAGTTTCGTCCGATTGGAGATACATTGAGCATCCCACTTCGGAATTCTATGAATGTACCAAAGAAAAAAACGATATCTCGAATGATTAGAAGAATAAAGAGAATTTGTACCATTTTTCCACTCTTCTCACCTTTTTATAGGGATATCCAAGTCAGCAATATAATGCAGCGTGAAGTTTATAAATTCCTGCGCAATCATTTGCAATCAATGAACAAATAGCATACATCATCAAGTTCTCAACAAATAAAGTACTACTGCCTATATTTCACCCGCCACTTAAAATATGTTCAAATTTGATACTCTATCCATCCCACTTCTTTAACTTCAGATATACAAGACTATAAAGATCAAAGAGATTATTGCAATAATTGTTATTCAAACATAGTTACAACAGCTAACAAACATCAAGGAGTCCTATCAATACTATAAATCGAGCTTTTTCTTAATGCAATCTATTTCGGATGTCAAATGGAAGAGCCATCATATCTAAGAGGGGAACAAATCTAACCTTCAGCTTCTCCTCTCCAAGAAATGACTTCAAGCTCTAGAAAGAGGAAACGAAGACCGAGTTAAAGAAATGCAGATCAACTTAAAGAAACAGAAGGGGAAAAAACTTGTTATCAGCTCTTTAATTTACATGACATGACAAGAAAATATGGTGTTGGATGAATAGAACATGCCAGCTATGAGTAATAATACCCGAGTGTCAATTAGCCTCCCATCTTTATGAGCAACAAGCCCATTTTCAGAAAATACATAATCATAGTCATTAATAACTGCATTTTTTTTCTTCAGAAAATGCAAACTATGGGTAATAATCATAGGCATTAAAGGAACAAGGAACAATGAAAACAACAATGTGAAGAGCTAATTGAAAGCAAACCTGATTTCCCAAGTTGTTCAGATATCTTACTAAGGTCAGATCCACCCACTACTCCAACAGAAGCAACCTTCAATCCAAAGTAAAACAGAGTAAATTCTGTAAATGAAATTGACACTTTTTTTTAAAGAATTAACAAAAGAGAATCAAAAGGGTTATCATAAAAAATCAAATACCTTCCTCAGTTCCTTCATGAACTCCAGCATTTCAGGGGTAGCCGTCTATACCATTTATATGAAAGATACATTAAAAGGAATGTCACGTTCAATTAAATTCAACAAACCCAAAATTCAAAAAGCATATCACTAGAATTTAAGGATTAAAAAAAAGAGAGATTTACAAACCTTTCTTGGAGCTGTAAGTGTTCCATCAACATCAAACTAAGCAATCAAACCAGGTTTCCTTAGAGCCATTGAAGTGTCTATTTATCTCGCTTCTGCTATCCAAATTGCGTTTTTAGAAAAAAAGAATCAAACCAAAATCAATTTAAGGATAAAGGGTGGAAATTTAGAGGCAGGGAAGAGGTGGGATGATATGAAAATTAGGACCTTTGAATCTTGATGAAGTTTGATAAAATGGGTTGAGACCGTGTACGAGTGTAATGGAAAAATTAGAGGGAATGAATTTAAAGCAGAGCTTTAATGGTGGAACTAAGGGGATTAAATAATTAGTGAGGAGGGACTGTGAGTTTTCCCTTGGATGAGATCTGGTTTTTGAGATTCCTTACAGTCCACTTCTACAGGTTAGAATTGAGCAAGGTCGTTTGGAAAATTTCTTATAGTCTTTGTATTCTATCTTTGATGTACAGGAAGCACGAATCAGGCTCGTTCGGGGTTGTATCAGGAAATACAGACTAATATAAGATTAATATATTGTTAATATACGGTATTACTAGATACATTAATATTAATAAATTCGATTTAGGGTTATTTATTATGCTGACAGACTAATAATGTTTTAAGTAAAAAAATATGAAAAATTATTAAAAAATTTGATAACCGGTAAACTTTGGTTATCGGTAAGTATCGATACATATATATAAATATTTATACTTATTTCAATGTGAAAAACATTAATTTAAGGTTATCTTTTGAGCGAGTTTTAAGATATTAATTTAATAATTATATACGTTTAATGATTTATTTTTATGTTACGGTATATTTTATTATTAAATTAAAAATAATAAATATAGATATTACATATTTATTATTATTTTTTTGTTAAAATTATTAAATTTAAATTCTAAATAATATTTTATAAAATATATAAACAATCAAATAATTTTTTGTGTAAATAAAATTATTAAATTAATATTGTAGGTGGAAAACATGAAGCACTATTCAAAAATTTTGAAACATAAATTACATAACTTTCAACAAAGTATCGATATATGTACAAAAAATATATATACTTTCAACATATCAAGTAGCTCTTTACCGGATTTGTTATAATGAAATTGGTTTTGTCATATTTTTACCTGTTATATTGTAAAGTATCGATACATTTTTATAAAAAATATATATACTTTCAACATATCAAGTAGCTCTTTACCAGTTTTGTCATAATGAAAATGGTTTTGTCATATTTTTAACTGTTATATTGTAAAGTATCGATACATTTTTATATAAAGGATCGATACTTTCAACATATCAGGTAGCTCTTTACCGGTTTTGTCATAATAAAACTGGTTTTGTCATATTTTTACCTGTTATATTATAAAGTATTGATATATTTTTATAAAGTATCGATACTTTCAACATATCAGGCAGCTCTTTACCGGTTTTGTCATAATGAAACTGGTTTTTTATATTTTTTACATGTTATATTGTAAAGTATCGATACATTTTTATAAAGTATTGATATTTTCAACATATTAGGTAGCTCTTTACCGGTTTTATCATAATGAAACTGGTTTTGTCATATTTTTACCTGTTATATTGTAAAGTATCGATATATTTTTATAAAGTATCGATACTTTATATGCGCTATTACTTATTTTCTTTTAAATTCCAAATGTGTCGATACTTATTTAAATGAAATCGAAACTTTCAACATATCCGGTAGGTAGTTTAATGTAATAGGTAGTGCCTATTTTTTTTTTCTCGTTTACATTATTAGCAATATTCAAAAAAATCGGTAGGTATTTTAATGTAATAGGTAGCACTATTTTTTTTACCGTTTACATTATTAGCAACATTAAAAAAAATCGGTAGGTATTTTAATGTAATAGGTAGCGCCTATTTTTTTTACCGTTTACATTATTAACAACCTTAAAAAAAACGGTAGGTATTTTAATGTAATAGGTAGTTTAAATTTTGTTAACATTTATTCTTAAGGTAAGTTTATCATAACTGATAACAAATTAAGTAATTACCTATTTTGTTACATAAGAACTACCTAATATGTTATTATGCTTAATAATGTTTCCAGTAATTAACCGGTTATGTTATCATTGGTAACATTTTAAGCGTTTATGTTGTAATAACAAATTAAGTAATTAACATATTTTATTATATAAGCGTTACTTATTACGTTATATGAGCGCCACCTAATATGTTATTGAGCTTGATAATGTTTACAGTAATTAACCGGTTATGTTATCCTTGATAACATTTTAGGCGTTTACCTAATATGTTGTAATAACAAATTAAATAATTAACCTATTTTATTATATAAGCGCTACCTATTACGTTATATAAGCGCTATCTAATATGTTATTGTGCTTAATAATATTTCTAGTAATTAACCGGTTATGTTATCCTTGGTAACATTTTAGGTGTTTACCTAATATGTTATAATAACAAATTAAGTAATTAACCTATTTTATTATATAAGCGCTATCTATTACATTATATAAGCGCTACCTAATATATTATTGTATTTGATAATATTTTCGGTTAAATAATATAACATAACCGATCTACATTTTAACCGGTTACTTATTTAACCAGTCACGCCATTTTTTAACCGTCGAACAACATAACTTCACCGCTAGTCCACCTTAGAATATAAATCAGATTCAGCCACGTGCACTATTTTTCTCTATATTATTCTCACTATATGGTTAGGCGAAGGGCAACAAATTTTTTTTACTATTTTTATAGAAAATTTATCCTCTTTGCAAATGAATAAATGGAACAGCTGGTTCTCTTTTAACTTTATTAATTTCGTCGAGAACCAGCTGTTGTTACTTGAAGCATGAAAGGGCAACTATTGGGTACTTAAGTCTGCACTTAATCGACCCACAAGGACCCGGCCTAGGTCAACGCAGCCATATATATGGAAGAATACAAGTCTCATTCAATACTTGCAACTTTCTTAAACCCAGGCTACCTTTAGCACATATCCATTGATTGTATTCTTACAGCTTTAGCTTCTTCATTTTTACCCTTTCTGAGGACAAAATGTCTGCACCAGAAGCTTCAGCAATTGTAATATCCTTACACATGCATGTGAGTATTTTATTAGCCCAATCATTAATTCTGCAGTTGATTGAGCATGCTCACTGTACATCATTATCGAGTGATCCCAAGTCATAAATCCGAATATACGATTCCAGCTTTTCTCCTTTTGCATTGACAAAGTTTTTTCCCCTTGTTTTCTTTTTAATGTTTGAATTTGCTTTCTTTGTTTTTCTACGGTGCAGGCCATCCTCTTCATATTCATGAGAAGGTGTTATCGATGATGTAGGGTAAAGCAAGATGGCTCATTAACCAATTACAAGATTGATCAATAATACGTAAACAACACATTGACGCACATATTCCAAAAGTGGTGATGTTTAGGAAGAGGTATTGGCTCTACAGGTCCATCAAAGATTCATCCAAACTTTAGTTTATCCAAACACAGTTGTGTTGACATGGTCAACGTAAAGTTTCGGTTTCTGTTCCCTTTCCAAAACACTGTGAAACATGCATTGAAATGTTAACATTTTTACAGCGCAAGGAGGGCATTACCAGAAGCTCTACATATAAAACACACAACTGGTTAAGCTAGAAGTGCAGATCACGTTGATCTGATGGACAGAGTTGAGCTAGAAAGAAGAAGACTTCAAAGTTCCCCTTGTTTTAGCAGTAATGCTGTGTTTCCATCCATCATCCGTCGGACACTCACCATCTAGTCTTGAGTTTAGTCATTTAGGGTTCTTCTGATCATTTCAACTTATTTGTGTTATATCAATTTTTTGATTAGGTTAAACGTAAAGTTTTAATCTTACTTAAAATATGATTTAAATTATCATTGTATTAATAATCTCTAAATTATAATTCAATTATCTCAAACATATTCATTATTTCTTACTTTCAACCTAAATATTTATAAAATTTAAATTAAGGTTTAAAATAGAAAGATTTGTGTTTTATCGTATTAATTTTTTTGGCTTAAGGACTACTTCTGCCTTTATACTAGACTAAATTTATTATTTGTGCCCCTATGATATATATTTTCGTATCAATTTAGGTCTCGAAATTATTTAATCGTATCATCCTATATCGTTGACTGTTTTGACTAACATAATCATTAGTCTTTTGCGTATGTAGAAGCCAACAATTTTCACGTCACTCAATATTGTTGACGTAAATTAATAATAACATTAAAAGATAAATAATAAAATGTTTAAAATATATACTGACCTATTATTTATCTTTTTAAAATATGTAATAAATATTTTACTATTTATTTTTTAAAATAAATGACACATCATCATCAAATCACATCAATAATATTGACTAACGGTAAAAATTACTAGCGTCCACATATGCAAAAAATTAATGGTTCTGTTATTTACAATGATCAACGGTATATGATGATACAATTAAACAACTTCTAGGGTTAATTTGATGAATTTTTTAATTAAATCATAATAAATATGAAAGGAAACAGGATCTAATCATGTCAAATCATTAAAAATAAAATTACTAGATACATAAATGTATATGAATTAATTAATAGGTTGAAATCCTTGAAACTTTGGTTGTGATATTTCAAGAAGATAGATTTCTCTTAAGTATAAATTCTCTTACGATGATCTATTTCTTGGGGACCATAACTCCTTTATATAATTGATTTAAAAAACATTTATTGTTTGTATTTATAAATATGTCCATCATCAAATCATAAATACAATTTTAATAGTATCTACACTTTTATTTTCATGACACTTCTAATATCTTATGACTTTGTAACATAATTGGTCACTTAATTTATGACATATTTTATGATAACAAAACAAATTTAAAATATGTGTCCATAATTATGAATTTTAATCTAACAAAAAATATTATAAAAGTAAAAATGATAAATTGTATCTATTATAAAGAAAAAAATAGTCTTTAAATCTTTTTTTATAATAAATTTAAAGTAAATATAAATCAATATTTAATCAAATATTTTTAATCACTAAAATTATTGGATTCGTCCTTTACCGTATTAAATCATAAAATCCATCGTTGAATGTTTAATTTTTAATTTACGCCGACGGTGGCTAGAAAATATAGTAGAAAATTAAAACCGCGGCTCACGCCAAAATTGAATATCTCCAACTATTATTATGTGGATGTTATACTTCAAAATGTTTTAATGGAATCTTAAAAATATTATTATATTATCAATTATGTTATTATACCAGTCTAGATGTCAATTTAAACATTGAATATCACTCTAAATCTAATATAAATAATATTTGAAATATAATTTTAAACATATTTTTATTACTTAAATAACTTGATAGATTAGGAAAGAGTATTATTAAAATTTAAGAAATAGTTTTTAGAACATCAAACTAAATTATTTATGTGATAATTATACAAATATTTAAAATTTAATCAATATATTTCAAAAATACTATATGCTATTAAAGCCTAAGATTACAACTAGGTATTTTTGTTGATTTGTTTAAAAACATTTAAAATTTAAGGACTGATTTAGAATTTGATATATTTGATTGAGGTGTCTGAAGCAATAAAACCCTTATTATAGATATTGTCTGAATTAGGTTTCCAGTCTAAACGTGAAGCAACCTCTCTCCTTCCACTGCCTTTCTTATAAACTAAACTTCCTATATCTGTATATAACTCTTCGTAACGACTCTTTTATCTCGAGTTTCCATTGAAATTTCATTCAGCTTTTGCTTTGCTTTTATTATTCTTTTACTAGCTAGTTACAATGGAGACCAAGTCTCGCACTCTGGAGATCACAATATTGTCTGCAGAAGACCTGAGGATCCACAACAAACCGGTCAAGAAGAACGCCTTCGTGGTCGTTTCGACCGACGCTTTCAACAACAAGGCGACCAAGATCGACATAGAAGGCGGGAGCTACCCTACTTGGAACGAAAAACTGGTGATGGAAATGCCAATGCAAACACGCTTCATAAACTCCGCTCCATCCCCTGTCCTCTTTACCGGTATATTTATGAGTCATACCTTACAAATCTCCACCTTGGCGAATATTCTGCCCCTTAGGAAACATTCAATGTGGGTTGGGTTACCTTACTTCTTTAACAACTTGAAACATTCAACAAGTCCAAGCAATGCTTGAACTTGTCTGTTGTAACTAGCTTGGTGAACATATCAGTGGCATTCTCATCAGTGTGTACCTTCTGAAACAAAATCTCTCCAGATGAAACCAACTCTCTGATCTTGTGAAAACGTACATCAATGTGCTTAGTTCTAAAACGATATACCTGATTCTTAGCTAAGTGAATAGCACTTTGATTGTCGCAGAGCAGCTGAACTCCACCTTGCTGAACACCCAACTCCTTAACTAAACTAGTGAGCCATAAAGCTTCTTTTGCAGCTTCAGCCGCTGCCATGTACTCAGCTTCAGTTGTAGATAGTTCCACAACAGATTGAACAGTAGACTTCCAACAAATAGGTCCTCCACCAAGAGTAAAAACATACCCTGTCGTAGATCTTCTATTATCCAAATCACCTACATAGTCTGAATCGACATATCCTACAACCAAAGGATTATCTCGTTTGACTACCAAAAACAATTCCATGTCCCACAATACCCTTTAAGTACCGAAAGATCCACTTGACTGCTTCCCAATATTGCTTACCAGGTTTAGACATGTACTTACAAACTTGACTAACAGTATGAGCTAAATCAGGACGAGTACATACCATTGCATACATCAAGCAACCAACAACATTAGAATACGGAACCTTTGCCATATCTTCAACTTCCTTATCTGTCTTAGGGCACTGTTCTGATGAGAGCTTAAAGTGGTTCGCCATTGGAGTGCTAACTGGTTTTGCGCTGCTCATCGCAAACCTTTCTAGCATTTTTTTAACATAACCCCGTTGAGATAGCCACAGTTTCCTTGAGTCTCTGTCCCTGCAAATTTCCATTCCAAGAATTTTCTTTGCAGCACCTAAATCTTTCATATCAAATTCCTGACTCAATAAAGTTTTCAAACCGATAACATCATCCATGTTCTTCGCAGCAATCAACATACAGTAATAGAAAAATAAAAGAACCATCATCAAGGCTCTTAACATAGACACAACAATCATACTCACATCGGTTGTAGCCAATCTTGATCATATAGGAGTCAAACCGTTTATACCACTGTCTCGGAGACTGTTTCAACCCGTACAAAGATTTCTTCAATCTGCAAACTAAATGCTCGTTTCTAGGTTGAGTGAAACCTTCAGGTTGCCGCATATAGATCTGCTCCTCTAAATCACCATGCAAAAAAGCAGTTTTAACATCCATCTGCTCTAAATGGAAATCCCAACTGGCCACCAATGCAAGTACTGCTCGGATTGAAGTGTGTCTGACCACAGGAGAAAAGATTTCATCATAATCAACTCCTTTCTGCTGTGAAAAACCCTTTGTTACCAAACTAGCCTTGAACTTCTCCCCCTCTTTTTCTGTTACTGCTGGTTTCTTCTTATACACCCATTTGCAACCAATCGACTTTTTACCCTCAGGAAGGGAAACCAACTCCCATGTACGATTATGATTCAAAGACTCTATCTCCTCAACCATGGCTGCCATCCACTTGTCGTTTTCCTGACTAGTAACAGCATCATGAAAAGTAATCGGATCATCACTGCTAACAATAAGTGCAAAAGAGACCAAGTCTTCAAAACCCAATCTACTCGGAGGCTTTATATTCATCTGTCTCACCCTGTCTCTGGCGAGACTATAATCATGCAAATCATTCGTAATGGAACCACCAGAAGTCGGTTGAGACGTTTCTGGTTTCTCAAGTGGAAACTGCTCGAAATCCACCACTGTCGTGTCTTTCTTCTGTTGCAACATGGATTGTTCATCAAAAACAACATCTCTACTGATCACAATTTTCTTCGCAACTGGATCCCAGAACTTGAATCCTTTGACACCTTTCTTGTAACCCAGAAAAAATGCACTCCTTCGATTTTGCATCAAGTTTGGATCTCTCATCAGTAGGTACATGCATATAAGCAGGACAACAAAAAATCCGTAAGTTATCAAAACTAACATCATGACTAGTCCATACCTCTTCTGTAACTTTCCCAGCCAATTATGCCCTTGGCGATCTGTTGATAAGATAACACGTCATGTTAATAGCCTCGGCCCAGAAGTGTTTGGGAAGCCCTGCATTCAACCGCAAACATCTGTCTTTTTCATTCAACGACCTGTTCATCCGTTCCGTAACACCATTCTATTGTGGTGTCTTGCGCACTGTAAAATGTCTCTTAATCCCGTGCTCCTTACAGAAGTGTAAGAACTGTGAATCTGTGTACTCCGTACCATTGTCAGACCGCAAACACTTGATTTTTCATCCTGTTTGGTTTTCTACCTCTCCTTTTCACAGCTTGAACTTCTCAAAAACTTCATATTTCTGTTTCAAAAAATACACCCAAACTTTTCGTGAAAAATCATCAATAAAAGTAACATAATACCTAGATCCACCCAAAGACGATGTCGTGGAAGGCCCCCATACATCAAAATGCACATAATCAAGAATCCCTTGAGTTGTGTGCTTCGCAGTCTTGAAACGGACTTTAGTCTATTTACCAAGAACACAATACTTGCAAAAATCGAGCTTACAACTTTTGACACCATGCAACAGATTTCTTTTGTGGAATTCTGTCATACCACGTTCACTAAGATGAGTAAGACGCATATGTCACAGTTTTGTAGTATCATCACATGATTCAACAAAATGAACTCCACCTGCAATGGTACTCCCTAACAATCTATAAATATTTCCTGCAGTCATCTTTCCTTTCATTACAGTTAAAACACCTTTAACAATCCGAATGGTTTCCCTATCCTCATCAGCCTTAGGGATAAAACCATTCTTGTGCAAAGTGCCCAAAGAAATCAAATTCTTCTTCAAATCTGGGATATGTCGAACACCACTCAACATCCGAACAGAGCCATCATACATCTTAATTCTGACATCACCAATACCAACAATATTGCAACATCGATCATCACCCAAATAAACAGAACCAGAATTAACCGACCTGTATGTCGAAAACCATTCCCTATTTGGCGTGATGTGATAAGAACATCCAGAATCAAGAATCCACGCATCCACGCATCCGTCAATTGAGTCGTTGAAATAGAAAGCATATCACCCTCACTGTAATCAGAATTGTCACCATCGACCACTTTCACAGACTTGGATGAAACATCACGCTTCTCATCAGTCTGCTTTTTCAACTTCGGACAGTCTAGCTTCATATGTCTCGCCTCCTTGCACTTGTAACAGTGAATTGTCTTCTTATCCCTAGATTTGGATGTGGAATTCCGCTTGCCAGACCATGCCTTCTCTAGCTTCCGTCCACGGTCTCGATTACCCTTGACATATAAGCTATCGGCTTGAGAGTTTTCCCCTGCATTCTGCTTCCGTTGATTGTGAGCCAACAAGGCTGCAGTAATCTCCTCAACGTTGATAGTCTCTTTCCCATATGTAAGAGTAGTCACCATGTGTTTGTAAGAGGGAGACAGCGAACACAATAAAATCATCGCTCTATCTTCATCCTCAATTTTTACATCAAGCCAAGCCAAATCAGAAACAATTTGATTGAAGACATTCACGTGTTACGCCAAATCATGATCGTCCTGTATCTTCAGCCCATACAGTCGCTGCTTTAGATACAGTTTTGTCGTTAAGGATTTGGACATAAACTGACTTTCCAACTTCCTCCAAATTTCGTCTGGAGACGATAGATGCATGACGTGATACATAACCTCATCCGCCAAGCATAATCGTATGGTTCCTGCCGCTCGTTGTTGCAATTCTTCCCAATCTTCCTCCTCCATCGACGCCGGCTTTATAGGTCGCAAAGCCTTCAGGATCCCCTGCTATGCCAACAGATCATTCACCCTCGTTTGCCATAATCCGAAGTTACCCAGACCATCGAATTTCGCAACTTCGAATTTTTCTCCTGACATCTGATACTAATTGTTGATAAATCGGGCAAAGTAAACGAAAGAACACAAGAATTTTAACGAGGTTCGGCAATGTGCTTACGTCCTCGGTGCCTAGGCGGCGCTAGAAAATTTTTTATTCAATGATAATAGGTTTAGGTTGCATCTCTATTTATAATAGAAAACTCTGGTACATAATTACAAAATTAACCCTGTACCGTACCGCGGGGCGCAGCCCCCGCACCCCCAACCCACATAATCGTAACCCCCTCTACAAGACTTTCTTTGTAAGGACAGTTGATGTTCGCTTCACTCACTCCGCTCCATCCCCTGTCCTCTTTACCGGTATATTTATGAGCCATACCTTACATATCTACTGTCATTGAAGGTGACCGTTTGATATGAAAATTCATGGATTGGATAGTCTCGACCCCTGAGTCTAAATCTAATGATTTTTTCATAGTAAATTGTCCCAAAATTTGTGAATTCACTTAAACATTCTGACTTCCTCACATTTAATCTCTAATTTGTAGATTTCGGAGCAAGTTTCGACAAAATGGAAGTTAAATTCAGACTAAGGGTTGAAGCGAAACTAATCATGAAATTTATGAAAATCCTTCTCTGAAATCATTAGTCGTGTTTTTTGTCAAAGAAAGATATAATCAATTAGGGTTTATTAGTCTTGTTCGATTAATCGGAAGAAACCGAGAGAGATGGATTCAAATGGTAAGAAGAAAAACAACCCAAAAAATAGGTATACCTTGAGATTGAGTTTCTTGGTGTTGATTAGCATGATGAAATTGAACAAGTAGTGGATTGTTACTGTATGCAAACTCGAGCTAGGGCCTAAACCATGGCGTCGGTTTCTTGTTGAGACCTAGCCATGTAGAACCGATGATATGCAGCAGCAGCTCCCTCTTTTTGCTCCGATTCATGATCGGACGGCAGCAGCCTCTTCCCTCGTCGTCGATCCTCCTTTTAAATCTTTTGACGATTCCCTTATTATTTTCTATCATGAAAAACGGAAAACAAATAAGGCAAAGATATATATATATATATATATATATATATATATATATAGAGAGAGAGAGAGAGAGATTTTCTCAAAGAACCCCAAAGGAATCAGAACAGAGAAGAAGATTATGAAGGTAAAACGAGAGGCAAATTGTTACAGATAAAACATCTGCTTAAGACTGAAGTGTGAACAAAAGGATGAAGTAGCTGAAAATGCTGAAAACCCTAAATAAATAAATATTCTTTCTCTTTTATTTAATTTATTTTCTTTATATATAAATTCTCTAAAATAATCCAAACCACATTTTGTAGATTTTTTCTCCTTTCTCAACTAATAATTTATTTTGGCAATTTTTAATAACCATTCACAATTTATAGTTTTTATCCTTTTATTTTCAAGTAAATTTTGTAAAAATAAATAGAATTTATTATATGATCATTACTTGATAAAGAAGGCCTTTATCCCGAAAAATCACTTTTTTTATTTAATATTTTCGATCAGGCACCGTTCAGATTATATTTTTTGATCTAACACTCTTTGCAAGAAGGCACACCACTATACCGTGCTTTTCGCCACGTGGTCGAAGGCACCCCCGGGGGTGCCTTACCAAATGTGTAAAAAATTCGGGTGTTAATTTTATAAATATTTTTAAACGGATGTCAAATACATCATTAATTTCTATTATGGTGACATTTGTGTAAAAATGTCAGCATTTTGAATTTACAGACACTCACACTTCACATTTCATCGCTGGGTCTTATCACAAGTTAATAAAGTGAGCAGTGTGTATAGTGGTTGAGTTTATTAGTATTTTAGTATCACAAGTTTATTTTTTATAATAATAAATTTTTTATACTTTTAAAAATTATAAATTTCATATATTTTGAAAAAAAAAATTCTTTTAAAATTAATTGTTTAAAAATATAAAAATAAACTTTTAATTATAATTAAGGGATCAAATGAATTATTATTCATTAATTTTTAATTTTTAACAACAGTTAATAATGTTTATTCATTTTTAATAAAATTATTTTGATTTTTGCATTAAAATTACACAATACGTATAATCTAGTATAGGAAAACTTTGAGGGTAAGTTTTTTAAAATATGAATAATTTTATAAAAGTTTTATAACTAGTATTTCTTTTACAAAATGATGATGATGATGATAATAAATATTTTATAATTTTAAAAATTATAAATTTTATATATTTTTGAAAAAATTATTACCATTTAAATTTAATTGTTTAAAAATATAAAAAATATTAAAATAAACTTTTAATTACAATTGAGGGATCAAATGAATTATTATTCAATACTTTTTTTCAAAATATATGAAATTTATAATTTTTAAAATTATAAAAAATAAACTTGTGACACTAAAATAATAAACTCAACCACTACACATACTGTCCACTTCATTAAAACCCCAGCCAGTTTACAACCTGGAACCGTGCGATGTGTTTGCACAATTCAAAATGATGACGTTTTTACACAAATATCACTATAATAGAAATTAATGAAGTATTTGATACTCGTTTCAAAATATTTACAAAACTAACATCCGATTTTTTACACATTTGGTAAGACGCCTCCCGGGGCGCGCCTTCGACCATGTGGCGTAAACACAGTGCAGGGGGCTCGCCTTCCTGCAAAATGTGTTAAATCGGGAAATATAATCTGAACGGTGCCTGACAGAGAAATATATAGGGTTAGGGTGATATTTCGGGAGAAACACTGATAAAGAAAGGTGGGTAGTATTATGTAATTAAATATTTATTATATGCTTTTACTTGGTATTGAACCTAAAATTTGTGTAAGTGATTTGCATGAACATAAAATACTAGCTATAATGATTGAATTGGAAAATCTTCAAGGATAAGAAGTTTGATATCGTTTAAGTAAGATCTCAGGTTCGAGTCTTTGTGTATGTAGAAAATCTCTGCTGGAAGACTTACCCATCAAAACCAAGTGTACGACCCGGATCAGTCTAAATTAATCAAGGTAAAACCAAATGTACGTAGAAAATATATGTTGAAAGATTCACCCATAAAAAATTGGAAAAATATAAACATGTCATGAAACATTTGTTTATTTTTTTTTCCTCTTCTTTTATATTATTTTATTTTGTTCTTAAACAAGAGTTTTATTTTCTTTGAACTATTAGGTTTCCTTACTAAGTGGATGGGTTGGCTACTTGGGTTTCTCTTAAAAGATAAACATGCACATTATTTATTTATTTTTTAATAGTCTAAAATATTATAAAATAATATCTATTTAAATTTTTTATTAATTTTTTTTTATTTTACAGTGTTGAGATAACCTTTAATTTTTTAGTATCTTAAGTGAAGTGCCTCGAGTGAAAGCCCATGCAAAACGTAAATATTTATACAAAAGATTTTAACCCCTAGCCTATTGGATATAGGTCACCACTTTACAAGTATGACACCACTGGAACTAAATAGGTTAATTTGTGAAATTATTAAATATATTAATAAAAATACGTATTAAAGAGTTTTTTTAAAAAAAACACTTGGTCAATTTTCTTTTCTCCAAATGGGGTTGATAGGAATTGACCTGCAATAATGTGGAATTTGTATTATTCTATATTCAGCCAACATTAAGATAGAACTTAGGCCCACTCCTCAAAGTCTCCTCTTTATTATACTTCAAATACGTTTCAAACTTACATTTCTTTCTAAACTACTAGAACTTGCATATAATATTAGGCTTAAGTATAAAATAATTAACCCAACTATACCTAATTTATCGAGAGGTGTCTAAAATATTTTTCGATCCATACAGGTGTCTAACGTTACAAATATTATAAATTTAGGTGTCCAGATCGTCAACGACGCTAATTTCTTCAGTTAAGTGACATGTGTCACAATCTAGTAATTTTAATTTTTTTTTAAAAAATTTAAAAATATTTTTATTTACAAAAAAAAAACTAAATTCTCTTAAATTATAAAATAGTCCCCCAAGTCCCCAAAATCTAACCTTAATCCATCATCGCGACCCTTTTTGACCACAATCACCACTGCCGACATAATCCCTACCATCTTCCTAGTCTTACGCCATCATATTTGTTGCCATTTGGTCGTAAGAATAGCGTGAGATTACAATTTTCAACCTAGGATTCAAGAGGTGTAAAACATTAATTCGTTGTTGATCAACCACGATTGCATAGGGATTTGATCACCGAGAGGAGGTGAGATCAGGTGAGACTTCGTCGACGGGAAAAGACGGTGGCCGACAAAGGTTTTGGGGGTTGATATAAAAAAAATTTAAGTTTTAGATTTATTTTGAAAATTCTACGTCATATTTTTAAAAGACATATTTTTTTTAATTTATACAAAAATTTTAAAATTATCAGATTATGACACGTGTCACTTAACATAAGAAAGTAATACCGTTGACGATCTGAGCACTTAAAATGATAACATTTGTAATGTTAGACACATGAATTAACCGAAAAATACTTTAGGCACCTATTCGTGAAAATAGGTATAGTTTAAGCACTTATTTTATAATTAAATCATAATATTAAGATGTCTTTTATATATATATATATATATATAAAAGAAAAACTATCATCTTAAAAAAACGAGCAGAGTATCGACCATAAGAAAAAATGGAGATGATGATGAAATAGTGACAAAAATCTTAGATTTATACCTCACTCAGTGAGCTGATTTGGAGTGTGAAGCCAGGCAAGGACTGTCGTACGGTTTATCGAAAAAAGTAAAAATAACTTTGATATGCACAACATTGATTGAAACCTAACTGTTTGGTTTAATCTCTCTGCTTCGCATGTAGGTTAAAAATTGAGCTGGTAATTCCGCCAGAAGTGATTGAACAACAGAAGTCCCTTCGTCTGCAAGTGAAAAATGATTGTTATATTCCCGACTTCGGAACATTTCGGAAGCATCGGAGTGTGTTGTGGATGACTTACTCTGTACATCCCTAAACGGAACGAATTGAACAATGTCACGGGAGGCAACCCGTCCGGTTGAGCTTTCCAGTCTCTCCCCTTTGTCTGCATCTAAAATCTGTAAACAATAAGACTCCATACTTAATAAACCGATTAAACTTGCGAAGAGATCATTCTTCGCTCGAATGGATGTAAACACTAAATTGGGATGTTAAGTAATAAGTACCTCCATTTCTTTGAAGTCGGCTCCTCCAACACCAACGATGAGAATCGACAATGGGAGATCCGACGCTTTTACGAGGGCATCTTTGGTTTCTTGGAGATCAGTTACTACTCCATCCTAGAGCAACATTAACAAAGACCAGAAGCGGCCGCAAAGTTAACAGCCTTTTTTATTCAATAATAGAAAACCCTATCGTTACGAGAAAGGAAAACAAAAATTAATTTCTGCTACATTAATATTTATACATGAATGCACAACTGTTTATAGAACTTTGGTCGGCTGCTAGGAAAAGCCATCCCTTTCTTCATCTTCTTTTTTATAACTTACCGTGATTATTAACAAAACAAAGTATTTTTTAGCATCATTAGCCAGGGATTGACTGGCAATCATTGCAGCTCGATTAATCACATGCCCAAACAGCGTCGGTCCTGCAAGAGAGACATTAAAAAGGGCACTGGTATAGGCCATCATAATTCCTCGGATTCCTTCAACCTGGAGATAATGATATTTGGTCAATATTGAGGAAGGGAATACGGGATAAAAGAATATAAGATACAGAAATTAGATTGCTGCTCGCAGCTGCTTACCTCACAGTAGTTACTGCTTCCATTCAAGTTGAAACAATGAGAAACTGGACCATCAATGGGACGTGCTCCGAATCCCCAAGCGGGAAAGCGCTTGTCTGCATCATAAAACTGCAATACCTCTCCAACCTCATAGATTGCCTGGTTTAAAAGATGCATAAGATTTTCTTGGGTAAATGAACAAAAGAAAGAAAAGGAAACTATGATTCATTTCTTACTTTCTGGTATGCATTCGGCCGTCCTGATGGATCAATATAATGCAAGGAATCAGGGAGACGGGGATTTCCATTTGAAGCTGATAGACCAGAATTAACATTAAAAAAAAATAATGATAATAGGAATGTGTTATGGTACTTCTACAGAACTGCACATGCAGCATGATGCTTTCCACATTCATCCGTATGACTTCAACAGTTTCATATTTATATGGGTAAATCCTAAGGTCTTAAGATGCAGAACTGTAGCAGCATCCAAACCAAAGACCTAATACTTACAGCGTATTTTAGCTGCTTCATCCTAAATTTTTTGTTAAACTAGGGAGGAAATAGAAACGGGAGAGAAATCAGGAGGCATAATAGCAGAACTGGTTCTTACAAACTGTTCGTTTAACTAACTAAACTGTTTTCTCCCAAAAAGTTCACTGTAGTTCAGCTTTTATGTTCATATCGGTCCCTTGATTAACTTTGTTATAGATGCGACATGTTTCATTGTCAAGTTAATAAGAAAAGACAGAAGAAGAGTCATCAGTAACAGTTTACATAAAGGATTGCAATTGGCATAATTTTAGTGGGCCTAAGATCAATTGTGCGAGTAAACAGGAAAGTACCAGTGAAATCAACAGCCACCATAAAGTTCAGCTCAAAACCTCCAGCTAGGTAATCCAGGAATGTATATTGGATTATCTCAGAATATTTTTCCACAAAAAGCTTGCTTTTTAAAACCTACACGACAGTTAGCAAATTAGAAAAAAAAAGTTGAATACAAAGTTCAATACGCAATTAAATTCAGTTCAATTATTTAAACCTTGTTCTGGTTATCATGCCCAACCAGATTTGGCAAAAAAAAAATTTCTTCTCTTCCAGAATGGAGCTTTTCCAAATCTGCTAGTGACTTCTGCACTTTTCTGGTAAAACCAAAAAACGAAGCTACATTATCAAGTGTCTAAAGGAAAAGCAACATAAGAAAGTAAGATCAACAATTACCCGATCAGTTCGTGCTTGCCATTGCTGTTGAAGTCAAAGCACTCAATCACTAATGGACTATCCTGTAAATTCATTTTAAAAAATGAAAATGCAGGAAATAATCAAGTAACAAAAACTGTAAAGGGTCACTTATAGAAATGCTCAACGTCAATGATGAAAACATCATCACATGTTAAGATGTAAAGGAAAAATGGTTGTTTTCCGGTAAGGCAAGACTGGACAAGATCAGCCTTGCAATGCTATGTAACGAATTCAAGAACAGAAGATCTTGGTAAAAGTATGAATAAAACTTGCTATACCTTGCTTCCGATTTGTTGAATATTTAAAAACACAGGCTTCCATGTTGGGTTGAGGTCATTCTTTAAGACTTCAGTTTTACATACAGGAATAGAAATCCCACTCTCAACGACTTTTGATATTACCAAAAAGGGATCCTGCAGGAGAAGTCCAGAAGTGAACCAAATCACAACTAACATTCCTAATAAAATATGACAGCAAGAAAAATTGAAATCAGCAATGCATACACATTTTGAGAAAAGATCCTTAGATTCCAAATTTAAACATTTTAATGTCATCTCTGCTGTAGTCTTTGAGCTAAAGCATTCCTCAGCATGCACAGTAAGCTTTCCACGGTGTTGGGAATGGATTGATGGGACAGATTCCTCCCTTTGTACAAGATCCAAGGTTAATGACCTGTTTCGTTTGCTTACAATCTGTAAGACAGAAATGATTATTTGATGAATACTATATTGGAATATTAATTTAACTAAGTGAAACAGCAAGTGAAGAACCCTAGATTTTATTTTAAATCCAAGTATTTTCAAAAGTAAGGCGTTCCATTTTATAAGATCTTTCAATTCAAATACCCAGGTTAACAGGGAGAGGCTCTAGATAAGGAAACAAAACTAAAAAGATACTCGTGTATACCTCTGACAATGCACAACTTGCCTCACCAATATATTGCTGCTCCTCCAGCTTAAGCATCTGTGAAGTGAAAGCATCAGCAACAAATTTCATGCTTGTATGCTCTGTTATGAAGGTAATATTATGAGGAGAAATTGTTATAATTGTTAACAATGTCAAATCATATTTCCAAATAACAGAAATGTAAAATAAGTATGGTATTAAACTACTTCAGAGAAAACAAAACAAATCCTAAACAACTAGAACAAAGAAAAATACCATATATACAGTATACATATTCCCATAGAGTTCATCAGTTTCTAAACTGAACTCTTTAAAAAGGGCAGCAAAATGTGAGGGAGGGACAAGAAAAGGTAGCATTAATCAAAGATACCTTTACTGCAACATTATGAAATTGAGTGTCAACATCAA
This sequence comes from Hibiscus syriacus, assembly GCF_006381635.1. Classification (NCBI taxonomy): domain Eukaryota; kingdom Viridiplantae; phylum Streptophyta; class Magnoliopsida; order Malvales; family Malvaceae; genus Hibiscus; species Hibiscus syriacus. The sequence goes on along the minus strand of NW_024062784.1, from coordinate 1,159,060 downwards.
AGACACGAAACCTGAGATAATGGAAAATCAAAAAAAGTTAAATTACAGCGAAAAAATCATTATTTTGCTGAACCCAAAACAATAGTTCAAAGACTAGATCTTACAGCAAGATTTGGACAATCTCAAATTGATAAGTAATTGTATACTTTGTGATCCAAGTAGGATTCAATGAATTGAGCACTACTTCGGTACGAAATACTTCTGTAAAAGCTCCATTTCTTTCTTGAATATAAACCACCACCATAGGATCACTCTAAAGCAAACAAAACTTATGAGATATCAAGCTAAGTTTTCTGCAACAAAAATACAATTCTCATGACCAAAGAATAAATCATGAAAGTAAAGTACGTAAATATTATTAGTTGATACAAAAATGGCAACTGAAAATATTGTATCAGGCCAACTAAGCCTTTGCTTGGTCAGTTTGGATATGGGAGTTCTTTAAGTATTTAAAGTATTTGACGAGTTCCTAGCATATTTCATCCTTGAAACATAGTATGATACATAATTTTCTGTCACACTACTACTCTTAACAGCAAATACTTTTCCCCATGGTCCGTACAATATGACTTCTCACCTTCCATTCTCCATTTCCTACTCCTCAAACCTCGTTTCATAATTCCACTTACACAAAGGCATCATTAAGTCACCGTGCACCAGAAAAGATCCTCCAGAAATTCTAATTCCAGCTATCAACCAATACTACATTGTGTTGCCCCTTAAGCTTAGAGCTTTTTTCACCATAATTTTGATTTCAACAACAAACTCAAGTATAGTACAGCAGAATTAAGACACTAAATTTCTTAACTAAATAGTTGCTTGTAGCTCTAGGGTCAGTTTAGCAGTATATTCATACACATGCATACCTTGGAGAAGACATCCCGGTCTCGCAAATTTGTAGCAGAAAACGATAACTGCACAACATCGATTTTGCACAGAATTGTCAATGCAACAGAAGAGAGTTTGTAAATAAAATTAACAAAATTCTTAAAGTTTAGAGAACATGAATCAGAAACCAGATCATCCATTCAAGCACTGATAGAAATCAAGGACACCAATTTTAAATACTAAATACCTAAAAATCCCCACTCCATGAAACAATTAGCCAACCACCCAGTTACAAAGTAAATCCAAATCGTTCATTCTAAGCAAGTTTTAGGCATTCTATTCATTATCCGCTGAAGTAACTGGAAAAAAGAAAAGACCTCGATCTGAGAGAAGAGGCCTTGTATGCCACGAGACTTGAAGTACCAGTCCGAAGCGTCGTTCTGATTGGTGGAGGAAGTGGAAGGGGCGGTGCCACCAACAGCCATCGTCCCGCCGCCGACGTCCGAGCAGCAATTCCCCATCACTAACTAAATACTTTACTGATTCTGTTCTTCAACCCGATAAACGATGCCAATGCATGAACCACAATCAAAAGTGAAATTATAAAGAGCAAGATGAATTATTTGCCTTTTAAAAAAATTGGAAAATAATAATTATGCAGACTAAAAAGTAAAATATTTTGTACTGAGCTCTCAAGTTCTCAGACAATATTAGGAAACAGGCAATTAGTCTTCCTTTTTTCTTTTTCCCAATTCACCAACAGAAACGCGTTTTTTCTTTCTTTCTTTCTTTCTTTCTGTTAGTTATAGCTAAAATATAATTAATTTTAATTATAAATAAATTTAAATATTAATTTTATATCAATAGTGTCATTAATTTTTAACAACCGAGGATCAGAGTAGAAAAAACATTAATGATTTATTTTTATCAAATAAATTGATAACTAAAATAAAAAATAATTACAGTTTATTGATCAATAAGATAATTTATTCTTTCAAACAATATATATATATATATATAATTTAATGCAATAATAATATAGAATACATGGAATTTAATTTTTTTTTATTCTTAGTAATCAACTTTGGAGGAAATTAAAAAAATATTTTAAATGATGATTAATTATGTTATCATCAAGCCTAGAATATTTTTCCTTTCTTAAAAACTGGACTGGAATTTGTTGCCAAAGCATCCAAAAGAAAACTTCCTTTTTAAGCTCAATATTGTTTAGGAAATAATCTAAACAAAGAACAACTTTTATGGAAGTTCATGTGAATCCAAGCTGAATGGAGGAAAACATGCCCGTTTCGGTTTGCAGGCTAATTATTTAGCCTAATAAAAAATAATTTTTATTTGGACTTTTCATTTTAATGTGATAAATTTAATAAAAAAAATATTTTATTAAAACTCATCACGTCGAGACGTCGAGTTCCACGTATACGGTAACATTTGACTTGCAAAAATAAAAGAGTGAACGTGACCTATTAGACTAAATAATTATTTTCATGTCTTAGGGCCAAAAAAACCGGGAAAACATGTTTCACTAAAGCCCATGTTTTTTGACTCGTATAATTTAAATACCCATGGGTCTCACAAAGCCCACAATTCTTCCTTCTTTTAGTTAAGTTTGTATATGTCCGGTTGGATTTTCTGTCTACCCGATTCGACTCAAAATTTTTAAATCCTTCATCTGACCCGAACCCAACCTAAAAATATACCCCTTCCATCCGGCCCGACTTAGATTTAATTTTTTGAGATAAAATTCGAACCCAACTTCACCCAAAATAATATCTTTATTAAAAAATTATTCAATAAAAATAGGAATTTAATTGAAATAAAATAATATATAAAGGGATATTATTGCAACTATCCCTAAATACATAAGATAAATTTTTAATTTTTTCAGTCAGGTCAAGTATTTTTCATCCTAAACCTGAATCCAATAAATTTTAAAAAAATCCGACTCAATCAATTCAAATCAAGTTGAAACCCATCATATTCGATTCTGTGCCCGTCCCTGAGTATATGCAAACACTACGTGGTTTTGACATCATCGTATGACTTCAAACTATTCATTTGCTATGATAAAAAAAAACTATTCATTTGTTCTTTTTCATTATTTTTGGGTAAAGTACAAAAATAATCTTATGATTATAAGGTATTATTTTATTAAGTCTTTCGACTGTAAAAAATTATGAAATAGTTCTTTGACTACAGAGTGTTACTTTGCTAAGTCGTTTGACTGTTAAAAGTTACAGAATGGTCACATGACTACTCATATATTCTAAACTCGTTATTTTTCATTAAAAAATTGATGATATTATAAGTTGAACGTCAACATACTGACTGTGATATATAAAATATGATATCAGAATCACAAACAACTATTATATGCCAATCATCATGTTAACGTTCAGCTCAAACGACTAACATTATTTTAATGGAAAAGGACGATTTTGAAACATAATGAATAGTCGAGTGACCATTGTATAACTTTTAATAGTCAAATGACTTAATAAAGTAATAATCTATATTCGGAGGACCATTTATATATTTTACTCTTAAATTTTAAATCATGAGTGGATATCGAGGATGAAATCCATGTTTGAATGCATCTTAAAATTAAGGATGGATCCATAAACTCGTAAGTCGTAACTAACATCATTTTTTAATTAAACAAATAGTTATAATCTTCGAACAATTATTTACACCAAATAAGATCTCAATCTCCCCTCTCTTTAACCCCAATAATAATAATAATAATAATAATAATAATAATAATAATAATAATAATAATAATAATAATAATAATAATAATAATGATAATAATAATAAATTACACATTAAATACTTAAACTATTAGTTTTGACATATTCTAGTATATAAATTTTTATTTTTTAAAAACATATCTAACGTTTAGTTTTTTTTTTCATTTTAGCACCCATTGTTAAAAACTTAACGCATTTAGTACCTAAAATATTAATTTTGGCTCGTTTTAGCACCTAAACTTTTAGTTTTCTAAAAAAAACTTAACATTAAATTTTGAACAGATGTAATAAAATGAAACAAAAACTAAAATTAAGGTATGATTTTAAAAAAAATAAAAATTTTAAATACTAAAAAGATCAAAAATGATAATTTATGTGCTAAACGTATAATTTATCCGATAATAATAAAGACACTCCACTATTTTCCTTTTTCCTTTCCTTTATCAAAGGAAAAAAAGGGTAGGGCAGAAGCTAAGCTAAATAATTTAGGAATGTGTAGTTTGATAGGGAGACTATCTAGCTCAGTTGGTAGAGCACAAGGTTCTTAATCTTGAGGTCGTGGGATCGAGTCCCACGGAGGGCATTTCATAATTCGGAGGTCTTCTACGGAAGCTGCTCTCAACCTGGTGTTGAGGACAGTCTACTATCTTACCTCTCCTTACCCCATTACATATGGGAACAAGGGACATCCATTTAGTTTGATAGGGAGAAAAGTGTCACCAATTGAGCCATAGCGAGCAAGTTATACGTTATGAGGGTGTGGTCCAATTTGGTCACATGGTTCCAATTATACCATGACTATGATTTCTTTTCCTTTTTCTTTTTTGGTTCGAAAGGAAATATCTTGTGTGTATGTGTGTGTGGGGGGGGGGGGGGTCCGATATTCTCCGCCAAACATTATGTGTTGCTTTTAATGATAACAAACATGAGTGAAACTTTCATGCTCCATGGTCTAGGTTTTTTTTATAAAGGTAGTGGGTCAAATTACTCAATAACCCAACTCTTCTTGGCCCATTAATGCTACAAATTATACAAGATATTATACTAATAATTCATATATTTTTCAATAATAAGCAAATAAAGAGTGGGACTCAGGGACAATTGGTCGGGTTAAGGTTTGGTTTTTGGTCAACTTGAGAACTAACCTGACTCGAAAATATATATCATTCACTTGATTTCGGCTTGATTTTATTTTTTTAGAATATAAATCCGACCTGACCCAATCTGACAAATAATATAAATTAAAGATTTAATTTAAAACAATAACTTTTTAAAATAAATTACATTATTATCATCTGGTCGAGTTGAGTCGGAATTTTTTCACCCTCCACTCTAACCCGACTTGACCTCACCTCTTAAAAAATCCAACCCGACCTAACTTGAACGATAATTCTTTTTTTTTAATATGATTGTATCAAATTTGATCGGATCGAAACCCGTCAAATTCGTGTTAAAATTACGGTCCCTATACTTCACACGTCTTGAAAAAGTTTGGAGTACATTAAACAAATAATGTACTTAAAATTATAATGTAGGAGGTTTAAGGTTTATAATCGGAATGTTACCGAAAATAATCATTCGACTTATAATCGAAAATATTATTTAATTTTAAATTTGTGTTATTAATAGATATTATATTAAAAATTTGTATTTTAAAATTTCGAGGGAGCAGCCATCGTGTGATTATGGAGGAAACTGTTGGCTCACCACGCATGCCTTCCAACGTGATGGGAATTGGGAAAAGGGGGCTTCACATTCAATACGAGCTTTTAGTGTCGTGTTGGATCAACTTTCTTGGAAACAAGTGAGAAACTATTCATAGAAACACAGCAAACAAACAAAGTAACAAATCCACAAACGCTGAACCGTTCAACTCGTGCTCAGGGATGGAGCCCTGTATTGACCGACCCATTATATATCTATCAAACGAGTATTGTTTATTTTTCAGAATCATTAACATTCGATTAATTAATTAATTAATTCAAATTAATGTTATAAATTAATTTTTAATTTGATTTTCTTTATTCATAATAAATATAATATAAAATTTTAAATTTATTTAAAGATTTTTATAACCCAACCTACTATAACAATCAATTGTTAACGGGTTTTTTTTAATAATAATAAAGAGATAAAATATCTGAGATAAAATATCTATTGATGTGTAAGAACTTTTAAATTTTACACATTTTTTTAATCATTAAATGAATAAAAATAAAATTTTGAGATTATTAATAATAAATTAAGATAATTTTATGACAACAAATCATCTTTAATATTAATTATTAAATTTAAGGATAAAGTACATAAATGGTCATTGACTACAACGTACTACTTTATCACGTCCATTAATTATTAAAAGCTACAAAATGATCATTCGATTATAGAATGTTGCTTTATTAAGTCTCTTGACTATTAGAAGTTACAAAATAGTCACACGACTATTCATTATGTTCTAAAATCATATCTTTTCGTTAAAAAAATGGTAGTTTCTAAATTGGACGTTAACGTGATAATTGAGATGTGATAGTCGTTTGAGATTCTAGGATCATATTTTATCAAATCACATTAAGTAAGTTAACGATAAACGTAGAATACTGTCATTTTTTTACAAAGGCAATTGATTTTTTTAATAAAAATGAAAGAAACAAAATTACAACGCATCATAAGAGAAAATTGGAAATAACAGTCACCAAAAACTCATACATAAAATAAAAATATTAAACTTAAATATACGAAGAGACAGAAACATTCTAAACATCAAAACAACACAATAACCTTCATAAAACTCATTTTCTCTATCTAACGAGACACTTTACAATGTGATAAAAGAGTGGTGAGCGAACCAAACGATTTGGTAGATTGCTTCGCTATACAATTATGATTATATCGACAAATGACCTTTACAAAAAAAAGGGATCTGATAATATTTGACCACCGACAAGCCAATCAGAAAATAAATGGCGTGAGGATGTTTATGGAAGCACCAACATGACCGCAGTAGTATGCGAAAAACTTACCGAAAACCATAAAGAACGTGCCACAAGAGCGGATAAAAAGCGTGACACAAGAACAAAGAAAAGTTTGTCACAGTGATAGAGATTTTTATTTAAAATTGAAAAAAAATCAAGAAAAAAAAAACAAATACATAACATGAAAAAGAACAAGAAAAATAATAATCACAGGGCGGTCGACTGCCAACTAAACAAAACACGAATACTGTCAAATTTTTAACGAAAAATTATGAGTTTGGAACATAATAAATAGTCGAGTTACCATTTTGTTACCTTTAATAGTAAATGAACTCAACAAAGTAACACTTTATAGTAATATGATGATTTTCTAACTTTGAATAATCAAGGAACCTAATGAATCAGTACCCTATAGTCGATGGATCATTTTGTGGATTTTGACCCTAAATCTAATTATCTAAAAAAATATATTATTTTTACATTTTAAACTATATAAACAAAACTTAACCTATAATAATAATAATAATAATAATAATAATAATAATTAATAATAATAATAATGAATAGTTTGTTGTTGAAATTCCAAGCAATGGTTTCCTAAATTGTAGAACTGATTTTATCCAAAACATGGCCAACATTATCTCCAAAGGGTGCTTCCATTGATAAGGTTCCAAAAGATTTTGTCTCCTTGGAGATGACCCCTCTATTTTATTTTATTTTTTTTGAAAGGATGACTTGAACCAAAAGAAATTCAATCGCTCATCTAACGTTAATAATGGTAATTAATTAAACTAATCAAAATAACTTCCCAATAAAGAGATTGATTTCGTCATCAACAAGGAAGCAAGCGAGTACTTAATCATGGAGGAAAGCAAAGAAGATATGTTTGATTAATCAAAGAAATGTTATTGCCAATGGCCAATTATGACTGTTTTTTTTTTATTAATCTCGAAAAATTATAATGCCGTATTTATTCAAAAAAAATATTTTTAATCATTTAACATTGAACGCTCATATTTTCGACATTCTTAATGCTCGAACTTAAGATCTTAAGAAATAATGATAAATTATAGTTATTAGAGTCTTTATTTTTTAACCTAATTTTCTCTCTCAATATTCTTGTGACGTCTTCTTTTCTTCTTTTGTTTTTTGTTTAGTTGATGGCGACACTAATCTTAATATTGGCTGCCGACTGCCAATGATTTTTATTTCTCTTGTTCTTTTTCATATTATGTATTTGTTTTTTCTTGAGTTTTTTCACGTTTAAATAAGAATCTATGCTCTCGTGTCGCGTTTTTTCTCTGCTCTCGTGGCTCGCATTTTCTTTGCTCTTGTCGGTGATCACGTAATGTCAGATCCCCTATTTTGTAAATGGATGTTTGCCGATATAATCAGAACTGTGTAGCGAAGCAGTCTGTCAAATTGTTTAGTTCGTTCACCACTCCTTTATCACATTGTAAAATGCCTCGTTCGACAAAGACAACGAGTTTTATGAAGGTTACTGAATTATTTTGATATTTGGAATATTTCATTCTCTTCGTATTTTTGAGCTAAATATTTTAATTTTATGTATGCGTTTTTGGTTATTAATGTCACAAATTTTCTTTTTATATGAGTTGTAATTTTGGTTCTTTCAATTTTATTAATGAAATTTAATTACCATTGTTAAAAAAAGAAATAACAGTAATTTTGAATTATTGAGGTCGTTTGATTTGTGCTATGATAACTACATTATTTTGAATCGAGTGGACATCGGTTCCACATGAATTGAAAATAAGTGAAAATATACTCCTCTGGCATCTGCTGTTATTTATTAATAATGTTTTGGTTTTATGTTTGATATTTGGCAATTTTCGCCCATAAGTAGAAAAAAAAAGGAATAATGATAATAATAATAATAATAATAATAATAACAATAAATATAGAACAGAAGGGACACGGCTTATGCTGATAAAATAGCATCTTCATGTGTATACTAACTCCGGGTCAGAGTATACCAAGCATCTCTCGAGTCCAAGTCCATGTCGTTTTACGCTATCGTTGATAAGTCCTTGCAAACGGGGCTTTGTCGTTTCGACTCGCTCCTTGAAAACGACTTCACAATTTGGAATGCAAAATTACGGATACTTATATTGACCAACTCCAAGTCCATGCAGGCATTGATTTATTGTGAATTTTTTTTTAATAATATGTACATTTTTACCATTATTAACGGAATTTAAAATCAATATTTATAAATTTTAGGGTAAAATACACAAATAGTTTATCGACTATAGGGTATTGATTTATTAAGTTTCTCAATTATTAAAAAGTATGAAATGGTCTTATGACTATAGACTGTTATTTTGTTGAGTAACTCGACTATTAAAAGTTACAAAATGATCGTTCGACTATTCGTTATGTTTCAAACTCGTCATTTTAAGTTAAAAAGTGGACGATATTATAACAAAAACATTAACCTATTGACTATGATATGATTAAATCTGATCTTAAAATCTCAAACAACTATCATATATCAATCATCATGTTAACGTTTAGCTTAAACAACCGCCTATTTTTAACCAAAAATGAGGAGTTTAAAATATAATAAACAATCATATGAAAATTTTATAACATTTTTTTATAGTCGAGGGACTTAACAAAACAACATTATATAGTCAGAAGACGATTTCATAACTTTTCGTAGTTGAAGGGACTTTACCTGAAATTTTAAAATGCTTAAATCTTATCCAGATCTAATTACGATAAAATAAAAAAATAATTATCAAATTAAAAGTATATTATAATAATTCATTTTAACTATGATTATTAAGTTTATATTATAATCTTTGTGTTTGTACTTAATGTTTAGTTTATTTTAGTTTAGTTTAAGACAAAGGAGTAGTGGCTCCTCATACCCTAGCTAAGGGGTCCATCTCCAAGTGATGTAGAATTTCCCAATGCTTTAATTAAAGTGATTATCAGATAAGGGGTGCCCAACTCACCCCCTAAAGGCTTTAATTTTCATTCTTTAATTAAAGTGTTATCCTAAGCCCAATGTGGATGTGCCACCCCCGATTCCATCATTAACTCTTTAATTGACCATTAATCAAAGGATTAGTCTCCCCTTTTCTGTCTGTCTCTCTGTCCCCCACTCCCATTACAATTTTCATATCTTTTATCTTTTCCCATTGTTTTATACATTTTTAAATAAAATAAATACGACCGTATTAAATATCTTTTTAATATAAAAAATATTAACTTTAATTAAAGTAATTAACAAAAACGTGAACGAAAGGCTTTAGTGACCTAAGCAGCTCGTAACAATAAACAAATCCGATCCTCCACTTAACAAAAAGTCGCGCAACCTGCGTGATAAGACGTAACCAATTCTACCCGAGTTAAGGAATCGTCCAAAGCCATTTTTCTGGCATTTAACTGTGACGCCACGTGTCCCCAGATGCTGACACTTTCACCACGCGGCGGATGACCATTGCTCTACTCCTCCATTGTCTCAACCGGCCAAATGCCCAAGAACAACGATGGGGTTTTAAAGTGTTTTTTATTAAATGAAATCTTAAGAAATATTGAGAGTCGTCACTAAATATTTTAAAATATGATTAAAATATTATAATAATCGAATAATTTTAATAAAATATTTTTATTTTATAAAAATACCAAATGTATACTATTTATTATTGTTATATATATTATTGAAATTGTTTTCTTCAAAATATTTTTTAAAATTATTTCATTTTCAAAAAGGTTGTGTATATATTATAATATCATTCAAAATGTTTTTTTCTTTCTAAACTATATTATTTTCAGAAAAGGTTTTAAAAATATATATTTTAATATTATTATATACCATATATTATAATATCATTCAAAATGTTTTTTTTCTTTCTAAACTGTATTATACAAAATTTTAAAAATTATTTTAAATCATATCAATGTATCACAAATATTATTCGGACAAAATTAGAGTACGACATCCATATGTTAAGACCGCATACAATTCTCATTTCAGATCCGCAACCACCTTGAAAAGATAGGTGACAAATCCAAAACCCGAATGCAATCCCGTTTCGAGTCCGTAACCGTTGCTGGTCCTACTCCTTGACGTGGTGAGTGATAACGGCAACACAAGATATTTTACGATCATGAAGATTGGTTTTTTTTTAATAAGGGATGAAATTGTAAATTTCTTTTGTTTAAATGCGTAAATTAATACTATTTTTTTTTGAAAAATGGATTAAATCAGTGATGAAATTAGGGATTAGGTTAGATTTCAAAGGGTGGAGTTTGATCTATGGGTTAGGGGTCAAGACCGGAGATTTTAGGGACTGTCCAAAAGATGTTAAGCACAGGGCGCAGAGGTAAAGTGGGCCCCATTATCTGATTACTGTAAACTTAACAGGAAACAATATCGTGGGCTCCACTTTTCTCTGATTCGAATAGTCCATTGTCATCCTTTATTTTTCTATATATACAAAAAGTATATTTATTATTATTATTTTGGATATTTAGAGTTTTTTATTTGATATTGTTAGGGAAATAAATTGAAATGAAAATATTTTTATAACAAAATTTTATTTAAATTAATTTTTTATAAATTGATTGATGATATGAGAAAAATAATAATGTTTAGTTTTATAATTTCTTTTAAGTAAAATTATTTTGCGGTGTACAAATGAATAGAGCGTTTGATAAATTATTCGTAAGATGTTTATGTAATGTTTATTTATTTTTTCTTATTAAGTTAAATAAAATAGTAAGAACAAAAAGTTTAGGTTCATTTGATAACCAAACGAACTCGAATAAATGTATGTTCAATTTGTTTATGTAGCAAACTAGCTCATTTATTAGGCTATTTAAAAGCTCGTTTATCGGTTTGTTTATAAGTTCGTTTATTCAATTATTATTTTTTATTAATTTATGGGAATATAAAGTAGTATATATTTAAAGCTACCAATCGTTTAAAAATGAACACTCAAACTCTTTTGCAGACGTTGTTCTCGAACCTAAGACCTCAAAAAATAACAATAATTCCTTAGACCTCAAAGGGTCATTGAAGTAATGCTTCGACATGTATTAAACAATGGGTTTAATAATAAAATTATTCGCATCATTTGTATAAATAATTACTTTATCGAATTATTTATATAAAATTTTAAATATTTTATATTAAAATATCATACTAGTAGATAAAAATCGTTAATTAACTAAAATTTAACGTTTATTATTAATATAGAAAGTCCACTCGTGATGTCATATTATATAAAAAATTAATTATTTTTAAATATATTTTTATAAGTGTATATGTAATTAATTTTAATTATAGTTTACTCTAAAAATATTTTTTGTTGAAGTGACAACATATATGGACTTGTTATGTTCGTCTGAAATATTCAAGCTACTTAACTAATAATTTTCATATAATCACGAGACATTTCATTATAAAACAAAATATTTAAGGCTAAAACAGTTAAAAATAAGATAGAAAACAAAATAATAATTTATAAAAATATTGAGGGTTAGTTTTGTTATTACGCCTAAATAATTCCAAGACGTTTAAATCCATCAAACTCTTTCGTTTATTATTCAATTGTTGATTGATTTTATTTCCTTTTTTATATTTAAACCTTTAATTTAATATAAATCTGAATATAAAGTATAATTACAAACATCATTTTAAATATATAGTTGACAATTTTATAGATCAATTTATTAATTAAATGTAATTGCATACATCATCTTATTAGATGATAACATTTTAATAAAAATTAATTTATATTAAAATTAATTAAAAAATGACATGTTATTATATTATATCAGTGTTTCAGATCATATAAACTTGTTGTGGCAGCTTCGAGAATGGTCATTTTAATAAAATATAAATTTAAAAATAAATATTAAAATGAATACTCAATAAAAAAAATAAAAGTCATGTTTTAATATTATGAATTTTATAGATATATATATATATTTCATTTGAAATTTACCTGATTTAATTTATTTTCATAATTTATTATAATATTCATGTTTTAATTTACTTTCAAAATAATTTATTATATTTATGATATCAAGATCTAAATCTATAATCTTAATTATAAATAACTCAACTGCAAATATCTTTAATATTTCATTATATAATTATTTTAGCTCTTAATTAATTTTTTTAAGTTATTTTGCTTTCAAGCATTTCATATTAAAATAAAAATAGTCATAATATTTAATTAAATTATCACTTTAAATTATATTATTTGTTTTAAAACATTTTACTCCATAAAATATTTACTTTATAAAAAACAATTCATATTTAAAATGTTATCCATTTATATACGCATATACTAAGAGTTGATAAAAGATACGAGTTAATTATATCATATATATATTCAAATTATAATTTTTATTTTAAGTTAGTTCTTAAAATTTTAAATATTTTAATTTAATTATAAAATTGCGATTCTTATTTTAAATTAATCATTAAACTTTTAGATCTTCTAATTTTATCCATAAACTATTACACTCTTTTTAAATTACTTCCCAAACATTTGTATATTATAATTTCTCCCCAGTTTTGTCCAAATATATAAATAGTTATAGCACGAACCAACTTACATCAATAATTAAAGGAATCATTGTTATTCTTAAGAGTCAAGGGTTCGAGCACCAGTAACTGTAGCAGGGTGATTAAGCGTTAATCGTCAAATGATTAAGGGTGCGTTTGGTTCACGGAATGTAAGATTATCAGTGGGATTAAAAGATTACCAGAGAATATGATTATTGGGAATGTTATATTTTGTATTTGGTTGGTTTAGCATGAATGTAAGATTACCGTGTTTGGATAAAGGAATAAAATATTATTGGAATGTATATTTGACCAAATTATCCTTATTATATATTTGTATAATATTACAAGTTGAAAAATATTTATATATTTTCTTTAAAAAATTAAATTCAAAATATTTATATAATTTTTTTTACAAAATTAAAAATATAAAAAAAGTTTAATGAAAGGGTAAAATTTTATTTTAATCCCTGAACTTCATATAAAATTTTAATTATATACTTTTTTTGTAAATCTAAAATAATTTAAGGATAAATTTGTAATTTAACCTTCGTAGAATTTTTATTATTCAATGACAGAAGAATGATATTTTTGAAAAAAAATAAAAATTTAAGGGCATTTTAGTCCAAAATGCTAGTAATATTACAATACCTAAGGGAATGGAGGTAATGACATTCCCGGTAATATACCCCAAAAAATCTACTATTGATAATAAAACATTACTGGGAATGACATTCCCGGCCAAACCAAACGGGGGAATATGGATTCCATTCCCGGGGAAATCTCACATTCCCCCATCCAAACGCCTCCTAAATGTATTTAGAACATATAATACTCTGTAATCACCTTAATTTAATAAAAAATATAATTAGTTACAACCATAGTTTATCATAAATTTTATTTTTTTCAAACATATAAAAATATAAATTAACTTAACGATTTTATTAAAATAAATATGATTTGAGATAAAATTAGAGCATTCAAAAAAGTTTTCGAATTGATTTGAGATGTGATAAATATATACGTATAATAGATGTATAAGTTGCTAAGTTGCACCGGGAGGGTGCTAACTACGCACAGCCTACCCTAAATGAAAGCCCAAGCCCTAGATAAGCTAGCTACCAAACCTGCCAGTTAATGGCACGACAAACCCCAATCCTCCCCCGTAAAAACATAACTTTAACGTCTGGACAAACGCCGTTACACCCCAATCCCCTGTCCTCCAATCCCCGACTCGAAGGAAAAGCCACGGGTAAACCAAAGGGGCCAGCCGCCTTTATTTAACTAACCCATGGAATTTTCTTTTTCTTTATTTTTTATCATTTAATTAAAAGTTAAATTATTATAAATTTATAATTTCAATCTGCCTGCCTCTCGTATCTGGTCCCCCCGATACCCATTCCCTACCTCAATAAGTCCACCGGGAGTATCTGGTACCGTAAGAGGAAGCCGGACCGGTTAATGCCGGTTCACGATTTTCAGTTGGGTTAAAAATTGACCCTGGTTTAAATTATTGTCCTTTCCCTTCCACAGTTTCGACTCACCCGTGGTTAAGTCTCTCGACCCCTCATTCGACGCAGACAGACACAGACAAGAGAGAGAGAGAGAGAGAGAGAGAGAGAGACTTTTTATTTTTCCTTTTCTTTGGTTTCTTATTTTTCATCTGCTGCTGCATTGAAGGTGGAGGAGAAGCAGATAGAGAGGCTGAGGTTTTGTTTTGCAGAAGTGGAAGATTGAAAGCGACTATAGATAGTAAAAAGGTGGATTTTCATTTATTGGTGCTAAAATCGATAAGATTGTTTGATGAACTGGGGCAAATATAGGCCGGTGGTAATTTAATTTCGTCAGGTTTCATCAAAGTTGCAGCGGAAGAGAGTGTTTTAACGACGGCGTTTGCTGGTAGATTGTTTGGAAACTTGGGTTGGGTTTTCAGTTTTCGTTTGAGGAGTTTGAGAGTGTAGCAAATGAGAGATCTGAGCTGAAGATTTTTAAAAAAATGACTACTTCGGAGGTATTGATAAAAGGTAATTGTGTTAACGGAAGAGATAGTTTTTCTTCGGGTTATACTGAGCAAAATGATGCTAGGAACGCCGTGGAAGGGCAGAACGGTCACTCCGCTCGTTCAGCCGCCGTCAGGGGTATAATCCCTTTCTTCCTTTTAATTTCCGGTTCCGGTTTCCTTTACTTCATTGTTTTTGTTCTCGAGTTCTCTCTCTCTCTCTCTCTCTTCTGGTCTTTGCCGGTTTAATATTGATTTGGTTTCTATGTTGGAACATAGATCCGGAAACGGCGTTGTATACGGAGCTCTGGCATGCATGTGCTGGACCTCTGGTGACGGTTCCCCACGAAGGGGAGCGCGTGTTCTACTTCCCTCAAGGTCACATAGAACAGGTTGAGGCGTCTACTAATCAGGCATCGGACCAACAGATGCCACGGTATAATCTTCCATCAAAGATCCTTTGTCGTGTGATTAACGTGCAGTTAAAGGTACCTTGCGCCTCTTTTATTGTGATTTGTTTTCTTCTTCTGGTTTTTGTTTTAATGATGAGATAAAACAACTCTTTGTTGTTAGGCTGAATCAGATACGGATGAGGTTTTTGCGCAAGTGACTTTACTTCCGGAACCGAATGTAAGTTTTGGTCTTTCTTGCTTTAGATTATAAGTTGAAGAAGAGTTGAGTTTCTAAATTTGTTCTTTCTTTCTTTGCTATATGTGATGTTTATAGCAAGATGAGAACATGGTGGAGAAGGAGTCTCCCATTCCTGAACCCCCTCGGTTCCAAGTGCATTCCTTTTGCAAGACCCTAACGGCTTCCGATACTAGCACCCATGGCGGGTTTTCGGTGTTCAGACGGCATGCCGATGAATGTCTCCCACCATTGGTTTGTTTCTATCTGCTGAAGATTTCTAGCTTCTGTTGTTTTTCCACTATGTTATTTTGATAATTTGGTTTGTGATTCTTTTGGACTTGTTCTTTGACAGGACATGTCACTGCAACCTCCAACACAGGAGTTGGTTACTAAGGATTTGCATGGAAACGAGTGGCGATTCCGTCATATCTTCAGGGGTAATTCTTTAAGCCTAATTGGTTTCCTGCATTGTAAATAACGGTCATTGCAATCGAGGGAGATAAATTCAAATTGTGACATTTGACTTTTTATTACCCGGTTATGTTCTGTTTACCGGTTGAATCTTGAGTGTAAAACCCCCTTTGTTTACAATTTGGTTCTTCTGCGAAAATACCAGGTCAGCCACGGAGACACTTGCTTCAAAGTGGTTGGAGTGTTTTTGTTAGCTCCAAGAAGCTTGTTTCTCGGGATGCATTTATATTTTTAAGGTTTGGTTCCTCAAATGTGCCATGAAATATGATGTTTTACCATTGAATTCTTTTCTCGTGAAAATGACATGTATTTCATAGGGGTGAGAATGGAGAACTACGTGTCGGTGTACGACGAGCATTGAGGCAGCAGTGCAATGTTCCTACGTCAGTAATATCAAGTCACAGCATGCGTCTCGGTGTTCTTGCTACAGCATGGCACGCCTACACAACAAGAACCATATTCACTGTGTATTACAAACCTAGGTTCGTTGATCAAGCTACCATTTTGACAAGCTGTGTAATTTTTTGTTGTGTGACATGTTTAATATCTCAAAATTGATTACCGGGTGATAAAACTTCAACTGTGGCAATTCTGTTTAAGCTTGTCTATTTTCTCTTATAGGACAAGTCCAGCCGAATTTATTGTTCCGTTTGATAAGTACATGGAGTCTGTAAAGAACAATTACTCAATAGGGATGAGGTTCAAAATGAGATTTGAAGGTGAAGAATCTCCCGAGCAGAGGTATGGCACGTTTCTTCCTTGCTACATTGAAGCCGTTGTTCATTAAGTTCATGGGTATGAGTTTTTCCAACATGATATGACTAGCTGAGATTATGCTCTTCAAATTTTTGTATTGCAGGTTTACTGGAACGATAGTTGGAATTGAAGATTCTGATCCAAAAGGATGGCAGGATTCCAAATGGCGATGCCTCAAGGTATACTTATTTAATTTGACAATTGTTTGATATTTTTAAGAATAATGGAAGAAATTGTAGTATTTCTCAAGTTATGGGTATTATTTAACTATGTTTTAATCACTCTTGTAGGTGCGGTGGGATGAGACATCTGCCATACCTCGTCCCGAGAGAGTTTCGCCATGGAAAATTGAACAACCTTCAACTCCGCCTGTCCTGAATCCCCTTCCAATGCAGAGGCCAAAAAGGCCGCGGTCTGTGGCTGTATCATCATCCCCTGATTCTTCTGTGCTTACTAGGGAAGGTAGTTTTATAAGTCATGTTTCATGCAATGGGTTTGTATTTCATGTAACTTTTTTGGGAAAGATCTACTGACCAAATTCACTTTTAGGTTCATCCAAGGTTAATGCAGACCCTTTACAAGCCAGTGCATTTTCAAGGGTCTTGCAAGGTCAAGAATTCTCGACCTTGAGAGGAACATTTGCTGAGAGTAACAAGTCTGACACTGCTGAAATGTCGGTGATGTGGCCACCTTCAGCAAATGATGAGAAGAATGATGTCCCTGGTGAAAGAAAATTTGTGTCAGAGAATTGGATGTCCTCTGGGAGGGGTGAACCAACATACACAGATCTGCTCTCAGGTTTTGGGTCAAATGTTGATTCATATCGTGGATATCGCCTCCCCTTGGTTGATCAATCTTCAATGCCTGGTAATTCAATGGGAAAACATTTACTAAATCAAGAAGCAAAGCTTGGCTCTTTGTCCCTCGCGCAATCGGGTCTCTCACTCAAGTTAGCTGACACTAGTGTAAACCCACCTTTGCAAGATTCTGGTGTGCCTTATCAATCACAAGGAAGTGGTAGATTTAGTGGTTTTGGTGATTACCCTGTACTTGAAGGTCGTAGGATTGAGCACTCACATGGTAATCGGTTGATGCCTCCTCACCCAACCTCATCTTATTATGAGAATTCAGTCCATGCAAGAGATTTGATGCCCAAAACATCATTTGTTCGAGAACCTAGTGCGAAGTCTAGAGAAGGAAATTGCAAGCTCTTCGGTATCCCTCTCATAAGTAATTCTAGTGCATCAGATCCAGCAGTCTCTCACGTTAATGCCTTCAATAAGCCAGTTAGTAATGTGCAAGCTGGATTGCACCAAGTTCATTCATTCGAATCTGATCAGAAGTCTATAAAGTCGAAGACCTCGCAGTTGGCAGCGGAGAGTCGTACTGCTTTTAATGAGCAGGAGAAAGTATTTCCGCTGGGTCAACCCCATACAATGGAGGTTCAAATCAAACCATCCAGTTCAACTAGGAGTTGTACTAAGGTTCGTTCTCTTCGTTTATGATTGTTTAAGCTTGCTGTTATGATATCTGCTGTGGACTTGCTCAAGTATTTTCTATTTTCAGGTTCTCATGCAGGGAAATTCTCTGGGTAGGTCTGTAGACCTTACTAAGTTCAACAGCTACGATGAATTGATCGCTGAATTGGATCAATTATTTGAGTTTGGAGGTGAATTAATGGCCCTTCAAAAGAATTGGCTAGTTGTTTATACCGACAATGAGGGTGATATGATGCTTGTAGGCGATGATCCCTGGCAGTAAGTATTTCTTGCATCATCTTTCCAATTTATTCACTCGCACGTTTTGTGGTATATACATCATCTGATTATTGCTTGTTCATTAGGGAGTTTTGTGCCATGGTTCGCAAGATTGGTATCTACACTAGAGAGGAGGTCCAGAAGATGAAGCCACGGTCGTTGAGTTTAAAGGTGAACGATCAACCAGTTCCTGCAGAAGGCGTTGACGCAAAAGAAGTGCAATGCCCATCAGCATCTAGTGCTAAGAATTGATTAACCTCACTGTAATGGTATTAAAGTACTGTAACCTTGTTTTGAATATGATGTCTAAAATCTATCTACATAGTAAACTTGTTTGTTTATACTTGTTTCAGGTTTTTGGTGAAGGAATCTGGAGTTGCAATAGTGACATTCCTGCTGGTTAGAACATGAACTTACTAAAGTTGGAACTTATTAGTAGCATGAGTTTGCCACGATAATCGTAATCCGATATAGTCGGCATGAATGCTTTGATCCGATTCTGGATATGTTGTGGAGTTGGTAGCGGTATGGTATTGTCTTTATGTTGCATAAATATGTACACCCGAATCTGAAGCTTCATGCTTTTGCTACCTACCTACACCTTGTACAAAGATGTTTCAACCCACCTTTGGTCTTTTTCAAGCTGTGGATGTAATTAAGTTAATACAGCCATCTCTAATGTCTTTTCAATTAAAGGATGAAAAACATGAATCTCAAGTAATGCTACTCTCTGTTTGCTTCTTAGCCAGATCCATTGTATGGAGTAAACTGCTTGGTAAGCAGGGCAATCCATTTTTGACTATGACATCAATGGTGGAATTCTTGTGTCAGTGGTGTGGTCGGTCGACTAGTGGTGTTGGGTTTTGAATAAATAATTTTTTTCTTACTGGTAAATAATGATAACTTCTCATGGTCTGAATCTGACATTAATATTATCTCGTTTCTTCCATTAACTAGGTCGGATCAAATCACATCAGACCAGGACCCATGCATTGGAAATATAATATTGATAATGATAATAATAGTAGAGCTGTCAATGGTATTTACACGCAAGTTTATAGTGGGAAAAAAGGTTTACACTTGCCAAGTTAAGTTGTTTTTCACCAACAGGCAAGGGTTCATGCATGTAAAAAAAAAACCAGGTCTATGCCAACAGACGAAAACTTTCAGAACTTAAAATAGAATGGCACGGCAATGATACTGCAGGCTCATGGTTATAAAGATGTACACCTTTCCTAGGGTATTCTTGAATGGAAATCTTAAAGGGTGAAGTATACAAATGGTCCCAGGCTGAAGGGAATTGTTTTGCTTAGTTTTATGCCTATTAAAATTTATAAAACGATCATTTGATTGAGTTCTTTAACTATTAAAAGTTATAAAATAACTACTTGATTATTTATATGTTTCAAACTCTCTTTTTTTGTTAAAACTATTACGATCGTCTGAGTTGGATGTTAATATGTTGATTGTGATATGATGGTCGTTTGAGATTGATATTAGATTTTATCATATCTCAATTAGTCTAGTGATCATTTTGTAACTTTTAATAGTCGGGAGACTCAACAAAATAGTGTCATATAATCGAGGGATCATTTTATAATTTTTAATAGTCAGGAGACTCAATAAAGTAGTGTTATATAGTCAGGGTACTATTTGTATATTTTACCCAATTTTAAAATACAACTATTTAATAATGTAAGGTTAAAAATTGGCCTACATCGATGTAGTATTTGTGCAAATTCTCTTTTAATCATTGACAACATACACGTATCTAAGATCTCAATGGAAAATAAACTTACTTTAACCTCAAGTCACTTGATACGTTAGGAAAACCTTACTCTCATTGATCACGGTCTTGATTATTTTACGATCAAATTCCATGAAGATTCTGTTGGTAGCTGCCCTCTTCATATTCATGTTTCTCACTCGAATGGGGGATCCTTCACATGATGTTCTGCCCCATATTTTTTTTATTTACGAATGTTCTCTTTTAACCAAAACAGAAAAGCAGCAGTCATGAGAAGCTCATCATAATTAAACCCAGAAATCCATTCAAAGATATTCTAAAAAAAAAAACTGAAAAAGGAAAACAAGTTAAATTCTTCCAAAAGTTCCAGTTAATGGCGAGTTTCCCACCGGTTCAAATTATCATAGAAGCTCTTATGTTGTTCTCCCTGCTATAACCATTTGATATTTTCTCGGCACAATCGACTTGTAAACGCTTTGTTCGTTATTGTTCGGATAGAGTAGCTGAAGAACCCTAAATCATGTTGGGGTAGCCAGCTGAATCCAAAAGTACAGCTTTGATCTGCTCGGGATGGATGTCCTGCCCTTCCTTGCATTGCTGGGAAATATGAAGAACACAACAATGAAAATGCAGAAACCAAAAGAAAACATGAAACTAAAAACAAAATGCAAGATTGAAATAAGAATATGAGCATGCTGAGAGCGAGCATCCGATATAGACGTGTTCAGTTTTTTCAAAGGTTTTGCCATGTACTTGAGGGACTTGGAGGATGATCATATTATTCATATCGTAATATGTATTGGATTGGTTGTCGCATACCAGTATTGCAGCGAAAAAGAAGACTCGAAGCAATACATGGTTCAGGATTTTCATGCTGTTGTTTTAATCCAGCTTGTTTAAAAGCAAATGATAAGTTTAGGATGGTCAGAGATTTGTACCTCGGCTCGAAAGATATCCATAGCGAAGCCATTGAAACAGCTAATGACTGCTTGCTGGATGTCTAGCCCGAGGCCGTCCAAAGCCCTCATTGTGGATAGCAAAAGACCCGGTCTCCGCCCACAAAACATGTGGATGTTTACAGCTTTTCCTTCTCTCAGCCTCACTTCAACCTACATAAACATGCATATATATTATGTACACATCAAATGGTGCTCAAGCATGCCGGAATCCATTATGCACTAATGGTATACGATAAGAGAAAAGCAAAGACATCTTTTTACCCTTGCTGGCTGCCCGTTAGGACTCGGTAATGAACTGGGGCAAAGTTCGTCCTTGATACGACAGGGCAAGGTAGCCGGAGTAGGAGTCAAAGGATGGAAACTGGTTGTAGGTGTGAGCGAAGAGCTACCAGGGTTCGACTCCAATTCGTTATGCAGATCATTGATCCTTTGAAGAAGCTCCTTCAGGTACTCGATGGCATCCCCGAGAATAGATGCTCTATCCATCTATTAGTAGAAAGGATTATGTTAAATCATACAATTCCTAAGAAGCAAAAACCGAGAATATGAAACTCCAAAAACTCTTCCATTGCAAGCTACTAAACACCCCCGAACAATTCGAACATAAAAAACAAGCAACCATCAAAAGATAAGGAAAGAGAACCGAGAGTGCGGCACAGAACATGAATCTGTAGCTTCTACGCCTGTAACTATGCTGCTGTTGCTGCACTTATTGATGGCTTAAAGGAAATTACTTCTCGAATCGGGTCCGAAGACTTATGGCGACATTTAAAGCACTCTTACCAGGCTTCATGTGAGAGACATTAATGCAACTTTCTGTTAAGTATTTTGGGGGGAACATGTAAAAGCAAAAGATACCATTCATTCACATAATACACAAATACCACACCATGAAAACAAACAAACAAGTTTGCATATCTGATGTTTCAAAAGATCTAAAACAACACAACAATTCATACTTGCATTCACGAGACATAAATGAAAACGAAAGTGAAAGGAACATTCTTACTTTGCTAATCTTCGGGACAACCGACCGCAGCATGTAAAGCCTATCATTGAGTTTCTTCCGACGGCGCCTCTCGGCCATCAAGTTTTTAGCAGGAAGCCCTTTCTTTTTACCCTTTTGATCTCCTCCGTTGACAGCACCGTTTGCATTCGAGGTGCTCCCACCATTTTTGAGAGTTTCCTCAGCCTTGTTATTCTCAGTAAACTCATCTGAATCATAATTGAAAGCTGACCCATCAATGCTTATATCTTCTAAATCATCTCTATTGCTAAATGTCTTCTTTTCATTCTCTTTATCCATTTCTTTCTTCCCTCTATCCCCCTCGGTTCCACTCGAAGCATTTAACTTTCCTCCGCCCAAAACGGCGAAATTCGCACCATTATCAGCCAAATTCTTCCTCAAAGCTGCCCTTTTCTGGAACAGAGTCGGCTGAGCTCCGACCGAAGGAAAGCTATCCAGCGGTCTTAGCAACTTAGACCTATTTATAAACAGAGAATTCCCAGGATTCTCAACAAATCCTTGAAAACCAGAGAACCCGGAATCCGAGAAGTGAGTCTCGGGGCACGAATTATCAGTGTCTATCTGATTACCAGAGGTTAAATCAGTGAAACCACCCAAAACCCCTGAATTTTTCCTGTTCAATAAAGGACTAGCATTTGTTGCTTGGTTGTCAAGGAACCCAATTTCAGCCAAATCAAACCCGTGATCTAAAGGGATATTGGAAACGACATTGAGGAGTGAAGACAAGCCTGGTTTTGGCTGCAGAAAGAACTGTACCTGGGATGGGTCGAGATTGTTGAAAACAGAGGAAGATGGCGAACAAGAAGAGGAAGAATCCACTGGATGCTGCTGCTCCTGCTGCTTCTGGTGGTTTTGATGATGATGGTGCAACAAGAGATTGTTTTGATGGCCACCGAGATTTGGTGGAAACGAAAGGTCCCTGATATCATGGTGATGGCTTGAAATACTGGTGTTTGGAACGTACCATTCATCTTCTAACATGGATTTGAACGAAGACAAAGAACCCATCATTTCTTTGTTCTCCATTACAACACTACTGTTGTTGTTGTTGTTAGTGTTGGTTCTGGCCCAAGAAGCTGAGTGTTGCTCATCTCCTTTATCTTCCGTCCAAATGACACCGCTGTTCGACCTTGAAAGCATGGTTTTTGGACAACTCTTTGTTCCACAGAAACAACAAAAAAACTTGTTTTTTTCTCCTCCTCCTTTTATCGTCTTTGTTGGGACAGTGAGAGAAGCAAGCTAAGTTTGTTTTGTCGAGCTTGAGAGGTTACGGACTTAAATAAAAAAGCAGCTTTGAAGGAGGGGGAGAGAGAGGAGAGCGAAGAAGAAATCTTTTAGATTGAATTACAAGTAGGAAAAAAATTGATGTTTTTATATATTTATTGGATTAAATATAGTATGATTTTTTAATAATTAGTACTAGTAATTTATTAATAAAAAATATGGTTAAAAAATAATTTTTATTTATAAAACAGGTATTATAATATTTATGTCAACGTCAGAAAATAAATAATTTGCATGGAAGGGGCTCCCAAGGATCTCGTGATAACCTTTCATTTTCCTGGATCATTTTGATACCTTCATAGTCACCCACCTCTGTCCCTTCTCTCTGTTTCCAGTCCTTTTCAGGTAATTTTTCTCTCAATTTATACCAAAAATCACCCACAGACAAATCAGACAACGTATCAAATTTATGTGTAATAGAGGCTGCCTGTAGGCGAGAGAGAGGATCCGAAGAGAGGAAGGACTAAAATTAGAATTAGACCAAAAAATTGAGAGCCACGAATCTCTCTCATGCCCTTAATAATGTTAGGGTAAATTATGCGTTTAGTATATAAACTATTAGTTTTGGTTTATTTTATTACCTAAACATTTAACTTTTTCAAAATTATACATAAAGTTTAATTTTTATTTCATTTTAGTACCCCATTCAAAATTTAATGTGTGATACAGTTAACTTTAATTAATATTTTTAAATATATTATATAAATTTAGATAATTTTATTTATTTTTTTACTATATTTGTATAGAATAGGAAGGGTGAGGGAACATCTTAAATAAGTTGCAGAAAGGCTGGGTTTTGGGTATGGTTAATGAATGGAGTGTCTTTAATATTGTTGGACCAAACCCGTGAGCATAGGGAAAATGAATTTACCCTTCAAATTGGGTTTACTTTTTATCCAAATCTTTGACGTAAAACAAGTTGCCAGAATGATTGAGTTAAACATTTAATGAAGTTCACATTGCTCTCGGCAAACTTCCGATTCTAAGATTACGTCTTAAATAATTTGGACTAATACGTGTCATTGCACACTTACATTTAGTATGTGAGTCTTCCGGCAAGAATTTTCTATATAAAGAATCGAACTGAGATTTTACTCAAACGATAACAAATTACTTATCGCTTGAATCAATCAGTTGGTTTCTTTTTTCTTTCTTTTTATTATTCTATTTGGCTTTTATTCATTAATTTCATCTTTTTATTCTATGTAAATCATATTAATAATTTATGGAAAAAAACTATAAAGTTATTCTATTTGACACGACAGATTCCCATGAATCTGATTTTTTTTTTATTCAGAAAACTTCTGGGAGAGGCTTCCCTTCAAGGAATGACTTAAACAACATAATTGATCTCTCAGGCTGTGAGAATGGAGCTTCATGAGAAGCCCCTCTGTTGTTTGTTGCAAATGACAGGATGTTGTCATAAACTTGAGTCCACCCACCAACCTGAATATCAGAAACACGAGTTTCGAATACGAATACTTCGATCGAGAAAAAATAAATGAAGATTCGAAGCGATATCGATGAAAGTACCTGCTTCCCTTCGAACCAAACTCGGTATGGCACGATTGTTTCGAGTCCTAACTCCTTAGCCAGTCAACTTGCCAGAGAGTGGCTTCCGGTCAATGGGATAACAGAATCTTGATCTCCACTGTAGGATTAAACGAGTTTATATAAGCTGACATGCCTCGATGGATGATGATGTTGTTATGGCTATACATAGCATTGTGATTTCGGTTTCGTTACCTGTTAACTAAGACCGGTATTCCGGCCTTGATTAGTGAACCGACGATGGATATCGTAGGGATCTCCAGGTTCAGCAGCTGATAATCGAGTATGCTGTCAACAGCAAATAAAATCATGTTGGTCATGTTCGATGCGTGTTCGTGCATATAAACTTTCTTATATTGCAGTGTATGTTCAGCTCGATCAAGAATTAGTACTTGCTGCATACTATCCATCTTCGAACCCCAACCAGCCGAGCATGAAGAGCTTTCCGGACATCTTTCCGGTTTAGATAATTCACGATCTTTTCTTTGACGCATACGTCTATCCTTTCAGATACTTGCTGTAAGGTAAAACAAACGATATCATATGCAATATAATCCAATTGGTTTCACAGGGAAAGAGTTCTTTACCAGAGGATTTATAGCCATTGATTGTGAGAGCACCGATGATATGCAGACATCAAGTGGTTCATCATATTTGTCCACGAATTTACTGGTTTCTCGGCTTACTTGGCTCATCACCTCCGAACAAGACGATGAAACCGAGTCCCTATAGTACTTGCTGACATATCGAGAATAGTTGCAGACCAAGGTGAACATTTTGTAGGTCGAATCTGATATCAGCCCATGGGACCAGAAGTATTCTGCTCTTGAATTGAAATCAGTTGCGAATTCCATAACCGGATTATCGAGCTGCCGATTACAAAATTGTTCCCTCAGATACAAAACATAAACATGACTTGGATTCGAGTAATGAAAAGATCGAGATCTGGTCATCGACCCGCATTCGAGTACTGCAAATTTGAATTGAACATAGTATTATACTCACAGCAATTCCTTTAAAATTGAACAGATTCTGCTTCATGTTGAATTCAACCATAAGTTTTGCAAGTTGAGGAATATAATGACCTGATATGATCAGTAAGTTAGCAGTTCATATAAGACTCGTTCATCATTTGCATCAAATTTACAGTACCTGCATAGCTTTCTCCTGTTATATACAAATCCCTGTGCCTGTAATTTGGAAATTTCTTGTACCAGTTCTTCAAGAACACAAGATTGTCCCTGGCTTGAAAAAAATCAAAGATCAAAACATCAACTTTAAAAAACAAAGAATCACTCTTTAATGCTTGGAAAAAAAACCCAGAAAGAAAAATCAAAGAAATGTGAAATACCAGTGATCTCATCATCCACTGTTACATAAGAAGAGCTGTTGGTGGCATAAAAGAACCCTACTCCTATTGGTGTCTCTAAATATAACATATTAGCTTCTGCAAATGATGAAAAATTTTCAGTTCATTAATCAGCATTAGGGATCAAATAATACAAAAAAATCTCTGTTCTAGCTGTGATAATTTCTTACTAGAACCTCTCCATTTGGTTTAAAAGGTCCATTTTCAGAGAATGCCCCAACTCCAAGTGAAGAACAGCCAGGCCCTGAAGGGAAAACAAAGTGATAATAAGCATAAAAAAACCCTGAATTTTGCATCACTCAGTTTCAGCTTTGAAGAAGAAGCAAACCTCCATTCAACCAAAGGACTAAAGGCTTTGAAGCAGGATCAGTTTCGGCTTCAACAAAGTAGTAAAACAGGGCTTTATGCTTCTTGTAATCCACAGTAACATACCCAGAGAACTTTTGGAATCTCAAATTAGAGGGTTGCCTGGAAGCCAAACGATTCTATCAGCTGAAAATGATTCAATCTCCATGACAAAACACAGCTCCAGCAATATAACCAAAGCAATAGACATGTTTTTCCGTGATAGAGAACACATTTCTCTACCAAATCAAGAGTGAAGAACTGAACCCAAGAGAGTGTTTTCAGAATGCAGGTCAGTGGAGGCTGTAGGGGTACTTAATAAATCAAGACTTTTTTTTTTGGCTCCAAAGGCATGGAAATGGTGTTGAAAGAGATTAATGAGACTCGGCCGAGTCAGCAACATGATAACACAGGTTAGAAAGAGAAAAGAGAAAGGAATCTGGGACCTAAACCAGAGAGCCTGCCTTTAGTTCTCAGTATGTTGCTTTTGTCTTTTACTGCAATTTTTTTCTTTTTAAAATCTAGAATTGAACCAGCCAAAAAGATGCTTAAAATTACACTGTGTATATCCCTTTTGACTAGGAGGAAAACAAAACAGAAGAAGAGCACGTTCCTTGGAAAGTGGCTTTAGAGGCATAACTGTCCGATATGCAAATAGGGATTAATCATCAAGTTTAGCTAAAACAAACCCCAGTTCTTAACGTTCTTCAGAGTTCCAATTCCAACAGTGAATATTCCCTTTTTTTTTTACAGTGAATTGATGGATTGATCAACTTTTCTTCATCTAAAAGTACAAACCCAGATTTTATTTTTTCTGGTTTTCTGCAGATTGAGAGATATAGTTGCATTAACATGACTTTAATCAAGTCTATGTGGTCTACTTTTCAATTTTTTCCCACATTTTTTAACCTTTTTATCAGGCAGTGCTCACACACCACATGTTTTTCCCATTACAGCTTCAGAACAGCTTATCATGACTTCCAAGGAGGACCCTTTCTCTCAACAGTAACCGCATCTGAAATGATCCAATATGGTGTGTACTTGTATCTAGGTTTATATATATATACATTGTTAATTCTTTGTTTGGGTTATATGTAGGGACGAAAATTGAGAGAAACGGATGTGAACAAACCCCAAAAAACAAACAGGACTTCCATCTCTTGTTTCATGTTTGCTGCTCATTGTAGAAGGAACTTGAGCCCAGCTTTTGTTCCGAAGACAATGATTTCCCCTTTTCAAACCAGCTTTTGATCCCACTAAAAAACTCACTACCTATTAAACAATTATCCACTAAAAATTCACTACCCATTAAATAAAATCTCACTAAAAAACTCACTACCTATTATTTTAAATCATACACTACACTAAAATTCATCATAAAAATCAAATAGAAGAATGAGGAGCATACGAGAGAGAGAAGAATTGAAGAGAAAAAAGAGAAAAAGACATTTCTTGTATTCTGCTGAATTTTCGTTGGCGATCAGGATGTCCGATCAACGTTACGAACGGTGAAAAGTTAGGCAAGACCAACATGAACAATATACTGAAAAAGCAGGACGATCGGACGGTGGACATCGTCGGATTGAAGAAAATAAATTCGAACGGTTTTTGGCCTCTTTATGGAGATCGGAATCTCCGATCAACGTTACGAACGGTGAAAAGTTGCACAAGGTCAACACGAACAACATACTGAAAAATCAGAACGATCAGACAGTGGACAACGGCGGAAGAAAAAATAAATCCGAACGGTTATTACCATGTTGAAAAAATAAATAAAAAATATTTTAATAAAAAACTTTAATAATAAAAAATAACTTAATAAAAAACTTTAATAAAAAATTAAAAGATAATCCTTACATAATCATTAAACCAAACTTTTGATAGGTTTAGTAAAAGAATTAATATATTTAAACTAACACTTATTTTATTATAAACTATTTGGCAAGAGCCTTTATTTGTCAACGTTATAATAAGGAATAGGGCTGAAAACGAGCCTCAAAAAATTTAAAATTAAGCTCGACTTGAATCGAAAACTCGCGAGTTAAAAAATATCAAGCTCAGCTCGAACTCGAAATATAATATTGAAACTCGACTCAAACTCGAAAAGGCTCGAACTCAAAAAATATTCAGGAGCTCGATTGAAGCTCAATTTTGAGCTCGATTCAAGCTTGAACTCAAACTCGAATTTGAACCTACAAAAATATTATATTACATTTAAAAATATATTTTAAAAATTTATAATTATTAATAATTTATTTTTAATATAGTTTTAATAATATAATTTTAAAAAATCTAAAATTATAATATAACATTTTTTCGAGTAGCTCACGAGCTTTTCGAGTCGAGTATTAAGTAGCTCGTTAAGAATTCGATTCGAGTGTTGATCGAAATTTTACCGAGTCGATCTCGAGTAGCTCGCGATATGTCTCGTCTCATTTACAACCCTAATAAGGAAACACAGTCAAAAAGTAAGAAACAACACGAGGAAAAAAATCATTGAGGATGATACTTTTTTTTTATTATTTCTATTAAAAATTATGTAAGAGAGTTAACAAACCTTCATTTTTTTCTCTTAAAACATCTCATTAACTGGATCAGAAGTTTTTTTAAATCAAATCAAACAAAATTTTAATCAAAACTTCTAACAATTAGAATAGCGTGACTGATTTTTGTTGTTGTTGAGAATTTCTATTTCATCATTCCCATCGGCTGTCCAGTTTTTCATTCTTCAAATGTGATCTCCTTGCCTTCTACTACTTTATTTTATTTTACTACTTAAGGAGGGCAAAGCCATTGGACACTATATAAAAATGTAAAGTACTGAACTAATCATTATATTCGAGTCTGGAATTTTCACAACTGTTTTACCGTAATAATATAAAGATTTCAAAAGTGAACCAGGGGGGTATACCTTTAACCTTTTAACCTTCTTCATTTAAAACTCAAACAAGCATCAACGCTTCTATCAAATCATGTATCGTGTCAACAAATTACACCAAACCCAACATATCAAACATGTGAAGTTCAAGACAAAAACTATAATCAAAATTAATAAATATGAGAAGGGAAGGCACTTCACTAAGAGCTCTCAGAATCATTGTGATTCGACAAAGCAGAGGCCGATGGGTGGTCGATTTCTTTACGAGATGCTTCCCAAAGCAGCTGTTCTATCCCCAACTTCCGCAGCTCAAGCAAACCTCGATCAACTGCCACATATTAGTGCAAACCGATCAGATACTTTTACTATCGCACTTTCGATTCTTTTAAAGAGTTTCGTGAATCACTATTTACGTGTTAACGAGTACTCAACCAACTGAAGCATGTCGACTTTGATCTCATTTACACAATAGTTTTAAATGGTTTATGTTTCACATAGCATAACCAAAATAGGTGGACTTACCATCCACAGCATCGTGTGAGGTAGGGGTCTGCCCGCTATGGCTGACCCAAAATTGAAGCCGGTCTTCAGCAATATCCTCTTCTATACCGTATACTTTGGCTCTTCTCCAGAAATATGTTAACCAAGCCTACAAGAATTACAAATGTTTATATGAAGAAAGAGTTTGTGACATCAATCAAGTGTTCTACATCAAGAGAAGCTGTAGTGCAAACCTACCATGATGCCAAAACACTAAAACTCATTGTGGTGTCTAAAAACAAACCTGTTACCCTCAAATAAATGGAAGTCTGTTTTACCAAAAGTTGACAAGACCAAGTGCAGTAATTGATGAACAGTTTTATGGGTAATTTTTCAAAGTACTGGGAGTAGAATAAAAAAAGTCAAAAGCGGAATGGTAATGTCGTTATAGTTTTTTTTTTGAAAAAAAAACTTGTATATAAGCCAAAGCAGAGCAGCATTCTGTGGTCCATATATCAAACATAGCATTTCACCATAAAACAAGCAGTCAAAACTTAAATACAGAAGACAGGGCATTGTACCAAAATACCCCTTCAAAAACCAAAAAAAAAAAGATAAGCACTGTACACTCTCTTCGCAATTCTTCTCCTTTCATTCAGCTGTACCCACTTCTTTTACCTTCTCTTTTATATACATTACCGCAGAACGGGGAAAATTATTCGGGAAGCAGCCGGTGGTCCTAACAACAATAAATATACTAACGGAACATCATAAGGTATAGGACTCTCTTGATTATAAGCCCTTCTTGCTTATCATACGGTAATGTAGTTATATGTTGATTGTTATAATTGAAGGATACATGGTAGGATTATATTCCTGCCTACAGATTTTTTTTTATTCCACTACTGGTGGCATAGAAAAATAATCCATACATATACTAGAATTTGTAATAACCACAATGTGGATAAACATTGTATATAAAAATATATACAAAAGTTCACTTAAACGAATGGTTATAGGTGGATGTGGGAAAGTTGAATGTAAATCTTTATCAAACACAGATTTGATTCTCGGATATGTGAATGCGAAAAGAGATCTTGCTTTGAAAGCTCAGTTATGATTAGTATGTAAAATATTTTAATTCAAAAAGTAACTAACCTCTTTGAAAAGAACATCTTCTCCCTGCTCTTCACTTAATTCTGCAGTTGAAAGGCAAAAATGAAACCCTATTTAAATAAAATCAAAAGGATAAAAGCAGCGGATCTTTTTAAACTAACTGAGGCTGGAAGTTTCACAAAATCAACATGACCGTGTGCTATTAGATATGATAGTGCGTGATGACAGAAAAAAGAGTGCATCTCTTACCAAATGCATCTATCCACTTTGGGTCACCTTGTGATTTCATATCTGAAAATCAAATATAAGTAAAAGGATAAATACCAGAGCATAATATTTCGCCCATGTCAGAATACGATTTCCAACAGATGCAACCAGAAAGAACAGGGGACTATTTCTTCAGGACGGAAAGGTAGATAGAACAGTCACTAGTTTCACTCCATGTTGCTGAACATCAACTAATTTCAAGCTAAAATGAAATAATTTTTAAAAGCTAGGGTTGCCTGACAAAAACTGACAATATTGGCATACTTAAAAGTATTAAGAAATCAAGTCAACCGACTAGGTTGATTCGGAAGGGGGAGGGGGGTGACTTGGACGTAATGCAGATAAATCAAACCTGAGACAGATCGATGAAGCAAACTCAGCCGCCTCTGTCTGCCTAATGCTTGTATAACGGCATCTTCAACCTGAAAACAAGAATTTGAATAAGAAGTTCCATAAATTGGTACTTCAAAAAAGTGCACGTGAAAAAATGGGTAATAATAATATGCACCTCAAGTCAATGCATAATGGACAGGAAGAAAAATTATCACAACTATTTTCTTGAGTCAAATTATATAATTAGCCCCTGTACCATGTGCAAGTCGCAGACAGTCTCTATACTCTAATTTGGTCAATTTTAGTCATTGTATTTGAAATTTCAGCCCTGACCCAAATAGTATATGGACAATATGATGAAATTGCAAAGACTAAAACTACAACTTACGCACAATATATGAACTAACAGATTAGGACAAAAAATTTCAAATTTGGAAAAGTACAAGGACTAAAAATGACCAAATTAGAGTAGAAAGGCTAAATCTACAACTTAAGCATAGTACATGAACTAACAGAAGAATTTGACTTTCTTTTCTAAGTTAATGTGCAGCATAAACCATCAAGGATGTATCGTACATATATTTAGATAGAAGAATCAACGTATAACATACAGGAAAAAAAAGAAGTTTAAATATTTTATCTTCCTTTCTGAAGAATCAACCTTTAAAGATGCTAATTCCCTAAGACCCATTTCAACTGAAAGCATGCTCTCAATATTTCCTTCTCCGGTCAGATCATTCAGATCCCGGGCAAGTTTACTCCTGTCTGGATCACCACCGCCTGTATCATTTCTACAAATTTAGTAATAAAAAATGAAGAAAAAGAGAGGGAGTAAATGGGAGATGGTCAGAAATTGAGCTAGCCTCTATCCCAGGCCTCCTCTTTAGCCTTTTGTCCAGCAGAAACAACAACTTCAAATGGAAGAGGAGCAAATGCTGACCAATATTCATGCTTTGACACTGCTATATCTGCACATATGCCTGCAAAATCCAGTAGCAATTGCAAGAAATACAAATCCTTTCAGGTGATAAAAATAAAACAATTACAAACCAATATGGTGAAAAATGAAAATTCCACCAACAAAACATCAAAATCTTAGCCCAAAAAGAACACTAGCAAAGTTGGTACCCAAAGCCTACCAAAAATATATCCATTAACAATACAAATCTTAGATTTAGAAAAGGACTATTCACCGACCAAGTCATACATACAACAAGATTCTTGAACTTCATCAATATTAGGGAAGGTCAAATTTTCATGCTGAAGGTGCACTACATCACATTTATGAGATCAAATTCTTACTCTTATTGCAAGTTATTTGGTACCATTAAGATGTAGATTATTTCCTTGCTTAAGAAAGTTATTACCATGCTGAACAGCCAATCCCCAGTAACGAGCAAGCCAACATCTTTTCAGGACAACTTCCTCCTACAAAAGTAGATTTAGCATAAATTAGAATATAAGCATGTAGGAATAGAAGTGATTCAAAGATGAGTAGACAAACCATTTCTTCCTGGGTCAAAATCATTCTCTGTGTCATTGAGTGAAGAGCTTTTGCTTCAGATTCTGCTTCACGAAGTTGTTCCACAGATGTAGCAGTCCCATCTCTCAAGTTCTGGTCAAAAGGAAGTCATAGAATTACTTTCTGAATTGGTTGACTCCTATGCACTAGCATCAGACGCACGCTTTACCTCAAGTTCTGAACGAAGGGCTGCAATTTCCTCCTCCCTACCATCCTTCATCTGTTTTGCAGCCTTAAGTGCAGCCTGCAAGGAAGAACGATTCAAAATTTTTGTTTACAGTGAGAAGAATGTTTAATAGATTAAATAGAGTAAAAAAAACAATAAAATTAGCAGTTTCCGATGAAGAGCTGGGGAGGAGGTGATAAGGAGAGAAAGAGGTAAGAGAA
Source organism: Hibiscus syriacus (assembly GCF_006381635.1). Lineage (NCBI taxonomy): Eukaryota > Viridiplantae > Streptophyta > Magnoliopsida > Malvales > Malvaceae > Hibiscus > Hibiscus syriacus. The sequence continues at coordinate 1,125,061 of NW_024062784.1, read as the reverse complement.
ACAGAAAATGTAACCGATATTGTTGTTCCATGAAAACACATAAATAGGAAATGTAGGTCAACTAACAACATAACATTCAATTCATGAACCTGATGACATGAAAGACATAAGCTAAACTAGGTTCAACCTATTTTTAGACTCTATTATACTATATTCGGTTTACCTCTCTTTGACGCAAAGCTGCTTCCTTCCTGCAGAAAAAACCAAACCGAATCATACAATGATAACAAATAAATAACTAGCAAGTGCACAAGAGACACATACCTACTTAATAATTTGGCTTCCAGAGATACACCTTCTCCTAAGGAAGCAACCTGTTGATGTAAAATTTAATATGCAGCCACATGAGTGCAGTAAACTAATGAACAATGGATATTTAATCATTTAGGCAATTCTAGCAATTCACAACTCAAACACTGAAGTTATTTATATCTCAATCATGTAACATGATGTTCACAAGTTAAAGAAATGCTTAACATGGGTACCTGAACATGCTTATTCAAGTATATGCCTATGGAAGGAATTTATGTCAATGTCCCACCTCGTGGTTTCCTAGACACCTTGAAAGGTGGATATACTAACTTATATAAATGTAATATGAACCATACAACTAATTTAACCTAATACATAATGCTAAGCTCTCCAAGAAATAAGAAGCACAGGAAGCAGCAAGATATGCCATACTCAAATGAAAGACTTCTGAAGTATTACCCATATGCATTTAGGAAATATTGTGTCCTCATCTTAAATTACTTAAGCGCCTCATGTCAACAACAATGCTTCAGAAATTACAAAAATTTTATATGAAACAACTCAGATCTTGCTACATATTTTAATAGGATAAACCATTCAAATAGTTACAAGTAGGAAACAAGACCTAGAAGCCAAAGACATAAGAGTAACAGACCTGTTTCTCAAGTTCCCTAGCCCTTGCTTCTGCTTCCTCACGTTTTTCTTCGGCAGAACGAAGCTGCACAACATACATAGGCATAAATGCTACAAGTCACAGATAACACAAGCCTAATAATAAAATTTTAAGTCTTTCGGCTCTTATAGTGCACCTTGTCAAGTAGGTTCTCATTCTCTTCTTGTAGCATATCAAGCTGCAACATAGCATATATTAGCTTCAAATCAACTGCTTCAAGAATAAAGTTTAAAGTTGATATGAAATATATGAAAAAAGATTGGCTTAGGGTCAAAGGATAGGTTGCATTTTAAATTGCACAGATATAGAATCTATATACAATAAATAAACTTAAGAGTTGTATGATTCAGATGTCAAGAAATAAATAGAAAAAAGCCAGTGACTAACTTCATCATGAAGTGCGGAAGCTTCATGTTGATCTCCAGCGTCTTTTGCTTTAAGTTGTCCTACTTCAGCTGTAAACCTGCAAAACTTTGCAATAACATCATTTCATGCTTAAAAATATATTGTATTGCAAAAGGTTGAACTTTTATTTAACTTTTCCCAGTTCACAAAATAAAATATTTTCAAAAACAGGAATTTAAACCTAACAACACTCCGCAGAAAAAAGAGAAAAACAAGAGCATGTGCATGATTATGCATACAGAGAATAAAGTCACCAAGTGAGAAATGAAGAACTAAATAACGGCAACCGAATTTGAGTTGAGCTTAAGACATTTTTACCAAAAGATAGAAGCATATAAGTCATAAACAAAATGATGATGTCATGACATTGATATATTAAGATTGCCACAAGCTGCTTTGAATTAATACGATAATGATATTATGAAATATGAATTATACTACATTGTAAGCATTTGGCTCGGTTAGCCAATATAAAGTCTCAGTATCTACTAATATTTTGCTATCTACCAACTCGGTCAATAGAAATCTTAAACACATTTTCAAGTTTCCATATATTAAAAGATTCATCTGTCTTATTGTTGCTCCATACAACTTCATATGCCAATTCTACTTGTGTAAATAGCTAAAAGTAAGGTGAAACCAACTTGAAGATCAGAAAAGTTAAACAGAATTAAAATAGGCTTAATCAAATGCATGGATATTAACTGGTGTACTGTATATATATAGTATATTCTCAAGCAATAAAATTCATGAACGCGAACCTTTTTTCTCTGCTCCGATTAGGAGGATCAATCGGAGGTATATTAACTGGAGTGCGAACTGAATTTCTACTTGGCGGCATCAAATTTGGTGTCGTTGACCGCATTGACACCGCCGGCCTCCCTGCTGACGTGGAGCGCACCGAAGGAGCATGCTCTACAAAATTACGACCTAACTAATCAAAGCAAACAAAAATTCAAAATCAGATCAGAAAATTCAAATCCACAAAAAGCGCAAAGAAAAACCTCCTTAAATCACTACAGCTCAAAGTTATTACCGCCGGGGAGGGAGATCTATTAGGCCGAACTATTGAGATCGCCGGCAAAGTACTGTGATTTAAACCGTTATTGGAGAAGCTAGGAATTACAGGAGGACCGCCGAAACGGAAACCTAGATCGTCGTCTTCCTCGTCTTCATCGGTGGTCTGCGAAGCCATGACTTGAGCAAGTCGTTGAGCGGCGGCTTTCGCAGCAACGTTTTGTGTGCGTTTGATCGTTGAGAACCCACTGCCCGCACCAAGCTGCGACCGCGACTGAGGATGCGCCGGAGACGATGATCCCGAGCTGTTCGATCCTCCGCTCCACTGCCGTCCGTACACCGGACTCCTAGTCCTCCTCCGATCCATCGCTTAACTTTTGATTCTAACTGTTAATTGTTTATATCCTTTAGTTCAGTTGAGCTAGATTTAGGGGTATAATCGGAAGGAAGCGGTTGGTCTCGTCTCCAGAGAGAGACGCAGGTGTTTGAGAGACAAGAGAAAGGGGTTGGGGAAAAGGTTGAAATTAAGAGGGAATGAAGAGGATTGAGCAAGGCGACGGCGTTTTACAGCTTTCGCGGGACAGACTTGAAATGGAAAAAGCAGGGACCCAGTTGACAACGTGTAAAACTGAGTTGGCGCGCGTGGGGTACAACATTTCGGCGCCGATGGCGATTGGCGAAGAATCCTCTCGCGGTAAATAATGTTTTTGCTGCGGGGTGCCGGTGACGGTAAAAATTGGGGTAATCATTTTGTCCTTAGCCGCTGATTCACGTAACAACCTTTTACCTATAACACGTGACACGTCTCTTTGACCTAAATAGATATTTTTGAAAAAATTTGAAGATAACATGATATTCATTAACTATAAATAGATTTCGATTAGGTCTGTAAATGATCCGAACGTACATAAATGGAGGTATGTTTATGTTCGTTCATTTAGTAAATAAACGAACATAAACGAACACGAACATAAACGAATAATTTTTTTGTTCATGTTCGTTTATTAAGGAATATAACTTGTTCATGTTCGTTCATTTAATAAATAAACGAACTCGAACATAAACGAACATGAACATAAATGAACACGAACATAAACGACCATAAACGTTGGAGACCTTACCTTCCATTGTTCTTTTATGAAAAATAGTCGACAATGCAAATCAACCAAATCTATAGTGAAAAATAGCGTAAAAGCTGATTAGCAGTGATGAAATGTTTGAAAATATCAAATATTTCAATCGATCTTTTAAAGATATTAAATGATTCACACGACTTTAATTTAACGCTATAACATTTATCTTAGTGGTCCATGATTATATATGAACAATCACTTTTCACTATGTTATTCTAATAAATTCGTCGCCTAAAATTTTTGTGACATCAATGTCAGACTTTAGTGAAGTTTGTTAATAATGGTCCTTTCCGTTGGCAGAGTATAAAATTTAACAGCATGAAGATTTTGAACGGTACAAATTGGACTACAAGACAATAATATAGATCCGAAATCCCTTCGATGCTACATATCGTAACTGATATTATTGCTAAACCACCATTCAAAATTTTAACATACCTAAAGTCTACTCCACAACTAAATGTCATACAAGAACTATGAAAATAAAAGTTCATTGTCAAAGTGTATTTTCTGCTTATTAATGGGTTATTCCTGGAAAACCCATTACTTCCGCTATTACACTCTTTTTTAGAAATTGCATAGAAACATTTATTTTTTTTATTGGCAAATTCTATATATTTTTCTTTTTACTGATGCTTATATACTTCCGATTGTTACTTTTATCTTCCCATCTATTTCTAGAAAGAACTATGATGTTTTCTTGAGTTTTAGATGTGAATATACCCGCAATAACTTTACATATCAACTATTAAGACAAAGAAAACAGAGAAATAGATGAAAACAAACCTGTAAAACTTCAGATTGCACTATAATATAACTTGTTTTGAAGCTTTCATCGATCGTCTCCACTCTCCAGTGAACACTGGTATTTGGGAAAAAAATAGGGAAAATGAATATAGGTGCGAGGTGCCTCACGGATTAACATATTAGATTTAATCTCCAAATAAAATTGGGTTAATTATAGAGTTGGTAATCAGAATATCAAATTAATTAATATTTTTAAGATACTTACAAATTGGTCACCAAAATTGATTTAAGAAGATTGGGTTAAACATAAATGAATGAACATAAACGAACATAACCGAACGAACATAAACGCACATAACCGAATGAACATAACCGAACGTTTACGAACGTAAATGAACGAACGAGACCTATGTTCATGTCCGTTCATTTAATTAAACGAACAAAAAATCTTATTCATGTTCTTTCATTTAATAAATAAACACACATAAATGAATTTCCCGCTGCACGATTCATGAACGGTTCGCTGAACGTTCAGTTCATTTACATGCCTACTTCCGATATTATAATGTTACAAATATAAGAAGGGTAATAAAGAAAAGTAAGGTAGTTGACTTGTCGAGGTATATTAATCGTTGTTTTACTAAAATATTATTATTTGGTTAAATATCACAATTAATTGTAAACTAATGCAATGATCTATTGTGTAACTTAACAATATTTTTGGGATAAACTTTTTCAAATATCATTTACCTTAAATGTAGATTTAAAAATGTCATTAACATTACAATTTTAATACTAATGTTTATGTTTAATTTCAATTATATTACTCTATCGTTAATTCATTAACAACACAATGATAATAATGTGACTCTCTCACCAAAATTAAATTCAACACAATAAACACCTAATCATCAAACTAACTTATTAACTTGTTATAGTTTTAACAAAATTAATATATATTAAATAATAATTTGAATTAATAGCATTTATCCTCACACTAACAGTGTATCTATCCCCAACAACAACCCTTTTGTTTTGCTTAATTTTTCTTTTCCTGCCGCCCCCATATGTGGTTCCATTTCAAGCTCAACTCTTGCTTTTCAATTTATCTTTGTTTCAAGGCATGGGTAAACTTAATTCTTCTGTTTTGTTTAATTCTTATCCCGTTCTTCGCTCTGTTGTCGATGTTAGACAAATTTTTGTTAATTCTCATTCTTTTTTTTCCTGTTAATCTTTTTTCTACCCACGTCGACGCTTTAAATAAGCAATCCATCTCTGCAAGTGGAAAGGGGGGAAAGTATGATAGCTTCGATAGTGTTGGTAATGCTCTGATTGTCTGCGGCTCTCTTTGATAAAAGGATTTTGAAATCTTAAATTGTTTGCCGGATTTCAATGTACGAAGCTAATAGTTTGTAGTATTTGATATGAACGCCTTTTTTGGGTATTTGGAATTGGATCATGCTGAAATGAAATGAGTTTATGCTTGATAATTGATCTGTAGTTATCGCTTAGCAGTTAATTGACACCTACGATTTAGTTTATTAGGATTAAACAAAGGGAAAACAATACTAATGGCCTTTTCTGATATGATTCGTTGTTAATTGAAGCTTTATGGTGGATCGGGTGAAGAAGCCTCAATATGCTATACCCGAATGATTCATAGTTGAAAAATGCGTTGGGGTTTATGAACTTATCCTTATTAGAAGCCTTCACACAGGAAGAATTCTCCTTTGAATTGGTTCCTCCGGAAAAGATTGATTCTTATTTGAAAAGGAAAATAAAGATGATGCATGTCCTATCCTATGAACATATACATTAAAATTGATTGCACATCTTCTTTTCTCATCTTTCTTGACCGAAATTTACCGATGTGGGGGTTTTTTCAGGAAGTAGATGGTATGAATTTAACTCTTGATGAGACCCTGGAAGATTCAAACCCTCATTACTGTAGGATTTTGAGAGAAAAAATGGCTGCACACAAGGCAAATGAGGCTCGTAAAGCAGCACTGGTAGAAGCATCTTGGTGTAGAATACTCCAAGCAGTTTGTTTTTTTTTTCTTTCCACTTCCTTATTCTTGAAATCTTGCAGGATTCGAAGCAAGGAAGCTAATGAACTTCGGTTGAAAGCTGAGAAAACCGCTGCAGCGGCTTGGAGCATATTCAATTGGAGTGATAAAGTATGATATTCCTAACTGCCACAAGAGTGCCTGTCAGATTGAAGCATCCACGATAAATAAAGCAGGTTCGACAAGAAGACTGCTTCTCTTCTTAAGACGTATATCTTTGTCTGTTTCTTTCTTGCTCTATTGTTTTATATATACAATGAAAAAATGAGTTCCCTATCTCTTTTTTCTTAACCTTTTTCGTTTCTTGTATACATGCTTCAAAAATTCAAGATTGGCAGGTGTGAAGAAGAGAACTTGGAAAAGAACAAAGTTCTGCAAAAGGTATGGAAACCTTTCTCATTTCTCTTTCTGCGTCTCATCAATCTTATATGAGTTCTTTTTCCTCTGAAACTTCTCTATAAGCGTTGCTTTGTTTTTTATTATTATTATTATTATTATTATTAGATTTAAATACATCTTTTTTTCAATAAATTGCATAATGATAAAATCCTCTGTTTTTCTGATTTGGCTTCCATGGCATCATTTTTTTGAAGCTCCACAATACCAATGCTCTCCCGAATACCACTTTCTTTAGCTGTTTGATCCAAAAGGTAAGTTTTTAATATTTTCTAAAAGAAAATTTTTCTCTATTTTTTCCCATTTTTATAATTATTTTTCATGCATTCTCACTATAAATCTGTTTCTATTTTATATTTTAATGAATATTTAATTTCTATGTGATGTAACGATATTTTTTAATGTTTTTTGGGTTCAGGTTCTTCAGCTTTGTAGATCATTAAATACCCCGAAGAAGATCCGCAAAATCTGGTGTGATTTTTCTTGATCAATTACCAAGGGGTGAATTCACGAGATAATGTTCTCGAATTTTTTTTTCACGATATGGTGCACATCCCAGATTAATTGTTGGAATGGGGTGAGTTCAATAGTGATCGCCATAGGACGCCATGCAATCCAGGTGACCTTGGAGGACGCCATGCAATCCAGGCGACATACGGGGTGTCATACGAGGGTGACATACGAGCTATATACGAGCCATACGAGCCAATGAGGAGCATGCAACGAGCCATATACGAGCCATACGAGCCAATGGGGAGCATGCAGGAATAGAGAGCCAATGGGGAGCATGCAACGAGCCATATACGAGCCATACGAGCCAATGGGGAGCATGCATGAATAGAGAGGTCGCCATGCAGCCTAGGCGACCTTGTAGGTCGCCATGTAGTCCCGGCGACCTTGTAGGTCGCCATGTAGTCCCGGCGACCTTGTAGGTCGCCATGTAGTCCCGGCGACCTTGTAGGTCGCCATGTAGTCCCGACGTCATTCCCATCATCCATGCACATGCACAGCCACATAGATTCCTTCACGTGCTCCCCGCTGCATGCCTACAGCTCCCAATGCATGCATGTGAACCATTTGAGCCAATGCATGCATGTGAACCATTTGATTATTGGTACAATAATTGAACCATTGATGCGTGAAATCAGCTGATGATATCATAGCTGCAATTGTACAATTATTGGTGGAATAATTGAGGCAGCCGGTTATAAAAGAAAGAAAGAAAGGGAGAAGAGATTGCAGAAGAAAGGGAGAAGAGATTGCAGCCGAGAAAGAAAGAAAGGGAGAAAGGAAAGAAAGAAAGGGAGAAAGGAAAGTAAGAAGAAGAAAGGGAGATAAGGTAAATTTTTTTATATTTAAATTAGTTTATTATTATAAATGTTTAATTTGTTAGTTTAGGGTTTAGGGTAAAACAAAAAGCAGTTAATTAGTTTGTTAGTTTAGGGTTATATGATTGTTAGTTTAAGTTATAGTATACATAAATTAAAAATTATTTAATTAGTATATGTTTGATAGTTATATAGTTAAAAAATAATTAATTAGTTTGTTTTGTTAATAGTTAGTTATATAAAAAAAATTATTTAATTAGTTTGTGTTAGTTAAATAGTTAAGTTATATTTGTTTGTTGAATTTATATTATATAAAAAATTAGTTAGTAAGTTTATTAGTAGTATATTATAATGAAAAAATAGTTTATTAGTTAGTTTTAGTTATATAAAAGAATATTTTATTAGTTGTTTAAGGGTTTAGCGTTTACGTTTAACTTATATTTTAAAAAGTTTAGTTTGTTAGTTTATTAGTTTATTATATTATAAGTTATTATATTAAAGTTTAGTGTTGTAAATTAGTTAGTTAGTTTATATTAGATTATATTAAATGATTTTTTAAATATTGTTGTTTAATTTTTTTTACAGATTCATTCTAATGGCTGACCAAATTCCACTGTTGAGGCTTGACAATGAACATATTTCAAGTCATTTGGGAATAATGGTGAATAAAATATTTGTTTAATGAATTATAATTAATAAATATTTGAATATTATTTTATGATTGTGATAATTTTTTGAAATATTTAATTGTAGGAGGACGAGCAGCGAGTCCTTCGTCTTCGACTACATAAAGTGCCCAAGCCACACCCACTAATAGAAGAAAATCTGCAAGAGGCTGGATTTTGGTATATAACATTTGTGCGAGATTACAAGTTGGTCCCAAGTTTGATCAGTGCGTTGATTGAACGTTGGAGACCAGAAACGCACACGTTTCATTTGCCGTGTGGCGAATGCACGATAACTTTGGAGGATGTGGCAATGCAACTCGGGGTCCAAACTAATGGGATGCCGGTGGTAATGTCACATGAGTTTAATAAGGTGGAACAACTTTGCAACTTGTTTCTTGGGAAAGCGCCCGTACCACCAGAGTGTAAAGGGTGGCGGGTGAGGTTGTCATTGTTGAAGAATGAATTTCAACTTCAATCAAATAGTACGGAGCACGAAATTATATATGCAACACGAGCATATATATTACAATTGATTGGGGGAATTTTGATGCCTGATAAATCCGGTAGTTATGTTCACACTCAGTATCTTCTTTTTTTAACAAATTTTGAGAATTGTAGGCAATATAGCTGGGGTTCGGCGATATTGGCGTTCTTGTATCGTGAGATGTGCAAGGTGTCATTAGTCGTGAATGATAATAATACAGTAGAAATCGGTGGATGTCTTTTGCTGCTACAATCATGGGCTTGGCATAGACTTCCGTTTTTGACACCGATTAGTCGGACTGCGGTTGACTTTCCACTTGCCGGAAGGTAATATGAATCCTCTATTTTAATATAAAATATTTATTAAAAAATATTTATTTTGATTAAAATTATTGAACAAAATGTCTCTATTTTTGTTTTGATTGATATACAGATGGATGCATAAAATTGAAGGCACAGGGTTGGTGCACAACAACATTAAAGAGTTCAGGTTGAAGATCGACATTAAGGCCAAAAAAGAGGTATGCATAATTTGTATTTTTTTAATTATTATTTAAATTAACTATATTATTTGATTTAAATAAATTTTATTGTTTTTGTAATTTTACAGTTTAATTGGAGACCATACATGAATGAAGAATTATTTGCGTTGATACCGCACGATATTTTAGATGGGTTTCAATTTTGGTGTGCTGTTACACCATTGATCAATTTTGCTTTTGTTGAGATCCAATTTGGGGATAGAGTGCTGAGGCAATTCCACTTCCACCAACCTATTCCGCGGAGTCCATGAGATCATGACCTCCTCCAAAACTTAGATGGTCGTCGTCCAGTGAATTGGGTTGAGACGCATGACGACCTGCACAGATTTGATGGTTGTCGTAAAGAAAGCGTTAATTGGGTTGAGAAGCATGCAACCTACATTAATGCTTGGAACAATAGGGCTTCTTTCATGCCAACTCTTGACGCCATTCAAGACGACGACTTTAATTTTGAGACTTCGGCTTACCTTGCTTATTTTTTGGATAATGGAAAGCCGTTCCTCACAACAATAGTAGAGAGGCGACAATTTTTGAGGTTTAAAAAAAGATTTGGTAAAGCTGAATACTCTCTACCGAGTAGGAGTGGGAGTTCATCTCTACAAACTGAAGCGGAAATGACCGATGTGGATAATAGCGCACCACAATCGTTGCATCACGCAGTTGATGATTCTACTGGCCCGGCATACATACCAGAGTTTGTGCAGCCTGAGGCACCCATATATTCTCCTACGTTTTCGTCGACGTATGACTTTGAACACATGACAGTTCAAATACCCCCAATGAATGAGGGGGATGGGTACAATACTCCTGAGCCACAACGGCCACAACGTATCAGACGTCCGCCCCGACATTATCATTCAACAACACCCCGACATCGACAACAATTGTAAACTCGTTTGCTATTTATTACAAATTATTTATTGAAATTAGACTACTTTTTTTAACCTTAACAATGATTTTTAGTATCAAATCATTACTAGTATCAAATAATTAAATATTTAGTAAATCAACTATTTTAAATCATTAATAAATTCGACTATGTATAAATTTAAACTCAGTAATCCACACTTGTACACTCATTTGTTAGTATTATATAATTATTAGTAATAATTATTAAATCATTAGTATTAAATCATTATTATAAATAATTACTAAATAATAACTAAATAATTATTATAAAATCATTATTATAATGATTATTATCAAATCATTATTAAATCATCAAATCATTAAATATTTAAATCATTATTAAATCATTTTTATAATGATTATTACTAAATCATTATTATAATGATTATTATCAAATCATTACTATAATGATTATTATCAAATCATTACTAAATCATCAAATCATTAAATATTTAAATCATTATTAAATCATTTTTATAATGATTAATAAATACATAGAAATACATATATGATTACTAATGATGAGGCCTATATCTTGGTAAATTAGGACAATTGTTTTTTGAATGGCCTTCACCCCTACATAATCCGCATCTCTTTGCTTGACCTCTCTCTATAGCATGAAAATCCATACTGGTATGAATTCGAGTGGACTCAGGTCGACCCTTTGGACTTCTGCGAAGCATTGGATTTGGTAGCCATTCATCATGATCCTTTTTGGGCCAATATGATTCATTCGGGATCTGTCTGAACATATAGCTGTAGACATTTAATATCCTACGTAGGTGGAAGCATTCATCAACATAAGTGTATGCGCTTACACCAGCATACATACATGCAGCGACTGCATGAGCACATGGATATTTCCATGCCTGAAAACGACCACAATCACACCATTTGTGTCGTAAATCAACTCTAAATGTTTGATCTTCTCCTCCGACGTTACGACGTATGCACGACACGACAAAAGTATGACCAACTCGGTCGAAATTATGAACAACCATTGATGTTGCCAATCGCTCATTTGCTTCCATTGATTCCACCACTGTAGGAGCCCAAGTTTTACCTCTATTTATGAGACTCTCAATTTCCTTGCCTTTGTCCGACCAAACTTTACCCAGTCTAAAGTACGTTTCTTTCACCACACTCGCTATTGGGAGATGGCGTGTACCTTTTAGTACCGAATTAATGGCCTCAACAAGGTTTGTGGTCATATGTCCGTATCTCCGACCTTCATCGTATGCTTGCGACCATTTTTCCCGCGGTATTTTTGAAGCCCACTTCCAAACACGCTGATCATCGTAAAATACCTTCAAATTCTCCAATCTCTTGTCAAAATTTGGTCGACGTAGTTCGTATCCTGTTCCATAATATATTGTGTTAAACCGCAATTAAAAAAACCACGTAAAAAATACACAAATATTGAAAATAAAACTTACCCATGCTGACTATCTCGCTACGAATATGTACGTTATGAAACTGGTCGATACTATTCTTGCCAATATGACGGATACAAAATGTCGGATATGCATACGGAGGTATCCAACGACTTCCTGGTCGTTCAATTGCCGCCAAAATACCCGTTCCTCTATCGGATATCAAGCAAACTCCATCTTCACGAACGACATATTGACGTAGATTGGTCAGAAAGAAATCCCAAGGCTCTGTTGTCTCTCCCTCAACAATGGCGAATGCAATTGGGAAGATATTTCGCTCACCATCTTGAGCAACTGCCATCAAAAGTACATGCCTATATTGACCATACAACCACGTACCATCTACTTGGATCATACGTTTGCAAAATGGAAATCCTTCAATACATGCCTTGAATGCCCAAAATAGTCTATGAAATATTTTCTTCCCTGGCAGAAGTTGACCTTCTTCGTCATATGCGGGCATGGTTTGAGACTTCACTATAGTTCCTGGGATAAATCGCTTTATTGATTATAGCAAATGTGGTAGCTCATTGTACGATGTATCCCAATCTCCATACGTCAACTTCATTGCCTTCATTTTCGCATTCCACACCTTGCCATATTTTACTTGATATCCAAATTGGCTTCGAATAGATGCAGCTAACACTGAACAAGATATCCTTGGATCCTTTTCAACCACCGCCTTCACGTATTCACATATTACATCGGAGTCCAATAGTCGGTGGTCTTGTTCGATGGAGTTTCGCAAACATGTGTGCGAACCATTGTACCTCGTGATGACCCAAACATCGTGCCTTTGATTTTTCGACACTCTGATCTTCCACTTGCACTCTGGGCCATATTTTACACACTTTGCGTATAGGGTTTTCTGGTTGGACTCTGCAACATGGACATCAACATGGCATTTGATGCAGTACTCTTTAATCGCCAGCGTAGCTTCATTTTTTCCTCTGAATTGCACCCAACTGAAAATTCACCAGAATTATCGAATGATTCAATCATTTGGTACGGAGGTAAATGTGGCATGTCTGGGAATTCAGGTGCCCTCATTGCATCATAATCTATCTCGTACATGTGAGGTGTAGCTTCATACGGTGTCGGAACTTCATCAATTGCACCTCCACCGAAAATATTTTCGTCGCCGCCCAAAACGGGTTCTTCAGTTTCTTCATCTTCGCTTGAATCATCATGAATTTCTCCCCATCGATTTTCAGCGTCAATATCAACAACCAATTCCGGTATGTTTCTCGTCTCATACTCTGCTGCTGTAGATGTCCCCCCGACTTCATTTACACTTTCCAATAGTGCCCTAAAACTGTTCGGGAACCTGTATGTCGGCTCCTCAAACTGACTATATAAAGCCATTTCAGATGGATTTTGAGCCACACCTCTTGATGACCCAGGAACATCACATATGTTACGCACATCAACAAATAATTCAATAACTGCTATATTGGTTGACTCATGTAATCCAATCATGGTTCCAATATCATCATCTTCTTCAAGTGGAACTGCAGCATATCTGACTGGGTTAGAGCATATCATAAACCTATACCTCAAACCATCAACTGCAGCTCGAATTTTTCTTTCTATCTTATGATTCATTTCTATAAATGTGATGTCTTTTTTGAACATCATATTTATTGGTTTTTCAGACTGAAAAACTACTCCGACCTCATTTTCCATAATCTGTCCATTATAATGGACAATCGTGAAAAAGTTGCTGCTCATTTTCTCTACAGATAAAAAAATAAATTAATTTAGATTAAAAAATTAGATAAGATAATTTCATAAATTATTAAATATAATATAATATACTATTATATTAATGATCAAATAAAATTTATTATTTAACTTGATTGATTGCTTACTAATAAACCTAATAATGATTTGATAATTACTATTAATCTAATGATTTGATATTTAATGATTTAATAATAATATGATTTAGTCATAATCACTAATAATTATTTATTATAAATATTTAATGATTTAGATTTGATACTAATCATTTAGTAATTATTACTAATAATAATGATTAGTTTGATAATATTTTTTATTTTTTAAAAATATCAAACAAATTTGTTAGGCAAAACTGTCGAGATAATGTTCTCGAAATAATTATTTCGCGAGATAATGCGTTGTCCGGATTATTTCATTCAATTATTTTTTACTTCTTACTAATATACACATACAATGTAAATTAAACAAAATATTTTTAAAACAACACTAAATATTTTTAAACACAATATTTTTTAAAACGGAAATTATCTCGCACAAATTAGTTTATATAATCTAATATAAACTTACTAACTAACTAATTTACACATACACAACAACAAAAAATGGACAACAAAAAATAATAAATTACTCACGTCTTTATGCCTTCTTCCTTTACTTTCTTTTCCTGCCTTGTTTCTTTCTTCGAATCAATCTGTACGTGGGCAAATATTGTGAAATAATGTCATGTATGTGTAAACAAAATATTTATTTAAACAACAATAGCTCCCACAAATTAATTTTATATAATCTATATATATAATATACTTAAACTTAAACTAATCTATTATAATATAACTTAGTTAAAATAACAAACTAATTAAGCACTAATTAATTTTTTTATAACTAATAACTTCAACTTCAACGAACAACCTAATATACGTTTAAAGACACTAACAAATTAATTAATATTTTTTATATTTAATAACTTAAACTAAGAAACTAATTAACTAATTTTTTATATAATATAATATATAACTTAAACTAATAAACTAATATAATATAACTTAAACTAACAAACTAATAATTTATACTAACAAACTAATTAACTAGATTTTAATTTTACCCTAAACCCGAAACTAACAAACTAATAATTTCATATAATAAACTAAATTAAACAATAAAAAAATTACCTCACGAACTATGTTTGAGCCTTTATCTTCTTTTCTTCTTCTTCCTTTTCTTTCTCTCGGCAAAGTTTATATGTGCTGGTTCTGCTTGTGCTTCTACCCTAAACCCCATATCCTTTATATAAAGCAACTGAGCGTTGGACAGAGTCATTAAATTTGATTGTTGAAGCAAATAATATTAGCATTGTCGTCTAACTATTGAGCATTGAAAGGCTGACAGCTAAATTAACGCTGCAATAACGCAACTATAGATGCAACACATACAGCTACGGGTGCAGGAATCTCTCAGCTATGATGCAACGCATGCATGCAGCTACATCAACTACAGGACCAGACCTTGGTCGCCGAGACTCCATGGCGACCTACCTACCACGCCGCCGTGACCTACACCGTTCGACGTGCATGGCCATGCACAGTTCCCACGTCCCATGCACAGCATGCATCTGCATGGCCATGCACAGTTCCCACGTCCCATGCACAGCATGCATCCCCTCCCCCATGCATTCCCACATCCCATGTTGATTGCATGGTGACCTTTGCAAAATACACACAGGGCGCCCGAATGCCATGGCGACCTTGGAGGTCGCCCGGATTGCATGGCGACCTCCAAGGTCGCCTGGATTGCATAGCGTCCTATGGCGATCACTGTAGAATTTACCCCATTCCAGCAATTAATCTGGGATGTGCACCATATCGTGAAAAAAAAAATTCGAGAACATTATCTCGTGAATTCACCCATTACCAAGTCTAGCCTTAAAGGTAGGCAACCGTTCAGAAACATTTATCAGATGATATTTTTCCTGTTTGATTCTGTTAAGTTTTCAAGTTCAAATATTCCTTGTCGGATTAGAATAGATTTTGACATTAAACGGTGCAACCTTAAGATTCCATTTAATGAAATCTATGTATTTGTATGAATTTGGTTCATACACACACACACATATATATATATATATTCATTTCTCCAAGTTCATATTCATTAAGTTGATTAATTACTGAAGTTATAGCTCATTTGCAATTTTGTTTGGTTTTCCTGTGCAGGTGTTCTGGTAAGAATTATATTTCATGGCTCCAGAAGCTATCGATTCTGCTCTGATGTCGTCGCATATCGAGACCTTAACTTGGTTGTCGACTGAACATGTAGAGGAAGCGGGTCCGGCCGATACTTTACCTATGTCGGAAGCTCCAGCGTGTTCTTTGTGTCTAGTAGTTGTAACCAGGTTTCAAATTACGGTCTGAAAATATGATAGAGCCCGTGAATTAGTGGTTTCGCCGCCGTCCAAGTTACCCATTACACCCGTAATAGCGCCCAATAGCGCCTGTGACGACCACAATCACGGTAAACCCGAAATGACCGAAAACGCGACCGCTACCACGATTTGAAACCCTGGTTGTAACATTCCTGAAACCACTGCCTTCTCCGAGTAATATCGGTACGAGAAGTAAGTATTCGAGAAGGCCGCTTGAGTAATATCGGTACGAGAAGTAAGTAATACCTGGTTTGGGTGTTTTGAGTTCGTATAAACATCAAGTATCGAAACAAGTGAAAACAATCAAGATCATAAATTCCTCACCTAGAAACCAAGTAGGATAACATAAGATATGCCTTTATGTGACAGTAGGGAAACAGTTAGGACACCCGAGTTACTTTAGTATTATGACGATCGACCTTTTTTGTAGATATCCATATGATGTCTATTGGTATGCATCCGATGCACGTAAATTTCGGGTCGGTACAAATTTTGATGCACGAAAATTTCGAAATCACACCTCATCCTCGACTAGGTCCAAGATGTGAGCTTTCTATGCAATGCATGCAACTTTAGGTCCTCACCCCGACTTTTCAAGAATCTAAGGTAGACTAAAGGCTATAAGTTTCGATGCACGTAAATTCTGGTTCTTATCTCGAAGCTATCACGTTTTAGATAGATTAGTGTGTTGTCCGAGAAGCACGTAAATTCCTCCGACCACACCACTTGGCCTATCTCACGCCTATTATGTGTTTTCATGCGCAGGTTAAAGGAGGATCGTCGAGGAGCCTATCGCGTCTGTACATTCCATACTAGATGTTTTGCAGAGTATGTCTTGAGTAAATTTAGAAGGCACGTATTGTATATGGACCTTGTACTATTCGAGTCATAACTCTTTTGGTTTAAAACTAAATGGATATATTTTAATTTGGGAGACTCTAGTATGTTTTGTAAACTTTAAGTATGATATCAATTATGCTAGGATGATGAATGATTTGGTAATTATAAACGTTTTTGAAAAGAAATTTTCGGGTTGACCATCTCGGTGGTTCTTTGTAACATCGTAATCTATAGATCTTCGAGTCGGACTAAATTAGGGTGTTATAGATTCGATTGTTCTTGAGAATCGACAACCCGATTGTCTTAGAAACAATAATATGTTCTCTGTCCAACTATGAATTTTTTAAATATATTTTCCTTAAAAGTAACTTAGAATAAACTACATATTTAGTACCTAAATAATTAATTTTGGTTTATTTCAATACTTAAACTTTTAATTTTTTTCAAAACAATATCTAATATTTAATTTTTATTTCATTTTAATACTCCACTCAAAATTTTAAAAAAAATCAACTATTGATGGTGGTTTGAATGATCCAATTGTTCTTGAGAATCGACAACCTGATTGTCTTAGAAACGATAATATGTTCTCTAGTCAGACTATGGATTTTTTAAATATATTTTCCTTAAAAACTTTAGCATAAATTATACATTTAATACTTAAATTATCAGTTTTGATCAATTTTAATACCTAAATTTTTAATTTTTTCAAAACCATATGTAATGTTTAGTTTTTGTTTTATTTTAGTACATCACCATTAAAAACTTAACGTGCTTATCTAAACTATCAATTTTGGTTCATTTTAGTATCTAAACTTTCAATTTCTTTCAAAACTTAATGTTAAATTTTGAACGGATACTAAAATTAAATAAAAACTAAACTTTTGTATGGTTTTAAAAAATTAAAAGTTTAGATATTGAAATAAATCAAAATTAATGGTTTAAATATTAAATATGTAATTTATCCAAATAATTAATACGGATTTACACACTAAAATGGAAGTGGTGACTAAAATATATTAATTTATTAATTAAAAAATTGAGAAAATGTATCGACTAATCCGATTTGAACTGAAAGCGGCAATTCCAACCCTGTTCTTTCATCGCCGTTTTCAAATAAAAACAAACCCAGAAAAAAAAAAAAAACAATCCATTCAACATGGCGGATACACAACCATCGGACTGCCAGGAAAACGCCGGCGAGGTGTCCATACCGGTGGCTCCAGTCGATGCCGTCGGACCGAAACGCCAGAGACGACCCAGCGTTCGATTGGGCGACATCGGTGGCGACTTACCGCATGATACTCATACTCGGAGACAGTCCTCTTCTGCCTCCGCTTCCATCCCCAAGCAATGGAAACACCATTCTTTAAACCCCTCAGCCGCCGCCGCGAGTGGTAAATCCTCCAAGAATCGGGCCGTAACCAATCTCAGCACCGAGTTCAACACCAAGAACCAAACCCTAGATGACGCAAGAGAACCTAACAACAACAACGACGACGACACAAACAATTCGGATGGCGTGGCAATCGGTGGCTGGAGAGTCAAAGATTCCATGAAACGGTGCTCCGCCGCTGCCAAACGGGTCCGCTCCAATTGGGTTTCGAACAGCAATGTAGAATGCGAGGACAAACGCAGTGGCAGTGAAGATACCGCCGATTTCGACAGGGAGAACAGCGAAAGCCCCTTGAGAGAGCAGAGTCATCATGGGAATAATCAAAGAAGGCCGATTGGAACTAGGGTTTCGGATGCAAGCATCAGACGGCACGAGGAAGATGATGGGATTAGAATATGGTTAGAAAGTTTGGGTCTTGGCCGATACGCCCCTGTTTTCGAGATCAATGAAGTAGATGAGGAGATTCTGCCATCGTTGACACTGGAAGATTTGAAGGACATGGGAATCAATGCAGTTGGTTCAAGAAGGAAACTCTTTAGCGCAATCCAGAGGCTCGGTAAAGGCTTCTCATAATCTTTTTCTTCATTGTTACAGCCTCATAGGACTTCTTGAAACCAGAATTTTGCCAATCATTGTTATAGCCTTATGTAGGACTTTTTGAACCCAGAATTTTGTCAGCCATGGCAATGGCTATGTAAGAATTTGAACCCTTATTAGCTGTTTATCCTCTTCTTGATGTAGTTAAAGTAGGGGAATTTGTAGAATCTTGTTGTGCAATTTTTTGTGTGCAATATGCTTCTGGTAAGCTAACAATTGTTGCAAACTGTAATGGAAAACATGGAGATATTATTAGCGTTTTTCCCTTTTGGTTAAAGTAAAGTATTTCACGTAAGGATTCAGTATTTAAACATGGACTATTCGTTTTCATTAAGAAAATTGAATTTGCTCGTGTTAGACATATACTATATCTGACACTTGAGTCCGGGTAACATAGCAACGAAGCAATCACTCAGACGTGTTTCTTTACTCCGGTTGTTAAATGATTATTTTGTTCTTTTGAAACTGTTTATTTGAATGCACTTTAAGACTACTTCAGATAACTTGGACTCTATCTGTAAATGACATGATCCTAGGTTCATGTGTACTTTAACCTAGTATTCTTTAACTCCCTCATCATTTTAATTGTGTTTTAGGATCAATATTGCATAGCCTAGAATTTAGTGGTAGGTGGATAACTGTGTTCTATAGCCTAGAATTCACTGGTATGGTATCTAATTCTCTGTGTAGATAAGCAATTAAGTGATTAGAAGAAAAAACGGAGTTCGAACCTGGCTATATGCTCTATGCTGGATAAGGTAACACGATTCACTTGCATAATATCTTTTGTTGTGTCTCGAATTCACAATCGGAACACATTTTAGAGCCATCGTGAGGAAATGGATTTGGGATTTTCTATGAACGGAAGAGATTTAGGTCGTGCATGGAAGGTTAGAGCCAGTGAGGATAGCCAAAGGAGACTGCCCAAATCCCCGATTAAGCGAGGACCTTTCACTCGAAAATCCAGATCAGACTCGGGTATTTTAGGCAAGTCATCCTTGGCTACCTTACCAGACTCTAGATCTCCATACAAGGCCTCTCTTCCTAGTGTGAGTTTGATGAAAAAAGCAGTTGACAAAATCCCCCAATTTATAGCCATTGGAAACCGGAGGATCCAACAGCTGCGAAATAGCTAATTCAAGATATCTCCATTTCCCTTATTTGTTGGTTTCTTTTTTGACACATAACGAACATTAAAACACCAACGTGGCCTTTGACAGAACATATTCCCCGTGAACATGAACAGAGAATGCATGATAAACGTTCAGTCTTTGCTATTTATGTTGTTTTCAAGTTTCACCACTGTCCTCCATGATTGAATATCACACCATGTAAATTCTTTTAGTTTTACATTTTTTTAGGATCATTGTTGAGAAAATTAAAGTTTGAAATTAACAGTTGAAAATGAGAATATGTTCACTGAAAATTAAAGTTAAAATTTATTCGATATAAACTTTCCTTAATAAGATTCTCTTAATTAGTCAAATAACCTTCGATGTTCATTGTCACAATCAATAAAGTTTTGGGTAATTCAAATATCACATCATTTTTTACACTGTGATTTTCAAAGTCAAGAAAAACACTATTTTTGGCATATTTTTTATTTAACAAATTTTCTTTGACTTTTTTTTATTATATTTTGAATTAATATTCCAAGCTTCTTGAGTTCAAAAGTATATGTTTTTCCCACAAGACTTGGACTTATCAATACATCACTTGCATTCAACTTTATACTATTTTGGTCCTTGCATTCAACGCCCATCTATTTTCCCACATTCTTATTCTTTTTAATCAATTATGGATTTTAAATTCAAATATGTTATACGAAATGAATTGTTGAAAGAATAAATGATGAAATCCTACACCCACTCAATTGGCATCCACCAAAGAAAGTATAGGAGAGGAAATTTGGTAAGGTGTTGGTACTTTTGTTTGTGTTTCTAGGGTAAATTACATGTTTAGTCACTTAATTATTTTCCTAGTTCTATTTTGATCATTCAATTATTTTATTTTATAAATTTTTTCACTAAATTTATGTTTTTGTTCTATTTCAATCACACACCAGTAAAAAATAATTATAATTATTGATGACTTTTTATTTATTTATTCAATGATGATATGTCATTATTTTTGTGATGATATGTTAACATCAATGCTAATTTTTAATAATGGATTATCAAAATGAAATAAAAATATAAGTTCAATGATGATATGACGTATTTTAATAATGTATTTTATTGACCTAAACTTTTATTTCTTTTCAAAAATAATTAAAGTTTAGTTTTTGTTTCACTTTATTATTTCATCGTTAAAAATTTAATGGACAGGCTGACAAGGCATAGTCCAGATGGACGGACGATCAATCCGAATGGTGGACCACGAGAGAACGACGAGTCAACCAATGTAATCTAGTTTTAAGTCTATCGGTTGGTGGACCACGGAGATAAGAGGATAAAGAAATCGAAGAATCCATCGTTGAATTAGGAAAATTGAGGCATTTTCGATGAAACGGAGGTTGGAATCACGTTTAGGGGGTCGAAAATGTACGGGATAGAAAATTTGGGCTTCATCAGCCGACGAGTGTGAAAGTCAATGACTGTAGACGTGATGGTCGGCAAACTCGTCTGTTAAGACTTTAATGATAGATACTAAAATGAAATAAAAACTAAACGTTAAGTATAATTTTAAAAAATAAAAAAGTTAAGTACCTAAACAAATAAAAATGATAATTTAGATACTAAATATGTAAAAAAATTACTTTTTAGGGTTAATCCGTGTCTAGCGGGTCCATTTTAGGTCTAATTGATCTAATTACTAATTGGTTTCCTGTAAGTAAAAATATTTTCTTTTTGGATTTTTATGTATTTAAAAATAATATTTTATATCAACTTATTTATATCAAATGTTATAATAATTAGAAAATAATGATGTAAAAATGATCAAATAATATTTTGGAAAAAATATCATATAAACGGTTAGGAAAATTATTTTCTCATATCTGGTGTGAATCTTGTATTTTTTGTATACTCTTGTAGCATGTCCCCCCCCCCCTCTTAGGGTTAAATTTTACATCACATATTTAGATTCAAACGATGGTTATTTAGTTATTATCTTGATATATCACAGTTTTGGACACTCAATCCAGCTCAGTTGGTAGAGTACAAGGTTCTTAACATTGAGGTCGTGGGATTGAGTCTCACGGAGGGCATTTCATAATTCGGAGGTCTTCTACGGAAACTGCTCTTAACCTGGTATTGGGGGCAACCTACTATCTTACCTCCCTCTTACCCCATTACATATAGGAACAAGGGACATCCATTTTTTTAATCTAGACATTAATAGGCAATTGCAATAATTAAAGATAGATCACGATTAAGTTACGATAATACAAGTTCGTAAAATTCACATAGAAAAAAATCCACATAGAAAAAACATAAAATTTAAAACTCAAAAGTTTATAATACATAACAGGAACATAAAATTTATAAATTCAAATTATATAATCTAGAAATAAAATATAAAAACATAAATTGAAATTATAAAATTACAACTAAATTTAAAATATTTTAAGATTAAAATAAATTATTTAAATATTAAGATGAAATAATTTAAAAAAATAGAGATTTAGAATGTTAGGATAAAATAATTTTGAAAATAGAAACAAAAAATAATTATAAAATAAAAAAGAAAATCGGGTCAATGGGTATTCGATTAAGAGTACTTTTGTGATCCAAATTCAATCCGGAAACCCGCCAAAAATAACGTGTCAGGTATCCAACCCACAAAATCGGATATTCATTCTAGAATACTCGTTAATTTTATAACGGGTCAAATATTTTTAAACACCCCTATTCTTTCCTTTATGTAAGTGTTGAAATAAGAAATATTGGTTAACATGCCTATAATGCTAATAACTATAAAGTTTAAGGGTCACTTTAATTCTTGTAATAGACTTAATTTATTAATTTAGACCTTAAACAATTACGTCATCTTATACACCAAACCATAACTTAAAACCCTACATCATAGATCCTAAATCCTAATCTCCATCTTATAAACTTTAACCCTAACTTAAAACTATAAAGAATAGTAAATATTTTAACATTATACAATTAAATAACTTTAAAAATTAAATTAATACGAAAATACTATATAAATAATAAATTAAATCTACTACACGTACAAATATGAAATAACCCATAGGCCTAACTATAAATGTTGGATGCATAAATTGCTTTGTCGCTTCAACTCTCTCCTCCTTCAACCCACTAACGAACCTTAAATCCAAAGTATAAAGGTTGGATTATTATTTTATGTAAAGTCTGTATTTATAAATCCTTAATTCATAGTATAAATCTTTAAGTCTGTATTTGGTTGTGATCTTCTAAGAAAATATATTTGCTCTTGCCGTGAAAATTCTCTGACGGGATAATAGTAATAATATAAGTTAACATATTTCTCGGGGACCACTACCTATTTATATAGATTTAATATTAGATCAATCTATTAAATATTTATAATATTGTCCCTCATCAAATTATAAATATAAATTATGGTATCTACACTTTAATTCCATGACACTTTAGTACCCATGACACATATATATATCCATAAATATGAATTTTAATCCAATAATGTGAAAATTATAAATTTCGTGTACTAAAAAAACAAAAGTAACTCCTAAACCTAAATGCTATCATCCTTAATTTCAAATATATCAACCATGATTTCAATAAGAAGCTTGTCTTCAATGTATTTTTCCATGTTGACATTTTCATGTAAGATGAAACTCAAAGTTCTGGGGTTCAACGGAAGGCGGTAGAATTCAAGGATTAAATCAGTATTTTATCGAAAATCTAAGAATAGACTTAATATTTTATCTAAAATATAAAGATCGAATTATTATTTTATGTGAAATTTAGGAGTCAAATTAAAAATTAACCTTATTTGCTAACGTGTAATGCTATCAAACTGATAAAATTTAATATCTCACTGATCAAAACTTTATAAACCGTAAACCAAATATTTAAATGACTAAAACGTTATTTTTGAAAAATTACATGATAAAAAATAAACATTTATATAACAAAATGACAATTTCAGTAACTTAACCATAATAACTGGGGTGATTTGTTCAACCAAATTTCTTGGAAACTTTAAGGGCGACTTTGAAAAGACTCTCCATTGACATTTTGGTTTTTGTCCACACCTTTTTGAAAAGCCCGAACAATAAGTTCCTTGTCTATTAAGTTACTTCAGCGTCTGGTTTCCCAGGAAACAAACAAAGCTCACTCTTTAAGTTCCTACACTCGCTCATTCTATTCTACATGCTCTCTACTGTCTCCGTGAGAAAGTAAAAATCAAAAGAAAAAAAGCTGTGTTAGCTATGGCGACGCCAAAGGAACACATAGAGTTGATCAGGAAAACGAAGTTCTCTATCGGAGGAGAACCCAATTAGGGCTGAGCAACGAAATCGAATAAAATGATTCGGTTCGGTTTGACATTATACGGTTCGGTTCAGATTTTTCATATGGAACCCATTTGTTCTATATTGAACCAAATAGACAATTTTTTTAAAAAAATTATAGTTTCAAGTGATTTTTTCATTGAAAAACCGAAACGAAAAACTCGAACCGTTAAAAAAACTAAACCAAAAAAACTGGTTTCGATTTTTTCGAACTTTTAACCATTCAGTTTCGATTTAAATTTTGAAAAATCGTTTATTTCGATTCGGTTCAATTTTTGATAAAACAACCGAATCGAACCCAACCGAATACACCCCTAAACCCAACCCATTGATCAAAGACCTTCATCAAGCTGTTCGATACTTGTCCGCCGAGCTTTATGCTAAAGATGTCCATTTTCTTATGGAATTCATTCAGGTATTTTCTGTATAATAATGATAATGTTTCATTAGGGTTGTCGTACTTTACGGAATATAAGATTATCATCGGGAATAAGATTAACGAAATATTATATTATTCATCACATTAGTAAAAATATTATATTATCTTATTTAATTTGTTGACATGAATATAATATTATATTATTTGAATAAAAGAATATACGATAAGAAAAGTGTATGTTTTTTTTTTCAAATTATCTTTTAGATAGATTTTATTTTTTAACAAATGAAAATTGATAGAAAATATGTTTTTTATTAGACTCAACTATATTATTAACTACTTAATTGTGTAACCCTTTTACTTTTATGATGATTTTTTAATTTTGTTAATTAGAATACTGAATTATTTAATTATTGTCAATCAAACTATTTCTCATTAATAATTAATAGAAATGATTGGCAGTTAACAAAATTAATATAAATTTTTATTTAGTCATCAATATTTATATATTCTATTAATTTAGTTCTAATTTTAATTTAATTTAATAAATTTAATTATCTAATTAAGTTGTGACACAACATAAATAGAATACATTTTTTAAATTTAATTATTTTATTTTTCACTCAATCAAATGGTGACACATGTCATCATTAGATTGGATGAAAAATTAACAATAGAAGAAAAAATATCGCAAAGGGATGGGGGTGAGAATCAAACTTGGGTTGTTTGGGTTATAAATCTAAACCTCAATCACTAGGCTAGTTAAAATTATCGATAGTAGTATTTTTAGATTAAAATAGTGAGAATGTTATTATCTCTAAATTCTTAATAATAAAAAATTCTATCACTTTGGACACAAATACCCTTGAAATATTAATTTTTCATATAGATTATTCTCAATTCTTATTCTTCGTACTTTACCTAAAATTATAAACTTAATAATAATAATATTCAAAGAGTTTTAATTTAGTAAAATATTGATAAATTTGTGTAGTTAAATTATTTTATATTTTTAATATTTAGTATATTAATTATTTTATAATTTTATGAGGTGGAAATATTATTATTGTAAAAATATAATTATTTAGAATAATATTTAATTTTGAGTTATTAAAAATATATCTTATCTATTAAAAATAATATATTTGTCTACTCGAGATTACAATATTATTTTTCATATTATATTATATTTTATATGAATAAATACTATACTTAAGAAAATTATTTAAAATTATAAGTTTGATATACTAATTATATTAATTATATGTTAAATGTATTTTTCTTTAAACTTAGATAGTGTAATAATTAAAATATTTTTATCGTGACATAACTGCGACCGGAGCTCCGGCGACATTGCTGATGTTCAACAATGAAAAGGGTTTTTCTTCAAGGAACATAGAGTCCGTTTGCAGCGTTGGACGCTCCACCAAGAAGGGCAACAGGAGAC
Source organism: Hibiscus syriacus (assembly GCF_006381635.1). Lineage (NCBI taxonomy): Eukaryota > Viridiplantae > Streptophyta > Magnoliopsida > Malvales > Malvaceae > Hibiscus > Hibiscus syriacus. Next base: position 1,098,724 of record NW_024062784.1, on the reverse strand, counting down.
GTGGTTATATCGGGGAGAAAGGTACATGCACATGTCTTATTTAACTTTCGTTTAACTTTTACTGCAGTCTAAAATGTTTGAGAATTTTGTTTTCTAAATTTAGAAAATCCCATATATATATGTATGGAAACTATTACTGCAGTCTAAAATGTTTGAGAATTTTGTGTTCTTAAGATGTTTTATGCTTTTTATTTTCAGGAATTGGGTTCAAAAGTGTCTTTTTGATCTGTTCCCAGCCTTACATATTCAGTAATGGTTATCAGATACGCTTCAATGAAGCCCCTTGCTCCCACTGCAACCTTGGCTACATTGTTCCCGAGTGGATTGATGAGAATCCAACCATTGATGAGATTGGAGAGGTTTATGGATCGTGCTCTTCACTTCCGACCACGGTTGTTGTGCTGCCCTTGAAGCCTGACAAGGTCAAGCCTGTGAAACAGCAGCTAGTGTCGAACCGGAATTGTTGCTGTTCCTTTCGAAGATCAAGCGCCTTACTATCAGGGAACACAATGAGGATCCCAGGCTCAATACTGTAAGTGGCATAGCCATTAAAAGCGAGACCAATTTCATCACAACGAAGAGCATCAATGCTGAGTCCTATACTCTCCTTCTCTCTGCCGAGGAAGAGAATGACAAGTTCGAAAAAGAATGCAGCTACCATACTTGGAAGCAGAGGATTCTCCTTAGTCCAGAAAACCAAGTGGAAAGGAGAATGGATGTGGACGAGTTGGAGATCACGTTGGCTTTCCCGAACCAAGAGCGTTTGCAAAGAGGGATGAAATTACCTGGAGTGTATGCATTTCTTCCTACGGAGATGGTGACGGATTTCCCCTTCATTATTCAAGCAGATTTTCTTTTATCATCATCAAGGGAAACAATTCTTCTGGACAACAAATGGAACAAAGGGATTCTTGATTCTGTTCCCGGTGTTTTCGTCAATGCATTCACCTCACTGGTGAAACTGACTAATGAAACTCCGGTATCTAGCTTGCGCCGGATGTTCGATTTCCTTCCCGTCAACAGTTCCGTGTATCAGAATTTTAATGCTGTTAGGGACTCTGTAAGATCGAAACTAGTGAATGAAGATATACTTCCAAGCGATGAATCGTGCACAGGGCAGAAGTTTTTCCATAAACCCAATGAAGGTGGTAGAATTATGCCTGCTTTTTGGGATATTATAGTGAAGGCTAGAATGGACGGGCTAGGCTTGAGTAACCTTTCATCCCATGGTACTTATGTCTTGCATCCTTCTTTTGATATGGTTACGCATGATAATATTCTGAACTTTTTGGGAGTTGGACCAGTTGACAAAGAATGGTATGCAAAGTGCATCCAAGGTTCTGATCTTGTTCTTGGAGTTTCGGAGGGCTTATACCTTGAACTTCTGCTTTTCCTTGCTGAGAATTGGAAGAATGTTTTTGATGGAACCGCTATCAATAACGTACCTATTCTCAAATATGTGGATCTTTCTGGACGTGTGTCTTTGTGCAGCATCAGTAATGCACGGAGTAGACAGTCGGAATTATGCAGGTCAAGTCAATTATCTCATGTCTCTTGGATGATGGAGTGGAATTTAGTGGGGTTGCAAACCGTGTTTTCCTTCCCGAAACCACGCAGAAAGCCATTTTTTCATTCTCCTTCCTTTTATCGATGACAGTGACAAATGCTATGGAAAAGACATTCATAAGTATACTCATGAATTGAAGAGCATTGGAGTAGTTGTTGAATTTGACAGAGGTGTGAAATTTGTGCCTTCTTGTCTCTGTTTCCCACAAAGAACCGACTGTGTAACTCCCACAATGGCACTTTCATTGCTAAAATGCTTGAGGATTTTGTTGGAGGAGGAGAATTATACTTTCTCGAAAGAATTTCTTAAGGAAGTTTCAAAAAAATGGTTGAAAACCTATGTTGGTTATATGAGTCCGGCTGATTGCTTATTGTTTGACGAAAAATCAGACTTAAAACCGACGGATGGACCATTCATAGATCGAGAGTTTTATGGTTCTGAGATTGGAACCTATGGAAAAGAGCTGTCTTCAATTGGAGTTATCATTGATGCTAAGAAGGGAAGCTCCCTCCTAGCAGGCCACCTTGATATGCATTCGGATTTTGAGACAATCATTTGAATATACAAGTTCTTGGAAAAAGCGGAATGGTGTCCCGATAGCAAAGCTAATTGGTTAATATGGATCCCTGATGGAGATGAACATGGAAGGTGGGTTGAGCCTGATGAATGTGTTCTGCACGATAAAGATGGACTCTTCGGAATGCAGCTCAACATTTTGGAGAAACACTATAAGAACAAAGTCCCACTGCAGTTTTTCTCTGGTGCATTCGACGTCAAGTCAAATCCTTCGCTTGAGGATTATTGCAAACTCTGGAAAGGTTGGGAAACTTCAGGGCATCGATTGACGCATGACGAGTGTTGTGCATTCTGGAGGTTTGTTACTCAGCACAAGAGTTAGAAGAATGAGCAAACGCTTTCCGAAAGTTTGTGCAAAGTTCCTGTGGGTTCAGGTTCAAATGGGATCATGTTATTTGACAAAAATGATGTGTTTATTGCTGATGATATTCTGCTTAAGGATCTTCTTGTCCAATCCTATTCTCGTCCTCTGTCTGGTATCCTCAGCCAAGCCTACCCCTTTTGCCTCAGACCTTGCTTCTAGAACTATACGCAAAAATCGGAAGAGGGCTGCTCCGACTTATTCTTGGCTTTCTAGCATGTTCGATGAAACTGGAAGCTGACAGAAGGCGTGAAGCTGTTCAGTCCCTCCTCGATCTCACTGTCCTCGAGACTTCGGAGCCGATAGCAGTCGGATATACTTTGTTATTATCTTCGGGTGAAGCACTTGAAGTTCATGCAAGTCGAATGGTGCGTTGGGACAAAGAGTACTCCAAGTTATTCATCCAGAAGATGGATGAGTCTGCTGGGCAAAAGGACCGACTGGAATATGCTACTTACTTCTCCGAAACAGTTGCTGAAGGTCTACTGTGGGAGAAGGAAGACCAGATTAGTTCTCTGGCCGAGCTGATCAAGCTGGCCTATATACTGAAATTCAACGAAGACGCGGTCGATTTCTTGATGAAATCGAAGAATCTGCAAGTGTTTGTGGAGGATGAAGAATTCCTTTCTACTGCCTTTCCTAATGAACAAGTGTAAGGTCTATAATAGTATGCATTTGACTAGGTGTTTGTGTTTATTAAAACTTAGCTTGTGAAACGTATGCTTCTCTATGGACTTCAATATTTCTTTGCAGCAGTAAGAACTGGTTTGTATGACTCTACTTATCATATAATATATGTCTTTAAGATTTTGATGCATCTGTAAGAACTTGTTCCTGTAATATGCACACAAATACACACATGCAGATATTAACAAGTGAACCAAATTCAAAAGCAATTCTGTTAAAATTTCATAAAGCAGGCATTAAAAATAATAAGGTCCTACCGGGAGTCGAACCCAGGTCGCTGGATTCTCTATTATATAAAAGTCTGTTCCAAATTAATTTTGAGTTAATAAACTATGGTCTTACAATTGGTGTAGTTTTGGTGAGTTAACACTAGGGTAAATCTCGTGTTTAGTACCTAAACCATCATTTTTGGTTTGTTTTAATATTTAAATTATCAATTTTGATATATTTTAATATCTAAACTTTAATTTTTTTTCAAAACATTAACTAAAGTTTAGTTTTTGTTTCATTTTAGCATATCGTCGTTAAAACTTTAGTTGTTGTTTTATTTTAATACATCCATTCAAAATTTAACGTTAAACTTTTAAAAAAATAAAAGTTTAGGTAATAAAACGGACAAAAATTTATAGTTTAAATACTAAACATGTTAAGTTTTTAATAGCGGGAGTATTAAAATAAAATAAAACTAAACGTTAGGTATGATTTTGAAAAAATTAAAAGTTTATATACTAAGACATATCAAAATTGATAATTTAGGTACTAAATGCATAGTTTACCCTAATATTTATTATATGAGTTTTAGATACTGGTATATTTTCCGTATCATGTTCTATTCTTGCTTTAAAGTCATGTACAGGTTGAGCTCAGGTTCTTCAATCTTTTATCCGACTTGAGAACAGACCACACGAGAGACCAAAAGCGGGTAAAGGAACGTGTTAGCATACTGGAACGACAGCGTACCGCCGTTGATCAACGGCTTGCCGTCGGCAGCGGAACGTTTTGGGGTTGATGAGCCGAGCCGAGCCGAGCTGAACCAGCCGCAGTTCAAGTGAATTCCCAAGATGTCGCAGCCGGTGACGCAGACGTTCACGATCTTGACGGTGTACGTCGGGATGCCACTGGGGAGAGGCGAAGTTGCTCCCTGGTTGATCACTATGTCGGCCATGCTACACTTCTCGCCTCGAATTCGATTCGATTCCTCCACCGTGGTTCCTACATACAGTTAGCTTATATGAATACAATGAAAGTACAAGGGGATTATTTGAGCAAAGCAGTAAAAATTAGGGATTCTTTTGGTAATTTAAGCCATTAAGGGGTATTTGGTTCAAGGATTGTGGGATTCTCATGCGATGGGATGGGAATTCCACATTCCCATATTTGGTTGGCCGGGAATCTCATTCCCGATAATGTTTTATTACCAATAGTAATTTTTTTAGGGTATATTATCAGGAATGTCATTACCTCCATTCCCTTAGGAATTGTAATATTACCGGCGTTTTGGACTAAAATGTCCTTAAATTTTTATTTTATTTTTTCAAAAATATAATTCATTCTTCTGTCATTGAAAAATAAAAATCCTACGAAGGTTAAATTACAAATTTATCCTTAAATTATTTTAGATTTACAAAAAAAATCTATAATTAAAATTTTATCTGAAGTTCAGAGGTTAAAAAAAAATATCCTTTCATTAAATCTTTTTTATATTTTTAATTTTATAAAAAAATTATATAAATATTATGAATTTAATTTTTTAAAGAAAATATATAAATATTTTACAATTTGTAATATTATATAAATATATAATAAGAACAATTTGATCAAATATACATTTCAATAATCTTTTATTCTTTTAACCAAACACAGTAATCTTACATTCCTGTTAAACCAACCAAACACAAAATATAATACTCTCTGATAATCTTTATTTCCACTGGTAATATTACATTATGTAAACCAAATGCACCCTAAAGACTGGTTTATTTACACCAATCGACCAATAAACAACACAAAAGTAATGTGAAAACCCCACCAACCAAACCAATAAGGGCAAACATTAACAGACAAAACAAACTGTTTTAGGGGGGATGATTTTACACTTTACAGGAATTGCAGGAAAAATAACAGAGATGACATTTGAACCTTAAGGGGACACAAATGACAGCAAACTGCTTTAAAGTTGAAACCTTTTGTGTTCATTGATAGTGAATAGTGATTTAATCGAATGACTAGTACTATTCTTTGTTTAGCTGATAGAACTAAGGTTTGTGTCGTTCAGTAATATTTGAAGTACTTTAATTGTGTTGTTCACTAATGGTTCTTGGGATATATGTTTAATGGTTTGAACCTAGTTATGAATGGATGTGCTTACTAAATGCAGGCCTCGAAGAGAGGTGGAAAGGTATCTGTGTAGAAAGATGGAGGTCCCCTACTGCATCGTCAAGGGAAAATCACGATTGGGATCGGTAATCGTCTTCTGCCTTCATCTCCAAATCTTCAGTTTATAGAGTTAAACCAAGTAGATTACTTCATGTTTATAACTACCACGACAGATCGTCCACAAGAAAACGGCCTCTGTCTCGTGCTTGACCACCGTTAAGAACGAGGATAAGTTGGATTTCAGCAAAATCCTCGAGGCCATCAAGGTAAGATTGCATCTCAACTCACCTGGTCTGACCCGACACTCGAATATCTCCACCATAAACCCATACTGTCCCACCCCAAAATATAATGAGCTTTTTAACCGACGTAACAGGCTAACTTTAACGACAAGTACGACGAGTACCGGAAGAAGTGGGGAGGTGGCGTTATGGGGTCCAAATCACAGGCCAGAACCAAGGCAAAGGAGAAGCTTCTTGCAAAAGAAGCTGCACAGACGATGACATAGAGGTACCTTTATTTTTCTTGGCTGATTAAACGGCCCTGCTACTTTAGTTTAGTGGATTTGTTTCCCCAGAAGTTTTACCTGTACTGTGTTCTGTCCTTATCAGAAATAGTGTGCTTTTGAGCAAGTTGACTATGGCATGTTTGTTCCATTGATTATTTGTAGATATGGATTTCATCCCAAATTGTCTTTGTATTTGAATTCTGATTATAATTCTGTGAATATATATTTACTATGATTTTGTGTACAATTATACCTGTATCTACGTAATAAATAGATGAAGTGATGATGCTCTGAGTCTCAACTACTACAAACATAAATGACTTGAATTTAAGTGTGCAGTTAATAAGTTCACAACAAACACATACAATTGGATCGAAATGAGCAATTTATTCCATAATTATTACACATCAATTCACTATTTTTCCAAACTTGTCGGTGATTCCCACACCATTTATATATATATGTAGTTCATTTTTAAAAATAGTTCTTCAATTAAAAAATAATGGCTTAAGGTTGATTTTTTTCTCATAATAATTCTAATTTATCATTTTCGTCTCGTTTTTTTTCATCAATTTAGCATTCTGAGTTGTTTTAGGTGTTCATCTTAGCCCTTGAAGTCCGTTGACCGTTTCGACTAATAAAACTGTGAGTCTTTTGTGTTTTCAACACTAGCAATTTCTAGATCGGTCAATATTACTGACGTGGTTTGATGATGACACGATGTTTACTTAAAAATAATAAAATATTTTCTAAATACAATGGTTAGAAAAAATCTTTAAAAAAAATGATCTAATCTTTAATCTCACTAAAATAAATAATAAAATTTTAAGAATTTATTCTAATCATTATGTTTAATAAATATTTCAACCTAATATTTTATTTTATTTTGGATGCAAACATTTAAAAAAAATGGCTGTCTCTTTTTTTCATATGTATGGGGTAAGGGAGAAGTAAGATAGTAGGTTGTCCCCAACACCAGGTTGAGAGCAGCTTCCGTAAGAGACCTCCGAATTATGAAATGCCCTCCGTGAGACTCGATCTCACGACTTCAATATTAAAAACCTTGTGCTCTACCAACTGAGCTAAATGGTCATTACTCGATATAAGTATTTTCTTATAAAACTCAAATAAATCATTTTACATTACGCGGAATAGACGGTGTCGGCTGAGAAAAGAAACAAAGTTACAAAAAGAGGGAAGAAGGGGTCATTTTCGTACATAAATAAATAAATATATTTGATACTTAATTATAAAAACCAAAAAGACAGCTACATGATTTACATTTTAAGGGCCCTCACACCAATCATCACATTCTAATTAAAAGGATATTAAAATATAGAAAAGTTTATGTCAAAATAAAAATAATTTTTAAATTTTCATCAATAAATTGTTATTATTCTTATTTTATCATTTAGATTTTGTATTTACTAAAATATTTTTTATCAATTAAATTAATATCACCAAAATTGAAATGTTAAAGATTTGTTATGATTAATCCGTCGTGGGTACAAAATAATATTTATTTAAAAATAAATTTTAATTATTTAATATTAAACTTTCACACTTTTAATATTTTTTATATTCAAATTAAAAAATTCAAAGAATAAAAATAATTGAGTTAGGACGGAGGTGGTTAAGGATAAAACATGTTAGGAAATGTGAAGCACACTTGTCCTTGCTAAGCATCCATCCTTTGTACTTTCCAAGCTCTCTCTCTCTCTCTCTCTCTCTCTCTGAAGAAATTAGAAGGTGAAAGCAACAAACAGGCTGTCCCCCATTATCCCTTTCTTTATCAACATCGTTTCGTGTTTCGAAAAGCAACTAAATGTATAAAAATTATATTAAACAAAGCTGCTTCGGGTCAAATCCCTTTCCCTTTCATTTTAATTCCTGCTGATTTTCTCATGCTTCTTTTTAGCTACTTTCAAATTGTATTTTAACGGAGTCCATGATGTCAGTGTGTCGATGACCTGAAAAGAGGAAACAGCCCTTCTTGTTTGTCTGCAACTGTAAGTACCCTTTTTCTTATTTGTTTATTATTTCCGAGTTTTCAAAAGGGTTTTGTTTTTAATGCATGGATTGAGTCTTTTTTTTTATTATATAATTGTTGAAAAGTTTCCTGTTAGGCGAACATAAACAGTTGAAAGTGAAGGATTCGTTGTTTAATGGAGTGGAACTTGAAAGCTGCTTCCTGGGATTTGAGTGATTTTGTTGAGCAAACTGTGACAAACACAGATGAAATCTCTAAAGGAGATTCCGAGGTTGATTTGGAGCTCGGTCAAGTGGGAAATTCAGGGGAAATTCCGCCTGACAAATGGATGGGGGCCGGGGTTTTGAGCATGGAGTCTTCGAGTTTTAAGAAGGCTCGAATCAACGATATCGGGACTCGTCCGGTTTCGTGCGTCGTCGATGAATGCGATTCGGACCTTAGTAAGTGCAGGGAGTACCATAGGCGCCATAAGGTGTGTGAGCTCCACTCTAAGACTGCACAAGTTATGATCAATGGACTAAAGCAGCGTTTTTGTCAACAATGCAGCAGGTGATTACGGGTTCTTGAACTTTTTCACGAGATAATTTGAACCGATTCAATTCGAATGAGAGTGTAGACAATTGTTTTTGATCAATAACTCAACGATGATAGCTAAGTTTGAATGGGGTAATGTTTGGCATTGTTTGCTTGTTATGCAAGTATGGTTTCTCTACTGTCATTTTGCTCTTTTTTCAGGTTTCACTCACTGGAGGAGTTCGATGATGGGAAGAGAAGCTGCAGGACACGTCTCGACAGGCATAACCGGAGGCGAAGGAAGCCTCAACCGGATCCCCTCTTACATTCTCGAACCGGTTTCTCCAATTACCAAGGTCAGCTTATGAGTATGATGCTTGAATGAAGTTGATTTTCGGTGCTTTTAACCATGAATGAATCCATGCTCTTATTTTATATGTAATAACCTTGTTTGAACCAATTCGAATTCCACATTTCAGGTTCTCAGATGTTGCCATTCTCTGGTTTGCAAGTATATCCATCCACTTCTGTGGTGAAAGCTACTTGGCCTAGAGCAAACGACTCCGTGGCCGAAGCTTGCTGTCTTAACCCGAAGCAGCCGATCAACTCGCCTGCAAAACAAAACCTTGTTCTAGGATCCCCTTCAAGCAACTACAGAGAAGGTAAGCAATGCATGCTCCTGCAAGGGGAGGATCAAACACCTGTGAAAGCTTCCGTATGCCAGCCAGTTCTTGGGGCTGTTGCGGCTTTCTCTGAAGGCAACGGGAGCTGCCATAGCTTGTTGCGTGACGGGTTGACACCTCAAGTTCGGGATTCAGATTGTGCTCTCTCTCTTCTGTCATCTCCACTGTCGCATACACCCGGAATCGGTTCAAGCAACACGGTGCAATCCTTGGGTCCGAGCCTGCAAAACTACATTATAGAGCCAATGGGTTCAGTTATTGCCAATGTCAGCACGACTACTACGGTCCACGGCGCAGGAATGTTTCACCTGGATTCCGGTGAATCATCTGGAAGTGAAGCCCCTCGAACTCTTCCCTTTCACTGGCAGTAGGAAATTCAAAACCTTTGCCCCTCAAACACTTCCCTTTTGTTATTTCTTTGCTCGGGTTTGGATTCAGACTTCGTTTTACTTTTTCTCAATCCGATGTTACCTATCGACTCCATATAATCAATCACTTAACGTATGATTCGGAGATGTAGAGATTCGAATGTCAAATCTATTGAACGTTGTCAAAGCGGTCTGCCATATAGTGACGGCGGTGCCTTCGGCGACTGTTATATGATCGCAATACCCGCAATAACGCCTACTATATCCACAATCACAACAAACACTATGTGAAAATGACCGCAACCGCTGTTTGTATTCCTAGTCAAATCACTCAATAACTCAGCGTTCCTGCAAATTGGAGCAGAATCCGACGGTGATCTTGTTGAGATTGTCACGGAGGACGCAACCGTTCCACACCGAGGCTCCATCGTTGACGGTTACTTGAACGGACAAGACAACGTTAGGTGTCACGTAAGCATAGACGTGTTACCTTCGGTTCCCACCGGCCGAGAGGAATTATCTTCCTTTGGCCCCTGTAGTCCTTATTCACTCGATCCGACGACGGTGATATCCCTTTACCCGCCTCCACGGAGAAACTAAGGGAAGCGATGAAGCTGCGGTGAGCAGAGAACGCCAACGCCGCCGCCTTTCTGGATATGCGAGCTGCCATAGATGTCGCCATTTCGGGTGGTAACGTAGAGAACGCTGAACAAGAGTGGAAATGGAGGAAAGAAATTTTGAAAGGCTAAACTCAGTATATAGTACATTAACTATCATTTTTAGTCCATTTTAGTACCTAAAATTTTATTTTTTTTCAAATTTATGTTAAATTTTGAACTGGTACTAAAATCAAACAAAAACTAAAGTTTTTAACAACGGGTATTAAAATGAATCAAAAACTAAACTTTATGTATCGTTTTTAAAAAAAATAAAAACTTATGTATTAAAACGTATCAAAGATAATTTAGGTACTAAAAATGTAATTTACCCAATTTGAAAAGGGGTAAAGGAGAACAGCCCAGACCAAATAAAATTATTTTGGTGGGCTTTCATCTTAGCCCATAAATTTTCAATGAGCCGAAAGGATTATAGAAATGTAAATGGCTTAATAAATAATATAGCCCTTGAATTATAGATATATATTTTTATTTTGATACCAAAACTTTCTTTGTTCCACTTTGTACTTACTCTACCATTTTCCCCAAAAAGAGTCGGTCAATAAGAACATGGTGTGTGGCACGTACTTATTGTACGTCATAAATTGAACAAAATTATAATTTAAGCATAAAAAATAGGTATTAAAATAATATATATATACAAATATATAGGGAATAAATTATATTTTATCTGTTTTCAAGTAAGTTCAACCTGTCATTTTCGGGAAAAATATTCTAAAAGGTGATGCTTATAATTAAAATTATATCTTTTATTTGTAATTTAAAAGAAAATAGTATGATTTCTTTTGGTACAAAAAAGTTTAGGTTGGCTCCCTCAATCCAGTAAATATTTACATAGGAATTTACAAATTATTCTTCGAGAATGACTATGATAAAATTCGAACTTAACTTTACAAACTCAAATTCATGAATCACAACCACTTAAATCAACACCAAAAGTGACTGTAGTAAGATTCGAACTTGAATTTACAAATTCAGATTCATGATACTAATGTTATTTGACAAAAAAAATATGATATACATATAAAGTTATATTCTCATAGCATATTAAAATGTGTGGATGACAAATATTTTATTAAAAATACATAATCATAATTCTTTATACATCTTGTGATAATTAAATATTGTTCTTAAAGCCAAAACATAAAAAGCCAGGGCAAACAATAGCAGCATGGCTCGTGTCACTGTCGGCGCGTGGGACCCCAGCTCGGCGGCCGGTGCATATATGTATCGGAATCACAGTGGGAGATCTGTTTCGTTAAAGAGGTCTTCTTCGACGATCCTGCAGTATTTCAATTCATGCATAGATGCATTTAAAAAGGAAAACAGTTCCATTTATTCATCCATGCACTCAAAACAGCCTCAGCCTGGCTAGTAAATGATTTATATTAAAATTATTGCTCATGTTTAAACAGAAATATAGAATATAATTATTTGATTACTGATAATAAATGATTATTATTACCTTTGCTGGAGCATGCTGCAGGAACTTTCACCCATTGTTCTTGAGCTGGTATTTCCTTCGTCCAACTCTTTCAACTTAACCTCAAAATCCACAGTAAAAATAATTAATTTCCTTTTTACTTCTACAAGTAGATTAATAAATTCTCATGTGTTTTACTTATTTTATTTTTGTAAAATTAGTAAATAAATACTCTTGTTTGTAAAAATTAAATTTTTTTGTTCCGAATATATAGAATAGTAATTCATTATTTAAAGTGTACAACGAAAGTCTCACTCTTTTCTGGAGGCGACTCTTCTCCTCTTGCAATTGTTTGTGCTGCCTTAAAACGCAAGACACCATTAGTTTGGAGATTTAAACAGGAGTCCGCCCGTGATAACATATGTTATATAGCGGTAGCCGTGGTCGGTACCTTCCACAACCGTTATTGTATGACCGTGATACCCATAATCATCGTAATAACACATGTTATGTCCGCAATCACGATGAACGTGGCGCGACCGAAAACGCAATTTGAATTTATGTTAAATATGTAAATTTTGTACTACTAGTGTTCTCCACTTACCCTTCTCTTCAGCAAGGTGGCGTCATCCGAAGCAATGCGTCTCTGTTGTATACACAAAATGCATGTTAACAATCGATGTCTGTAAGTATGTGTGCATATACACAGACTATAATTATCATCATTTCATTAAAAAAAAAAACTAGGTTTCCATCCTAACAAAAGTGCCTACGTGGCCATACAGGGATGGATCAAGTGGTGTTATGTATGATCGTACCCTGAAAATTTTAAATATACTCGCATCAAAGATAAACATATAAGAAAATGCATTCTGGGGGTGGGGGGGACGACTAAGGACTAAAATACCAGTTCGTAGCATCACGATAATACGACACAATCGAAAACAAATATTGAACTTACTCGTGACTGGCAAACTGGTAAACCTTTCCGGAAGAAGAGAAGAAAAGCAAGGCAACTTCAGCGTCACAGATGGACAGCTCAAAAGCTTTCTTGAGGATTCCGTTTCTTCTCTTAGAGAAGGTGACTTGCCTGTTTGTTGGGTTGTCAATTCTTTTCAACTCAACCTTCCCTCTCCCCATTTCCTTTGTATCCACCTATATCAAGTAAAAATTTTGACGCATACACTTCAATGTTTAGCCATATCTATAAAAGAAACGAAACAAAAAAACAGGAAGAGAGAGAGAGAGAGAGAGAGAAAAAAAAGGGTATTGATTATGAAAGATAAAGACATGTTTCCCATTGCATGCAAGCAAAACGATCAAGCTTACCATCATCCAATTAGAGCGTAGGTGTCAAGAGTATGTTGTCATTGGCTTTATGGGTGTTTATTTTTTGAGTTAGGCAAAAACGAGACGGCTCTGGTGACACGGCCTCACTACTCAAATGCCCTTTCATAATTCCAAATATTTCTCGATTCCCTTGTACAATGGGGTCACTATGAACCCCATCAACACCACCAACAAAAAAAACTTAAAGAAAAATCATAAACGGGGTATTTTACCTTTTAGCTTTTTCTCGCTAGTAACCTAGTTGGATACTCTTTATCTTAGAGTTCATAGAATAATACCCAAGTTGAGTCAAGTTGGAATAGAAAAAGGTTTTAACTTGATTTAAAAATGATAATTTAAAATTCAAGAAAAATGATCTACTAGAAATATGAACACGATGTCAAAAATCAATTATGTAATTCAAACTTAAGTTCAGATTTAAATAAGAACAACTAAAACGTATTATAAACTTCAATTCGAAAATGATCCAAGTACTAATCTTTAAGAGAGATTAACATTTAAGCTTTTCAAATCGATTAATTAATAAATAAAATAACCTCGTTCTAATATAATATCATAGAAATAAAACCTTAATTCAACAAAAGAAAAACCAACATAATATGGTGCAATGTCAATGTCTATAACATAAGCATTCCCAAAAGCTGTGATATACTATAATTTCACACAAATATGCAATAGTCTCAACGAAACTCCAATCATAATTTGACTAATATTAGATATAAAACGAATGGCCTACATACATCTGATAAGATTGATGCTTTAACCTTAGAGCATATATATTATATGAGATCAAGGACCATGACAGTAACTGTGGAGACTCAAATCCAATATAAAAGGTAAAAAGGCATTAGAGGTCCCTGTACTTTAAAGAAAATAATGTCCTTTGTGTTCATTTTTCTTTCAATGTGGACGGCCACAATTCAGAAAATAAATCTAATGTGGCTCTTTGACTAACGTTTTTCGTCGTTGACCATTACAGTACTGATGTGACTGTTCACGGTGTTGATTTAACAGTTCAAGGTGGCATATTAACGTGACGGATGACAGATAAACTAAATTGGTAACTCAAACATTGTTGGGAAATAAACCAAGTACAAGTAATTTTCCTATAACCAGATTAGTGAGAATGCAAAATAAAAGCGAAAAAATAATACCCGAAATTGATAACGGAGTTCAGCCAATTGTGCTTACGTCTCCGGACTGCTGCAGATCTTTTACTAAGAGAGAAAATTTACAGGTGTTTACAAAACACTCACTACTCACAAGAAAACTCTCTAGTATTGGGAGAAAGAAATGATTTTTGGGATGGTTTTGAAGCTAAATGAGCTAGGGTATTTATAGTTAAAACTTAAGGACTTAATCTTGTAAATACCCTAAAACCTAGGGATTAATTGTGATTATCCCATTATCATTTTTCAACAAACATCTACCAAACTTTGAAAAACTATTTTTCAAAGAAACATTTACCAAACTTTGAAAACCATTTTCAAAGAAACATTTACCAAACTTTGAAAATCATTTTTTCAAAGTTGGTTACCAAACTTGAAAACCATTTTAATACTTTCAACAATCTCCCACTTGAAGACTGATTTTAATATGTCTTCACACCTCGATCAATGCAACAGCTTTTCTAGTCTTGTTACTCTAGCATGCCAACTGAAGTTGAACACAACTTCAGTTTGTCTGTAGTCACCGTCTTTGTCAACATATCTGCCGGATTTTGAGCTCCACTGATCTTTTCAAGTTTCAAAATCTCATCTTCCAGAAGAGACCGGATAAAATGATATCGCAATTGTATGTGCTTTGTCCTGGAATGAAAAGACGAATTCTTTGCTAGATGTATAGCACTTTGACTGTCGCAATACAAGACATTGTTTTCTTGTTTCTTGCCTAACTCTTCCAAGAAACTTTGGAGCCAAACCATCTCCTTGCTAGCTTCCGTAACAGCGACATATTCTGCTTCAGTTGTGGAGAGAGCAACTATCTTCTGTAGTTGAGAAACCCAACTCACTGCGGTTCCTCCTAGAGTATAGACATACCCTGTAGTGCTCCTTCTGATGTCAACATTTCCGGCTAAGTCAGCATCTACATAGCCTGTCAGTATCGTATCTCCACCTTTGAAACAAAGTGCTTTGTTTGTGGTACCCCGTAGATATCTGAGGATCCATTTGACTGCTTCCCAGTGTACCTTGCCCGGATTATTCATGTACCTGCTAACAACTCCCACTGCATGAGCAATATCTGGTCTGGTACAAACCATGGCATACATCAAACTTCCAATTGTTGAGGCATACGGCACCTTCACCATGTGTGCACGTTCTTCCTCCGTCTTTGGTGATTGGTCTTTGGAGAGTCTGAAATGAACACCTAAAGCATCAAGTTGTCCTACAGAAATCAAATTTCTTTTGAGACCAGGAATATGTCTCACTCCTGTCAGCTTCCAGGTGGTCTGGTTTGGCAGCTTTAGTCCGATGTCTCCTTTTCCGACGATCTTCAAGGTTTCATCATCAGCAAGATGAACCTTCCCAAAATCACCACTGACATAGTTCTCCATGATTTCTTGGCATGGCGTGGAGTGGAAAGATGCCCCTGAATCCAAAATCCATGATTCAATCGGACTGTTGACGCTTAAAATCATGGCATCACCGGTCTCATCCGTCATGTTGGCAGATTCCTGTGCACCGGTATTTTTCTTCGGTGCTCGGCAATCTCTTTTGAAGTGGCCCTTCTTGCCGCAATTATAACAGGTAAAATCTTTATTTCTTGTTCTTGATTTTCCCCTTCTGGATTTCGATCTGCCACGATTTGAATTTCTTTCTGAAGTTCTCCCTCTGGACTCCGTGTGCAAGGCTGAGGAGGTTGATGCTTCATCCGATTCTCTCTGTCGAATTTCTTCGCTCAGTACCAGATCCCGAACATCGTCTAATTTTAATTTACTGTTTCCCGACGAACTGCCGACTGCTGTAACAGTAGCATTCCAACTGTCTGGTAAAGATGATAAGAGAATTAAAGCTCGAACTTCATCATCAAATTCAATTTCCACTGAACTCAACTAGGTTGTGATTGTGTTGAGTTCATTTAGGTGTTGTGCCACCGATGCCCCTTCCGTCATCCGCAAATTGAATACTCGTCTCATCAAATGAACTTTGTTTGAGGCCGATGGCTTCTCATACATACTGAAGAGAGCCGTCATAAGACCCGCTGTGGTCTTTTCCTTTGCTATGTTGAAAGCAACATTGCGGGATAACGTCAGTCGGATAACTCCGAGGGCTTGTCTGTCGAGAAGAGCTCAGTCTTCATTCTTCATGCCCTCTGGTTGTTTTCCTGAGAGGGGTTGATATAGATTTTTCTGGTATATAAAATCTTCAATTTGCATCTTCCAAAATCCAAAGTCCGCACTATCGAACTTTTTAATTTCACATTTCCTTCGTCTGCAGCCATCGCTCCCACTCGAATTTGGCTTCGTTTGGATCGTTTCTGACAATTTTTGCGAACCGCCGTGTATTAGAACACCTCCGTCGACAAACTCGTATCGCCGACCGAATTTCACTATTCACGAAACTCACTATTCACGTGAATAGTAACCCGAATAGTAACCTCGCAAAAAATTGACAAAATTCACAACCAAAAGCTCTGATACCAGTTGTTAGGAAATAAACCAAGTACAAGTAATTTCCTTATAACCAGATTAGTGAGAATGCAAAATAAAAGCGGGAAAATAATACCCGAAATTGATAACGGAGTTCAGCCAATTGTGCTTACGTCTCCGGACTGCTGCAGATCTTTTACTAAGAGAGAAAATTTACAGGTGTTTACAAAACACTCACTACTCACAAGAAAATTCTCTAGTATTGGGAGAAAGAAATGATTTTTGGGATGGTTTTGAAGCTAAATGAGCTAGGGTATTTATAGTTGAAACTTAAGGACTTAATCTTGTAAATACCCTAAAACCTAGGGATTAATTGTGATTATCCCATTATCATTTTTCAACAAACATCTATCAAACTTTGAAAAACTATTTTTCAAAGAAACATTTACCAAACTTTGAAAACCATTTTCAAAGAAACATTTACCAAACTTTGAAAACCATTTTTTCAAAGTTGGTTACCAAACTTGAAAACCATTTTAATACTTTCAACAAACATGACAGATCGACTGTCACATCAGCACTGCGAATTGGCACG
Source organism: Hibiscus syriacus (assembly GCF_006381635.1). Lineage (NCBI taxonomy): Eukaryota > Viridiplantae > Streptophyta > Magnoliopsida > Malvales > Malvaceae > Hibiscus > Hibiscus syriacus. The sequence continues at coordinate 1,081,461 of NW_024062784.1, read as the reverse complement.
CTAATACTATAACGGTCAACGACGAAAACCGTTGGTCAAAAAATCACATTAAGTTTGTTTTATGAGTTGGAGGACCACATGAGAGAAAAAAATACAAGGACCATATTGATTTTTCAAAAGTAAGGGACATTCGATGTTTTTTCCCAATATAAAACCATATAATATTGAGTAGCAGATGTATATGTTAACATGCTATAATCTCATCTTAAGTGGAGAAAACAATAATCTACATCATACAAAACTCGAAAGGAAATAAGCATATTGAAAGTATAAGGAACAAAATAAAAAAAATTAAAACCCTTGATTTGCGTACACAAAATTAAACTGCCAACACACGGTCAAAGAGAAGGATGCTGATATATTCAACTAGAACATGATCTGCAAGGACAGAAAACAAGATAATGCCAAAAAAATAAGACTTGCAAAATAAACGATATAATTACCGATTTAAAAGTGATCGATATAATATAAAGATGAATTGATGTGAGATTCTGTTAATGGGTACGTTTACAAACACAATAAGGTGGAGTAGCGCATATATGAACCAGCAATCAATCTACAGTGGGGTTGGGCAGTCGAGAGTTATTGGGTGCCAGTTAACCGATACAACATGCAACCTATGTCGAACAAAGTGGTGGAGGGTGGAGAGTTATCCCCTGCTAGGCATTTTCACAAACAATGTGTGGGTGATTCGACACGTATGAACCATGGTGCACCCAAATGATTATGGTGAACCCAAGTAGAGGCCAACACGTGTTGTGAAAAGCGATTGATTGAGAACGTGGAATTGGAAATGCGATTGGAGGGTAAATATAGTGATTAAGAAAAAAAAAACAATGCGTGGTGAATTGAGGGAAAAGGACAAGTTCCGCTTAAAATTCTGCTCTTATTGAAGCCTTTTTTTAAGGCTAAGCCCAATCATGTAAGGAGCTCAAACTATAACTTTTAACTGATATCTCAATATGGAAGTCTGTTAACTCACAAGCTCAATCCAAGTTGATTTCTTTTATAAAGGGTTAAGATTTCCCCCTACTATAATTCATAGATCTAGTAATTGTTTTTTATTTATAATTATTTTAATTTAAATATAAATGCAAAAAATATTAGTGAATCCAATAAAATGGAAGATTAATTTAATTTATATCATTTAAAATTATTTGTACTAACCAAAAGATTTTAATGATTAATAAATTTTTGTTATTTTTAAAATTTTTAAATTTGAGTGTGTTATTTGTAGGAGTGTCTGATTACTTTTTGTAAAATAATCGAGAGTATTTTGAATAAATATTATTTTGTATATCATTTTATATTGATTTGTTTATTTTTTGAAGGTGTTTATGTTCGATTTTTATTCGTTTTAATTTTTAGTATAATATTAATTATTTATTTTTGAAGGTGTTCGTATTCGTTTGTTTGACGTTCTTGAACATTTTTATTTAACATCCATGAACATTTTCTTTTAACATTTATAAATATGTTCGTTTAACATTTATTTAATGTTCGACAACTAACATTATTTTAGATTTCACTTTCTATTCAATTTAGTCCATATATTCGCTAATATTTAAAATAGAAGAAAAGAGATAATCAAATAAATGAGTTTATAAACAAGTCAAGATACGAGCTTAAAAACGACTCAACAAACGAATTTGTTTGTAAACATAAACAAATCAAACACTAGTTTGTTAGTATTTGTTCATTATTAAATTGATCATAATATTTTATTCATATTCATCTATTTAGCTTAATGAACGGACACATACGAATGTTTTACGAACATTTCGTCAAACTTTATATTCATTTACACATGTACCAACATCTACTGCAAGGTAAATCGAAACACAAACAAACTGCATAAAAAATCTAAAAACTAATAAATAAAAATTAACAACAATTTAAAAGAAGAAGAAGAAAAGTTTAACCGGCGTAGATGCGGATGCCGACGGCCAAAATGAGGATAGTGAAGAGGACAGAGAAGAGGAGAGTGTGGATGACAATGGCTTTGACGTTGGTCTGGAAGTTACCGAATTCGAAACTCCGATTGTTCCCCGGAAGCTGGAAGAGGAGGCCAGGGGAGAGCAGTATGAAGAGCAACAGCCCTATAACAATGGGCGCCCAATCCTTCATTGCCTACCGCTTCCAAACTGATACCATACGATTTCCTTTTTTGGCTGTGAACTCTCTGGGTCAAAACAACAAACACATGGAAGCCATTTCAAACAATATATTCGTGTTTTGCATTTGATTTTAGATTTAGATAACATAAATCATACCCACCACGTACTTTACGTGAAATTCTTTTCTTTCAATGGAAGCATCATAGTATGGCACCGAATACCATTAGATTGAAAGCTATGAGTCTATGAATGATCGATAACTTATTTTATTAATAATTTTTCCTAGTTGAGTGGAATCATTCATGTTTGGGGAAAATTGTGAAGCAAAGGTCTCTTTCTTTAGTTTAAAGAAATGTGAATGCTGGCAAAAGAAAGCAATCCAATTATAAGATTATTATCTTGTTATATTTTGGTATCATCTTCCGAAAAATTTGAATTATCGTATATTTTAAAAAAAATTAATGTTTCAGCCCTTCAAAATCCGATAGTTCAAAAATAAAGTGTCGTTCAACATCGATAAACGAAATCCGGATAGAACTAATCCCAAAATTTGATAAAATTCGTGACTTAAAAGACAATATGCACCATGCAGACATTCAAATTCATGTAAATTCTTTAGCTACGAGTATTCAATTGAGTCGAATAAAAGATTTTTTTCCCTAATCGGTCGAATTGACGAATTCATCTTCGGATGTAAATTCATGTAAGGTTGGGATCCGAATACAAACCCCATTGAAGAGTGGACAGCTCATCTTATCTTATTTGAATATATAGTCATTGTAAATAATGGCGGGAATAACGTAGTATTTGATCAAGAGGAGAAGAGACGTAGAGAGAAAAGAAGACATTTTGTGTTTTTTACATCATAAGACGTCGCCCACGAGTGATGTTACAAGTGGTTAAGATTCAGGAATTTATGGTTACAAGTCTAAGTTCAAATCTTTTCATCGTCACTCTTAGTAGACAATATATAAATTCTTATAAAGATTCTAATTGGGTCTTAGATTTAAGAAGTTATATCTACGGGCATATGTACGTTATTAATGGTTAAAAATAATTATGAACATATATTATATTATAATCACGCTAGACTACTTAAAAATAATATTCAGAATTTCAGTACCTTTTTGTTAACTTTATATAATTTTAATTACTATAATGAAAGTGGGAGAATAACATTTTTAGAATGAATGATGAATCATCAACAGGATTTGTTAAAGTGGTAAGAAGTTTGATTTCGATGTAACAAGTCTCAAGTTCTCGAGTTCTTGTGTAAGTAGAAAATTTTTGTTGGGATTCTCATCCAACAAAGCTAAGTGTGTGAATCAAAGCAAAACCTTAGAAACCGTGAGGGAAAAAAATCAAAATATTTATATAAAACTTAAAAGAGAGAGTGTTTAATTACTCAAAACAAAATTCTCCATGTTTGAACCTAAAACACGAACTGTACAATTGGGACATGAAATAATATTATTATATATAATAAACTTTGATTACTTCATTGTTTTACACGGATTGTATTGCTTTTTTTAGTTGCAGAAAAACCAACGTTTGAACCGCTGCAATTAGATGACACTACTTGAAACAAAAGCAAAGTCACCATTTCTTCTTCCTCACTTAACATGATTCCAAGATTGATACCATAACAATAAATCAATGGCGTCTTAACTGCCTTGACAGCAACCCTAGCTCCTTATCAAAAACCCACCACCATCCGTCCAAAACAATGTGCTAAAACGGCCGGGAAAGGAAGAAAATGCCTCCACAAGTCTCTAATGGCGGTGCTTCTCAGATCGGTCCTTCGGTTCAGTTATGTAATGGCTCAGGCTTACGTTCAAGTCCCAAGCATGGTGGAACAGCTACTAGGAGGATGAAATACCATGGAAAGAAGCTGCTTCCGGTTCTTGTTCTCATCCTTTCTTGCCTTTCCATTCTCAGGCTTCTTAAAATAGCAATGATTGCTTCACATTCTTCGTCTTCGTTTCAATCAAATGCACCGTCGACGGTGGCTTTAGAGGCCGACCGCCGTGTCAAAACCTCCACGGCCTCCGCCCTCACCCCGAAGGAATTCATGCTTCTTTCGAAGATCATTACACGTAAAGCGCCGTGTAATCTCCTTGTTTTCGGTCACCATTCACAGTACTTCGATCTCTCGTCAATAAACGCAAGGGGAATCACTGTTTTTCTCGACGATGATCCTCGCAAGAAAATCGAAATCAAAGCTGATTCCAACGGAACTCGAGTTTATAACGTCGAGTACCGAACACCGGCCAAGGAGGCATACGATTTGCTCAAGCATGCAAGGGGAAATCCGGCTTGTTCTCCCGCCGTAAACCTGATAAATCAATCCAGCTGCAAACTGGCACTGAGGAACTTGCCCGAAGAAATATATAAGCTGAAGTGGGACTTGGTGGTGGTGGACGGGCCGACCGGGGACTCGCCGGATGCACAGGGGAGGATGTCGACGATCAACACCGCAGGCATGTTGGCGAGAGGTACCGGTGAAACGACCGATGTTGTGGTTCATGATGTTGATCGGACGATTGAAAAATGGTTTTCTTGGGAGTTCTTGTGCCAACAAAACTTGGTTTCTGCTAAAGGGAAACTCTGGGATTTTAGAATAGCCGCGGATCAATCCAATTCTACAAGCTTTTGTTCTTCTGAAACGCTTCATGTAATGCCATAGCCTTCTTCTTCTCTATGGCTTTCACTATACTTCTGTTCAAAGGCTTGGTGTATAATTTGATTTTTGAATTTAATATTTTTCCAATGTAATTAGGTAATATCTATAGTTTTTATATTCAAAGTTGTTGCGAGCACAAACCAAATGGTCTTCACGAAATTATTATTATTATTTCTGACAATTTAAATCCGAGCATCACAAATATCAAGATAAGAATATTTAGTGTCAAGTTTAGATTACAACTTGCAATAATCAATATTATCATTCAATTAAATTTATCAAATTTAAAGGTCAATTCAATGACCGTTATTAAATTTAAGGGTAAAATACATAAATGGTCCTTCGCAACTGTTTTGTTAAGTCATCCGACTATTAAAAATTATAAAATTGTATTTCGAATATGGGGGCATTGTTTTGTTAACCCGCCTTGCTAGTAAAAGATATAAAATAGTCAATTGACTATTTATATATTCCAAGCTTGACGTTTTCTGTTAAAAAATTGAAGGTTGTTTGAGTTAGACGTTAACCTGTTGATTAGATATAATAATATATTATACCAAAATTATTTATCTTGTATATTATGGATCTACTCCCCATTTATATTATTTATTCGAGTCAATTTTTAAATTATTATGTCGTCGAGTTAATTTTTGTATTATTTAGGATCGATCAAGTTGACTGGAAGCTCAACTTATGCTCGTCCTTGTCGTCTTATTCATGGATTACATCATCTTACTCTCATATATAGAAGAATCTACTTTTACGTATAAAATATGTATGGATCACGTTGAATTTGAAAACGGAAACGCGGGAGACCGGCCATTCTATCCAACAAAGCTCATCCCGCGTTTTCCCCGCTTCTAAAAGGGAATTTACTCAAAGTTAGCCGCCTCAAATTCATCACCCATGCCGTACAATTTGGATTATGAAGTAAATAATAGATATAAAGGTTCGGAATATAATATTACCAGTGAAAATATAAGATTACCAGAGAATAAGATTACTGAAAATATTATATTTTGTGTTTGGTTGGTTTAGCAGGAATGTAAGATTACCGTGTTTGGTTAAAGAAATAAAAGATTATTAGAATGTATATTTAACCAAATTGTCATTATTATATATTTATTTTTTTAACAAGTTAGAAAATATTTATATATTTTATTTAAAAAATTAAATTCATAAAATATATATTTTTTACAAAATTGAAAATATAAAAAGGTTTAATGAAAGGGTAAAATTTTATTTTAATCTCTGAACTCCATATAAAATTTTAATTATAGACTTTTTTTTATAAATCTAAAATAATTTAAGGATAAATTTATAATTTAACCTTCGTAGAATTTTTATTATTCAATGACAGAATAAAGATATTTTTGAAAAAAAATTAAGGTCATTTTAGTCAAAACGCCGGTAATCCAACAATACCTAAGGAAAGAGAGGTAATGACATTCCCGGTAATATACCCCAAAAATCTACTATTGGTAATAAAATATTACCGGGAATGAGATTCCCGGTCAACCAAATATGGGAATGTGAATTCCATTCCTATGAGAATCTTACATTCCTTGAACCAAATAGCCCCTAAGGGTAAAGTATACAAATCATCCTTCGATTATAGGGTGTTTTAGTCCCTCAATCATCAAAAATTACAAAATGTTCCCCGACTATAGGATGTTGATTTGTTGTATCCCATGACTATTAAAAGTTATAACATGGTCATCATACTATTCATTATGTTCCAAACTCGTCATTTTTCGTTAAAAAATTGATGGCAGTCTGGATTAGGTGTTAGTCTATTGTCTGAGATATGATAAAAATCTGATACAACTCAGGCTGTCATTGCTTTATAACGAAAAAAGACGAGTGTGAAACATAACGAATAGTCGAGTGACCATTTTATAACTGTTAATACTCAAGGGACTCAATAAAGTAATAACTTATAACCGAGAGACCATTTTATAACTTTTAATAGTCGATGACTCGAGAAACTATTTATATATTTTACCCTGAATATTAATACACTCGATATCATCAAATTTAGTTAAAAAAATGTATATTTATATTCATATACAAATACATGATTAACACGAACCATTAAGAACAAAAAAATATAATAACATGAGATTTGAACAATTAATTCGAAAATAATTACAACATCACATAAATAACATAATCCGACGATGAACTTTCAAGAACAAATGAAATCATATAGATTACAAGAAGCAATGGACATATAAAAAAGAATAAACAAAGAAGGAGCCATGGAATCATTGCATCATGAGCTTGAATTCCTCGAAGTTAATAACACCATCGCCATTAAGATCGAACTGCTTGATCATGGCCTTGCATTCTTCAATGGACTTGAACTCACCGAGTTTGCTCAACATTTTCTTCAGTCCCATCGGCGTAATGAACCCGTTCCCATCGGCATCGTACATCTCGAAAGCTTCCTTCAAATCCTTCATCTTCTCTTCTTCTCCTCCTTCTTCCATCAACCCTATGAAATCCTCCAAGTCCAGTAATCCGTCGCCGTTCGAGTCCAACGATTCGATCGTGGCTTCGGCTTCGTATACCTTCAGTTCTCCGCCCATTAAGGCCAATCTGTGCCTCAACTCCGATGCCGAGATTTTCCCGTCTCCGTCTCTGTCGAAGTAGCGAAGAACACGTTCGTATTGTTCGCTTCTCAACATGTTTTGCTTTTTTCAATACGAGAGTTTTGGGAGTTCTTGGAAAATATGCAGAAAGATGAAATGATTGAAAGCTGATCGTTGGGTGATCGAAAGACAAGTTTTTATATAGACGAAATGATATGGTGTTTTGCCTATGATAATACCGAGAAAGTTCTTGGTGTTTTCGAAACTTTCCGGGAAAGTTTTCCAGCCGAGGAAGACGAAGAGGAAGAAATCATGGAAAGGAATCGGAACTTGGTTGAATGATTGAATTGCAGGGTGTTATTTTCTTATATAAATAGAATCTAGAATGGAAACAAGGACGAACTATACATTTAATGGTCAAAACCAATTTTTCCTTTGTTTTCACCCCAAAAAAGGAAATAGTTTGTTCAAATATTAATTCTTAGGGTAAATTACACAAATGGTCTCCCGATTACAGGGTAATGCTTTATTAAGTCCCTCGATCATTAAAAGATATAAAATGGTCCTCCAATTATAGAATGTTACTTTTTTATGTCCTTCATCTATTAAAAGTTACAAAATGGTCACCTTAATATTCATTATGTTCTGAACTTGTCCTTTTTCGTTAAAAAGTTTACGATTGTCTAAGTTAGACATTAATATGATTACTGAGATATGATAGTCGTTTGAAATTCTGGGATCAGACCTTATCATATCACAATCAGCATGCTAACTTTCAGCTTATACTACTATAGATTTTTCAACAAAAAAGATGAGTTTGGAACATAATGAATAGTCGGGTAACCATTTTGTAACTTTTAATAGTCGAGGGACTCAACAAAACAATACTTTACAGTTGAAGGACTATTTTGTAACTTTTAATAATCGAGAGACTTAATAAAGCAATATCATATAGTCGAGGGAGCATTTGTATATTTCCTCCTAATTTTTAAATAATTTTGTTTAAAAAATTAAGGGTTTTTTTTTGGTTTAAAAGTAAATTATTCTCAAATTTAGCAATAAACTAATAGAGGACGAAAATGTGAATCTATTTTATAAGTGGTCAAATAATAAATTAATGGTGTTTAATATAAGAGGGAAATGAAGTTAAAACTTTTATTATTATAATAATATTGATAAATGATGTAAGATATGAGGTACTTTACTTGCTATGCCTTTAAAAGTAAGTATGACATTATTACAACGTTGTTATTTTTTATGATTGGATCCCATACCATTATTAATAAAAATGAATTGCATTTGATCTCTCGTATAATTTATCTACGCGGTTAATTTTCGTTGGGAGATTCATTCATTAAAATCAAATGTACGAACTAAATCGATCCAGATTAATCAGGACGAAATCTTAAAATTATAAGAAAAAAAATATTTAAGCTAATATGAACCCATATCGTGGTATTAACAATAAAAAAGAATATTGTTTTCTCTTAAACTTATAGTGAGGTGAGACACTAGATTCATTAAATAAGATCAAATGTTCGAATATTGACATTTGTGAACGGAGCAAACTGGATTGGAAGAGTCACCCTCATCTCTTCAGTATCCAATCTAAATTAATCGATTAATAGATAAGATATCATTGATTAATTTTAAAAAAATACTATCCTATTAAGCAATATTATTTTTTATATAAAAAGATATTTTCATCCAATTGCAATTAAATCTCAAAAGACAAACTCAAATCGAAATCCATAAAACAAAAATCCCCAAAGGTGAAGTTAAAAGGCAAAATTGACTCAATACCGCCTTTAAAAAAATTAGGGTTCTAGGGTATATGTACTTTTAATTTGGATTTACGGCATTTATTATAGTTTTTAACAAACTCGTCACGTCGAGGTTACAAGTTCACTTAAATAATATTTTATATTTAAACTCGTCACTTCGAGATGATGAATTTCAATAAAATATAATTTTTTTATTAATTTTATCACATCGAGAGTAAAAGTTTGAAAATAAATATATATTTTTTATTGAAACTCGTCATCACGAGATGACGAGGTCCATATACTGTAACAAATGCAGTAAATCCCAAATTAAAAATCAAACTACCCTAATTCTCTAAAAAAAATCTGGGTTGCCGTAATGGGCCAAAATTACCGAAGTTAAATCTAATAATAAGCCCAAAACAAACTATAAATCCCTGAATTCGGACGTTTAACCGAAATCAAGAAGGACTCGATCGAACAAATAAAAAACTAACAGGAGTAATCCGAAGTTCCCGAAAAGATTTGCAGGCTGTATAAAAGCTTGAAATCCTTACAGCCTAGTCTCTCATTTCCCAGTGAACTTGATTGTTCCTGAAGACTACGAAGCTCTCTCCTTTCACCGTGGGGGTGGGTTTTTGGAGCCTTTCTTCAATGGCTCTTTACTTGTTGTTCGAGTCATCTTCTGGCTACGCGCTGTTCCAGAAGACTCGATGAAATCAGCCAGAATACGGAGGCCGTCGGGAACTCAATTTCGGTTCTGAACCGGTTCTCACTGCGTTTCAGACTTTTGAGTCCGCTCTTGATGGTCTCAATCAATGCAATTCTGTTTCCGAAGGTATCATAACATTTTACCTTTTGTCATTAGTTGTATTCTTTCGATTTTTTTTTTCTGGATATATATTTCTTCTGCAAAGGCATCTGTTAGTACAACTTTTTAAAGTTTTAGTGGTTCGTTTATGTAAGTTATCGTGTATAATTGGTGGGAGTTACTGTGATGCTAGAAATAATGGATTTTGCCACTTTCATTTGCTGTTTTTGGTGATTTCTGGTGATTATTGCTCTTGGGGATATCTGATGAACATAGAGTTTTGCCACTTCAATGAAATTGTTCAGGTTGGGTTAACTATTGGCTTATGTTCGGTTACATTGCTCAGGGCTTATGAGCGATGAGTTGAGGAGTTTTTTGGAGCTGAATCTCCTGAAAGTTAAGGAAGGCAAGAAGTCGAAGTTCAGCTTGGAAGTTGCATATCCTAAGCTTGGTTCCCACATCTCCGAGACAACTAAAATCCCATGCCAGAGTGGAGAGTTTGTTCTCGAGCTTCTTCGTGGTGTGCGTTTGCATTTCGATGTGTTTATCAAGGACCTAAAGGTTTGCATATTTTGTTATGTTTTTGAAAGGCGGTTTTTAGAATGCGTTTTCCTTATTTTCTTTGCGTTGATCTTTGTGTCTCTTCTTAAACATGGTAGCCTGGGGACTTAGAGAAAGCTCAGCTCGGTCTGGCTCACAGTTATAGCAGAGCAAAAGTTAAGTTCAATGTCAACCGAGTCAACAACATGGTTATTCAAGCAATTTTCCTTCTTGATACTCTTGACAAGGATATCAATTCCTTTTCCATGAGAGTGAGGTTTGATTTTTTTACTTAACACCAATCTTTTTCATCATTTTGGTTTAATACATGACCTTAACTAGTCAAGTTCTTTCACGGGTGTGGATTTTATATAATAGTTATCGCCTGGTTGATTACTTCCTGCAGGGAATGGTACTCTTGGCATTTCCCCGAGTTGGTAAAGATTGTCAATGATAATTATCTCTATGCCAGACTTGTAAAGCTTATAGAGGACAAGTCAAAGTTGTCTGAAGAACATCTCCCTGCCTTAACTGAGATACTCGGGGATGAGGACAAATCTAAAGAAATTGTCGAAGCCGGAAAGGCATCAATGGGTACACAGAGTTTACCAGCCTCTTATTCATGCCTGAACTGTACGACGTAAGAGTTGTGTGATAGTGAGCAACCCTTCACCGCACGGTGGTTGTGGAGCTTTGCCTTCTGAAGGCGGTAATCCTTCCGATTTCCTCTTCCTTGCTGGTGGTGGTCATTTCTTTTAGAGTTTCAGTAGTTAGTATAATTAGCTTCTAGTATATTTAGAAAAAATGAAAAAATATTATCGAAGAAGCTTATTTAGATCGCTCCTAAGGAATAAATTGCTCATAAGAAAGAAGTAGTAGCAAGATGATGCTCAGGATTTAGAGGGTTCCCATTGTTGTTTTGAATTTCTAGAAGGAAGAGATGGAAGAGACTGCTCGCCGTAGTAGCGGGTGTGGAAACAATTACCTTAGGTGTTGCTGCATTACAGGTATTCGTTAAAGTTTCTATGTAAACCTTGTTTGTTTGAAGAAATTAGGTTTTAACTTGAATTGGGTTTTGGTTTATAGGAGCAAAGCTTCCTTTATATGCTTTCAAGAAGCTGAATAAGATTGATGTTGAAAACGATGTGCTTGTAATTGAGGAGAAAGAGCCCCATGTTACTTTTCTTGACTTGCACATTCTTGGGTAGGAAACTTTTTGCTATTAGAAATAAGATTAAGATCATTGTGATAGTTGATAATCGATGTATCATACAAATAGTGAGGATGAAATGTACTTTGTAGTTTCATGATAGTGGGAAGACCGCATGCAAAGAGGACTCTTTCGTTATGATGTTACTGCCTACGAAACCAAGGTCCAATTTGGGCTCCTTTCTTATTTTCTTGCTTCAATTGTTTACCTGCAAATAATCTGGTTTTTTTTATGGTTAACTGAGTTGTTTAGGTGATTCCTGGTGAATATGGCTTCATTGCCCGCCACCTTAAGAAGAGGCCGACTGAATTCCGTTTTGATGAGGTTCTCCATCTTCACGGCATTTCTCTTACAATTTTCAGACAAATTTTGGGGTAAAAAAATGATTCCGTGTTGATAAGGTTCTCCATCTTTACGGGATTTCTCTTACAATTTTCAGATAAAAATTTTGGGCAAAGAAATAGGAATGAAAAACCCTAGGTTTAGTTTAGGGATTTGATTTTTTTTAAAGGAGAAGAGGTGACAAGGTTTTTAGGTCTCCAACGTGGCGGTCAACATAGTCAACCCCAGTCCATGTAAGCACTTAACGTGTCGGATATGTTTTTTGTCACGATCATTAACGTCTGTTAACGTTGAGTGACTAGTTTGTAACCAATCGATAATGTTAGTGATTCATTTGTAATTTTTGAAACATTAATGGAAAACAAAAGCTACCTCAAATATTAGCAACCAAAAGTGTAGTTTACCCTATTATTATATCAACAATCAATAACCCAGAATTTTCAACGCCTTTGATCTGAGTTCTAGCACTGCACAAAGTGGTGGGTGGTCACAAAGTGGTGGGGGGGGGGGGACGACGATATTTCCATGGGAATTTCTATGCCGATCTTCATGGTTTTTCCTTAATGAAGGCCTACTCTACAGTCCCCTTCTGTCGCTTCTTATCCTCCTCTTCATCAACGCCTTCCTCAGGTACTTCAAACATCGTAGTCACTGGAAGAATCCGCCTCCGTCGCCGCCAAAACTACCAATCATTGGCAACCTCCATCAGCTCGGCAGACTCCCCCACCGCTCCCTACGATCTCTTTCCGACAAGTACGGCCCTCTGATGCTTCTAAAGCTCGGCCAGGTCCCAACACTCGTGATTTCATCACCCGACATCGTCGAAGAAATGGTGAAGAATCATGATATCGTCTTCTCTGATCGACCAAACTTGAAGGCAGCAAAAATCATGCTTTACGGACGCTCGGACTTCTTTTTGGCACCGTACGGCGAGTACTGGAGAACAGCTAGAAAGATTTGTGTTTTGGAACTCCTAACCCAAAGAAGGGTTCAATCGTTCCGGTTCGTTCGAGAAGAAGTCGCTTCGCTGATCAACAGAATACGCCATGGATGTTCCAATGGAAGGTCGGTAAATCTAAGCCTAATGTTGCTTGAAACTTCGCATACTATATCTTCTAGATGCATCATCGGAAAAAAGGCCAAAGATGATGCGAATTTCGGGGAGTTTTCCAAGAGATTCGTGACGACATTCTCGGATTTTAGCATCGGAGATTTGTTCCCCGGTCTCCGATGGCTTGATGTTCTTACTGGACTCATCGGACGCCTCAAAGCAACCTTCGATGAAATGGATTCTTTCCTCGATTCAGTCTTTGAAGAGCAAACCAAGAGTTCAGAAAACAACATTGTGCAAATCCTCCTCCATTTTACTCCAAAACGATCAAGACACAAAGCTCACGATGAGCAACCTCAAGGCAATTTTACTGGACATGTTCCTGGCGGGAACCGAGAGCACTTCAACAACAACAGAATGGGCTATGGCGGAGCTTTTGAAGAATCCAAGTGTGTTGAAAAGGATCCAAGAAGAGGTACGAAGAGTGGTGAATGTAAAAGGAAAAGTTGAAGAAGATGACATCAACAAAATGGAGTATCTGAAATGCATCGTCAAAGAAACTCCAAGACTTCACCCTGCTGCTCCTCTGTTGGTGCCCCGTGAAACATCGGCCGGAATCGAGCTAAAAGGCTACGACATCTTGCCTAAAACAAGAGTTCTCATCAATGCATGGGCCATCCAAAGGGATCCGATTGTTTGGGAAAACCCAGAAGAGTTCATCCCCGAGAGATTTGAAAACAACGCCATTGATTTCAGGGGTTCGAACTTCGAGTTCATCTCATTTGGTGTGGGAAGAAGACGTTGCCCTGGGATATCATTTGGGGTCTGTGTTCTTGAATCTGTGATTGCCAATCTTTTGTATTGGTTTGATTGGAGATTAGCGGATGATGCTGATCGTCAGAGCATGGACATGACCGAAACCTTCTTCATTGCAGCCTCTAAAAAGTTGCCTCTCCATCTCGTACCAAGTGCTTATTGTTGTTGATGTATGAAGTTGTTTAGACTTGTCTATACAACGTTGTCAATGTTTTTATTTACATGTAATGAAATCGAATCAAAGTGTTTTTTTTATTAATTTGGGTTAAGTACAAGTACAAGATAGTATCTGTTCATAGATAATTCTCAATCTTTCGACATTAAATGTTCACAACCCTAACATCTATGGTGCTCGAACCGAATCCTCAAAGAATAACTGTGATTCCTTTACCATGGAATCCACTTGATTTGTACTCAAAGAAGCAGCAAAACTGCTATTTGACATCCAGAACCCCAATCAAGGGTATAAAAGAATCCCTCATCTAGAGCAGAGCAACAAATTCACAGGATCACCCCTGTCAGTGCTTTTCCTACCGGTTCGAATGCAGAGCCCAAATACCCTATAGTTGTTATGGTTTGAAACGGGTCTATAAAAATAACAATTAATCTTTTAACTACTATAATCATTTGATTCGAAAAAATATTTCGGAATCATATTAATTTAACAAACCATTGGAGCATTAAATGTCCATTATGGTCTAACGTGAAATAAATTTTAAATTTTGAAATCAAATTTTAAACACATATCGTATGTGTAGTTTGAATTTGTATTTCTAAATATTGATTATCTTTAAAATTTAATAAGATTATCTTTCTAACACAATGAATTCAAGTTGTTCATACAATAATGACAATTTTCAAAATTTGATACATGTATTTTAGAATGATATTCACAGTTTTTCGAGTAGAAATTAACCGAACTAATTCGATTTAATCAATTAATTATATTAAAATTCTAAAGTGAACACCCCTAACCATGACTCTGAAAATGACAGAAAATCCCAACCCCAACTTAGTGTAATTGACTTCACTGCAACTACTGCAATGTATTATGGGATCACAGAACAAGTGCTTGCATTGTTATATTTAATAGTATAAACTATGAATTTAGTACTTAAACTATTAGTTTTGGTCTATTTTAGTACCTAAACTTTCATTTTTTTTAATCATACCTGATATTTAGTTTTTATTTCATTTTAGTACCACATTGTTAAAAACTTAATGCGTTTAGTACCTAAACCATCAACTTTGGTCCGTTTTAGTACCTAATATTTTAATTTTTTTTCAAAAACTTAACGTTAAATTTTGAACAAGGGTATTAAAATGAAACAAAAACTAAATTTTAGATACGGTTTTTAAAAAATGAAAGTTTAGGTACTAAACGGATATAAATTGATAGTTTAGATACTAAATACGTAATTTACCCTATATAATATCACGCATGCGTCGTAAAAATAGAAAACTCAACTGCCACTCGAACAATCGATACAGTACACTCTATATAATTATAGAAAACTAAACCTTCAGGCTTGAGAGAGAGCTGAAATAATGAAGATCAAGTTGGTTATAATCTATATAACCAGCAACCCCATTTCAGTGGATAATATATAATGAAATAATGATGCAAAATTAAGGGTAAACTAGGCGGATAGTCCCTTATGTTTAGGGTTTGACGGACTTTGGTCACTAATTTAAAAATTAAGGGGAAATGATCCATACGTTAGAGACAATTCTCATTAATTTTTAAACTGATGACCAAAGTCCGGTTATACTAAAATCTTAAGAGACTATCGGCATAGTTTACCCTAAAATCAACAAAGCAAAGTGACCTAACTATTGAAGAATGATGAGTACATGATAAAAATAAAAAAGAACAAACAAAGCAATGAAAGAATGCCACTGCTGTTTTTAACTTTTTTTCCCCTGCGAGAGGGCACGAAAGCCATGAAACTAGGAAACGTGGTCGGGCGGGACAACTTATAACCCTTTTGTAAACCACCACCATAAACGTATACTGGCATAGATTCGATATCTGTCATCTATTTTTATTCGTCAAATAGTTTTAAATCTGTGTAAAATTAAAGGATGTTATATTATATAAGTGAATCATAATCTCATAAGAGAAAAGGATAAATATATAATACCCTAATTTCACGAGAAAGAAATAGCACATGAAATTTGAATATTCCAACGGATATTGATTCAAATGATAATCAACTTAATATCGCTTAAGTAAGATATTAGATTCGAGTCCTTATGTATTCAGAAAATCTTCGCTGAAAGACTTATTTTCTAAAGTCAGATGTGTGACTCAAGTCGATTCAGATTAACCAATACCAAACTTTAGACGCGAAGGATAAGAAAGAAAAATAAAAGTAGTCAACATATAAAGGAAAGGGTCATGCCAGGGGTAAGGAATTTGGAACTTTTTATTATTATAAAATATTTTTGCTTTTTGATGACTTCTATGATTAGGGTTTAGATGAATTTGTAGGGCATCAATCCCCACAATATTGGTGCACCCAATGGCAATGATTGGGAGTACTTGGGACATACTGCAGCTTTATTCCACCCTGAAATTCTCAGTGAATTTTACCTATGTATGTATGGCTAAATGTATTCGTTTTATGAAAACAATAATGCAATTGTCAATGAACCCTAATTAAACATGCTTGTACGAGCACGAGTTAGGTTAGATGATGATAACAACGTTGTTTATAAATTTAATCTTTAATTATTTAATTATTGTAGGTTCAAAATATTTATATTTAATTATTTAAAAAATTCATATAAAATAATACGAGGTTTAAAAAAATTTGTTATTAAAAGAAATTTTAGATACTTAAAATTTTCATGTTAGTTGTTGTCTTATAAAATATTTCATATTCACATTATTTGATTTTTTAATTATTGTATTAATACGACTCTTATCAAAATTGATGACATACTTTGACACCTCAAAATCGATAATTTTAACAATAAGATTCTTTGAATCTCATATTATTTAGATATTGATTTTTAAAGTGTTAAAATATATATTTTTTTAAATAAATTCTCATTTAATGATGGAAGAAGTTTATATACATATGTCGCTATTGTCTAACACAGATTGTATTCATGTAGATACGTGTCGTTAATACGTATTGTACATAATTTTTAGATAAAATTTATAGTTATCTTTAACATTTTAATATTATTTCAGATGTAATGGTAAGACATAAATTATATTAAAAAAAAAACAGGCGGAATCCAAACTATTAATACACATATTAATATTTTGGGTAAACTATGCAAATAGTCCTTTTTGTTTAGGGTCTATTCGACTTTGGTCATCAATTTAAAAAATAAGGGTAAATGGTACATTATTGGTTTGTCCAGTTTAAGTCCTTCAGCCGTTAACCTTTAACGAATATATGACATAGCTGAGGGACTAAAATCAAACAGGTCGATAACTTAGGATTCATGTACCCTTAATTTTTAAATTGATGAACAAAGTCGGTAAGATAAAAAACAAATGAGACTATTTGCATATAGTTTATCATTATGTGTATAATTTTCATTCTAATCTAAAAAACAATACGAACGTTAATCCAGTCCCTAAATTGACTGTGTGGGACAGCATTGATGCATTTGTTTTGTCAGGATTCTCTTTCACTAAACCAAAGAACTATAAACAAAGAATTAAATACCAACAAGCCCCACAAATGAATGTAATCCAAGGCATTGAAAAAATAAAACCTTGACCCTCTGTGTTCCTCATACTCTTTAAGGCTCTTGTGTTCTCCTTTCTCATATCTTAAACCCAGTTATGGCAACCATAGCCTCTTCAAACTCTGGTGAAGAAGACACCAATGGAGGAGGAGGAAGAAGAAGAAGAACAATAACTCTTAAACCCCATGCAGCTGTTTCTCTGCCGACGCCGCGGAAGAAAAAGCTTCCGGCAGCCGCGTCGGTTCCCATCGCCAGTCTTCGATCCGTCGTGTCGGCTTTCAGGAAGAGCCGTTCGGTGCTCGGGTCACGAGTGATCGGCACTCTTTTCGGTTACAGGCGTGGTGGACACGTTCATTTCGCCTTGCAGAAAGAACCCAATTCCCCGCCGGCTTTCCTCGTCGAACTCGCCACGCCGATAAGCGGTTTGGTCCGGGAAATGGCGTCCGGGCTGGTCAGGATCGCTCTGGAGTGCGATAAACGCAAAGAAGAAGACCGTAACAACAAGGGTCCGAGTTCGACCGTCAGATTGCTCGAAGAGACCGCTTTCAGAACTTACTGCAACGGAAAGAAATGTGGGTTCGCGACGAGGAGGGACTACGGAGAAATTGAACGGAACACCCTGAAAGCACTGGAACCAATCTCCATGGGAGCCGGAGTTTTACCGGCGACCGGAATCGAAGATGGTGAAGTTATGTACATGAGAGCCACGTTCGAGAGAATCGTCGGGTCGAGAGACTCCGAAGCTTTCTATATGATGAATCCCGATAGCAACGGTGCTCCTGAACTTAGCGTTTATCTGCTTAGAGTTTGAAAGTCTGCCATGGAAGCTTGGGTTTTAGTTTTACTGGTGGTTTGGGTCAGTTTAGGTGGAAGGTGTGAACATACATTATAACATGATAGTAGCTAGGTGGGGGTCTTAAAGGTGTGTATATGTACAACTTGTTTTACTTCACTCTTTGAAATGTAATCCGTTTATTATATTTGTGTTATATTTTAAATTTTCAATTAAAATATCTTAAAGATAAAGACTCAAACTTTAATATTGTGAATAAAAAAATTGAATTAGAAACTTATTTCCTTATAAATCTCTATGATATTCAATTTAAATTCATCTGTCTATGATCAAATTCAAAATCTATCTTTATCCGCTTAAAATTATCATATTTAGTTATTTCCTTTTCAAATTACACATTATTTTAGACATGTGATTATTTTAAGTGTTTAAATATAATCTTTTACGCTTGTGATCAAGAGTGATTGAAGGCAAATTAGTATATACATGTTATTGTTACTTGGAATGACCATGTTTGTCTTCGATACACATCGAGTATTTATTTTTTTAGATAAAATTTGTATAATTTTTTTTTTATTTTTGTCCAACATTTATCAATAGAAGACATTTCCTATTAAAAGTGTATTTTGAAAGTATAGCTAATAGGACACATTTTTATCATAAGGATGTTAATTTGAGAATTAATTTTAAAAGTTTGTTAATTAATAAATTGATTTTCTAAGTGATTTTTAGATAAAAATGTATATTTTATAATAATTATTTATTTAACACTAAAGATAACTTTTAATATTTTAAATCAATCAAATTCAACCAATATAATCTTTGAAATGGACAACTAAAAATCAAATCGATTTGACTTTAAATATTTTAGTTAGCATTTGAATTTGGTAACTTTGGCCCAATGATATCGTAGGCTAATTATTTAGGCTAATAGAATATTTGATATTTTATTTTGATAATTACGATATTTGTTATAGTGATTTAAAATTAGTCATGTAGTTATGAAGAATTTTAATAAAATATATTTTTTATTAGAATATATCACACCAACGTGACAAAACTAATAAAAAATTATATTTTATTAAAATTTCTTACTTTAACGTGATGGATTTGAATATAAAAAATTTATTTAGGCAAACTCATCATGTGAGTGTGACAAAGTTGTCTTACACTATAGTATTTATTTAAATTTCAAATTAATTTTGGAAATGATCTAAGGGGATAATTTTTTTTTTCTCGCATGACCTGTTGGGTCAATTTTATCTTTGAATTTTGCATGAGTGGGCTATTCGGATGGCATCGCTGTGACAAGAGAAATTTTTGCCTAATATAATAGGGTGGGTTAAACACCATATTTTTTTTTATTTTGACAACTAGGACATTTTCTACAGTGACTTGGAACTCCTCACTTTAACGTGACGGGTTTAAATAAAAAATATTATTTGAACAAACTCGTCATGTGGGTGTGATAATGTTTTCCTACATTGTAGTATTTGTCTAGATCTCAAATTAATTTTGGAGATGATCTAATGGTCTAATTTATTTTACTCACATGGCCTGTTGGGTCAATTTTATCTATGGATTTTGTATGAGTGGGCTATTCAGAAGACATTATCGTAATAAGGGAAATTTTGGCCCAATTTAGGAGGCGGACTAATTATTTAGCCCAACATAAAATCATTTTTTTTATTTTGGAAACTAATATGTTTATTACAGTGACTTGAAATTTGTCACTTTGGCGTGACAAAATCTAATAAAAATATTATATTTATAAAAATTCTTCATTTCGACATAATAAGTTTGAATAAAAAAATATAATTTGAGTAAACTCGTCTTGTGATCATGACTAGTTTATCATTAACTATAGTATTTTTAATAGATACCAAATTGATTTTAAAAATGACTTAATGGTTTAATTTCTTTACCTCATCATAAGTCAGAGAACTCAAACGAGCATTTAAGGCTTTATATGCCCCTTGGCCTCAAAACCTTTTTTTCCCTTATGATTTCAGGGTTTCGTCTTAATTAATTTAAATCGACTCACGTTACACACTTGATTTTAGTGGATGAATCTTCTTGTATATGTAGAAAATCTCCACTAGGACACTCACCCGCCGCTGCCAAATCTAAATATACGGCATGAATTGATCCGAATTAATCACGACAAAACTTTAAAATCAAAATAACAAAAAAATCAACAACGTACTTTCATGGGATCCCAAATCTCATTTCTTGTTCTAATGCATCTTATTATTTGACAAAAATAAAGAGAGAAATTATTCGATGATGTTTACACAGAATAAAGGGGCAAAAACTCACAAATAACCTAACATAAATATTCTCGTTTACTATCTCGATAAAGAAACGCCTAGAAAATCCATGGCCAACTTCGCCATTACAGAAGAGAATTCACTGAAACTAATAACACCATCCCCATCGGAATCCGCCTCTCTCATCATCTCCGTCAGCTCCTTATACGTCAACGGATGACCCATTTTTGCCATGCAACCGGCGAGCTCCGTCGGCACGATGATCCCATTACCGTCGCGGTCGAACAGCCGGAACACCTCCATGAGCTCTTCTTGGTTCACCAGTATCTCTCCTTTCAACGTGGGCAATATAGCGTTCACCAGCTCGTCGAATTCCGCCTCACCGTTGCCGTTGGAATCCATGTTGGCTAACAGGACATGGATCTGATCACCCGACGGTTTCAGCCCCAGAGACCGCAGCAGCGCCGCCAGCTCGAGTACCGTGAGGCTTCCGTCGGAATCCATGTCGAACCTCGCGAAAATGCCCTTCAACTGCTTCAGTTGATCAACTCGTAACGCCACCATTCTCTTTAAAAAATGAAGGACAATATGACGACGCCGACGACGGCTCAGGGCGGCAGAAACGGAGGAAGAACGATGGGATAGACAGAAAAATTAGCAGGTAACTGTGAATGAAATATTATGGATTATTTTCGGGAGAGGGGTGTGGAATTTGTTTCCAGTGTGAGGTTTAAATTTGATACTTTGGGATAAAATTTAAAATAGAAAGCGTGTCAACGTCGGTGGATACATGCATGCAAGTGCATTGGAGCTTCAAGGAAACCTAGTATTTTAAATTTTTTATTTTCGAGTACGAGTATTTGTGTATGCATAAAATTCCCGTTGGGAGACTCACCCACTAAACTAAGTATGCGACACGGGTCAATCCGGATTAATCAAGGTAAAACCCTAAAACTGAGAGAGTATCCAAATAAAAACAAGTCTAAATTGAACATTTAAATCATATAATTTTCCTAAAATATTTAAAATGTACAAATAAATCACCTAAGAATAAAAACTAATATACAAAAAATAAAAAACTCAATCAAACCATTCAAACAAATAATTGATATAATCGATACAAATATAAAAATATACATAATAATCATAATTTATTGGCAAACTGACATTATTACTATTCGATCGTAATTTAACTTCAATAACTGTAAATATTTATTAATATTTAATCGAAAATAAAAATAGATCAATAAAACAATTAAATAAACACCAAATTAAATTTGATCCTAGATAATGCTTGAGCATATATGCGCTGATTTTTATATAATTATTTGAATTATTATTTGCTGCACTGTCATTGTCGGTGAAGCTAGAGAAGGTTGGTTTTGTTTCCAATCATTAATTAGTGAATGTGGGGTCCATAAAGAAATGATCGATACCTAAATACAGTACTATGTAATTAATATTATGGTAAAGTATATAACTAATCTCGAGTATAAGATGTTTTGTTGAATTTCGATTATAAAAAGTTAAAAAATGATTCTTCAATTATTAGATGTTGTTTTGTTGAATTCTCAAACTTTTAAAAATTATAAAATGATCACCGATTAATCATTATGTTTCAAATTCGATTTTTTTTAAAAAAAAATTGATGATAATCTTAACTGAATGTTAATATGTTGTATACCATATGATAAAATCTGATCCCAGAATCCCAAACAACTATCATATCTAAGGCAATAAACTATCATTCAGCTCGAATTGCCATAAATTTTTTAACGAAAAAGACGAATTTGAAACATAATGAATAATTAAATGATCATTTTATAACTTTTAATTGTCGAGAGACTAAATAAACATTTTCCTATAGTCAATGGATCATTTGTGTACTTCACCCTTAATATTTTTAATTTAATTGAATAATATGTAAAATATCAATTAACTTGAGTGAATTAACTTGTTCTATATTTTCGGGTTAATTTGACCTAAAAATATTCAGAGACTCGTATAAAAATATCCCATTAGTTTCCTTGTAAAAGCTTCCACAACACTACACAGCTAAAATCCTCCACCCCGAGAAGGGAATCCGGGAGGCGACTTACGAAGCCGGGCGGATCAAGGATTGGCTCTTAACAGCAAGCAACCTCCGAAATCCGGCTTACTAACGTTGAGTGCTCATCAAGTAACTTACAGGGCAGTTCCCCGGAGCAGGCCTCGGGAAGCTCCAGAAGTTTAATGTGTCGCCCTCCGGTTATTCTCATGCCATTCAACAACATCATTGTAAGCTAAGTTGCCCCCAAAAATATCCAAGGCACTTCCCACGGTTACGTCCACGCGTCCCTTCCCTGCTGCTTTGATCGTCTCTAGATCATCCATTACCGTCACACCGCCAGCATAAGTGACAGGAATCTGCAAAATAAAGACAGTGATATATCGGGAAATTTTAACTGAAATATACATCCTCGGGCTCAAATGTAGGAACTACGAACCGGAGAATGCTCGCCTAACAATGCCACGAGATCTTCGTCTATTCCCAGCCTGCAAGAAAAGAGCAACCAGGTAAAAGCTACAAAAGCATAAGAACCAGCATTAAGGGCAATTTGCATAAACACAGTTGGGACTTACTTTTTCCCTTCAACATCCACACCATGGACCAAAATTCATCCGCATATCCGGCAAGAAAATTCAATACTTCCTCATCAAGATAGACATCACTGAATTTTTGCCACCGGTCAGTGACGATGGCATATTTGTCATCCTGAAATTGAAATCACCACCTTATGATTCAAACAACGGCCAAAATCAAAACTCAGCATTCTATCAACTCCGTAGATAACAGTCGGTAGTAAGGGAGGAGAAGGACATAGAATGTTCATATGCAATATCAAAAGAGGTTTCTCCGAGCATTTAGGATGCTGAAGACAGAAATATTTCCAACCTTCTCTCTGCAGCTAAGGTCCAAGACGAGTCTTTGCTTCCCAACAACATCGACAAGACTTTTGAGCCTTTGAAGGTCCATTTTTCCATTGTTAAATACATACTATAATAAATCAAACAAGAAAATATAAACGAAATTAGGCCAACATGTTTTCTCTATGCGAACCCTGTATATGTCAGGATTCCCTGTCTTGCAACTAACAATGTTAAAATTCGATTTTCGTACCGAAGTGACAATGACATGACTGGCTCCTTCATTTATGTAACTCAAACAATTGTCTAAATTGATCCCACCTCCTACTTGCAAGCCACCTATATGCTTTCCATTCAGCAGAGGAAAGATCAGCAAGTATTAAACATATTACCGAAGATAGATAACAAGGATGAGACCGCCACTCTCAAGAAACTTCATTCGTGTCTACAGTACAAGCAGCATATGCTTGCATCATGACTTGAAAATGTACACATTAAACCAGGATTCGCATCTGTCCTTCAAAGCTTTCACAATGATTTCGAATACTTTTAAGCAAGAGAAAGAAAAGTAATCCAAAGATATAAGAACATCAGAATCAAAAGATGAACTTGCATAACTTGTAAAATGCTTCCTATGCACCAAACTAGCCTGCAGTTATAATCTAAGAATACGATAATCTGAAACACAACATTTAAAAGTTTCAATTTACCTAAGAACAGCCAAGCATTTACAAATGAAAACAAAGTTCCAACAACTTAAATTGACAATTAACTCTGCATCCATCTTCAAATCAATAATTTCAGAGATCACAAAAAGTACCATGCTAAACAATAAAGCCAAAGAATCGGAATAAACTGATCACTGAAAAAATATCAGCTTTTACCAGGATATGCATGCAATGCTTCAATGGCTGCTGTTTGGCTCAAAGGATCAGCTCCAAGCATGATTACATGACCACCCGTTAGCCCATCTTTTTTGTACAACTTGGCAAACTCGGCTGCTGACTTATCCGATTCGAAATTGGTTACAAGGGCTAATTCATCCTCCTTTGAATCTCTAAGGGTTGACCCAACAATTTGTTTCACTTTCCCCTAGCAATAAATCAAAATTTAAGTGTCAAGAACTACAGCAAAATCCCAAACCCAATCCCACACAAGCACAAATACATAAAGAAGAAAAGAGTGAGATTTCTGAAACAAAAACAAATCGAGTAAAGAAACAAACAAAAACCATTCCTTTGTATTGAATTCACCTTGTGAATATCAATGCAAGGACGGAAACTGACGGCGCAACGAACAGGGGAATGACAACATTCTGCAAGAAGAAGAAAATTTAAAAGGGAAAAAAGGGTGAGCTTGAAGAAACCCAATAAGGAAAGACCGAAAGGGAAAATGATGAGGAGTTGGAGAAATACTGAAACTTAGTGAAGGGATGGCTCTGGGAAATGGATGGTTTGTAAAACCATAAAGGGAAGAGTTGAAATTGGTGTCATGGGAAATGCTACTCAGCTTCCTTATCGAACAACTCCCATGGATGCTGCTACTTGTCATCTTTGAAATCTCAAAACCCCTCGGCCTAGACGAAGCGGAAAGGGGTTCTATTTTAATTAACTGCTACATCGTTAATTTTTTGAGTAAACTACGCATTGAGTACCTAAACTATCAGTTTTTATATGTTGTAATACTTATATTTTTAATATTTTAAAAATATACCTAACGTTTAGTTTTTATTTCATTTTAGTATCTCACAGTTAAAAACTTAACGCGTTTAGTACTTAAACTATCAGTTTTGATTTGTTTCAGTACTTAAAATTTCATTTTTTTCAAAAAATTAACAATAAATTTTGAATAGATATACTAAAATGAAATAAAAACTAAACTTTATGTATGATTTTAAAAATGGTAAAATATTAGTTACTAAAACATATCATAAATGTTAGTTTATATATTAAACACATAATTCACCTTAAATTTTTTAGGTTAGAGGATTATTTTTAACATTTTTATAGTAAGAAACTCAATAAAAATATTTTTTTATAATTAAGAGATTATTTGCGTATTTTATCCTAAAAGCTTAAGTATACAAAATGTGTCTAATTTATGTATGTATATTTCTCCAGTTTAGTATCTAATTTTTATTTCTTTCCAGTGTGATACTTATCGTTTTATTCTATTACTTAAAATGAGTCAAACAATGATGGATCGTTAAGTTTGACCATTAACCTATTAATCCCTTCTAAATCCCCAATTTTCTTTCTTTTTGTTGTTTCTCTTATCAGTTCTCCTTGATTTTCTTTGGTTTTTTATCTTGTAAGTTCTTATCCTTTATTTTACATTTTCTTTTGTTTTTTTTTTGTTGGATTTTATTGATTGTATTTCGTTTGATTAGGTGTGATCGACGGAAAGATAAGTTAAAAGCTTAGTTACTAAAATAGATCTTAATCGATAGTTTATGTATTAAATACGTAATTTACCTTAAATTTTTAGGTTGGAGGATTTTTTTTAACACTTTGTAGATCTAGGAAGTTGGATGATGCTGTTTTTGCCTTCGAAACCATGAAATTGATCGATGGGAGGCCTGGTGTTGTTATTTACAACCTTTTGATTAATGGGTATTTGAAAAATGGGGATTTTGAGGAGGCTTTGAGGTTTTATAAGAGGATGGAAATTGACAGAGTGAAGCCGGATGTGTGTACTTTTAATACTCTGATTAGTGGTTGTTGTAGGAATGGGAAATTTGAATTGGGATTGAAGCAGTTTAGGGATATTGGACGAGAAAGGCTGTAGGCCTAATGTGGTTAGTTTCAACACTTTGATTCAAGGGTTTTTCAGAGAAAGGAAGGTCGATGAAGCTATTGAGATGGCAAACTAGATGATTCGGTCCGGTTGCGGATCTTCATTGGCAACTTGCGAGATTTTTTTCAATGGATTGTGTAAGGAGGGGCGGTTTCGGAGGGATCGGATTTGGTCATCGATTTCTCTAGGAAGGGACTTCTGCCAAAGGGGTTTGATTATTGTGGTTTGGTTGAGAAGCTTTGTGGTGAAGCCGATGTCGCTAGGGCATTTCGGGTGGTTAATGTGTTATGGATGAACGGAAATGTTCCGAGTTTGATTGCCTGTACCACTTTGATAGAAGGTTTGAGGAGATCCCAGAGAAGAGATGATGCGTTTGAATTGATGGAAAAGATGCTTAAAGACGCATTGTTCCGGATATCGTGACTTTTAATTGTCTTATGCAAGATCTCTGTGATTTGGGAAGAACGACGGATGTGGATGAATTTAGATTGTTGGCTTCAACAAAGGGCTTAGAACCAGATGACATGACTTGTAACATTTTGTGTATGGATATACGAGAGATGGAAGAAGAAAGGAAGGTGAAAATTTGGTGGATGAGATGTTGGATAAAGGATTTATACCCGACATCGCTACATATAATAGTTTGATGGATGGCCTCTCCAATCCTACGAGTTCAACGTTGAAGAAAGTTCGTGCCGTTCACAGGTGAGAACAAGTCGCAATTCACAGGTGAATATTGGTGTCACTTGATCAAGGCAATCTTCTGATTTGTACTGCAAGAGCCACTTCAGAGAGCACAGAATGGGATACTTGGTGGTGGTCACTGAGTGTAATCGGTTGATCAAAGCAATCATCTGCTTTGTAACGATTCTGAAGCTAGCCACTTAGCAAAGGCACGTAGATGGAATTGGATCTTCCTAAGTGTGCGGCAATCTGAAAATCGGCGACAAATCTACTTCCAAGACGATAGCATGGGATGCTATAACCGGATGGCCAAACGAATGACAGCTGACTTGTTACAGAGAATTGGCTAAACATTGGATTTTGGGATGCCAAGGAAACAAATAATCGGGGCGATTACAGGTTACTGATCTAAACCGTCGACTCGCACGGTATGTTACACGGATTCTCTACTTTACATACACGAGTCCAACGCAATTCCGGGTACGAGTAGAATATGATATTCACTCTCTAGTCTAACACTCGAACTTTCATAATCGAAATCGAACGTGCTACTAGACTTGTGGCATCATATTAGGAGTTACTACACATTTCATTTTGATTTACTTTTCACCTTGTGGATTGGATTGCCTTTGGATTATGATATTACTTGCTTCTTCCCTGCTGTTTAGCTACTTTCCTTGTAGGTGAAGTCAGAAAAATTTTCGTGGGAGTGCTGAAATTGAATTATAATTTTTGATGGGAGCCAAAATGTAATTTTACCATTGTATTAATTCATAATGAAATACACAATAAAACCCTCAAAGTAATAAAAAATAACAGAAAAGTCACATACTTTTGTTTTATAAAATAGCATTACATGTACACCCATGATTTTACAATACAATGTGTGTGTGTGTGTGTTTGAGTTTATTATTTTATATTTTTTATAATTTAATTATTTTAAAATATAATATTTTATGTTCTATAAACTATTAGAAGCAAAAAGCACAACAGCCAAGAATATAAATGAAAGTTAAGACTAATAAAAGTATCATATTGAACTGTGCCAATAGCCTCCATTCCTTGGCAAGGTTGTTGATAACTCCTCCTTTGCAAGTATGGCAGTCGAAGCAGAGCTTCCTTTCTTCGTTGTTCCACTTCGGGCAGTCTTCGTTGTTCGAATTCGCCAATGCTCCCTTTTTCGGGATTTCCCAGTATGTATCGCTCTTCTTCGTGAACCCGCATACATTCGGCGGCTTGCAACATCCGGCCTGAAAAACGATTAAAGCTGTCATAAAAACCCAGATCTTAACCGTTGCTTCATGCAGCTACGACCTTTTAGAGATGGCTTTGAGTTTAAATACTTAACAAGCTATTGTATTTTTCTTAAAAGGTTTGATATTCGACTTTGTCAATATTTAATCCCGGATATAAATTATATGAACAAATTTTATATTTGTATACCTTCAATGTGGTGAGGCTACCGTTGGCCGCCGTAGGGAAGGTCTTGTTGACAAACATCATAAAACTAAAATGAGCCTCAACGGTGTGTTCCTCGGCGGTGCAAACCCCAGAATTGATGAGGCAGCTCTTTATCTTCTTCCAGTTTTCCTCATTGTTCACTTTGTTGTCCAACCAGTTCGACAACCCCGACGGCTTCTTCGTCTGCACCAACTTCTCACCATGGTCGTAGACTTGGCCGACGGCTTTGTTGGTGACGGAGAAGACAAAGATGGTGAAGCCGAAGACGCCGACTATCAGGATGGACAAGAGGATCAAGTAAACGCACATGATGATGCTGCTGCTGCATGCGGTTGCCATTAGACCTATGATCGAAAGTAGCAGCAGAAGGCTGCCGATCACCAGAAGCGGATCGGTTAAAGCTTTGCCGCAGTCGTCGGTGTCTTTGACGCTCAGGTAGGCGCCGGAAGCTAATATGCATATGCCTAATGAGAGCAATGCGGTGTTTAGCAGTCCTAATATGCAATTGCAGATGCAATTCATCGTTTCCTCCTTTGTTCAATCACAAATCTCGTCTTCTTCTTCTTCGTCGTCTCTTTTCTTTTCTTTTCTTTTCCTTTCCTTTCTTTTTTGAATTTGTTAAAGGATTTTGTTTATAAGAGAGATGGGGAGAAGCAACGAAAGAGAAAGAAATCTGTGTATAAAATTTAATTTGGCAGTTTTTTCAGTTAGCTTAACGGAAAAAACAGAATTTTTTTTCTGTTTATAACTAACGTTTTTTTTTGAGAAAAACTAACGTAGTTTTTTTATGGTCATTGATGAGTCGAGTTTGAACCACTCGACTTAGTCTTAGTTTAATTAGGGTAAATTATATTATAGGTTAATAGATTATGTTTAGATAATTGTTTTAGCTACCAAATTTTTAAATTTAACAAGATGATCATCGAATTTATCAAATTATTATATACTGTGTATTGAATTTTATCGAAACGTTACAACTATTATAACATTATAGTGATCATTTGTAGTAGGTTGATAAATTTAATGACTTTTATAATTTATGACCAAAATGATCATTTAAGTATAGTTCAATGATCTTTAGTAGACTTTATCCTTTAATTTAAAGTAATGTTTACATTTTTATCACTTTGTCTGATTTTTTATTTTAATCCGTTATCTTTCAAAAGTTATATTTTGCTCACTTATAATCAATTTATCGTAAAATGGTCACTCACTCGAACGTTATTTTTAGTAATATCGATTATGTGCACAAAAAAAGATAATTTATAATTTAACTAAAATATTAATTTAATCCTCTCTTTCTCTGCAATCGAAAAATACTTTTTTCAACCACAAAAGCGTTAAAGTTTTAGAATTAATTAAAAATTGAAGGATTCGAGCAAACATCAACGTAGCTAGTGAAAGGTGAAGATCACTGATCATACAGCCTACTGAGAAATTTTGAGATTGTACAACTTTTAAGGTTACAGTTTTGACCTCATTGAATGAGCATTTCTTATTTGCATGTGGTTAATGGTTAAGGCCATGGCTGTCTTCTCAGAGCTTTCCATGGGTTTCAGGCCAAAGAACTGATCTAACATCATACTATCTACCAATCGCTGCCGAAGAGTTGCCGCACGGAAAGCTAAACCCGAATAGATGGGCCGACATATACACCTGATCGCATGTATAGATCGTCCGGTGTTTCGATTTCTGCAAGCCATGCATACTCCTCTTCCTTTCCGTTGCTTATCCGAGCTCCATTTCCTGCAGAATCAGCAGAATGAGTCTTTTTAACAAGTTTGGTTATTTACGACCGAACTTTCTCAAGACATTCAGTCGAAAAAAAATAAAACTTCCACACGATCGGTTAACTTACCAAAGGTGGAATACGGATAGTCGACATAGTAAGTGCATTTTCGACCTAGATCTTCTCTGTAAGGAGGAGCAAGTACATCGAGCACTGCACAAGGGGTGACAGCGGTAAAGCAGTGCAGATTTCCCCCACTTTTCTGGTACAAAACGGAGGTTCCGCATGGTGCAGTTAAAACTTTATCGGACACCAATCTTGCTAACCTTACTGCCAAAAAGAAATTCTGTAATAAGTTTCTGACTTAAAAGAAACAGAATCATACTGAGTTAACACGAACCGATCTGAAACCA
Source organism: Hibiscus syriacus (assembly GCF_006381635.1). Taxonomy (NCBI): domain Eukaryota; kingdom Viridiplantae; phylum Streptophyta; class Magnoliopsida; order Malvales; family Malvaceae; genus Hibiscus; species Hibiscus syriacus. Next base: position 1,050,770 of record NW_024062784.1, on the reverse strand, counting down.
CAGAGCATTATAATCTCAACCAACTTTTAAAAAGAAAAAACTATTTATCATGAGAAAGAGAATGTTGAGAAGACAAGCAGCCAGTTCATGAAGATCATGGTCAGGAAAGTAATGCAAGATAATCCCGCAGCTAGGTTGCTCCGACTCAATTTTTCTTGAATAACTCCTGTCCGACAAATACTTCATATGATAGGGGGAATATGACTTTAGAGACCCTCCAAATACATGCAAACTAAGAAAAAGATTAATCAAATCCGTACTTGACGCCCGCCCGTAACATAGCCTAAAAGAACTTGTGGTTTTAAGAAAAACTCAGTATATCTCTCTTCTTTCTACGTTGTAACTGAGCTATTTGATGGTATCAAATGTTCTTATATACCATTTCCACACATTGAATGAAGGTTGGCAGTCTTGATGGGTGGTTTTACTAAAAATAACCAAACTAAAATCACCTTTCATTACCAGCAAGATGTCATGATAATTGTTACTAAAAGAATGTAGATTGAAACCAAACCTTGAGGGCAACCTGGCTCCTGGCGTTCCTTAATGCATGCTGGTTCAACCCAATCATAAGCCTTCACGTGCATTGACCCGTAAAGAACTTTGCTGAATACAGTCATCCCAGGATGGTCATGCAATGGAATAACAGCAGAAGTAGGAAAGCAGAATATACACATCTGCATAGAGCATACTTTGTTCAAGAAACTAGGAGTAAAGTACAAAGATAGTATAACATTAAGAATATGATTTTTTTTCCATCCGGTTTTAAACAAACTCTGGTTCAGAAGCGGCTCAAAAACGGGTACTAATGTTGTGGTATCCGTACCTCCAAAAGAGGCCTACGGAAACACAAAAGCAAGAAAAAGAAACAATTTAAAATTTTATATCTATATAACTACAACCTCATGGACATGGACGCAATGGAAAGGTGCATGTAAGACCTGAAATGGAAACCTTGAAAAGAAAAAAATATCTGGAGGAGGATTAGTCATATGAAACTCCGAAGAGAGGGGCAAGGAAACGTAAGTGTAAATAAGATTTATATTGTAAGGCTCACCGTAAAACTATCACATTCATGAACGTCCACATAGGTTATTGGTTGAGCCCATCGAGCCACTCTATTCAGTCCAAAAAATCCATGCCCCCGATCATCGTTTGGACTTTCCTCTTTAACTCCAACATCAGCAGGGACAATTGTGTCTGTAAAATGGCATATATAAAATAATAATATTAATCATAATTCCATTCTTATAAAGTAGCAATATCACTCATTAGAATTGACACACAAAAACGGATGAGTTCCATCGACTTCAAAACTTTGGAAAGCCAATTACCTATAGGATTATGATCCAATACCGTTTAGACATTATAATATGTAAGACAAATGGGAATTCAAGACTGAACTAATCAGAAATACTAGATATTGCAATTGACTTGCCAGATTTTCTACTACTCATTCCTCATTTCATCTTTGTCAATCTACAATTAAATTGGTCGCCCATGATACTCTGATTTGGACGCGAGTGTGGGGTATAGATATGTGTCTGATAAGGATTTTTCAAGTTTTTCCATGTCTTTAGAGCGTCCTTAGAGGATCATATCCCCATACTCATGGCAAGATATGTGTTGGACATGATTCCTAATATTTCTAGCATCTTTGTGTAAATCGGAAACTATAAGAAGCTGAACCGATACTCTAAGCCAGTTTACAACTACTTTAAAAATTTAAACACAGAACATCTAATGGCATGCGCTGTAAGGGTTTATTTACTTTCGGTAAATAAACGACAGATTCTCATGTAAAATATCTCTAAGAGTTAGGGGCTGTTTGTTTATTCAGCATTGAATGCTGAATCGTTCAATATTCAGTGCGTTTGTTTATCACCTCAGAATGATTCAATGCTGACTGACAGAAGTACATTCTGAATCATTCAGAGCCAGTTATCAAACAACAAGTCACATTCATAGTCTCTGAATCATTCAGCGCTTAATAATTCTGAAGTAAACAAAGAGCACCTTACTTTTCCACATTTGGATTAGGCAGTTGAGGTTACCTGACTGAAAATCATCACCATCAACAAACATCAAAATCCGATTCAATAATCAATTGTTTAAAGCCATCATACCATAGTCAGATGAATAAGAATCAAATCCCCGACACATTACGAAACTCATCACGCGACATTAGTCTCCAAACAAACATCTTTCACTCTTGAAGACCATCTTATTCAACAACACTAAACCACAAAACCGAGATCTAACAAAGAACATAAAAAAACAACATAAATTGAAAGAAAAAATAACATAAACATTTCGACTATAATCTGCCCATAACTTCTACAATTATAGTTGATTCAGCTAAAAAAAACAACAAATTTTCTCCAATAAGCCAGCTCAACACAACTCAAAAACATTCACAAGATTCAATTTTTCTCCATTCTAAAACCCTAATCAACCCAAACTTTCACATAAAACATCACAATAAACAAAACCCACATGCAGAATCCACGCAGACTTTGACACACAAAAAAAATATGAAAAAAAAATCAGCAAAATGGAGGGGAAGGGTAATAATGAAACAAAAAAAAAACCCAGAAGAGAGCAGAGTTTGTGGACGGGCTGAGGAGGAGCAGAAGACAAGCCGGAAGGTGTAAAAGTGGATTTGCAGAGATCATAAAGAAGCTGCACTTTAGGAGAATTGGTGTTGCTCATAGCCATATGTAGCTTTTGCTTTGGAATATACAAAGCAGAAAGTGCTTTCTGCTGTAGAAATACCATGGCCTTATCCGTTACTTTTTGGATCTCTGAGAACATTTTTTGGTATATTTTGGGTGTAATTCTTTTTCCCCTGGTTTTTAGAAGATTTCTGCAAGTGGTTTTGAGAATCAGTGCAAACTGCTGTGCTGTGTGATGATTATTACACCTGGGTTTGGGTCCAAATCGGGCTTTAATACAATTTACAATTCATAATTAAAAGATCAATCAAGTACGTTAAAAACCACTAAATTATATTTAAATTTGATGATTAAATTTTTAAAAATTATAAAATAAATATTAAATTACTATAATATATTATTTATACTATAATAATTTCAAAAAGAATAATAAATTTAAGGATTAATACAAATAAGTACTTAAACTATACTCAAAATTGATTTTTGATGTCTAAAGATTTTTTTGTTAAAATAAATGTCTAATATTTTCTCTGTTATAATTTTAGGTGTCAATCGTTAAATGACACATGTCACGTATATATTTTTTAAATAAAATATTATTTTAAAATAATTTTTAAATAAAATTTGAATGTGACATATGTCATTTAACGATTTTTTAATAGTATACACCTAAAATTGTGACGAAAAAACATTAAGCGCATATTTTTAACAAAAAATCTTTAGACACCAAAAGTCAATTTTGAACATAATTTAGATACTTATTTTTATATTAAATCTAAATTTAATATATCAATTTGTACTAATTAAGAACGCACACACATTTCTAAAAAAATAACATTTCGTTTTATCCCTGAATTAATTCTGCTTTTACGTTAATTTAAGCTTATAGAATTAAGGTCACTTTAATAAATAAATAAATATATATATATATATATATATATATATATATATATATATGTGTGTGTGTGTTTTTCAAATTAAAATATATTCAAATATAATTATTTTAAATAATTTTTTTATTAATCTATGATAAATAAAAAATAACATCTATTTAAAGATAAATTCTTAATCTTTTGACAATGATTGTTCACACTTCTAATATTTATGGTACTCGAATTCGGGTTCTCAAGAATAACAATAATTCTAACAATAATTCTTTTTGATTTTAGCCATTTAAAACAATTTGAATATGATAAATTTGTATAAAAAATATATAAACCGAATTTATTTTTCATTGACGGGGCCGCTTCGATTCGAGTCGTGTGGCTTATGGATATGTGGTTGTCATGTAGACATGGGCCAATACATGTTTATAAATTTTACAAGTTGGAGGATCTCGGCCTTCCATGTTTTTTGATGTATGATTGGCATCTTTGTGTTTTGCCTAAATTTTAAATGAGTCCCTATACTTTAAAACATTCTAATCAAACCTTCAAACTATCAATATGTTTCAATTAGGTCCTTCCATCAGACAAAAAAAAACTACTTGAGCATTAATTCTAAACACGTGTGCACATACTGCATGGACATTTGGATCCGATAAGTGGGAAAAAAAAACCAGATTGTTAGGGTGTCCAAGTATCAGCCATTCTTCTTGAGTGAAAGTTTGCCATTTGACATGTTCGTTAGAGTTTGTGGCTCGGAAACGGAACCACCGTTGCCGGAATCTTCGGATGCATGAACTGGGTCTGCAAATGATCTAGTGCAAGGCCACCTACACAAAAGAAGTTAGAATGGCGTATCCATTTAGTGTTTCGGCAACAGAGATTTCAAAGCAAATGAAAGTGTTGAGAGAAAGTTCATCCGTACCGGCTCGATAATATGGTTTCGTTATCTATAGTCGTTTTGTCGTCAAAAATGTTGCCTGAAAGAATAAAAACAATAGGAATCATGTTTGAATTGTTCCTTTCTATATGCATATCGCACTGGAGAATACCATGTAAAGTTCGAAGCAGAGCAAAATAGGAGAAGCAATGTATACCTCCATAGAAATTCTTCTTTGAGAAATATTTTGCCAACAACCGACGAGTGTAGTCTGCCTCGTATTTCTGGTACTTCTCGTTGTGTTCCGGATCATCCAGTATCCTAGCCAAATGGGAGCATATCAAAATAGAATCACTCTTTTAATAGTACAAAGAAAATATTCAAGATGCTAACCCAAGCTCAACACGACTACATGATTGATGTACGGATTAAACGACTCTTTCTCTAGGCAGTGCGTTCATTCATGACAAAATTACGAGTATCATTTATAAGATTTTGCTCCAATCTCCTGGAAACATCAAGGTATTTGCTTCTTATGCGTTTAATCAAGGTGTGATTCAGAGAGCATACATACCAATGCATGAAAAGCACCGCCGATCATTTTCAGTCACTTTGGATTTGCAATATATTCTAAGCAATTCGAAGAATACATAGTAACATGATCGCTCTAGCATTAGCAATAACTTACCTTACTGAGACTCGGTGCAAGTTTAAAATGCAGGTATATGTCTGACACGGGTATGTTTAATTTTTTTTCTAAGATCTTTTCATATGTTAGGAGGGACCTTGGAGGGTTATATCCCATACCTACACCCAAAAATGTGCAGGACAGAGTATTTCAAGAAAACTGAAGTGTCGGAACAACAAAATCTCGAACTACAAATTAGTCAAGATTTACACACCCAAAAGAATATAATTCAGCAATATATTGTCCTGTAATCTACCTAGAATATGAATACTAGCATTACATAGTTCAAACAAAAGATACCCCTACAACAGACTTATAAATCTTCTATATTTGTACCGCAAATCAGTACTACATACAACTGAAAACCTTTTTGAACCAAAAGCAGAAGTCATAACACGAAAGAAAGTAAAACATTGATATGACCGAAATACAACAATTCTAACAATCATTTCCTGGAAAAGGAAACAAATATTTTTCCATTTCTATCGCTGGAAACACAGGGCACGAAAGGATCAAAAGAACTGTATTGGAAAATTCAATATATAAACGGCAAACCTTCATCGACCATTTTCATTTCAATGAAATTGTAAGCTTCGCCTCCTGGAACAAGTTTCAAAAACTGCAGAGAAATAGTAGGTCACCTATTCTCGAGACTTCATTCACATTTTAAGAACTACTAGGCGTTGGTGAACTAATAGGCAGTTTGTGGAGATAGCTTTTACCCCTGATAATTCTCACTGACTATGTACTATTGGAATCACTGATTTGATATCAACAAGTCTCGGTTTGAAGAGGCTCGTAAACAGAAAACGTCTAGAAATAATACTGTGGCAAGAGATTCAATTAACCAAGGTCTAGAACTAGAAGCTGAAATTTCACTGCATCCATCAATAGGATCATAAATGGAAAACATCACAAAATAATACCCGGTGCAGGCGATTCAATTAACTAGATTCAGAAGCTGATTTTTACCTGCACCGACAATAGGCTTAGAAAAGGCATTTATAACTCGACCCAAATAAACCACACTCTCTGGTATCTAACTTAACCAAATCACCAACGAGGAGAATTTTCTTCTATTGATCACAACTACTCATTAAATAAGTTTGCTTTATATAATTCATCAAATTTGACAAAATATTAAATTCCTAATTTCATATTTATCTTTTGATTTAAAAAAATAATCCAAATATACAAAAGATGTTATATACCACCAACTGAATCAAGTTTAATGCTTTGTTTTCCCTTCAAAAATCATTCACTTAAACTGAAAATTACTGTTCCAGAATTGGGTTCAATCAAAGTTACAATGAAGCAATTACTTCCAAGTTCTTCAGTAGAATTTTATCTGAATTTAGAAATTTCACCAATGAAAAGAAAGAGTAAAGGTGACATAGAAAAACCTACCCAAACTGAAACAAAAATAGAACAATTATAAAGGGTAGGCCAAACACTGATAGGGAAAGGTATATAAAGAAAAACCCAGAAAAAAAATTCAAATTTAAGAATATTAGAAGAAACAAACTCACGCAAAATAATCAACAATTTGAGGCTTCTTTTCATCGACATTGAACGTTCCATTTTCGTTGAAGGCAGTATCAGGCAGGGTCTGAGGGGGCACAAGATCGGAGGGAACGGCAGGGGAGGACTCATAATGCCAAGGGATGAGGGTAGGTGATGAAGGCAGTGGTGGTGACGGAGGTGGTGGTGACGATGGCGGAGGTGGAGGTGGAGACGATGGTGGATTCGCGCTCGCCATGTTCGATTTTCAGACAAAATTCAGGTTTCCCGCAAACCCCCTTTTTATCTTTTTCCCGTACTTTTTGAATGGATAAACTACAAGTCACTGTTGTTTGAGTAATTTTATACATTTGTCACTATTATTTGAAAAGTTACATTATGATTATTCATGTTACTAAATTATCAGTTTATGACTTCTCATTTATTAATTTTAATTAAATAAAAATAAAATTATATCGTGGCATATTAATGAAATGTTCAAAATTTGAGGACCAAAAGCAATTTTATCAAATCCAGAAAACTATTATTATTTAGTTTTATTGTGAACAAATTGAACTAATAAAATTGAGTGAACAAAATATAATTTGGAAGTGATGTATGTTGATTCACCCATCTAAACGTTGGGCCTTAATTTTTTTTATGTTACTTTTAATATTTATATTTAGAGTTTATATTATTTAGGGAATGTATACAAATGGTTGTTTGACTATAAGATATTGTTTTATTAAATTTAGATTATTAAAAGTTATAAAATGGTCCTTTAACTATAGGGAGTTGTTTTGTTGAGTCCTTTAACAATTCAAAGTTACAAAATGATCACTCGACTGTTCATTATGTTTCAAACTCATCTTTATTGTTAAAAATTTGATGACAATCTAAGTTGTACATTAACACGTTAACTAAGATATGATTAAAGATGATTTTATAATCTCAAACGAATATCATATCTCAATCAACATGTTAACATCCAACTCAGACGACCGTTAATTTTTAACGATAAAAGAATGATTTCGAAATATAATGAATAGTCAAGTAACCATTTTATAACTTTTAATAGACAATAGACTCAACAAAGCAACTCCCTATAGTCGAATAGATCCTTTTGTAATTTTTAATAATCAAATGATTCAATAAAGTAATATCCCATAATTAGGGGACCATTTGTGTACTTTACCCTATTATTTATTCCAATAATATTCCCTTGAAAAATTTAAATTTGAGTCCTCCTGAAGACACTAAATTTCATCAGATTTAAATAATGTTATTTCATATAATAATTTCTAACCACATTACATAATATACATACTTAAATTCTTTTCTTTTTTTTTTACAGGCCCTTTACAAATAAAATGATAACAAACGGCCCAAATACAGGTGACCCAGATCCAACGCCTCAGCAGCCCAAGGCACGTGACCAATAGGCTAGGGTTTCCAGAAACCCTAGCGCCGTTCTCTCCTTCAACTCCCATGGCTGCACGTTTCTTCTCTCCAATGGATCCGAGTTCTCCGGCGCAAGACTCTCGGCCACCAAACAACCACCAATAAACGTAAGCACATGAGACACCAAGCAAAGCAGCGTGTGTTAGTGGGATTCCAAACAACCAACAAGTCGAGTTTCACTCGGATTAAAACACTAAAAATAGGACAATATTTTGTATTATAAATAGACGCATGTAATCAACACAGAGGGGGGTTTTTTTTTAGGGAGAGATTACGGCGAATACACACAGAGAGTCACCATAGCAAGCACAAAGAAAGTCAGAACACTTGTACAACATTTCGAAACAAGAAATAAAAGCGAGGTATATTAGTTGTTTACCTTTTGGTTCGCTTGATCCTTTGCACGTCAAATTTATCGTCCATCGTGTTGTTTTGAGTTGAAAAAAATCTTTTGGCCGATGAAAAGGTGTTTTCATTCGAGATCGTTTGTATAGATCTACGGAAACCCGAGGCCTATTTCAAAAAAAAGGTTTGAGATTTGAGTCAAAGGGGAGAAAGGCTTTCAGAAAAACCAATTTTTTATGGGTTTGCCGCCGATGATCGGTGGCCGGCGCCGACCAACGGCGGCCGGCGAGGCGGCGTGTGGCCATTTCTGGGATTTACGGCGGCGTGTTCTTCATTTCTGAAGAACACGCATGAACAAATGAAGGAGACGAGAGAAAGAGAGGGGAGCTCTCGGGCGAGGAAGGGAGAAATGAAGAGAAAAAAGGTTTTTGGGCTTTATACATAGCCCGTGCGGTGACCCGCGCGTCAACCCGACCCGGGGAAGGATCCGCGTGTTTTGTTAAAAGGGGTAAACTTCATTTGGCTCCCTATGTTCTGAAAAACATTCAATTTGGTCCCCAAACCGGTTGGGTAAACTTCATTTTGGCTCCCTCTGTTTTAAAAAACGTTTAATTTGGTCCCCAAATCGGTTTAATTCCCTTGGTTATATTCTGATTCTGCCATCTAACTTTATTTTGTTTCATTTTACCCCTTTATACTTATATATATTTATATATCTCGTATTTGCTCTTTTATACATAGGTATTTGGATTTTTATTTATTTACACTATAATATATTCCTATTTAGTTTATATATACATTACTTATTTTTCTTCTATTACATGCTATTTATATATATATATTACTCATATTTGCTTTTTTTATTTTCTTTGTTGTTATATTTTTATGGATGTATTTTTTTTTACCTATCTATTTATATTTTTGTATTTTTTCGTCTTTTCTATTAATACTTTTTGTTGTGTTTCACAAATTATTATATTCGTATATATTATTTTTAATTTAAATATTACTATTATCTTCTTTTTACTAATTTATATATATATATATTTGCGTTATTATTATTATATACGTATACTTTTTTTTCTTCATTGATTATTTTTGCTTAATGTTATATTTTAATATATATGTATATATATATATATATCTATGTATATACTTGTAATAGTTTATATATATCTATTATTATTATGTGTACATTTCAAATATTTTATTCGATTACCTTTTCTTTACTTTGTTTTTATTTCTTTGATGATCATCTTTTTATTCATTGTAATTTATTTATTCGTTGGTTGTATGTAGATTATCAATGTTTCACTTATTTATTTTACTCTGCTATTAACCCTTTTTTTCACTATTTTTATCTTCATTCTTGTTTCCCTTATTTTTCATTTTTTTATTTTTGTTCTTTAACGTCTGTATTGTTAAGGGAATTTCAATCAATCAAGGGTAAGTAGTTCAGATCGGTGTTTTTACCTTTTAGTTTAACTTTCAATTCTCTTAATTAAAGACAACTGGAAATTACATAGTACCGAAAGGGCAGTTCAAGGGTGCTAATCCTTCCTTGGCTGTAATCGACTCCCGAGCCCGACATATTTCCGGTAAGACGCAGATCAGGTAAGAAATAGGGTATCCGATCAACCCATTTATTTTAAAATAAATGATCGGTGGCGACTCCAATCCACATTTTTCAAGTCGAAGCCCAATTCCGGGGCCCATCCGAAAGACGGTTCCGACAGCTTGGCGACTCCGCTGGGGACCTAGGTAAGTGAGTCAGGCTAAGGTAATTTCCAGTTGTCTTTTTAACGAAAAGGGTAAGTATAAATTTTAAGGTAAAATTTCGATCCTTATTGCTTACTTTTGATTATATTTTTCGAGTAAATAGTTGGACTGACCGTTTTCTAATGATTTCAGCTTTCCAAACTTTTTCATCCAAAGGCTCTATACCCGAGCTCCGAACCCTATTTTAAGTGGGGGTGAAAGCGACGCCTTCGTGTGAATTTATTCACCGTGCGGGCCTAGCAAGCAGCCTTCGGGATTCATACACCTTATGTCTTCGTGTGAATTTATTCACCGTGCGGGCATAAGGGAATGTGTCCCCTCGAGTTTAACTTAGTCCATACAAGCCTGTGATGGGCTTAGGACTAAGGGTCTGGCAAGCCCAAGGGGGCACCGACAAGGAAAACTCGGGTACCGTTTTTTAAAACCTAAACCGGGAGACCATGAAGAATTAGAGCCTACCCCGAAACCACGTTCCAAAACTTAGGATTTTTTTTACCCTAACCATGTTTTTGTTGCGTTTTTTTCCTTCCGTCATTTTTTTTATTTGTATTCTTATTTTACTAACGTTTTTGCCTTTGTGTTTGTTTTCTAGCATTTGCATCATTACAAGAGGCTATTGATCCCTAAAAAGCGTTTGTTATACACAAAATAATTCGAATTAATGGACAAAGGTGTTGTAATACAAGAGATTGAAAACGCTGAGGCACGACTATGGTCCGAGAAGGCTCAGAAGGAGAAGGGAGACAGTCTTCAGGGAAACTATGTGTCAGAACTGGTTAGTTATGCCGCTGTTAGCCTGAAACAGAATAATGTCCAAGAGCTGCGAAACATTTGGGACAGTTGGAAGAATGACAGAAAGCAGAAGTTCAGCCAACGATATGGTGATATCGCCCTCTTGCTCCATGTCAAGGCTGATGAGCCCTTGCTCCGAGCATTAATTCAATTCTGGAACCCGGGATATAGTTTCACCTTTAACCAGGAAGACATGGTGCCTACTATCGAAGAGTATACTACTCTATTGCACTGCGAAAGCATCAAACTAGAGAGGGCATATATTAAACATATCAAGAGTCAGCCCTTCAAGAACGGACTGGCCAAGATTGCAGGGGTTGATGAAAGTGGGTGACTGATCGACTCCGGCACAAAGGTAGCGGGGAAGGAATCGAATGGATCCATATAAAGCAACTAATGAAAAACCACCCTGATGAGTGGAAGACTATAGACCTTTTTGCACTGGGTCTGTACGGTTTAATCATATTTCCGAAGGCTTTGGGGTGCATTGACGCTGCCGTGGTGGAATATTTGAGCAACTTTCTAAACGAGTTAACCCAGCACCAGCCATCTTGGCTGAGACCTTTCGATCGCTCAACCATTGCCGAAGAACTGGCGGAGGAAGATTCACCGGGTGCATTCAGCTCCTTCAGGTCTGGATTCACAGCCACTTCTGGAAGACTGACGGGGTTGCCTACCGCCGTTTCAGCACCACCTATTCACCTCTAGGTGAATTTATTACCTTAAAATGGCATGAAGGCGCTTCAAAAGAAAATGGATGAAGGTCTTTACGCATCTTCAAGACCGAGATATTGTCTGGAGAGCCCCTTGGTTATTCCTCAGTGATGTTCTTTTTCGGTGTGGTGACTCCGACACTGTGACCTTACTTGGACTTTGGGGAGCAGTCGGGTATGCTCCGCTATTAACACTTAGACAGTATGGAGCACGTCAGTTTGTCCCAGCAACATGCGGTTTAGCTAGGTCAGAGTTTGAGTATCACGGCGACAGCTATAAGAAGATGATCAAAGAAGCAGCCGATTCGTGGAGGAAAGTATTCCGAATGGATGTTGTAGCTGCCAGAAGCATGCTCACTCCAGATTATATGGAATGGCGAAGATTGAGAAAGAATGACAATATCCCGGTGCCAGACTGTGATGACACCCGGACCATGGAAGAACATCTCAGGCATGTCCCTTCTGAACTCGAGATAGCCAAGACCGAGTTTGAAGCCGTGAATAATGAGCTGAAGCAAAGAATAAAGGAACTTGAAGCTGAACGTTATCAGTGGAAGCTTGATGCTGACTCTCAGAAAGATCGGGCAGAAAAACTAGAAAAGGAACAAAAGAGAGTCCGTTTTGAGCTCGAAGACTTGAGAAAGGGGTATCAAGATAAGGTCAAAGATAACTCCAAGTTGAAGGTAACCTCTGAATACTGGAAAGACGAAGCTCATAGCCTGAAAAGGAAGTTTGAGGGGCCTGATGAGAAAGCTTGGAAGGAACAGATGAAGACTGCCCAAAGACGCTTGGCAGATAGTCAATATCAGAACCAGCGCTTGAGATTCGGATAGCTGACTTAGAAAAAAGACATGAGAAGATGACAAGACAATAGCTGAGTTAGAAGCTATATAGATGGGTTCAAGAGGCAAGCAACGAGCTTCAGATAGTGCCTTTCGACGGAGATTACAATGGCGTTTCCGTTGGGAACAAGCACAGCGAAGGGTGAGGGCCCGAGACGCAACCATCAGAGATTTCCTGGATCAAGTGCAAAAGCAGCCCGTCATCTTCACGGCCTAGCAAGGGAAGCTGGTGTGGTTCGACAAGGCATCCTACCAGTGACAGAGGAAGGCAGAAGACTTGTCGACCTACTGGAAGCTGTTCGGGGTCTAGAGGATTAGTTCGAATGTACCTTTAATATGTTTTTATGTCTCTAAAAGATAAAACATTTTTGTCTAAATAAGGATTATTATAATAATGAACACTTCTCTGGATCAATGCCTCCAATTGCATACATCATACATTGCATTTCTTGCATTTATATTTCATGTTTGTTTATTTTATATTTTCCATGTTTTTACATTCATATTAACTAACAGAACATGTCTCAGACACCGAGCTTACCACCGCAAGCATCAGATACACATCACCCGCACAATACTCGAGCAAAAAAGAGACAAATGGAGCCAGAATAGAGAAGATCGAAGCACATGGCAAGACTTCAAAAGGAGCTAGAAGATAAGATGGCTCAGAACAGTGAAAGTCTCTTGAGTCCATCAAGAAATCAGGAGTCCTTGGTCGACCAAATCGTAGCCAAGTTGTCAGGTCTACAGCAAGCTAGTGCGTCAGGGGGCATCTCTTCCGAGGGGGTGGCCATACCACCAACCCCGCAAGTGGTTCTCTCACCCGGAATATTACCCGGGGACGCATCTGCTACTAAAGGGAAAGCAGCACTACCCGGGGACTCATTCGCTACCAAAGCGAAGGTTGCACCTGCTGTGAAGATACAAACTTCTACAATCATCCCTGATGATCATCCGGATGATTATAATGTCCCAGACTTTGACGAGGAAGATAAAGCCAAAAAGATGGAAGAAAAGATAAAAATATTAGAAGATCAAATAAAGATGGTCCAAGGAGACCATGATTATTATGGAGTGGACGCAATGGAGCTAAGCCTAGTTCCAGACTTTGGTGCTTCCACCAAAGTTTAAAATTCCTGAGTTTGAGAAGTTCGACGGGAACAGTTGCCCTTCAGCCCATATCACTATGTTCTGTCGAAAGATGACAGGATATGGAGGGAATGATCAACTCCTGATCCATTGTTTTCAGGAGAGCCTGTCCGGTTCAGCTATTCGGTGGTACAACCAGCTTAGCCGAACTCATATCAAGACGTGGAAAGACTTAGCCAAGTCTTTCTTGGAGCAGTATAAGCATATCAACGATATGAGACCAGACCGGGTCATGTTACAAAGCCTGGAGACATGAGAGTTTCCGACATGAAAGGAAACTAGAAAGCTGTTCGTACAGACCCTGAGGGCACCTTACTTCGGGCATTTGGTAGCAATCACGCAGGGGAGTTTTTCAGATTTAGTCATGGCCGGCGAAATGATCGAGTTGGCCATTAAACAAGGAAAGATTGAGGGAGGAGACTCCAGTAAAAAGCCTTCCACGAAAAACAAGGAGCGAGAGATCACAATGTGAACACCTACAACGTCAACAAGGGGGTTCGATCTCAAGCTCAAATTCCACAGCAGCTGTACCATCCGGTACTTCTAGACAGAACCAGAGAGAACCGAGAAGAGAAAGGGAAAGGGAGCAGTTTGACCCCATTCCCATGACGTATAAAGATTATACCAACAGCTCTTCGACACCCATGCAGTGTCGCCTTATCCTATGAATCCAATAAATCCCCCTTACCCAAAATGGTATGACGAGAGCGCTCATTGCGAATACCATGGCGGTGTGCAGGGACATTCGATTGAAAGTTGTCTCGCATTCAGAGACTTGTGCAAAGATGAGAAACAAGAATTGGATCACTTTCAACTCCGGAGCACCAAACGTCGCTCAGAATCCCTTGCCCAATCATCAGGAGACAGGAATCAATGCCATTACTACTGAAAGGGGAAGGAGAATTAAATCAAGTGTTTCAGAGATCAAGTCTCCTTTGGCTTGGGTATGGAGCCAAATGGTGAAGGCAGGGCTTCTTGCACAATACCCAGATACGACAGAAAATGAAGATGGTAACCATTGTTGTTACCACAACAAAGAAGGGCATAAAGTGCAAGATTGTCCAGAGTTCAAATTGTTAGTCCAGCTCATGATGGATCGAAAGGAGTTGGAATTTTACGAAGAAATTCAAGATTCTTGGGAAGCAGATGTTTGTGCCACCGGAGAATCATCAGATAGAAAATTTGGTAGGGTAGTCCTTTGATAATTACCCCTAAGGCAAGTATGACAGTGACAACACCAGCCAAGGTGGTAATCTCCGCACCGCGGCCTTTTCAATATAAGGACAATCGGCAAGTGCCATGGAAATACGAATGTCGGGTGAGTACTTCCGGAGGAGGTAATAGTAAAGTGGGGCAAAGACCACTGGAGCCATTCAAAGAAGATGTGCTAGTCGTCAATGAACCTATAAAGGAGGAAGAAGCTAAGAGTTCCTCAAGATCTTGAAGCACAGCGAGTACAACATTGTAGAACAGCTCCACAACTTACCTACACGTACTTCATTGCTAGCACTATTTTTAAGCTAGGAAGCACACCGAGAAGCGTTGTTGAATGTCCTTAATCAAACGTTCGTGCCACAAGACATACCAGTCAGCAAGATGGATCGACTGGTAAACAATATTCAAGCTGATAATCTCATCTCGTTTTCAGATGATGAGATTCCATCAGGAGGAAGGGGCCGAACGAAGGCGTTACACATTACCACCTACTGTAAGGGGCACGCTTTACCAAGTGTCTTAATCGATAACGGTTCAGCCTTGAACGTGATGCCTTTGATTACATTGAAGGCTACCAATAGATACCTCTCATATGAGAACTTGTCAGAATGTGGTCCGAGCATTTGATGGGACCAAAAGAGAGGTAATCGGAAAGATTGAGGTACCATTGACCATCGGACCAGCCACCTATATGTCGAGTTCCTTGTGATGGATATCATGCCATCCTATAGCTGTCTTTTGGGAAGGCCGTGGATTCATCAGGCAGGTGCAGTACCCTCCACGTTGCACCAGAAAGTTAAATTTGTCATTGACGGGGCCTTAGTAATCATCACGCTGAGGAGGATATCGTGGCAAGCGTGACCACGGAGGCTCCATACATCGAAGTAGACGAGGAGCGGTAGAATGTTCGTTCCGCTCTTTGGAGTTCGTGAATGCCACATTTGTGGCGGAAGGAAAGAGAATCCCAAGACCTCGACTCTCCAAATGCACAAGGATGGAGATAAAGCAAACCCTAGGCCGAGGCGCCAGAACCGGGAGAGGTTTTGGGAAATATTTTGCAAGGGATGATCAATCCTGTCATTCCTATCCCAAAATCAGACCAATTTGGGCTCGGTTTTCAGCCCGGTTATCATGAAAAGAGAAAGGAAATCCAAAAGAACCGGGAGAGAAGGTTAGCTAGATTGACTGGAAACGAACTCCAATGGAAGCCTATGACATTCCCGCCGCTTTCAGAACATTCAAGTCAGGTGGTTATGTGTTTGAGACCACCACATCCGAGTTAGAAACAGCTCTGGAAGATCTGAACGTTAATGCCGTGACCACAGAAGAGGTTGACAACGGAGATAGATCTGGGATATGCCTTCTGCCACATGGGTTCGTGCCTAGCAGTTGGTCGGTGGAAGAACTACCTGTGGTTTACAAGAATCTTTCAGAGTAATATTCGAACTATCCCTATTTGCCTATACCCGGGGCAATAGGTGATCTTTTGTAAGGGTGAATAAATATTTTGTTTAAGTTTAATAAAGGATGCATTTTTTTCTTTTCCATGGCAAACAAATTTTTCTTTTATTTATTATCTATCTCCCTCATTCCAGTACTTCATTTCCAGTTACTCTCAAAGTTAGTTCTTGACCATTCCGTGTGGGATATTATCCTCTCACACATACACATCTTCTTCCTTTCAGGTTCCCAGATAACGATAATGTGGGCACTAATGACCCTGATCCGGAGGTGGATTTTGAATCAACCATTTGTCTTGGGGAATTTGAAGAATGCGATAATGAAGAAGAGTACAACTTGCCTACCAAATTGTTGAGAATGATAGAAAAAGAAGAAAAGCAAATACTGCCACATGAGGAGGCGATCGAAATCTTAAATTTGGGCACTGAGGAAGATCGAAAAGAGGTTAAAATCGGCACAACTCTTTCGACTGAAGCAAGAAAAAACCTGATAGCCTTACTTCAGGAGTACGAAGATGTGTTTGCTTGGTCATATCAAGACATGCCGGGACTAGACACGGATATGGTAGTTCACAAACTGCCAATCAAACCAGAATTCAAACCAGTGCAGCAAAAACTGAGAAGAATGCGACCAGAAATGCTCCTTAAGATCAAGGAGAAGTCAAGAAGCAATTTGATGCCGGTTTTCTCCAAGTAGCCAAATACCCTGATGGGTGGCCAACATAGTGCCTGTGCCGAAGAAGGACGGAAAGTACGCATGTGTGTCGATTACTGGGACCTTAATAAGGCCAGTCCCAAGGACAACTTTCCTCTGCCACACATAGACACTCTGGTAGACAATACGGCCGGGAACGCCTACTTTTCATTCATGGATGGATTCTCGGGGTACAATCAGATCAAGATGCATCCCGAAGACATGGAAAAGACCACTTTCGTCACAATGTGGGGAACTTTCTGTTACAAAGTGATGCCTTTCGGATTAAAGAATGCTGGGGCAACATATCAGAGAGCTATGGTGACCCTGTTCCATGACATGATGCACAAAGAAATCGAGGTTTATGTTGACGACATGATTGTCAAGGCACAGACCGAGAGTGAACATGTCAAGAATCTAAGGAAGCTTTTCCAGAGATTGAGAAAGTTCCAGCTGAGACTAAACCTAGCAAGTGTACCTTCGGGGTAACATCTGGAAAACTACTAGGCTTTATAGTCAGCAGGAGAGGCATACAGGTCGATCCAGATAAGGTTAAGGCTATCCAGAATCTACCTCCACCACGAACCCAAAAAGAAGTCCGAGGTTTTCTGGGCAGACTAAACTACATAGCTCGGTTCATCTCTCAGTTAACCGACAAATGTGACCCCATCTTTCGTCTCCTCCGGAAAAATAACCCTGGAGCATGGGATAAAAATTGTCAGATTGCATTTGAGAAGGTAAAAGAGTACTTGTCTCACACTCCTGTCCTAATGTCCCCTATCCCAGGAAAACCTCTGTTTTTGTATCTCTCCATATTCGAGAACTCCATGGGGTGTGTTCTGGGTCAACACGACGAGTCGGGGAAGAAGGAAAGAGCAATCTACTACTTAAGCAAGAAGTTCACCGATTGCGAGGTCCGATATCCTCCTATTGAGAAGGTTGTTGTGCCCTGATATGGGCTACAAAAGACTTCGACAATACATGTTGTATCACACCACTTGGCTGATTTCCAAGTTAGACCCATTAAAATACATGATGGGTGTACCTGCTCTATCCGGAAGGTTAGCTCGATGGCAGATGCTTTTGTCTGAATTTGACATCGAATACGTGAGCCAGAAAGCGGTAAAAGGCAGCGCCATATCCGATTTTTTTGGCAAGCAGAACTGATGGAGCTATGAGCCGCTGGACTTTGATTTCCCGGACGAGGACTTAATGGCCATATCTTTAGAGGAAGCAAGCATTTCAACGGACGGTTCCTGGAGAATGCACTTCGATGGAGCATCAAATGCACTAGGACATGGCATTGGGGCAATTCTAGTCTCCCCAGAAGGGAGTCACTACCCATTTACGAGCAGACTGAACTTTGATTGTACCAATAACATGGCAGAATACGAAGCCTGTGTCTTGGGAATTCGGGCTGCACTGGGGCAAAATATAAAGACTTTACGGGTGTATGGAGACTCAGCCTTAGTAATCTATCAGCTCCGAGGAGAGTGGGAAACCAAGGATATAAAACTGTTAGAGTACCGAAAACTTGTGTTGGATCTGCTCGAAGAGTTCGACGAAGTCACCTTCCACTACGTGCCTAGAGAAGAAAATCAAATGGCTGACGCTTTAGCTACCTTGGCAGCCACATTCAAGGCTGGCGGGGAGTCTGAAATGATGCCAATTAACATGCAGTCGTATGAGTATCCAGCTCATTGTTACCAAATTGAAGAAGTGAAAGATACTAAGCCTTGGTACTACGACATTCTGCAGTATATCAAGCATCGGAGTTATCCGGAAAAAGCCACCGAAACCGATAAGAGAACCCTTAGAAGGTTGGCAGCGGGATACGTCCTTGACGGAGAGGTTTTATATAAGAAAAGCCATAATCAAGTTCTGTTAAGGTGCGTCGATGCTGAAGAGGCAAAAATGATAGTGGAAGAAGTACATGATGGGGTTTGTGGAGCACATGCAAATGGGCATATGATGTCAAGACAAATAATGAGATGCGGATATTTTTGGTCCACACTGGAAAGTGATTGCATCAACTATGCTAGGAGATGTCATAAATGACAGATTTATGGAGACAAGATAAATGTTCCACCCCATCCACTTCATGTAATGACGTCACCATGGCCTTTTTCTGTGTGGGGCATGGACGTTATCGGGCAAATCCATCCGAAGGCTTCTAATGGTCACCGTTTCATTCTCGTAGCAATTGATTATTTCACGAAATGGGTAGAGGCTGCGTCATACGCCAGTGTCACTCAATCCACT
This sequence comes from Hibiscus syriacus, assembly GCF_006381635.1. NCBI lineage: Eukaryota > Viridiplantae > Streptophyta > Magnoliopsida > Malvales > Malvaceae > Hibiscus > Hibiscus syriacus. The sequence goes on along the minus strand of NW_024062784.1, from coordinate 1,031,431 downwards.
ATTTGCAAGTTTCTGAAGAAAGAAATTATATGTCGGTATGGTCTACCTGAAAGGATTATCACCGATAACGCAACAAACTTGAACAACAAGATGATGAGTGCTGCTTGCGAACAGTTCAACATAAAACATCACAATTCCACTGCTTACAGACCAAAGATGAACGGAGCAGTAGAAGCAGCAAACAAAAATATTAAGAAGATAGTGGAGAAAACAACTGAAACCTACAAAGACTGGCATGAGAAGTTGCCTTTCGCTTTGTTCGCTTATCGAACCTCGGTACGTACATCGACTGGGGCAACTCCATTTTCACTAGCCTATGGAATGGAAGCAGTGCTACCCATTGAAGTCGAGATTCCGTCTCTCAGGGTCTTATCAGAAGTCAAATTAGATGATGCAGAGTGGGCACAATCCAGATATGATCAGCTTAATCTGATAGATGAAAAAAGACTGAAAGCCATTCATCATGGTCAAATCTATCAGAAACGAATGATCCGAGCACACGACAAAAAGGTGCGCCCAAGAATATTCCGTGAAGGGGATCTAGTGCTAAAAAGAATTTGGCCAGTCCATAAAGATTTCCGAGGAAAGTGGACGCCAAATTGGGAAGGACCTTATGTCGTGAAGAAGGCTTTCTCCGGAGGAGCCCTTATCCTGGCTGAAATGGACGGACCTGAGCTGCCACATCCCATTAACTCGGACGCAGTCAAGAAATACTTCGCTTAGGATGAAAACCCGAGAGGGCGTCCTAAGTTGAAAAAAAAAAAAAAAAAAAAAAACGTTTATGGTGAAAACCCGAAAGGGCACCCTAAATTGAAAAAGAAAAAAGAGAAAAAAAGGAAAATAAGGTGGGTTCAAGATGAAAACCCGCAAAGGGCGTCTTGCAACCAAGAATGGGTCCAAGTTGAAAACCCGGAAAGGGCAATTTGGATATTAACGGTGGAAACATCCCGGCACATGAATCTTCTACGAACTCAACAAATCGGAGAAATGTTGCACCATCCCAAACGTTGTCGCTTTTTCAAAGATCCTTTGGCAAAGGCTGCATTCAAAGTCACCAAACGGTTTCTCAACTCAGAAGTGCCCACGTTATCGAGATCTAAGACATTCATTTACACATCATTGTGTATTCGTTTTCTAGAATGTTTGCCATGTATTATTTGTTCTTCTCCTCCCTTATGAATAAAGACCATCTTTCCTCCAATTCCTTTTGAGCATCTTGAATTAGATTTAAACCTAATGGTTTATTTATTTTTATGAAAGATAATCGCATATTACTGTACAAAGATTCATTGAAAAGTACAGGTACCCAGAAGCTGATCAAGGCCCACGCACATGCTTGAGATGGTTGAGGAGCATCTTTTAAAAAAAATCATCAAACATTTGAAGAATTCAAGATCAGAAATCGGAACTTCAAGCTCAAGAGTCAACAACGACAGGCCACCGGAGAACTCTCCAGAGCTCAGAATAACATATGTTGCATATGCATTTTAGGCATACCTAAGACCATGACATCCATAACATCACATATATGCATATCTTTGCAGGTTTTACCCAGAGCCAATTTCAACTTCACAACGAAGGATTTTGGACTCCAGACAACGCAAGTTCAACTTCACGACGAAGGGACCGCTGGTTGTCAACAAACATTTCTCAATGTCAGAGCCGATTTCAACTTCACAACGAAGGATATTGGACTCCAGACAACGCAAGTTCAACTTCACGACGAAGGGACCGCTGGTTGTCAACGAACATTTCTCAATTTCAGAGCCAATTTCAACTTCACAACGAAGGATATTGGACTCCAGACAACGCAAGTTCAACTTCACGACGAAGGGACCGCTGGTTGTCACCAAACATTTCTCCATTTCAGAGCCAATTTCAACTTCACAACGAAGGATATTGGACTCCAGACAACGCAAGTTCAACTTCACGACGAAGGGACCGCTGGTTGTCAATAAACATTTCTCAATCTCAGAGCCAATTTTCAACTTCACAACGAAGGATATTGGACTCCAGACAACGTAAGTTCAACTTCACGACGAAGGGACCGCTGGTTGTCAACGAACATTTCTCAATTTCAGAGCCAATTTCAACTTCACAACGAAGGATATTGGACTCCAGACAACGCAAGTTCAACTTCACGACGAAGGGACCGCTGGTTGTCACCAAACATTCTCCATTTCAGAGCCAATTTCAACTTCACAACAAAGGATATTGGACTCCAGACAACGTAAGTTCAACTTCACGACGAAGGGACCGCTGCTTGTCAACAAACAACTTCTCAATTTCAGAGCCAATTTCAACGTCACAACGAAGGATATTGGACTCCAGACAACACAAGTTCAACTTCACGACGAAGGGACCGCTGGTTGTCAATAAACAATTTCCCAATTTCAACTTCACAACGAAGGATATTGGACTCAAGACAGTACCAGTTCAACTTCACGACGAGGATGTCACTTCATGAGTGACAAACCAGTTTCAACGTTGGACCTCAACCACAGAGGATATTCAATATGGTCGAAATTCGTGTCTTTTAATCTTTGCTCTATTGTTGTTACACGACAATGAGCAAAGAGGGGCAGCTGAAGACACTAAATTTCATCAGATTTAAATAATGTTATTTCATATAATAATTTCTAACCACATTACATATATACATACTTAAATTCTTTCTTTTTTTTTACAGGCCTTTACAAATAAAATGATAACAAACGGCCCAAATACAGGTGACCCAGATCCAACGCCTCAGCAGCCCAAGGCACGTGACCATAGGCTAGGGTTTCCAGAAACCCTAGCGCCGTTCTATCCTTCAACTCCCATGGCTGCACGTTTCTTCTCTCCAATGGATCCGAGTTCTCCGGCGCAAGACTCTCGGCCACCAAACAACCACCAATAAACGTAAGCACATGAGACACCAAGCAAAGCAGCGTGTGTTAGTGGGATTCCAAACAACCAACAAGTCGAGTTTCACTCGGATTAAAACACTAAAAATAGGACAATATTTTGTATTATAAATAGACGCATGTAATCAACACAGAGGGGGGTTTTTTTTTAGGGAGAGATTACGGCGAATACACACAGAGATCACCATAGCAAGCACAAAGAAAGTCAGAACACTTGTACAACATTTCGAAACAAGAAATAAAAGCGAGGTATATTAGTTGTTTACCTTTTGGTTCGCTTGATCCTTTGCACGTCAAATTTATCGTCCATCGTGTTGTTTTGAGTTGAAAAAAATCTTTTGGCCGATGAAAAGGTGTTTTCATTCGAGATCGTTTGTATAGATCTACGAAACCCGAGGCCTATTTCAAAAAAAAGGTTTGAGATTTGAGTCAAAGGGGAGAAAGGCTTTCAGAAAAACCAATTTTTTATGGGTTTGCCGCCGATGATCGGTGGCCGGCGCCGACCAACGGCGGCCGGCGAGGCGGCGTGTGGCCATTTCTGGGATTTACGGCGGCGTGTTCTTCATTTCTGAAGAACACGCATGAACAAATGAAGGAGACGAGAGAAAGAGAGGGGAGCTCTCGGGCGAGGAAGGGAGAAATGAAGAGAAAAAGGTTTTTTGGGCTTTATACATAGCCCGTGCGGTGACCCCGCGCGTCAACCCGACCCGGGGAAGGATCCGCGTGTTTTGTTAAAAGGGGTAAACTTCATTTTGGCTCCCTATGTTCTGAAAAACATTCAATTTGGTCCCCAAACCGGTTGGGTAAACTTCATTTTGGCTCCCTCTGTTTAAAAAACGTTTAATTTGGTCCCCAAATCGGTTTAATTCCCTTGGTTATATTCTGATTCTGCCATCTAACTTTATTTTGTTTCATTTTACCCCTTTATACTTATATATATTTTATTATATCTCGTATTTGCTCTTTTATACATAGGTATTTGGATTTTTATTTATTTACACTATAATATATATATTCTATTAGTTTATATATATACATTACTTATTTTTCTTCTATTACATGCTATTTATTATATATATATTACTCATATTTGCTTTTTTTATTTTCTTTGTTGTTATATTTTTATGGATGTATTTTTTTTTACCTATCTATTTATATTTTTGTATTTTTTCGTCTTTTCTATTAATACTTTTTGTTGTGTTTCACAAATTATTATATTCGTATATATTATTTTTAATTTAAATATTACTATTATCTTCTTTTTACTAATTTATATATATATATATATTTGCGTTATTATTATTATATACGTATACTTTTTTTTTCTTCATTGATTATTTTTGCTTAATGTTATATTTTAATATATATGTATATATATATATATATATCTATGTATATACTTGTAATAGTTTATATATATATCTATTATTATTATGTGTACATTTCAAATATTTTATTCGATTACCTTTTTCTTTACTTTGTTTTTATTTCTTTGATGATCATCTTTTTATTCATTGTAATTTATTTATTCGTTGGTTGTATGTAGATTATCAATGTTTCACTTATTTATTTTACTCTGCTTATTAACCCTTTTTTTCACTATTTTTATCTTCATTCTTGTTTCCCTTATTTTTCATTTTTTTTATTTTTGTTCTTTAACGTCTGTATTGTTAAGGGAATTTCAATCAATCAAGGGTAAGTAGTTCAGATCGGTGTTTTACCTTTTAGTTTAACTTTCAATTCTCTTAATTAAAGACAACTGGAAATTACATAGTACCGAAAGGGCAGTTCAAGGGTGCTAATCCTTCCTTGGCTGTAATCGACTCCCGAGCCCGACATATTTCCGGTAAGACGCAGATCAGGTAAGAAATAGGGTATCCGATCAACCCATTTATTTTAAAATAAATGATCGGTGGCGACTCCAATCCACATTTTTCAAGTCGAAGCCCAATTCCGGGGCCCATCCGAAAGACGGTTCCGACACCTCCAAATAAAAATGCACCATGTCTTATCATTACATTCAAAATCCGTCGTTAATCATGTCCTGAATATTTATATCACTATCTGCATAATAAATGAACTCCAATATGTATATTAATCATATTCAAAACCAGATTTCATTCTCAATTGACATAACCATTGCGGGAGCCTAAAGTACAAGCTTTCGAGAAATCAAATTAAAATTTAAATATAATATTTAAACTAATAAATACTAAATGCAATGATCTAATATTTTTTTTTGCTTAGTTTAACTTTTATTTCAAATGAAAATCAATTAGAGGCTTGTTTAGGTCAGGATTTGATTAAGGACTTATCCAGATGTGATACAAAGTATCAGAGTTTTTTTAGATAAAGTAAAATAGTTGAATGGCTTATTTTTGTATTTTATCTGTTTTATGAATACTTGTCGACTAGGGTTAGGCGTTGAGTACAATCCAATGGCTAGAAAAACATTTGACCAATAAAAGCATGCCACGTTGTTTAGTGTCGGAGCGGGGCCCGCTACGGTGTGGCCAGAAAACACGCGCTGCCGACTCAGCAATTGGAAGTTCATCCATCGGCCATCGCCGTCTGAATTGGGGGTTGTACGCTATAGTGAGAATTCATATTTTACTATTAATTCCTATATTATATGTAAATTATAGTTACAATTTACATTTTTTTAATTTAATAATTTTAAATTTATAATTCATCATAATATTTGTGTATTATTTAAATAATAATCGGAATTTGTGTAAATTATATGTGAACTTGTAATTTTACCTTATATATTGGATAATTGTAATAATACTCATTTATATATTATTTTTTAAATTAAATTTATATTTTTATTAAATAAAAATATTTTAAATATATATATATATTATTTCGGATCAGGTTGGGTTTGAATTTTATCTCAAAAAATTAAGTCGGATTTAAGTCGAGTAGACCGAAAATCCGACAGACCCAACCCATGCTCATCCCTAGATACAAATATATCAAAATGTATCAATAAACCATTCATAGAAGGGTATCAAGCTATTCAATAATTATTGACAAATCGTAAATCAAAACAGAGTGACGTGAGAAAATTACTCACCAACGTAAATCACATACAAGTGTCCAAAGTATAGAAGATCAATGTAAAAAAGCTGCTTCATGTTTACAGGGAGATTCAGCTTACAATAAATATATATGGTCCAAAAATATCAGATTATTACAACAATTTGTATAAAAAAAAAACTGAAGTTTTTCATGCTTGAGGGGATCAAACAAGACCCCATCAACCAAATATGAATTTTCCCACAAATCTTTACCCTTTCAAACTTCTTTCTTCTGCATAAGAGAATCATTCTTTTTTCCTGTCAAGATACTGTGATGAACAAAAAGAAGAAGAAGAAAACTAACAAAAAGGATATGTCAAATCTCCTAACAATGTCAAAAAATAATTCGATTGGCCTTTCAATGGGTTCATATCGTCGTCGGTCGCATAAACTACGAGCACATTTTTTTCTAACTTGTGGCACAATCTTGGGTATATGGGTGGCCAAGATTTATGTACCTTTCCCATAGAGGCTTATACCTCCCGATGGCCAGTTTTAGCCATGGCTTCATGTTCCCGTTGAAGTGAATGACTGCTGCACTCTCGATCAAGCGGTTGTCGATGTTGAGATCGTAACCTAATCCTAACACATGCCATTTTCGATCGAGTGGTTCTGTCAGGCCATAAAAGGCTAAAAGACCGACAGGTAGAGTTCTGAGTTTCCAAAGTGTCTTATCAGTGTTTTGTTCCTTCCAGTAATGGTACCTTGCGGTGACATTAGCTTTCCTCCAGGCAACTAGATCGAAAACGTTCATGCCAAACGCCCATCCACATGCTTGCGGGTCAAATTTCGAGCTGATGATGGGATTTGAGAAATTTAGATACTTGAAATAACGATGATATGCTTCGAGACAAGTCTCCACTGCCCCATTTACATTCCCATGCAAATCCAGTGAGAAAAGCGGTGTTAGATCTTTCTGCACAACAACATCATCATCAAGGAATACTATCTTCTCAAGTTGAGGATAGATCTCTGGTATGTAAAACCGAAGGTGATTCAACAAGGCAATGTATTTCGGGTTCTGCAATCTCGGCTCAACATCTGGATTTTCCCCAAAATAATAGGCCCGTGAGTCTACATCAAGTAGCTGCTTTACGATGGGAGCGTAAGAAACATTCAACCAAGTAAACTCCTCGATGTTCTGCACCTCTATCATGGCCCCCCTTAAAGTCGTTACTTTGGAACCAAGCTTGCATAGCTCCATAGGTAACCCCATTAGTGATAATGTGGAAAACCATCTGCTTAGAATGATCAGCATTGGAAATCGTAGAATTAACGACAACTGAGGTAGCAAGGACATTGTCTGAAAATACGCAGAAATGATAAAGATTGTTGTCAACGAATCGAGCAGAGTTTCTCCGCTCGTTTGCGAGGTCTTGAAGGGGCAACCTTTTAAGCCAATCAGCGGAAAGCTTGAGAATTAGGCAGTGAAGACTCTTAGGAAATGCCTCTGCAACCAATTGTCCAAAAACCGTACTCTGAGCAGTTGCGGCATTGGCTCGCTCTTCAAGGGCTTGAATATGAGATTTCATCGTCACTATCGTAGTTGCAATGTCATAATGAGCATCTTGAGCCTTATATATTGGAGATGATTGACGGGTATTTATTGGCTCCGCTTCCTCCAGTGTAATGGGCCTCCCTCTCATTGCAGCTTTAGAAAGCAAAAGCTGGCAACTCCGAATCATCAAACTTAGCTCCCAGGCAAGGTAAAAGTGATTGTGCTCTTTTGCAATTATGACATAAGCTTTGGCGAGTGTCATTTGTTCTGCCAACTGCCGAGACAATGACGTAGCACCCAATATTTCTTCAGTAAAGTTTAACTTCTTACGAACACCCCGCTCCATTCTTGAATCTTCCTCCTGGAAAGGCGAATGTCATTGATAAGAAAGCCATGCAATAATCATATAAAAAGAAAATAGCTATGAAGTACACTGATTCAGTTAACCTTCAAATACTTAAAGTCGGTAATGGAAGATAAAATAAGACATGCGGTAAACTACATAAAAGCATATAGCACAGAAGTACATACGGATATTCCAACTCCTCCTTCCTTCTTATCTTAAAGAGCGATCAAGGCAATTTCAGGCACAAATTTATTTGCCATTACACCACGTACTTATTGCTTTTCGTTTTCAGCTGGGTTCCTGAACTTTGCATTCCCGTTGATCAATCAAAAGGACATACTACCACAATGTTCTTATTCAGGAAACTAGAAGTGAAAAAGCAATCATCGATTATTGAAGATGCTGGAAAACACGGTATTTTTCAGTAATGAACAGTCACTATCTTACTGCCGGCATAGTAAGGAAGTCGTAGAGTAACGCTAGATAATGGTTCCCATATGTAGCAAACTGGCAGCAGCATGTTTATATGGTTATGAACTCTAAAAGGATATTTCTCCATCCACATTAATTACCTTGCATTTGCATCCTTGAATTGCATAAAAGAATCCTATTTTGAGTTACCATAGGGACTTCCACAAACCAAGATTATGAAATCCATGTGTCGATATCATTTTATAAATCTTATAACAATACTAGATTCAATGAAAACACCCTATCATTATAAGACGGTTACTTCTTAGATAGCTTCGGCGTTTATAGTATATTTACCTCCATGATAGATTCTTATGAATAAACACAAAAGCAACTACACAGCAAAATACAAAATAACATGCTAATACATGCAAACATCAAATTTATAATTTATTCAACACAAAATGTTGTTGCATTAAAGTTTCTACTTTTTTTCCAAGTTAAAAGACACATCTACGGTTGACACCGGTGAAATTTGATCTTAAACCTCAATAGCACTAAACAAAGGCTGGTTAAGCTGCATATCGTAATCTCATTGAAAATGATATTTATATTGAACCATATTCCTAATCCTATTAAAAACAAGGGAATCACGTATCAACTATAAATTTTGGTTACCGAGGGATTGTTTATTCTAAGTAGACAACGCCTGACTAGATTCGACATAGTATGATACTGAGCAAGATAAAAAGTCTTTCAAACAACAGTAATACTAAAAGTGGGAGGCTTAGTCAAGTAATGGTGGAGACTGGAGACTCTCTTGAGGAATATGATGGCGACAAAGACTCAGTGCTGCGAGTGTCTATGGAGAGTTATGCAAGCTGCAATACCTCATACCAAGTACAAGGACAGAATCACCAAGGTGAAGCTTCAAAAGATATGACCATTTTACTTCATCCGTGGAGCTAAGTGTCAGTGAGAGCATGGTTGTATCGTCTCTAAGACACAGGTACACTGGAATCTCTCCCGGCACATTTTCGTGCAGAGGTTGAGCAACCGGCCATTGCTCATACAAGCAATGCTGCAGGGCTGAAAGCTGGTTTCTTAGTGATACTCGAGGTTTTGATCTTAGTGTTGTTTCCATATGTGAATTGATTTCTAGGTTTTAATATCCATAATTATTAGGATTATTTCATTATCTTATATTATATACACATACATATATGCGTGTGTAATTGGGAATTACAGCCAAAAGAGCACTAAAATCAACTTCAAATTCATCCTTATACTTTTAAATCCTATGAACAAGTATTGAATAACGTAAAAACAATCTAAACAAACAGATACATAGAAACAGATAATCAAAAGATCAAAATGAAAACAAAAACAGACGAAATTTAAACATGTATAAAAAAGATCAAAACTAGAGATTTGTGTCGTTCGTGTTCTTACATGAACAGGATGCTCGACCCGATCTTCATTACGATTGTGATGAACTACGAACAAAACCAATACAGCGATAACGAACAGCCCAAACAACGCACAGATCCAATGTGAAAGCCTCCTTCGAACCGGGCGCCGGTAATCGGTGGCCCGCCGCCGCATCTTACAAACCAAATACCCTCCACAATTCGACCACCAAATCGAGACTTCTCAAATACCCTTCTCATCAGATTCGATCATAAACGAAAATTTTCAAGGAAAATTTTGTTACACAATCACTCCACCGCTCTTCTTTTTTTACACTCTATGAAAGCTCAAAACAAACAACGCAAAAGAGACAACAACAAAGACAACTGTGAGGTCTGCTTTTAGTGCGAATCAAAGGCCTATATGAATAAGAACAGACGGTTACGGGATCTGGGTTTTCTTTGTGTTAGCATGAAGAGTTAAAGGTAAAGACTTTAACAAGAGAGGAAGGGTTTTTTCCCGTGTTTTTATTGGTTCAGTATTTTGGTTTATAGATATGCAAAAGAGAGGGAAACGACAATGAAAAGAGAATAGAACAAGCACACGAGACCATGTCATAAATCTGTGTGTGTTTTATTTTCGGGTAAACTATCCTACCGGTCATCAATGTTTTATATATATCTCATTTTGATCATTAATTTTTACATAAAATAGTTATTTATATTGAGTGTTTTTTTATTTTAATTATGAATCATTAAAAAATTAATAGTGATATTATGAAATATATAGTTATAATAAAAAATTATATCAATATTGTTATTGGTTTGTTATCATGTTAATCTTTCCTACTTTAGAATCTTATATTAGATTCAGATATACGATTTACGTTCGTGAATAATTTTCTCACGTAGTTCGATTTTAATTTGTGGTTTGTTAATGATCTTTCAATAGTTTGATCTTATTTTGTGATTCATTTGTCAATATAATCATATTAGTTCGTATTTAACTTTTATTCGAATTTATTTAGTTAGATTTTCAAACTTTTTGTTGTATGATTATTTTGTAATCTTAATGACTAGTTCCTTGTGTTCATGATTATATGAAAATATTTTATATTTTAATTTACGAATTTGATAAACTTTCATTGTAATTTTTAAGCACGGTTGACAAGAATGTATTATGATCATTTTTTTTTTTTGCTTGTTTGTAGGTTATAAATAGACAAATTTATAAAATTTTAGGAGTAGAAAATATAATTTTAATAGAAAAATGTATATTTAAAATATATAAAAATTTAAAATTTTTAAATTCATGCAATCGAAATTGAATATCTAATTGAAATAATCTCTGAATAGTATTAAATTAACCCAACAAATCTAAAACAAAAGACAGACCATCGATTTCTAAACTCGGTAATATGGTAAATCAATATACATATAAACCCTGCAAAATAATAATTCAAAAGCTCTAATGCAAGAGCTCGGACAAAAATGTATGATCGGCGTTACGATACAAGCCGGAAGCATTGCGATGCGAGCCGACGACGTACGTCGGCTGAACGGAACGCTAGCTGTTCTAGGTGAGGAGAGTTTATTTCGAAGCACCATTAGGCAACTCGGCAGATTTGGTTGCACCCGATGGGTTGAGTTCATCCCATGCTTCAATCCATGTCAGCATAGCATCTGCGAGCTTGTCGAAGTAGTCGTCGACCTTGCCGAGCTTCTCCTTCACCTGCTTGGCGAGTTCGACGTAGCATTTTTGAACGCTGGTGCAATCCTTCGGGAGGGTGACCGATTGGAAGAACGGGATCAACTCTTCTTGCCAGTAAATCCCTTTGTATTCTTTCTTAAGGTTCACGAACGGGTTGCTCGCTTTGCTGTGCCAAATGTATGGCAATCCGGTCTTCACTCCCCATCCGAGATGATCACAAATAACCTGAGTAAGAACGGGCATATGATCAACGGCTGAAGTTTAATAGGAAGAGTATATACGGGCGTAGCGAAGAAGATAAGGTACCTTAGTGCACCAGCCGGCCCACATATCATCGTATCGTCCGATAGGCTGGCCGTCACCCATGAGTCCGAAGTACATTGCCGGACCGATCAATTCCCGATTGAATGCGAGGTTCATACCACACATGGGAAAGATGGTTCCCTTTGGTATCGTCATAACAGCATCGACATACCTGATCGAAATTAGACATGACATGATTAAGCAAAAACATAAATAATAAACCGAACACAAAACATTACGATTTGAATCGGTTTTTGATTTCGATTTCTTTGCTAGTGATCATCAACATCGAAGGTTATATATGTACTATACCTTGTGTTCCTCTCAAGAGGCTTGACAAGCTGAGTTGGCGCATCATAATCCGGGATGTTGAGCCAGAGACCGTGAGACACGGCAGTGGGAACACCCTCCCGGAGGCTGAACGGGTACCCGCGAACAAAATCCGCACCGGACTGGTACGGATCGTAAAGGGTGTTGAAGAAAAATGGAGTGGAAGGACTCAAGAGGTTCTTCATGTGCTGCTCCAATGCATTAATGTCATTTCCAGATCGATCTTTAGCAACCTATAAAAAAACCAAGCAGCCTCCAACATCAGGTTCACAATTCGAGTCAAGAACCATAAACAAAACATTGAAATCATCACATCAAGATCCAAAGCTTTAAATAAAATAAACCCGATTCCGAATCTCGATAGTTTGTTGAAACCCAGATCTCTAAAAACACGACAACAGACTAAACAAATTTAATCAAATGTTTGAGCTTACGAAGCAATCATCGTCGATGGTATAGATGTACTTCTTTTTGGAAACCATGTAGCCGAAGCACCTACAAGCAGAATCCTTGAAGGAGATACAATAAGCTTTAGGACCCAGAATCCTGTTGATGTCGTTCCTGTTGTAAAGCTCATAATCGAATCCTTGGGGGACTCTGATGGTCTTCGAAGGATCGCCGTCTTGGACTATGATGAGATGGTAAGGCTGGAAAAATGGTCTCCACATCTCCAAGAAATCCAAGTTCCGAATGGTGGGAATCACGATGTCAAGCTCGTCTTTCAACAGCGGATCTGGTGAGTTAATCGCTGGATCCGCCATTGATGAGAGCTTGGAGTTTCGGAGCAACAGCGAAGTTACAGTGAAGCAAGGCAAATCTGAGAATATAACAGGGGAAGAGGGAACGCGGCTGTGTGTTATAAAGAGGGAATTATACGACACTTATGGCACGTGCGAAGAAAATAATGTGACTGTTAGTATTAAAACAGCTTGATTCACGCGTACACCTGTCCATGGTCGAAATTACACTTGAAATTTAATATTAATTAAAAGGTTATTAGGTGATTGATTATTTCTGTTCTATTTTGTACATTTTTCTTTATTGTTTTAAAAAAACATAATATATGATTATTTTTTATTTTTATTTAGTTAATATATAGTCACCACAAATTAATTATCGTTAAATATTTTTATATAATAACACATTTGAATCATGTTATTTACAAGTTCTTTTAATCTAAACCTCCGATTAAATAATATCATGTATTATGTCTCGTGTCACCATTCGATTGGAGAATTTAAAATTATTTTAATTTAATATATTTATTTTTCATCAATTATATAGTGATATGGTCACCTTCTTATTGAAAGAAAACAAAGCAAAGTAAATTAAGACATAATGGATTTGAAATCTAAATGAAAATGATTATATATTAATTAAATAAAAAACGAAAGTAATCATATATTATATTTTTTAAAATCAATGAATAAAAATGAATACATAAGAATAAATGATCATTAGTGTAATTAAACTTAAATAAAATGATACTTTTTATTATATTGCATGCATTATAACGTGTTTAAAGTTTTCTTTATTAATATGAGATAAGTATAAAGTAATATTTATTCGAAGATAATTCTTAATCATTTAACATTAAACACTTATACTTTTAATATTTATGATACTTAAACTCGAAACTTAAAAAATAATAACAATCATTTCACCATAAAAATCACTTAATTTGTGCATCTGTCTAAAATTTAAATCAACGTGGAGGCGACTATTCCAGCTAATTTTCAAACTCCAAATTCAAATTCGCCGGTGAGGTGACTTTGACAGCTGTACCGACGTGTGTATAGGTCAACCAAAAAGTTATGCCACCGGAGATACGTGGCGCGTTGGCAGAGGAAGGTCAACTTTGTTTGGTTTTCCGACACGAATGGCTGGATCTTTTTAGCACTATATGGGCGGGAATTGGGAAAAAGTCTTGCTTTCAATTTCCACGAAGAATAAATAAATAAACAATGTAGATACTCTTTCGATTATAAAATATTTTTAATTAAAACATTTAATCCTAAGTAATTATAGGATAAAATATACAAATGCTTAACTATAAGATACTGTTTTATTAAATACATCGACTAATAGATGTTATAAAATAATTATTTGATTATAAAATATTACTTTGTTGAATCATTTAACGATTAAAAATTATAAAAAAGATCACTCGACTATTAATTATGTTACAAACTCATCATTTTCCGTAAAATTTATGATTGTCTAAACTAGATGTTAACATGATAACTGAATATGATAGTCATTTGTGATTCTAAGATCAGATTTTATTATATTACACAGTCAACATGTTAATTTAATAAAAATAAATAAATTTAAAATATAATAAATAGTCAAAATGATTATTCTTATAATTTTTAATAGTAAAAGAACTTAACAAAACAACACCCTACAATCAAAAGATTATTTTATAACTTTTAATAATCAAGAGACTTAATAAAATAATATTTTATAATCAGGATCATTTGTATACTTTACCATAATTATAAAAGCAGCATTCATAAAAATCACAAAACAGTTATTATTGTAGAATAATTTGTTTGGATCGAACTAGTGAAAGAGGAAAGAGTATTGTTTTGATCATTGAACAATTTTTTCTATCAATTTTGTCCTAATTGAGATAATAACACATTTGATCCTTGTTACTTAAACATTCTATCAATTTGATCCAACCACTGAGCCAAGTTTATTATTTCTTTCATACATACAACCACAAGAAATCAAAATGCTTACTCTGATCAGCAAGAAGGATTTCTAAGGAATTAACATAATGGCCTACAATGTGAAAAGATCTAAATGCTTCTTATCCTACATTTTCATTTATGCGCTTCGATTAGGAGCAAAAGAACTTGGAGCAATGTAAGAGAAGCTCCTCAAAATGGGGGGGGGGGGGAATCAACTAATAATCAAAGCGAAAGACATTGTACCCTATCAGGGAGATTCTTAGGGATCCGTAGTGCGACAACATATCTTTTTCTTTGGGAGAATTTCTGAGAACTCGTAACTGCATTCGAGGACGATGAGATCTCAACCCCATCAGCTTGCCAGCTGCTATGGAACTTGACAAAATGATTGATGACTGAAACCTTCTCTAGATTCTGACATTCCAGTCTCAAGTCCAAGATTGAGGCTCTTTTGTCCAGACTGCTTAAATACCAGAGCAAATATTAGACACAAAGTCACAATCATGATGAGGTTAGGGCAAAACCATAAATACAGCATCAGGAATCAAACTAACGAAAATAATCTAGACTTGGCAATATTAGACGTGGCATTATGCATGACGAACACCCTTTTCCTGAAACTCACATTAAATACTCAATTGCAACTTTAAAGCAGTTTGCATCAAATGGATGGGCTGTGACGGAAGTTCTTACCACAAAATGTTGAACTTCAAGATTCATAATAGTAAACAGGTAAACTAGATACTATATTGTGCACAAAGATGCCGGTAAAAAGTTTATGCAAGTTACCTCTGTAAAACATTTTCCAGCATCTTTGCCCTGATGAAAAACTCTTCTGCAGCCTTTAAGATGGATTGATTTCTCTCCTCCCTAAGCTTTTCAGAGAGACTAAAAGCAGAAAGACGAATACTGAGATTAAAAAAAACATTACAAGATAGTATGCTAATAAAAAGATCCCCAGATAAGAGAGTTAAAACAGAGCTCAAGGATTTCAAAATTGATTAACCAGTACTTACGTGCTTCCACTCTCAGGAAGAGTAGCTGTATCACTTTCAGGTATATACGCCATGCTGCATGCATCTCCTAAAACCGATCTAGCAACAAAATAGACCAGAGTCTCATAGTTTTTGCAGGCATCTGCCGAAAGAACTACCCTAGGAGGAGCATGGAGTAGCTGCTGCATAAGCTGTGTGGTTGAAACAAGTCTTCTTTTTGACCTAAGCACTGGTGGCAACCAATCTTCAAAAAATTCAGGTTCATTTTCAACCTGCAATTAAAACCAATGTGAGTAAGATGAGAACTGTCGGAGTTTAAGGAAGGAATAACAAATATTCAAGATAGTTGACATCGAACACACCTTCTCAATCAATCGATTTGCTGCATGAGCCCACTCCCCTTCTGCCACACTGTAATCAACAGACAAGTCCAAAAAAAGGAAAAACACAACGATAGTAACACAAAAATAGCAATCAGTTTTAAATTTTAACAAATTACCATTCAGAATCGTTATAGCACTTTGGATCATTAATATGCATAACGTTAAAAGCAATTGCAACAAATGGGATATTGACTGCACTCACCTTATGTCCTGAGGCCCTTGAGAACCCTGGGTCACTTCTTTATGCCATGGTAGAAACTCATATGTCATACTTTTGCGCTTCTTTCTTCTCACAACCAAATTATGCTTCACAATATCAGGTGGAAGTGAAGGAGGGGAGATAAACTCACTTGCTATTGGCATAAAGTTTGAGCTTTGTCGGGCTTTAACCAGAGGACTAGCGTCAGTGGCAGTATTAAACTGCTCACTTGCATGAACATGCAAACTGTCGGAAGGCTGACCAACAATGAAAGCTTTTTCTGTAGCATTCATAATGGCAATTTTCCGAGCATCATATATGGGCAACATTTTCCCATTTTTAATTGCCCCATACTGATCAACAAACAAGGATGGAGCCATCTGGGGACTGATCCGAGAGTGTTCACCACTGATATTAGCAGCTGAATTATCGGAATTGGAGAAATGTTGGGAATCATTCCGAACAAATGGCAGCATAGTATTAGTAGATAAATGTGTATTGTGGTTATCTCCAGTGTTTGGTAAAGAGCTTTGAATTTTAGAATCTCCAGAAGGAACTAAAGGACGACCAACCGAGGCATCTTTCATCATAGAATTTGATACATAAGATAATTGCTCCATGCCTTGGGAACTTAACTGCTGAGCATCCAACCTAGAGTCTGGAGTTGGACCTTTAAATCTTTTAACACTCCTATTACTAGGATCAACCTCTTTATTTTTCATAGCCTGCAACTGATGCAACAAGGAATAGTTCTGTTGTACAGCATTATTTGGTCTTAAAGAACAGCCAAAAGCTTCAATGTCCTTTTGCATACTTGCAGGATTTTGAATGGAAGTATTCTCCTGCAATACCAGCTGGGATTTTGCTGGTTTCTCTTCTCCAACAAAGCTTTGTGGTTTAGCACAGTCTGCAGGGAACTCAGATTGGCTACTATTTCCTGTTTGAGCAATTTGATCATCTACTAGCTTCTCTGTTACAGGAGGAGTTGTTCCTGAGTTACTATGGGGATCCAACAAATTTTGTGACGCTGGAGAAAATTTAGCTCCTAATAGATGTTCTGGGGATGAAACACTGGTCCGTACATTCAGCATTTTCGTAAAAGCATCTTGCTGAGAAGATTCAGCAGCAGAAGGTTGAGAAGCTGACATAGCCTCCAACACTGGAAACTGCAGGCTTGGATCACGTGCATGGTTTTGGTTGCCAATGGTACTACTTGGGAAAGAAGTCTCAGAAGAAGAGAAGTCATTATCGGGAGAAGTTTTGGGTATATGAGGTGTTGATTTCATTCCCAATTGAGTAGTTTGAGCTCTCTCAGACACGTCATCAATCTGCTTCAAATGAGATGCCAACCCATCAAAAGTTGCATTGACAGATTCATCTGGTGTTACTTGTCTACTCGCACCAATAGCATCCAGGCTTTGAAGATGACCTTTTAAATAAGGATAACCAGAGGTAAAACCAACGGAAATGTTTTCCTGGATATTATATTGTGAGCCTTTATTCCTAATATCTTCACGGGATGCCCCATGAGTCAAGGAGTGAATAGAAGTTGTTGCACTCAACCGTGTATGATCCTTCCTTCCTACCTCAGAAGAGACATGGACTGAATTTAAAGAATTAACTCCTTGCAGAGAACTCTGAGATGAAATTACATGATCCTGAGCGTTAAACCTTCGAGATGGAGGACCCAGTTTTAAACCGAAACCCTGAGATGCAGAACGTTTATTATACTCGAACTGGCCTACTGATCCATCAGAAGTTTCTGTATCTGGCATTTCAGATGAGTGATTGCACTCAGAAGAGCTTAAGTGTGTTGCAGTACCATGTTCCCTTGTCTGATCGACCTTTTGAAAAAGCTCTAACATATTTTTACTGCAAAAATTTTGAATATTCAGTGCACAATAAAGGAAGAAAGAGGAAACCATCACAAAAAAAATAATAAGGAAAGCGGAAGAGCTGGCAGTACCATATAAAACAAAATTTCAAATACCAAATGATGATGATGAATGAGTTTTTACTATCACAGTAATACAATCCAAAAGGCTATTTGCTAACATCTAAGTTACATCCATAATAAAATTTGAGAAAAGCAATGTTCAAGTCAAGCTAAAAAGTAAAAATTGAGAACCGCAAATATTCACCTACCTAATTGGCGCTGTCTTGTTTGGCACAAAACCAACAAAAGAATTCTCAGGCGCAGAACAATGATTTGAGCTTTTGGAAGGTACCTCATCTGCTTGAATGCCCTGAAAACAATCCCAATATGGATAAAGGTTGATAAAAGAATGACAAAACAAAGAAAGGAAGTTGGCAATTTCACACCATTTACATACATGACCAAGCAAAGAAACTAACCTTCTCAGTGTCTGTAGACTCTCCAGTAGCATGACAAGTATATTTTGACTGCCCATAAGAAGGTTCAACCTCCGCATCCAGATGAAATTTACGGGTTCCATACGGTTTATGACTAACTTGAACAGATGACTTCTGTTTTCCTCCCAGTGGATCATTCTCATCCAACCAGACATTGTCTCTAATGCCACTGGTGGAAGTATACTCGGATAAGTTAGAGTGAATACTGTCATTTGAATTTTCTTTTACACTAAGGTTATCCATATTTGCTCCAGAAACTCCCTTCTCCAAATAATTATTTCCGGATGAATCCAAAGTTTGAGGGATCTTATACAGATTTTGCTGATATTCTGCTTGCACCCCGCTTGGTCCAGAGTTTACTTTAGCATCAACACTTCTCCAGATAGTAAAATTATGGCCATTTGGAAGTTGCTGGTTACTCTCATTGGTGACCCATCTTGTTCTTGAATCTGTTATTGCAGCAACGTTGTCCTGATCAAAACCTTCCTTATTCACTTCTGGGCTTCTGAAGCCAGAATTCACATTCAATGATTCATTATTAGAACAAGGAACAGGACGATCAAGAGGAGAACCATGACCTATCACATACATAGAACCTCTGTTATCATTATTCTGAGAAGGTTGCAATGAGCTTTCAGTATCACGACTTTTTGATATGGCACCACCACCATGTGATGCAGACTCAATGAAGTTCCAGTTGTTTGGCTTATTGTGAATCTGACTACGAGGATCATATGCAACTATTCCTTGGGAACTTGAAATGCTCTTTGCACTTACTTGCACATTAGGATTCTGAACAACATTCCCTAATCGTCGAACACTTTCATCTACATGCTTTTGTTGAGGACTCTGATATAACCATTTGCTTCGTTCTTCTGTTGATTGTTGAACAAATCTACGAGGGGAATCAGTTTGCATTCTCCTTGTCCGTTCATTTGCAGTCTGGGCTCCTAATTGCTGAACCTCGGGAACACTATAAAAGTCAAGATTGATATTGACATCTATAGACTCGGGTAAAGGATTAGAGCTTGGTGTCAAGGCATTGTGCAAGTTGTCATCAGCCCAAGGGGATTGCTGTTTGCTGCTATCATTGACAATTGATGCTGGCATGCTCCCACTTGGAGGTTCACAATTCTGCAAACCCAAACCAATCCACTCCTCCTGTACCCCTATATCATTACTGGATCTTTCTGCTACAGCAGACTGCATAAGAGCGCTCCAACTTCCACTTTGCAGAGAAGGAAATCCCCCTAAAGACTCTGTACTATCCAACACTGAACCCAGATTGGTGCTCTTTCCAAAGACATCCCACATACTGTCATCTGAACCAAACAAAATCTTTTCTTCAATTGGATCCAGTGTAGCCACATTTTGGGAGGAGGGCACCTGAATTGCCGACTTCTCCAGGGATGTTTCTGGAGGACTGCAATGATCATTCCTCTGAGGAGACTCCTGCATCACTGCATTTTTTGGCTGGATAGCCATTTGCTGCAAGTTTTCTGAATGAAATAGACTATTTAAACCTTGAGCAGTCACAGCCCCAAATAAATCTTTATCCTGATCACCTTGTCTAGAAACCAAAGTTCCATCTTGCAAACCAACTTGATCTGAAAACATAGCATGCTGATTACCTGGAAAGGAATTACTGCTGGCTGGCACCTGCTGCATTAAAGCCTTATCCATTTGGAGAGAAGAGTATTGATGTGGAATTCCACTTGCACTACCAGTAGAAATCCCATAAAATGATTGATCAACTTGTTGAGGAACCAAACCCGTCAAATGCTTCTGGCCTTGCTCAGGGGAAAACATACGTCCACCAGAGGATCGCTGCATGGCTGAAGAGGCACCATGTTGTAGCCAATTTGCATTTGGTGTCATGTGCTCAGGCTGCCAGGTATAATTTAAAGCATCACGGACAGGAACACCATTGATTGGAACTGGACAGAGACCATCTGATACCTGTCTAGCAACAGCGTAAACCTGATCCGTAGAGCTCAACTGCCTTGTTTCTGGTAGGTGAAACGGTGGCTTTGGAAGTTGTTGTCTCATTAATTCTTGCATTATATCATGTTGCTGTAGCAGCTGCATATCAGTCATTCCTGATTGCTGCCTTGGCAATGATTGGACAGGATGCTGTCCACTAATTTGTTGTTGTCCTCCAAAAAAATCATAATTTTTGGGAGATTCAGTGGAGTCCAACCTCAATGGATTCTTTTGATGAAAACCAGGGCCATTTCCTATTGGTGAATCAAGAACTGATAAACTTCTAGGTGCCATATCCACTCCCAATAAGTTTGTTTCCTTCTGCCTTGCCTGGAAAGACTGATGCCCTTGATTATAGCCATTTGCGATTGATGATTGGTTTCGCAATTGACTTCTAGCAAATTCAGGCCTTGGACCTGATTTTGTGAAGTTCAGCCCATGCAGCAGGCTTGAAGACTGACCACTATGTCTTCTGTCAGGCTCTGCTAATGCCAAAGGAAAATAATAATGCAACTAAAAAGTGGTTTAGAAGTATGTAACAACAATGGACTAAGATCTTGGAACAACAATTGCTGTACCAGAGCAAGTAGAAACTAAAACAGTCAAAATGCATTAATTATTACCTAATTGATGAACACTTGAATTCGTCAAACTGGAAACAAGAGACCCACCAACTTGACTCTGGATTCCAACCCACAAATTGTTACTTAAGCCAACCTGTGATTGATGCTGGTCCTGGGAGAAACTCTCTTGGCCAAGGAAATTATGGATCCTGTCCCCAATTCCGTTACCAGGCATAGGTAATCAAAGCCAAAATATTCCAAAGATAAAATTTTGGGAGAAGAAAATTACTACCTGCAAGAATAAGAACTAAGTTAAAGTTTTCACATGCCTGAAATTCCATTACAGAGAACAAAAGCTTGAAAACTCAACCTTATGAAGACATGATCTTTTTAATAAGCTTCAGATACAACTTATTCAATAAAAAAATTCTCAAAATTCTTAAACCATATAATCTTTTTAAAAAATAAATCTTTGAACTTCAGGGGTGTGTCTACTCTTGGATTATTAAAACTGACAGTGACAGACCTTGAATAAAGTATATAACCAATTTTTGTTGACAATATGAAAAACACAAGAAAGATTTGCACTTATTAAATTTATATCTATTTGGTTCTCAGTAAAATAAATCACGCTTGGCATTTGAAAAGCAACATGCTTCAAAGTTGACAGAAACATACCCTACATTCACACTATTGATTTGAAAACCCTTGGTAACTTATGATGCCAAATCAAAATGTTAGTTCGGTGTGAAAAAAGAAGTCATGTTATAATTACTTTAATTTTGAGAAAAAAGAGAAATAGCTTATTATCATTAGATTTTCACCCTATCCCAGTAAAACAAATAAGCTTGATGTAAATATCTTCCCTTCACCTAGAAGTAAAGAAAACAGAGGCGCCTTCACTTTTTCTGTTGAATGAAACTACCAACACAAAAGGAAACATAAATCTATTTCCTGTATGGAACAAGAAGAGGTGAATAATCAAGCACAAAAAGTGCAGTACCGCACCGAACAAAGGTGAATTATCTCACATTATCTATGGAGTAGTCAACAATGTGAATGACCACACATTTTTCTTGTATAGAACCTTCACTTTTTTTGCAATCAAACTAAATTCTAATATAACATAAATTCTCAAAGCTTGACATTCTCCTCAAGTTAACTACTATAGGTCAGCCATTTTCATGAAACCAAACCAGAACTATAAAACAAATAACTTTACTTCCATTCGGACTTTCTCTAGCCCACATTCATGTTCATTCTCAAAGTTTATTATATGGCACCACAACACAACCAAGGAAGCCTAAAAAGAAAAGACGTTATTATGGATATAAATTTCCATGCATTCAATTCAGGCAGTCAATCTACCTAAAGGTTTTGCTCTGAATTCATCATCAGTAGCAAGTTGTTCACCCATGAACAGAAACAAAAAAGAAACATCAAAGGATACCATAGCAAGCTCAATGAACTCCAAATACAACGAAACGGAGAGGAACATTCAAGAAGCAACCAAAGCAATCACTAACTGTGAAAAAAATTAAAGCCTCTCGCAGAGTGTAAAGAGAAGAACAATCATTTGTTTTGCTCAATTTAAACTTAGCAGTTGCTCAAAATAAAAATTCCCTCAGTATCCTCCATTTTTTCCAGGCAATCAAACAGACGCTAAAACTCAAGCATTACGTGAAAAAAACTCAAATTTCTAACCAAGGCAACAAAAGATTGAAACAACAACAAGCATTTCCCACCTCTAGAACACCAGAGCCCTAACACAGATTCAGCATCTCGATATGAGCTAGGCAAACAAAACATTGTAGTTTCCGGGGAAATGAATATAACTGTACTAACAATAAATTAGAGAAGCCTTCCAAATTGAGCTCGAAAAATCGATCTTGAAGAGTGTCAAAATTGTGGGGCGGAAAACCAAAAAGTTAGGGTTTGAAAGCGAAAGAGATTTTTTTGGCTGAAGAGAGATAAAGTGAGTTAATTAGTGCGAAATTTTCCACGATCAGAGAGAGAGAGAGAGAGAGATGAGAAGCCAAATGAGGTCTGGATCCGAAGGTAAGGTTTGGAGCCGAAACTGAAAGGGATAGAAGAGAGATGGTCGGTTAACCAAATAAACCGAATCAATTTAGCACAATGTCTATTTTTATCATTTAAAATTTTAATTTTTGAAATATTAAATATATATATATATATATTTAAAAATAAATATTAGAGTTAAATTATAAAATGTTTTTTTATTGATTTTAAAATTTTAAATTATTATTTTATATTGTACGATTTCTAAAAGTATTTCGTATTATTTCAAAACAAAATTAAATTTTTATAATAATATAGATTAATCTACAATAATTTTGAACAAATTTTATATATGTTGAAAACATTTTGATGTTTCGATATAACAAATTAAGTTAAATGAATTTTAAGATTTTCTAAGTATATTCGATGTAATTATTTGAATATCAAAATATTACTCCAAGACTTTCAAAGTTCATTTTAATCCTTACTAAAGTGTAAAATTGTGTTTTATACTTAAACTAATTTCAAAACAATTTTACAAAATATCTCGACCATTGATCAGGGGGAATCAGTACCCCTTGGGGGAAATTGGTTCCCTCCGAGCATTCTGTTTTTCTCAGAGTCAAACCATTCAGGGGGGAATCGGTTCCCTATGGACAATCTGTAATTTTTGGCTTTGAAATGGTTCGAAATACTTTGTAAAATTATTTTGAAATTAGTTTAAGTATAAAACACAATTTTACACTGTAGTGAAGATTAAAATGAACTTTGAAAGACTTGGAGTAATATTTTGATATTCGAATAATTACATCGAATATACTTTGAAAATCTTTTGTAAAATCTTAAAATTCATTTAACTTAATTTGTTATATCGAAACATCAAAATGTTTTCAAAAATCTCCCCCTTTTTGATATAACAAAACATTTGAGTAATTTTAAAATTTTGAAATTACTCTCCTTTACTCTAACACTTCTCTCTCTTAACACCTTAACACTTCTCCCCTTTTTGTTAAATAAAAAAGAATTCAATCTTTGAAGTTCAAAATAACTTAGGAGAGTAAGTAGTAAATTTGATTTTTTTTTAAAATCATTTGAAAAATCAAAGCTCCCCCTCATTAAATGCATTCCAATCAAAATTTAGCTTTAAGAACTTGACATTTAAAAAAAATTGAATTTCTACAAAGAATAACAAACATGTTAGTAGCACATGAAATTCAATATATCCAAGACTAAAATACTTTATGCAATATCAATATTTGAAATTAAGTGCATATGTATAAAATTTTCCAGAAATGTTATGCATTTTAAAATTTTAATATCAATTGTTAGAGAGATGTCATTTGCATTAAAACCAATTTTGACCAAAATTTTATTATGATGAACTAAAAAAAATCATTAAAAATTAAAATGTTCATCATAACCAATTTTTTTTTAACATACATGAGATTAAAAACAATGCATAATCATTTAATATCAAAACTCGTGCATGCATAAATTGTCTAATTTTAAAATGATTTCCTTTCTTCAAAGGACAAGTATGTTCCATATGACTATGATAATGGCAATGTGAGCATTTTGCCATA
Organism: Hibiscus syriacus; assembly: GCF_006381635.1. NCBI lineage: Eukaryota > Viridiplantae > Streptophyta > Magnoliopsida > Malvales > Malvaceae > Hibiscus > Hibiscus syriacus. The sequence continues at coordinate 1,006,637 of NW_024062784.1, read as the reverse complement.
TTTAAACATAACAGTTTATTTTTAGAAATTAATTATTTTTCTTTTATTAAGCTTTCAAGCTTAACTCCTAACTCGAAATTTTCTTTTTCTAAATCATTTATTTTGATTTTTGAAAACTCTAAATTATTTTTTAAAATTTCATTTTGATTTTCAAAATCAACTTTTGCTTTCAAAATCAAATTATCATTAATTTTGAGTTTTGAAATTAATTTCGTATATTTGGAATTCATGGTCTCAAATCCCAAATACAACCTATTATAAGCATCTTGTAACTCATCAAAAGTAACTGAATTAAATTCATTTGAGTTAGAAGATACCTCGAATTCTTCTTGAGTGGTCATGAGGCATAGGTTGACTACTTCATCTTCATCATTGGAATCATCTTCGTCACTCCAAGATGCAACAAATGCATTCTTTCCCTTTTTCTTTAGAAGAGGACATTCATACTTGACGTGCCCCTTTCTTTGACAATTGAAATATACCAGGGGACTCTTCTTCTTGGTTGATTCATGTTTCACTTCCTTGGAAATCATGAATCTCTTGAGTTCCTTCAAGAGCTTGACCATCTCTTCTTCTTGTTCATCATCGTCTTCATCCACCTCATCACTTGAATCTTGATAGCTTTCATTGGTGGATTTGAAGGCATTGCCTACCTCCTCCTACTTATTCTTTTTATTGTTTTTCTTCTCTTCCCTTTCTTCATCTTACTTCAACATCATCTCATGAGTGAGAAGGGAACCAATTAGCTCGTCGAGAGTGAGAGACTTTATGTTTCTTGCTTCGATAATGGTCGTCTTCTTTGATTGCCACTCCTTTGGAAGAGAGTATATCATCTTCATCACAAGCTTCTCATTTGGGATTACTTCTCCATATCCCTTGAGACCGTTGATAATCACGGAAAATCTATCCGTCATAACTTTGATGTCTTTATCGGGTTTCATCTTGAAGTTCTCGTAGCTATGGTTGAGAAGACTTTTCTTTGATTCTCTCACTTCGTCTGTTCCTTCATGAGTGACTTGGAGCTTATCCCAAATCTCTTTGGCACTGGAACAAGATGAGATTCTTCCATATTCATTTGGGCCTAAAGCACATAATAGAATATGTATAGCCTTAGAATTAAGCTAGAAATATTTATGCTCTTCTCTACTCCAGTCGTTGTACTTGTCGGGTGGAGAGGAGTAATCGTCCATGATTAAGTTCCAAGCTCCTAGATTGTAGGATTGAATGAAATACATCATCTTATTCTTCCAATGTGCATAATTTGCTCCATTGAAAAAAGGTGGCTTGTTTACCGGTTGTGAATCCATTATAGGATATTCTTCAAGATAATAAGCACCGAAGGAAAAATTCATTTCTTTGTCGGTTGCGTCGGGAATTGGTAGAGCTTATTCGAGGACCGTCTCAAGGTGGTTAAACCTTCTTAACGAGTTAGACTCTGATGCCAATTGTTAGGATTTTCGGAAGCTTGAATCAACAACCGGAATGGTTTGCAAAGAGGGGGCGAAATGGTTTTGTGTTTAGGGAGTAAGGAGATTGAAAGATAGAGAATTGCACAACGATTTATAGTGGTTCGACTTTCTCAATCAAAGTCTATGTCCACTACCTTAGCTCCTCACCAAGGATTTTCCAATAAATTCACTAATTTGCTATTTCTTTTGAGGATAAAGAGTAACCTTACAAACTCCCTCGTTTTTCTGGGCTAAACTAGAACCTTTCCCTAGCTTTTACACGGGCTAAGCTAGAACCTTTCCCATTTAGAAAATGATAAAAGATGTAAACAAGAAAACCTCTCTAAGGTAGGTGTTTACAAGATTGAGCTCACAAGAACAAAATATTTACAAGAGAAATATGAAATAAGATTGAAAAACTCTTCTCTTGTGTTTGATTGCTTGGATAGTTGTTCTCTTGCTTCTTCAAGTGTCCTTAACTTGTATTTATAGCTTGGAATGTGTTTGAAGTCGTATATAGTCGTTGGGGATGTTTTGGAGCCGTTTGGAGATGAGAATCCATTATTAAAACAGCTTGGAGCGTGGGGGGAATCGATACCCCCTCATAGGGAATCGATTCCCTAAGTGTAAAATTCAAATATTTCGACCGTTGATCATGGGGGAATCGGTTCCCTCCGAGCATTATGTTTTTCTCAGAGCCAAACCATTCAGGGGGAATCGGTTCCCTATGGACAATCTGGAATTTTTGGCTTTGAAACGGTTTGAAATACTTTGTAATTTTTTTTTGAAATTAATTTAAGTATAAAACACAATTTTACACTTTAGTAAGGATTAAAATGAACTTTGAAAGACTTTGAGTAATATTTTGATATTCGAATAATTACATCGAATATACTTAAAAAAATCTTTTGTAAAATCTTAAAATTCATTTAACTTAATTTGTTATATCGAAACATCATAATATTTTCAATAATCTCCCCCTTCTTGATATAACAAAACATTTGAGTAATTTTAAGATTTTGAAATCAAGTTTGAAATTACTCCCCCTTACTCTAACACTTCTCTCCCTTACCACCTTAACAATTGAATCTATTCCCCCTGGGGGGAATCGGTTCCATCCGAGCATTTTGTTTTTCTCGGAGCTAAACCATTAAGGGGAATCGGTTCCTTATGGACAATCTGGAATTTTTGGCTTTGAAACGGTTCAAAATACTTTGTAAAATTGTTTTGAAATTAGTTTAAGTATAAAACACAATTTTACACTTTAGTAAGGATTAAAATGAACTTTGAAAGACTTTGAAACGGTCGAAATATTTGAATTTTACACTTAGGGAACCGATTCCCTATGAGGGGATACTGATTCCTCCCACGCTCCAAGCTGTTTTATAAATGGATTCTCATCTCCAAACGGCTCCAAAACATCCCCAACAGCTATATACAACTTCAAACACATTCCAAGCTATAAATACAAGCTAAGGACACTTGAAGAACCAAGAGAACAACTATCCAAGCAATCAAACACAAGAGAAGAGTTTTTCAATCTTATTTCATCTTTCTCTTGTAAATATTTTGTTATTGTGAGCTCAATATTGTAAACACCTACCTTAGAGATGTTTTCTTGTTTACATCTTTTATCCTTTGGTAAAGGGGAAAGGTTCTAGCTTAACCCATGTAAAATATAGGGAAAGATTCTAGTTTAGCCCGGAAAAACTAGGGAGTTTATAAGGTTACTCTTTATCCTCAAAAGAAATAACAAATTAGTGAATTTGTTGGAAAATCCTTGGTGATGAGCTAAGGTAGTGGACGTAGTCTTTGATTGAGAAAGTCCGTGCAATTTTCTAACTTTCAATCTCCTTACTCCCTAAACACAAAACCGTTCTGGTTGTTGATTCGAGCTTCCGAAAATCCTAACAATATATTTATTATAGGAGAAAAATGATTTTTTAATATTTAAAATCTTTAGATTTTTAAAAAATATAATATAATTTTAAATTTTATCTTCCATGCAATGTGATTCTTAAATTGAAAAAGAAAACTATACAAAATTAAATTTTCAAAGATATATTAACAAAAATTTAAAATATTGAGAGTAAGAATTTATCGTCTTTCTTACGTCCCGTCTTTTATTATTATATTATTTTTTATGTTAGCATTCATATTTATATTTATTGATAATAATACTTATTTGTATCTTTAATTACTTTTAAAATTATTTAAATAAATTTTAAATTTTTATATATGATTTTATTTTCCTTATTTAGTGACTAGTTTGTGTTTGTTAAAATTTATGAAGTTCGATCAATCAATCAAAATATGCCAAGAGGAATGAATTGGTTTTTTGAAAATTTAGGGAGTAAAGAGAGAAATATTAGACAATTTGTACAATAATTTATAGTGGTTCAACTTCTTTAATGAAGTCTACATCCATTACCTAAGCTCATCACTTTGAATTTTTCAATAAATCCACTAATTTGTTCTCTATTTTTCAATGATCAATAGTAACCTTTATAATTTCATAGTTTTTTACTTTGCTAAACTATAACCAAAACCCTTTAACAAAAGACAATAAATATGTAAACACTAATACTTCTCTAGGTAGGTGTTTACAAAGATTTAGCTCACAAAAACATAATATAACGATATACAATTGAACTCAAAACACAAATATTTACAAGGTAAATAAAATAAGGATTCAAAAACTTTTCTCTTGTTTCTGATTTATTGGATAGGTGTTGGTAACATTTTTCAAGTGTCTTGAATTTGTTTTTATATGTTAGAATGAGATACTAGTCGTTTCTAGCCGTTGAAGATCAAAATAGTCGTGTAACACCCCCAACCCGTATCCCAACCCGGATACGAGTCAGAGATATTACATTGACTTTTAAAACACAACTCATTACAAATAATAGTAAAAGACTTGAACTTATATTACGAAAAATACAATAATATACATATGGTAATATAAGTTTACCAAAATATTTAGAGCATACACAACTTAACTCTTTAATTACATGCCAACGTCCATTTTCATAACAAAATGACCTACTGATTAAGTTGCTTCTGATCTGATAGTTGCAGGAGTAATGATGTCCAACTGCTTAACCTCGATCGTCTACTTTATCGGATCCTACGTGTGAAACACTCACACGCTAAGTCATCGACTTAGTGAGGCAATAATATAATAATAATATCAATAAATATAAATTAATTGCCAAAATGAGATGGGTTGCAGTAATAAGATGTATGTAAATAATGCAATAACCAAAACCATGTTTCTTACACATATACTTATCAAATTAACATTCATAAGTTCGCCTTAGTAAGTTCATTAGCCCATGGTACCATACAGAGAACCTAAGGTATGTGAGTATTGTGAGGTTGTGCGCTATGCTGTCATCACAGCTCGTATAATTGCACCTAAGTGCCACTTAGAATTGCACCGGAGTGCCGCGTAGAATTGCACCGTAGTGCCATATAATAATGTCCATAAGGACCACATATCATTCCTTAAGAATCATATACATATGCCAATGATCAAGTATGTGTCTCACCAGACCTCACACATGTTCTAAAGAATACATATATGTTCCGAAGGACCACATATCATTCCTTAAGAATCATATACATATACCAAGGATCAAGTAGGTGTCTCACCAGACCTCACACATGTTCCAAAGAATACATATATGTCCCGAATGACCACATAGACCCTCTACCCTTGGCATGCCAACTATACCTATAGTTCTCATTTACATAACACGGGCTTTCACAATTTATCTAATTTATATCACGTAGACATATTATTTCCATACCTTTATCATATAACTCATATAACATTTTCTTTCATATTCATGTCCCATAATGCATATGGTATGGATTCATGTCATACATCATCATATGAACTACGATCATGTATCAAAATATTGAATCTAGACTTATCACAAGTCTAGAACTGAATAAAATACATATTCATGCTATGCATATGCACTCACCTAGATTTTTTTGTCTTTCCCTCGATTGATCCTACTTTTCGATGGTTCCGGAACTCGATTAGGCTCAATATCTACATAAGCAAAATTTTCAAGATGATTATCAGATGCCTAAGTCTTGAAATTAACCTCTAATAGCATACCAATTTAAGGAATTGATAGTTTAGTCTCTTTTTTTTTTTATTATGGGGGAATCGGTTCCCCCCTGGGGGTATCGATTCCCCTCTAGCGTTCTGGAAATTCATATTCGTTTGAGGGGGTATCGATTCCCCTTGAATGGGTATCGATTCCCCTAGCCCAGAAATCCTATTTTGAGCTCGAAATTCACTTCATTTCAGCTTAAACCTTCATATTTTACTTCCTTTAATATTCCTAACTTCCAGACACATTTTTTAACTCATTTCTATTCCATAATCACTTCTTTAAACCCAAAATTCCATCATTTACATGGCATTCAATAATCACACTAAATTTTCAAGGTGTTCTAATTCCAATTCTAACACTTCATATCCCTTAATTAACTTGATGACAAGTCAAATCTCACTTCCAATTCTTATTATGAACTCTAATATAAGATTTCACTTTTCTACTTCATTTCTTTAATTATTCATATACTTCTCCTCTTGAGGTTTTAAAACAATTTAAACTTCCTTTAAGCTTAACTATTGCATAATGGTCATGAATCAACCATAAATTCATCAAGAAATTCACTAACAAGAAAATCTTACCTTAGCTTGGGTCTCACGTATGAAGAAGAATAAAGAAAAAGATGACTCTGGAAGCTTGTTTTAATTTCCTATACATCCACGTGGTTAATATAATACTAACCCCAAAATTATATTGCTATAAAAAGACCATTTTGTCCTTCTAATCTTCCTTCTTTATAATTCAATTCTACACAAAATAACTCAAATAAGTCATTGAACTCTTCCATCATTCTACTTAAATCACCAAATGCTGAAACTTTACAAATTAATCACTAACCCGGCATGGAGGATGTTACAAGTCGTTACCTACAACTTTTAAGGCATAATAGATCGATCATTTTACCAAAGGGATCGATCATTTTTCAAATATTTCGACCGTTATACCAAAGGGATCAATCCTTTTTCGGAAGGGATCGATCATTTTTCTCGATGGATTTATCATTTTGTCAAGAGATCGATCTCAAACTCACTGTTGTCCAAGGGATCGATTTTTTTTTCTCGAGGGGATCAATCCTTTGGTCAAGGGAACGATCATTTGGTCAAATGGATTGATCATTTTGCTAAGAGATCAATCCTTTGAGCCAGAGAAGCTTGGAAATATGACTTTAAAGTGCGAAAACAATCACACATGTTTTGAAAAGGTTAGACTAAGTTTGAAAAAATTTAAAAACATATTTTTAACTTTTATTTTGACTTCTAATTATTTTTGAAGACTTTAAATAAATTAAATTTAGTCCCAAAACATTTTACCCTTATTTGTTATATCAAAATATTAGTTATAAAGTGTTGTTAAAATGATAAATTATTATAAAGTAAATTACGTATTAAGTAAATGAATTACCAGTTTTGGCTTGTTTTAATACCTAAACTTTTAATTTTTTTTAAAATCATACTTAATGTTTGATTTTCATTTCATTCAGTACTTGTCATTAAAAACTTAACGCGCTTAGTACCCAAACTATCAGTTTTGGACCGTTTTATTACTTAAACTTTCACTTTTTTTAAAACTTAACAATAAATTTTGAACGGTTACTAAAGTGAAACAAAAGCAAAAATTTTTAATGACATGTACTAAAGCAAAACAAAAACAAAACTTTAAGTTCGAAAAAAATTGAAAGTTTAGGTATTAAAATGACTAAAATTGATAGTTTAAGCATTAACCTAATAACTATATCTCATGGATATGTAAAATACATGATTTCCAATCCTAACATGAAAGGAAGGGAAACAAAAACTCAATTTAAAGTAAATAAACATAATTCCATACTCAATCTCATTGATACATATGGAATTTTGTGGAAAACTGTTTTCGATAAAAGTTGTATGTACGACTTGGAGAAAGATATTTTATATCTCTCCTAACCCAATTTGTTTCATTCGCTATTGTAAGGATTTCTTACCTTTATCTCTTCCCACTTGATCAATTTGTTGATAAAAGCCAAAATAGATGATTTTAGTAAAAGAAGAATTGGGCTGAACTCGAATTAATAGCGACCATATCCAAGGCCTGAATCAACCGGGCCAGTCGGGTATGGACTTTGGACCTAATAAATGTTTCTATGAAAACGATTTCCACATTTTCAGTTTCAGTATCTTCTCTTTTCAGTATCTTCTCTTTGGCATTGCTTGTTATTGGCATTTGCATTTCCTGCTTCGTACTCGACGCATCCCGTTATTCCCTTTTGGGGCTTCGCTCTCTCACTCTCTGCTTTATTTGAAAGCTCACGAATCAAGGACTTTCGGTATTGCTTTCATCCCACATATTTTTTTCTTATTCCGGTCGATCTCCGTTTGATTGTTATAGACTTTTAGCTGCAGTATTTGATTGATCTGCTAATCGCCTGCAAGATCGTGCCATTTTTTTGAGTTTGGTTGTTAAATCTGCTTCATACTTTTCATTGCTGTGAAGGTTTTGTTGAGTCTTTTTCTTTGAATCAGTCTTAGTTGTGTTTAGATGGAAAGAACTATGGATATGCGTTTTTTTTTTTAAATAAGTTGTTTTCTGTGATGCGTGTTTATTGGTTAGTTTTTTATGGATTGAAGATCTGTAAAACAAAGATACGTTAGATTGTGAGTTAGCTTTATGCTGGAAAAAAAGGTTTGTTTCTTACATATATGCCTTTATGTTATGGTTTATTTCGGTCAAAGTTGTCTAAGAAGTTGAGTATTCATATTCAAATTTTGTTCGGCTTTTTTGGGTTAGGCAAACATTTTGATGATACCTACTCTTATGTTTCAGTGTAATTTCTAAATATACTTGCAAGAAGTGCTTTCTCTCAGGTTTCCTTTATGTTGTCATCAAAGGATCCTTAGTTTTATCGATTCCTTGAAAATTATGTGCAGATGGCCATGCAGGAAGGAAGTCCTGCCAATATTCATACTCCTAGTGCTCAAGTTGTCGGAAATGCTTTTGTGGAGCAGTATTACCATATCCTTCACCAATCACCAAATCTGGTGCATAGATTTTATCAAGATTCAAGTCACTTAAGTTGGCCTGATTTGTATGGCAACATGACTACAGTAACAACAATGCAAGTAAGTTAGGAGTTGAGATATTTTTCTATACGAGCATGCATGAGCATACTGTTATCAAGAATTCAAAACTGTATGGCCTCTGTGCGGGAGATGATGCTTCTAGACTAAGCTGATGACAGGTTATAGAAAAATTTGTTATAAAGTTTATTGAAAAATTCTTCAAAAAACATGGATATTCATTTTATTTTAGTTGCATATGTTAAACTTTAGTGATGGGTATTTTATCAAGTGTTTGTTTCTGGAGCCATTTGATGTAGTAATATTAAATTTTATAATTTGAATACCTTTTTTATATAACCATAACCTATCTTTAACGTGGTTTTATTGAATAGTCTACTTATGTTTTCTCTGGAGCAGGCAATTAATGAGAAGGTGCTATCGCTGAATTACGAGGACTACACAGCAGAGATAAAAACTGTGGATGCTCAGGACTCTTTTGAGAAAGGGGTCATTGTAGTGGTAACTGGATGCTTAACGGGAGAAGACAATATCATAAAAAAATTCACTCAAACCTTCTTTCTAGCTCCACAAGACAAAGGGTACTTCGTCTTGAATGATGTTTTCAGGTACATTGAAGACACAGAGCTGCAAAACACTGTTCCGGTTAATGTTGTCAGTGAACAGGGTCCAATATCTGTCCCGACACCTGAACCAGGTTTGACCTGAATCGATTTTTGCATTGTGGTAATGTTTTTACTATGCTCAAATCATGGAATTGCTTAAATTTTGCATCTAGGGCCCCCTCATGACCATCTTGTGGAGGACCCATTAGCTAATCCGGAAGAGGAAGATATTAATAATGGTGCTGAAGTTTGTGACCCTTCAGATGAGGAGGAAGGATCGGTAATTGAAGAGGAGGTTGTTGTACCCCAAAACGTTGCCAGTCAGAATGAGAGTGTTGTGGCTGATGAGTCAGCTCCTGCGGTTCTAGAAGATGCTCCAAAGAAATCGTATGCTTCAATTGTGAGTTAATGTTGACTCTTTTTATTCTCCGTTCATTTTTTGGTGGTTCTTTTGATGTATAATTGAATTTACTTAATTGTATATTAGGTCAAAGTGATGAAAAGTAGTACACCATCTGCTCCTGTCCATGTAACTACCAGAAATGTGAAGGCTGCACCTGCAGAGCAACAGTCAACCGTTTCTGCAAAACCTGCTCCAACAACACCAACGGTAGCAGTTCCTAATAGTGATAATGCAGTTGAAATTAGCAATGAGAATGAGGAAGGTAATTGTTAATTTCATTTGACACATGATACTAGAGCAGCTGTTCTCTGTGTTGCTCCAACTCTTCTTATTTCATGAAGTATCCGTGTCCAACGTGTATCTGGACATGGGTATGGTGATATGACCTTTTAATCCCCCAAATACATGGAAACATTTAGAAAATAAATAAAACACCCGTTTTGAACAAATACCCATATTTGACGCCTGCATTTAAATCCGAGTAACATTTGTTGTTTTATTTATTGATGAGGTTAGATCCACATATTTTATATTTTAATCAATTATCCAACAAGGGAGTAAAGAAGCCATACTTGATTTTGGCATGTTTAATATTATGGCTTACAGTTTTTCTCTTTGATATGCTTGATGCATATTCTTTCATGTTTTTAAATATACACCTTGTGTGCTTTGTTACCTAAGCTGAAGGACACTCCATATATGTACGGAATTTGCCTTACAATTCAACACCTGCACAACTTGAAGAGGCTTTCAAAAAATTTGGGCCCATTAAGCACAATGGCATCCAAGTCAGAAGTAATAAGGTTAACAAAGATATCAGTTTCTCTTTCCTTTTTGACATTTCTAGTTCAAGTTCTTACTGTTTTTATGCATTTCTTGCTTCCTGCAGCAGGGATTCACTTTCGGTTTTGTTGAATTTGAGACTCCGAGTTCAGTGCAGAGTGCACTCGAGGTATCTCTCATACCTCTTATCACTGCTGTTATAAATGTGGTGCCATCATGATTACCATTGTGTCACTCTTTCATTCAATCACCTACACGAAAAATGTTTCATGATTTTAGTCAACCAAATAACTGCTGTATGTGTGGCTCCTCTTAAAATTGAAACAGAAATGTACTTGTTTATCAGATTAAGCTCTCTTCAACTGTAGGATTTCCTGAAACAAGAAATTGATACATACTTGAAGTCTGATGCGGGGAATATGTTCCTATAAGGACTCTCTCAGTACACGGAAATCTTGGAACAAAGAAAAAAATTGCACATACCCGTGTCTAACATTCCCAAGTCCAACTAACATAGCTGACTTATCTTTCATTTCTTTTGCTACTTTTGGGCAATATATAGCCATGAAGCAGGCACCTTGTACCAAGTCTTGTTCGTTTACATCTGATATTCTCCTTAGCCTTATGTTAGTTCATCTTTCGTTTTGTACTCATTTGCAGCCTTGTTGAATTAAGTTGGATTGAAAGCTTAAAGCAATCAAATGTAAACTTGTATTTTATGGATGTCATAAAAATTACACTAATGAGTATACCTGGTCTACAATTCTGAGATTCTAAATCAAAGGTTTAATGACGATCATCCTTTATTCTCCCCTTTCTCAGCTGTTGTTGATTTTGTTGCAAAATTTAACTATGATATTAGTCAGGGGCCTCTGCTCCGTGTTTTATGCGAGCATGTAACGTATTTTGAATTTATGGTTGTGCTGAATGGCATTTCAGGCCTCACCGATCACAATTGGAGACCGTCAAGCTGCTGTGGAAGAAAAGAGGACAAGTACTCGAGGTAATTCAAATTTATTTGGGAGAAGCGCCTTCGACACTATTTATTTAAAAAAATCCATTTTTTTACTAATAATATTGTTTTGCACGAGTTGAACTTTTTAGTTCATCCAATGATTGTACTGAGATTAGGAAAATATGTTCTCAACTGCGTGGCTATTATGCAAAATGTTCTGTGTGTGTATAATATTTAATATATACTTCAGAAAACTGCTGCTTTGTGCAGTTGGTAGCAGTGGAAGAGGTAGGTATGCATCAGGTAAAGGCGTGTTTCGGAGTGACAGTTTCCGTGGTCGAGGGAACTTTGGCAGTGGCCGAGGAGGCTATGGCAGGAATGAATTCAGAAACCAGGGTGAGTTTTCGGGTCAACCCAAAGGTCCAGGTGGATGGAACGGAGACAGTTATCAGCTGGCTAATCAGAACGAAAGGGGTGGCCATCAAGGTGTGGCCCCGAAACCCTGATTTTATTTGTTTTCAGACATTAGCCGAGAAAGTGACCAGGTATTTTTTGACAGTATAAACAGATTAGGAGCTAAAGATTCAAAGTTTTATCTTCACAAATTTTAACTGTTACGAGTGAGTTAACTATTTTGACATTCTTTGATCAATTTTTTTATTTGATGATATGCTCTCATATCTTTCCTTATTGCATACATTTATTGACGTGAAAGCATCAAACAATAGCTTATGCATGAATTATAGACGGTGTAGTCATAAGAAGCTTGAGCTTGAACCGAAATTAGTGGCTTGAAACTCGGATCAAGTTTGAGCTCTTCGAACTTGACTTGGTAGAGTTTTTCATGCTAAATATAATAGGTAAATAACGTGAGAAAAATGGAAAATTAAATAAATTCTATCAAGATAAAAGCATCTACATGTTCTTTAACTCGATGAATCAAGGAATAACAATAGGAAAAAATCTGCAGAACTACACGAAAGGTAGTGAAATAAGCACGCACAAACTTGTGCTAACGTAGAATCCATAGTGCTTGAAAAACAAATCATGTGTAACAGTGTAAGCCATTTGAGTCATTCATTCCAATCCAGTGTTCTTTCAAGAGGTGGCACTGGCAGTGCAACAAGAGAAGCAAGCGTACCATTTTTTGGGTTCTCCATTTCTGGTTGCATTAGGTGTCTGAGGCTTTGTGGTACCCGAAGGGCTCTCTTGGGTTGTTTCTTTAGGGGACCCTAGCTTTGATGTTTCTGTGGTTGCCTCTGTTTCGTTAGCTGTTTCTGGGGTTGTCTCTGTTTTGTTAGCTTCTTCTGAAAGTGTCTCTGGGGTTTCAGTGGTGGAGCACTGTGACTGTTGGTTTTGTTCCTCTGTACTCTGTGTCGTCGATCTGTTTTTATCTGCATCTCCTGTCAATCTTCGTCACAATTTAAGAATAAATCAGCATGTTACTGCAATACAATAGGGTACCTGCAGTTTCTTAAATGTACGACTCAAGGTTTTGCATTATCAAAACCCGAAACCTAAAAACGAAGGCCGGAAAGATTCAGTTTGAGAAGTGAGAGCTTACATAGGGAAGGCAAAAGGTTTGACACTTGCATCAGTTGGCTCTTGATCAACATCGCCCTCTTGCCTCTTGGTGCTGGGATTCTGCTGCTTCTGATTCTCGAGGCATAGAGAGAGAGTTCTTTATTAACGCTGTGTTTACGAACCCGAGGTTCTTTCTCCTTCTCTGTTTCGGCTGCTTCTGCTTCGCTTTTTCCATCACAGCCCTCACTAATTTCAGCAGCTGTCTGATCCTTACATGGAGCATCCAGGAGCCGACCGGAGTTTGTGGGATCGAAATCGATATTCAGCTCACCCGATTTTGATGTCAGATTCATATGGTCGCTTGTGAAACTCGTGTTCCCTGTCCGGATACTAAACAATGAATCACTGTTCAAGTTACCACCATGCCTGGCAAATTCAGTAGCTGACATATTGTCCCATGGGGTGCCTGGCGGCAAAGGACTGGAAAGCGCGGAATCACAACCATAACAGAACTCGCCCGATTTCGACATCAAATTCAATTGTTCTGCTGTGAAACTCATGTTCCCCGTGTGAAGGCTAAACAATGACTCATTGGAACGCAAACTCCATTCCCTTGTAGCTGCAGTAGTTGTTCTAGCAAAGACATGAGAAGGGGTCCTCTCCGAATCTTCTGTAGGTTGTTCCTCGGACGGTGTTCGAGGAACCGGTGTGGCCAGATCATCGTCACTGGGTTGTCTGTTTACGGAAATAGAGCTAACCAGACTACATTCACCCAGATGTCCACCGGATGATGATGAATGCGAGGGGTCTGTCGGCTTTTTGTCCACCGATATTTGAGGACTTTCACTCGGAGTAGCGTCTTGGTCCAGATTTAAATCACTGCCGGTATCATGAACTCCACTCATATTTCCAGATTCCATGGCCGATGAAACGCCTAAAATTTCATGGCCCTTCACCATCTCAATACCAGAAATTCATGCTGTAATAGGAAATTTAAACACACAAATGAATGACAAACATGAAATAATTTCTTGCGGAATTCCCAGGTAGAACCCATCCATCGAAAACAACAATTCCTTGTTCAGCGTGGATAATCTCTCAACAAATTCACCAATTAATCGTTAATAAACAAGAAAATCTCGTAGATACGTGTTGAACATATGAATCCAAACCACATCAAGAAACAAACAGAGCAATAAATCGAATCAAAATAGAACGATATAGCCAATTTAAAACTTTCAAATTCTTAAAAAACAAACAACTTCTCGATGAATCATAATCAAACGAGTCTTCTTTCGATCTCTCATCGATCAAGACAGAAACAACGAAGCCTCGAAATTAAAAATATAATAAAAACAAGAATCGAGAAACAAGTAAACTGGAGAATATAAGAGAGGAAAGGTTGAAGGGCCTGCCACTGGTGTAGGCAATTTATGTGTCTGTTTTATCTATACTAATAACGAACTTTAGCCGCCAAAAAACTAACATATTTATATACGTTTAATAACAAAATTGATTTGTCAAAAAATAATAAAAAAATTGAATTCGTATGTAATTATATGATTTTTAAATAAAATAAACCAATAATTCGATACGAATTTGACATATTTTGATTAATTATATTAGATTGTCTAAGTTGAACGTTAACATGATGATTGAGATATGATAGACGTTTGAGATTATGAGATTAGATTTTATCATATTACAATTAGTAGATTAACGTTTAACTCATAATACCGTTAATTTCTTAACGAAAAATGATGAGTTTTGAACATAATAAATAGTCGGGTGACCATTTTTTAACTTTTAATAGTCAAATGACTTAACAAAGCAACACTCTAGTGAAATGACCATTTTATATTTTTTTAATAATCGAGAAACTTTATAAAAACGTGTTTTGTTTTACTAAACTTGAGTAAGTACAAAGTAATACCTATTTTAATCTAAAAATTAAAATGAAAAAAAAAACTTAAAATTCATCAGGACTGAGTGGGGTATATATTTTCGGATCGGGATCGAGGCAGCAAAAAGTACCTGTCCACCCCGTGCCTATTCCTACTGAAACGAAATGAAAACTAAACTTAGGTATGATTTTTAAAAAAATGAAAGTTTAAGTACAGAACGAACTAAACTAAAAGTAATTTACCTAATATATTTTGATAATGAACGCCTCAATTTCGCCCGCCTACATAAACCCTAGGGTTTTGCATTCTGATACAAACCCGAAAGAAAGGATTTTCAGTTCTATACAACCCTTGGGTTTCTTTTTGACTCTGCTCATTTAACCGACTGTTCGTTTTGGAGGTGTTTCTTTTGGTGTTCGTGTCGTTTAAGGTGTTTCCCTTCTCAATTTTTCTTGTAGTATTATATTATTGTTTTAATATTTCATTTTAACATGTAATGATATGCTTGTTTTTGGACTGCTCAAGATCAATGAAATGCCTTGATTTTTTTGGGGGAATGATCGAAGAACAGAGCTGTTTATTAGAGAAATTTGAGAAATGGGTCTTTTCCCCTTTTGGGTTCTCAAACCCATAAGTTTGAACATCGTGAATTAGGGTTTTAGATTTTACATTATAATATTGGATCACATATTTTGATGTATTTTTTTATCTTTGTTGATGGCTCTCTCTTCTGCATTTCTTTACAAGCTATATCTGTTTAGTACAATAATTCGATATGTCATAGATTTTAAAGCATTCTAACGGTGGGTCTTCTAGTCCTTGTTGTGTTTGTATATTTTATGGGTCTGATCTGTTTGTTTGTTTGTTTTCTAGGGCGTGACAATGACTATCTTTAGTAAATTTGGGAGTATACTTAGGCAGGCCACAAGTATGCAGGTTAATGCTAAGTTGTCAGTATCGAAACCGGGCCTCTTTCAAGTATTTAGAAGCATGTCAATGTCGCCGAGCTCGAAACTTTTTGTTGGAGGTCCGTCGAATTTTCCACATAGCGCACGAGTCATTCTACATTCTCTGATTTTTCTTTGGCCTTCTCATGATCATTTTTTTAATTGCAGGTATTTCCTACCAGACGGATGAACAAAGTCTGAGAGAAGCTTTTAGCAAATACGGTGAAGTTATCTATGGTACGGTATCCTACATTCAACTTTCTAGTATCGTGGTAAACAGAAAAGTCTCGAGATGCTTTAATTTTAGTGTCCACATTTTTTATGAAGTATATAAGCCATGTAGTATGAACGTTTTAGGTATCTTCTGTTTGCTGGTTTGGACTTTGTAAACTGTTGATTGATTTTATACTTCGTGTAGCAAGAGTAATTGTGGATCGGGAAACGGGCAGGTCGAGAGGGTTTGGCTTTGTCAGTTACACAAGTACTGAGGATGCTTCCAGTGCTATACAGGCCTTGGATGGACGGGTAAATATGTAAAAAGTATATAGGTTTTTAAGATTTTCACATTACTTTAATCGATGCTATTTGGACTCGAATGCGAGTGTCGGATATAGTTATATGTGTCCAACACAAGTGTTCGGTTATGTGTTGAATGTTCACAGGCTTTACATAGTAGCTGAAGTTGTCATATCCGTAGGGATGATTTGTGGGAATTTTTGGTCGACAGGAACTCGATGGCCGTCAAGTAAAAGTAGCCTATGCAGATGAGAGACCTCCTCGCAACTTTGGATCTGGAGGTTTCAACAGCGGCGGCGGATATGGTAGTGGCAGCAGCTACAGAGATGGCAGTGGAGGCTATGCCAGCAACAATGGTTTCTCTTCTGGAAATTATGGAGCTAATGCCGGATATGGCAACACCGCTGGAGGTGGCAGTGGTTATGGTGGCCAAGGAAATTACGGTGGCGGTAATAACTATGGCTTTGATGGTGTTGGTTATGGAAGCAATTTTGATCAATCCGGTGAGGGTTTCGCTACCGGTGGTTCAGCCGGATATGAAGGTAACAGAATGGGATTTGCCGGCGGCGAAGGCGGGTTCAAAGTAGAAACAGGGGGAGATCATGAGGGAAATGATGCACAGAACACAAGAAATGAAGAGTTTGACTTTGCCAAGAGGGCATGAAATAGAGTGTTTGAACTTTGAGGTCTTAACATAGTTCTCTAATGGTGGATTTGTTTTGGTTTTAGTGTCCGGTTCTCTGAACTAGTTCTGTTCGTCATTTTATGTGTTGTAAACCTTCGTACTTTTTGAAATTTAGTAACCAAAATGAAAATAGGATAAAAGTTGAATGATTAAATTCATAATTTACCCTATATTAAAAAATATATAAGGGAATATAGTAAACATATTAAAAGTATTCTCCACGTGTCTTATTCTCATTGCAAAACACCCAGCTTCCTTGTATAACCTCACTACAATGACGTTTTCCAAACGACGGTTGTTTTGGAATAAATAACATTCAGTCATTGAACTTGACAACTTCTTGTAATTTGATCCTTGAATATCTTTTAGACTTTAGTTCATATTAGTTACAAATTTAGATTTTTAATTGTTTTAGTGATTTGATATTTTAATGTCGTGCAACATGACGCGATTTCAGGATAAAACATCATAAAAAGGATAAAATTGAGAAATGTTTCAAGTTTTGGACTAATTTGGAAAAAATGCTGAGGGACCAAATTGGGAAATGTTACCGAGTTTAGAGATTAGATAATGTTTTATCCCTTGATTTATTGTTCCACCCTTCCTTTCAGGTTCGACTCCACACCTCAGCTTCGTTTACACCAAACCTTACCTTCCGATCAAAAACCTCATATTTGCTACTCAGTCCTCACTGATCGTTGAAACACTCGCTCTAATTGAACTCAGCTCAACTCACCCATCGAGCGAAAAAAGATAGTCCCTTTCGCTTTCGAACTACTATTTTTTTCTTTTGCCACAATTTTCAAGCAATTCCAAAGGCTTTCACTACGTTACTGTAAGCCCACTTTTTCTGTGCCTCTCCTCGAGACGCTGAACCTCCGTTAGGGCTCCGGTGTTCTAGGGCTGGACCTGGGCAGCTATGTTATTTGTATTGTCGTTTTAGTTGGAGCGGGAATTGCTTGCTGGTGCTTCGGTATTTTGTTCCCTTGGTTATTGTTTTTTATATTTTAACGTATTTTTTTTAGTTTTAGCATCTGTTTGGTTGCCTAGAAAATGGAGGATACTGAGGAATTTTATTTTGAACAATTTCAAAGTTTAAATTGAGCTAAAGTTCTGATTGTTCTGTCCTTACTATCTTTATGCCGTTACTATCTTTATTGATTTGGTTTCTAATTTTAATTTTATCTAACGAGGGATTCATATGATTATCTGCTCTGTAATGGAATTTC
Source organism: Hibiscus syriacus (assembly GCF_006381635.1). Lineage (NCBI taxonomy): Eukaryota > Viridiplantae > Streptophyta > Magnoliopsida > Malvales > Malvaceae > Hibiscus > Hibiscus syriacus. Next base: position 988,449 of record NW_024062784.1, on the reverse strand, counting down.
AGGCATGTGAAAACTTTTAACATTATTCTTATTTCTTGTAGGTAATGGTTTAAAGTTAAGTTTCTGAATGTTTTGGCTTGGATTATCTATGCCTGCCGACGAAGTTGGAGCCGGGATCCGTAATTTCCTAGACCAAGAGAGTTTGTCCCGCTACCAGCAGCAATCACTGGTAATTGATAGTAGCTTCCCTGGCTTAAGTAACAATCTGTGGGTTGGAAGCCAGAGACAAGCTGGTGGGCCTGTTGTTTCCAGTTTGAAGAATTTAAGCTCTTATCAATTAGGTAATAATTAAGGCATCTTGGTTGTTATAGTTTCTGACCGATCTGGTACCACTATTGTACTGAGATCTTAGTCCGCGGTCATTACATGTTTCTACTGTTTAGTTAACATTATTATATTTTCCGCTAGCACTAGCAGAGTCTGACAGAGGACATAGTGGTCAGCCGTCAAGGCTGCAGCATGAGTTGAACTCCACTCAATCAGATCTGAGGCCTGAAATGGCTGGAAGCCAATTGCAAAATCAATCACTAATCGTATATGGCTATATGCAAGGGCGTGAATCTTTCCAGACAAGGCAGAATGAACCAAACTTATTGGGACTAGATACAGCACCCACGGGCTCATCAAGTCTTGATTCGCCAATGGGAAATGTCCCTGATTTTCATAAAAATAATTCATTGAGGTTGGGATCAGCTGAATCTCCCATAAATTATGATCTTATTGGGGGGCAACAACAATTTAGTGGAAAGCATCCTGGTATGATCCATCCTTTGCCAAGGCAGCAACCTGGGATGACTGACATGCAGTTCTTACAGCAAAGTGCTATAATGCAAGAATTACAGAGACACCAACTTCCAAAGTCACAGTTTTGGCTTCCAGAAGCAAGGCAGTCAAACTCTGCAAATCAGGTTTCCTCTGTTAGACAGATATCGGATAGCCTTTCTCCTTCTCCCATCGATGGTGTTCCTTTCCATGATGCTTAAAATGATTCTTGGAAGCCTGAGGACATGGCACCAAATTCAAATTGTCTGCAGTATGGTGCCTCTCCAGCCATGCAGGTATCCTCTGGTATGTTTTCCCCTGGGCAAGGTCAGATGTGTTTGATGGGTGTGGTTCCTCAGCAGGTTGATCAATCATTTTATGGGATTTCTGCAAGCAATGCAAGAGGAAATGCATATCAATATTCTTCTGTTCAAATGGATAAGCCTTTGATTCAGCAGGTGCCAGCCAGCAGTCATTCCTTTCTGGATAATCAGTATGATATGTTTTCAGATCAAGTTGGCTTGCAAGATGGAACTTCGGTTTCTGGACAGTGTGATCAGGATAATAATGTATTTGGAGCCATGGCTGATCAGGGTTTAAATAGCGGATTTCATTCAGAGAACTTCCAGCGAATGTTTATCCAGCCACAAACTGCAGTGATGCAGGAGTCTCCTTAGTGGCAAGAGCATTGCTGTCCTTCAGAAACATCCCTGGAGAACTCAACAATTCAGGTTTCCTCCTCCCACAATGCAGCTTCGCTGGATCCGGTTGAAGAAAAGATTTTGTTTGGTTCAGATGACAGTATGTGGGATATCTTGGGAAAGAGCTCCAAAGTGGGTTCAGCAATGGATGGTATGAAATCCTTAGGGGGATTTCCTTCTCAGCGAAGTAGGATTTGGAGTGCTCTTATGCTGTCTGCTGTAGCAGAAACATCCAGTAATGATATAGGGGTGCAGGAACAGGGGAGTGGTTTGGATTTGCAGAATTGTGAACCTCCAAGCTGGAACATGCCAGCATCAACTGTCAATGATGGCGGCAAACAACGATCAACTTGGGCTGATAATAACTTGCCCAATGCTTCGTTGCTGAACTTAAACCTTTAAGTATGTCCAATACTGATAAGTTGGTATTACCAGAAAATAATGCCAGCCAAGATTCTGCAAGCATGTAAAGAGATACCGAAGGTTTTGGCTGTTATTCAAGACCAAATAATGATGTGCATCTGGAGCAGGCAATGAACAATATAGAGATTGATCCAAGTAAAAGGAGTATTAAAAGATTTAAAGGTCCACCACCAGACTCTAGTTTGGAAGCTCAGCAGGTAAGTTCCCAAAGTGCAGAGAAACTATCTTATGGATCCAATGCTCTGATGAGAGATGCTCAAGTTAACCATCCTTTAGTTCCTTCTGGAGATTCTAAGGTGCTAAGCTCTTTATCAAACACCGGAGATAACCATGAGACACATTATCTGCTACTATGCTGGCATTTGTTCAGAATGATTCCCCACATTTCTCCAATTCTAATAATTTAGCTGCTAATATCAGGCGTGAACACTCTCAGATCAGCCCCCAGATGTCTACATCCTGGTTTGATCAGTATGGGGCAATTAAAAATGGGAAAATGTTGCCTGTATGTGATGCTCAAAAAATTGCCTTGATGAACGCTACAGAAAAAGCATTCATTGTTGGTCGGGCCTTTAACAGTATGCATGTTCATTCGAGTGAACATGACGCTGGTCCACTGGATAAAGTCCAGCAAAGCTCAAACTTTATGCCTATATCAACTGAATATACCTCCCCTCACTCACTGCCACCTGATATCACCAGTCAGAATTCGATGGTTGCGAGAGCAATGAAGCGCAAGAGTATGACATTTGAGTTTCTACCATGGCATAGAGAAGTGACACAGGGTTCTCAAAGGCCTCAGAACATCAGGTGAATTGAGTCATTATCACATTTGCTGCAATTCTTTTGAACACTATGTATCAATGATCCAAAGGGATAAAAGTAAAACCTTTCTCATCAGTAATTTACTAAAATGCTAAACTAATTTCCTTTTTCTATCATATCATCATGTTCTTCCTCTTTTGGAATTATTTGTTGTAGTGTGGCAGAAGTTGAATGGGCTCATGCAGCAAATCGATTGATTGAGAAGGTGTGTTCAGTATCAACTGTATTTGAACGTTTGTTATTCCTTACAATCTGATAGTTTGCAGCTTACAAACATTGATCTTAATTGCAGGTTGAGGATGAACCTCAAATCATTGAAGATTGGCCGCCAATGCTTAGGTCAAAAAGAAGGCTTGTTTTAACAACGCAGCTTTTGCAGCAACTACTTCGTTCTCCTCCAAGAGTAATTCTTTCTGCGGATGCCAGCAAAAACTGTGAGACTCTGGCATGTTTTGTTTCCAGATCAGTCTTAGGAGATGCATGTAGCATGGCATATATATACCTGAAAGTGACACAGCTGCCTCCCCTTGCAATGGAAGCATGTAAGTACATCACTTTGGGAATACTTGAGCCTCCTTTTACTGGAACTCATATGGGATCATTATTGTAAGTATACCATCTTACTAATGTTTTTTTCTTTCTCTCCTGTCTGTTTTAGTCTCTCTGAAAAGCAGAGGGAACAGAGAAATCAATCCCTTGTGAAGGCTGCGGAAGAGTTTATCAGCATAGCAAAGATGCTTGAAGACAGTTTACAGAGGTAACTTGTATTGTATCTAATTTTTCCAATACCTTCATGCATAATATCTCGTCATAGTACATATATGAGTCTTGAAGTTTAACATTTTGTGGCTAGAATTTCCCGTCACAAACGATTTATTCAATTTGATTATTTTGTTGTCTCGCCGGTGTGTCAAGCCATCATATATCATCAGTTAATTTATTGGCAACAACTAATCTAATTGGTTGGGCTTTTAACTAAACCGAGTCTCCACAGATTGTATTAATTTCCCTTCGGTTAATTGTTTACCTGCATAGGCTTAATAATCCTTTGGAGGATGTAAATGGGGTATTTTATGTGCACTTTGGGAAAAGTGTATTCCATAATATTACTTCAAAGGAGATTTTTTTTAATTGCTTTGTTCCTGATTTTTTTAACTAGTGAGGTTCTTTATCACTGTCATCCACTTTTTTTTATATAAGAATAGGAGGTCTCTTTCAAAACCCCTTCATACTTGGCCCACCGAAAGGTAGCCAATACGTATGGAAGGGGAAAAAGAGTACCTCGATAATCCAAAACCTTCATACAAAGTTCGATCAAAACAGGAGATTACAAGCCAGAATTAAACATATCGAAAAAACCAGCAAACAGTTCCTAAAAGCATCTCATGGACAATCGAAACAAAAAAGACTGGTAGAAATTACAATCCCTCTACCCAATTCCTTGCTTAGATAGCCCATCCACTTTGGAATTAGCACACCGACCGACATGACGAAGAATAACAACACGAGCCTTAACAACCAAATCTATTTCCCGAACAAGATGTATAAATGGGCCAGGGCACAGCGAAGTGTTAACAATCCAATCAACGACTGACTTGCAGTCGCATTCCAATATCAACCTAAACTTGAGTTTCTGTATATTCCCAGATTCGGCTATGACTGGTCTTTTATACCTATCCTTTCAGAATTGGGTATGGTTCTATGATTTGCTTTATGTTAGAAGTAAGATTTAACTAAGGGCTAGACTTTATACCTGGTAATTATTGCATTCTTGTTGTGTCTAATATTTACTTTATATAAGCAGTCTGGTCAAGAGAGCCTCGATCTTGGACTTAAGACTGGAATATCAGGATCAAGAGAAGGTGTCGGTCATCACTCGCTTTGCCAAGTTCCATGGCAGGGGGCAACCAGATGGACTCTCAAATTCTTTGGACAGAGATACGTTATCGCACTGCCGATGCCTAGGAATCTACCCGATAGGGTACAATGTCTCTCACTTTGATCATAAGCTGATTGATTTTTTCCCCTTACTGCCTTTCTTATCCAACCTCATGCTTTGTGCTCCAATTACTTTGAAGCACAGAAATGAAAAGGTAGGATAAGAGGCATTTAGATGTTAACAACACATTGATATTGGTCAATTCCTGAGAAAACTAGTCTTCTTACTGATCAGATTAAGCATTTTGATTCCTAATAGTTGTATGTATGCTTCACTTTGGTTTCCAAAATGACTGATTAGATCCATTTATCTGGCACATAATTACAGAAATTACACTCACCGCCTCCCCGAAAAAGTTACAAAATGGTCCCCTAAATATAGGATGTTGCTTTGTTGAGTCTTCGACTATTAAAAGTTACAAAATGATCACTTGATTATTCATTATGTTCCAAACTCGTCTTTTTTGTTAAAAAAATTGATTATAGTTTGAGCTGGATATTAATCTATTGTTTGAGATATGATAATCATTTGATATTCTAAGACCAGATTTCATCACATCTCAAACAATAATTTAATATTTAGCTCAGACTGTTATCAATATTTTAACATAAAATCATGAATTTGGAACATGATCAATAGTCGAATGTCTATTTTGTAATTTTTAATAGTCGGGTACAACAAAACAATATCTTATAATTAGATGATATTTTGTGACTTTTGATAGTCGGGATCTAGAAGAAGCAACATAATATAGTCGGGGAATTATTTGCATATTTTACCCTACTTTTAAAGATATTCAGGGTTTTAAAAATAAGATTAGCCTTGTCATATAGATTCAGTCAATTTTTTTAAGTTTTTAAAAAATATATACAAGAAAATATAAAACTAGTCCAATAATTTTTTAACTTCTTTTAAATTGGTCCAACTGATTTCCTAAAACTCACGTTCTATAGTATTTTTTTAGTTTTGGATTCATTTAATTTTATAATATATTTTTGAATCATCTTTCAATCAATTACGAATCTAATCCGCTGGCCAATTTAATCCTACCCAGAAAAATAATAGACCTAATAGAATTAATGGAAATATTTTCGTTAGCACTTTCCATGTATCATGAATAAGGACGGAATAAAGGTGACATTTTATGGGATAAATAAAAAAATGATAATTGCAGTCTAACTATCAAGTTTTAATTTAAAAATTTAGAATTGAAATGTTATAATCTAATTTGTTTAGTTTTAATTAAAAAAATCTAAAACAAGTTTAATTTACTTAATTTTAAAATTGAAAGGATCTAGACAGTAATTGTACCCATCATCAACCTCCTCTATTTATAGGAAGAGTTTAACTGTAACTTAATTTAACATTAAGGAACAACAAAGAATGGGATCTAGACATTTTCGGTTGGATGCAACTTAAGATGTTAATTTTATCGTAACATTTTCGGTTGGCAACCAGGAATGTTACATTTTCATAATATTTCTAGTTCAATCGAAAATATTAAAAAAAAGTTATTATTTTAGGCTATGTTCAACTAAAAATGTTATATTTTTAGGGTAACGCACACAAATGATCCTCGACTATAGAATATTATTCTTTTAAATCTCTCGACTATTAAAAGTTATAAAATAGTCATTCGACTATAGAGTGTTGCTTTATTGAGTCACTCGGCTATTAAAAGTTACAAAATTGTAACTCGACTATTCATTATGTTCCAAACTAGTCATTCTCTATTAAACAATTTAGTTTACGGTATTTTGAGCTAAACGTTAGCTTATTGCCTATGATATGATAAAATATGATCTCAGTATCTCAAATGACTATCATCTCAGCTATCATGTTGACATTTAGTTTAGACAACCGTCGATTTTTAATGAAAATTATGAGTTTGAAACATAATGAATAACTGAGTGACCGTTTTTGTAGCATTTAATAATCAATAGGCTCAACAAAACAACATTTTATAGTCGAATGACCATTTTATAACTTTTAATAATAAAAAGACTTAATAAAATAATATCATATAATTAAAAGATAATTTATTTATTTTATCTTATCAAACACCCATTCACTAAGACGCGTTTGATCTACCGCACTTTCACTTGCGTGGCAGCTAATCAGCACCCCCACAAAGGCGCGTCCGAGGTGGTGCACTTTACCCATTTCGAAGTGCCTTGTTTTTTGTTGTGAAATTAAATAACTTAATAAATAATTTAACTATTTAATGCATGCATATTAAATGTACGTAATAAAAAATATTGAAAAAATGAATATTATTTTATAGTAGTGAATGGTATTACTTAAATTTGACCTCGTTCTCTTTTGATAATTTTTAATTTTCTCTCATTCTGATTCCGACCAAATTTTTAGATTAAAAATCTGAATTAAATTTGATACAAGATTTTGCGTTCATAGATAATTTCTTACAAGATTTGCGATTCAAGGGATATTTCAATAGCTTAATCTCTTTTTGTTGTTCATTTGTCGATGCAGTCAAATTTATTTATATATCTATTTTTTGTTCGAATCTTTTGATTGAACTTTTAACATTTTTTCATATATGATCTATATATGATCTCAAAAGATTAACTTCAATGTTATAGAAAAATATTCATATTATGTATTTAATTTATGACATAATTTTAAATTCTTACTATAATATTGAGTACACTTACTTTTTAATAAGAGCAACATATTCTATTAAAAAAATTCAATTTTCAAGCAAAAAAATCCAATTATATTTGAATTAGTTTTAAAAATATTTTAAGAAGTATAGTATAGTATATTTTTGTAAATAATAAAATAATTCATTCGTATATTTGATTTTGGTTCGGACTTAGATAAAAGATAAGGATGACAATTTCACTCGCATCTCAAGGGTTTTAACCCAATATGATTTGATTGAGTTAGATTTTTTTAATTCGGTTTTGGGTAGGGTCGGGTTCGGGTGGCTGGTGAAAAACTTCGATTCGACCTGAGGATAATAATGTAATTTTCTTAAAAATATATTATTATTTTAATTAAATCCTTAATTTATACCGGATCGGGTCAGGTTGTGTCAAATTTATACTCTAAAAAATCAGGTCGGGTCGAAATCAAGTGAAAGATATATATTTTCAGGTTGAGTCGAATATAATGTAGGAAATAAAATTTTCGAATTAGATCAAGGTCAGGTGGAGGGCATATATCTTTATATCAGGTCGGGTTGACTAAAAATCCGACCTAACCCGAACAGTTGGGATCCCTAATAAAAGAGCAAAATTACGATTCGTCTCAAACCGGCCCTTGAAATGGAAAAATAATAGTAATAAACGGGCTTTCTTCTTTCATTATAAAAACCCTTTTCTTCTCGCTTCCCTCCTCTTTTGTTCCTCGGGAAACAATGAACAGAAAAACTTGAAAAAAATCCCCATCTCCTTAAAAAAATAATCCCAATATTTCCTTCAAAAATTACGAATCTTTTGTCGTAATTTACTCTTGGTTTCTTTCGATTCGCATTTTGGGTTTACTTTTTCCTCTGATCGGTTCTCTCACCCACTATTTTTGTAAAATCAGTAGTTTACCAAATTTTATTTGATCATGTCGATTGTGCTTGTTTAACGAAGGATGCAGTGGGGTTTTTTTATTGCCTGGAGATGATGGATAACAATGGAGAATCAGTGGATGATCAAGGCTCGGGATGGTTTGAAGTGAAAAAGGTGTTCTTTTTTCTCGAGCCGATGTTGTTAAAACCCCCTTTCACGTTGTCATAATTCGGTTATTTTTGTTGCCATTTTGAGCTTATTATTTGTTTGTTTACTAGGAAAACTGGGGGAATGGGATTATTTTCTCTCATCGTTTTATTAGCTGAATTTAGTTTGATTGCTGCTGCTTGTTTGAGCTATCCTATCTGATTTTGATTTTGGTATAGAAAGTATATCAGTTTTGAATTGCTGTACATTTTCTCAGCAGCCAAACAATATGCTAAGCAATTTATTTGTGGGTATTTATGCTGATTTCTGAGTTAAGATTGATCTTAAGCTTAGATTATGGAAAGTATATTGGTTTGGTATTTATGCTGTTGGACAATTACGAATTATTTGGGTCTATCAGATTGAGGGAAATATGTTTCATAAGTTTTCGTGTGATTCTAACGAAAAATAATTACAACAATTCAAAGGTGAATGTTTATGTTAAAAAATAGAGCGGGGAGTCTTGCACTTAAAATTTTCTTTTATTCACACAAAAAGTTTGGAAACATTGCTTGAACAAGGTATTCATCTTGCCTTGTCCATGTTGTTCCTTTCATTGCAACCCGGGCTTTGTTTGTCTTAACTTTGTTCTTGATGTCAAACTTTCAGTGTTGTTTTATTGGTATTTCTGGCATGAGATGATCCATCTTCCTTTTCTGACATCGTCAGATAGTCCTTCTAGATGTGCTTATAGGTCTGTTGAGTTAACTAAAATATTTTCAGAAAACTACCTTAATATTCTAAATGTGTCTCTTAAGAACCACATAATTATGTCGGTTTAAAGTGTTGTTATTTATTAGTGTCTGTTTTCCTTCATTCTCAGAAGAACAGAAGCAGTTCAAAGTTTTCCGTGCAAAGTTGGGGTGGGGGATTTTCAGCCAAAAATGGAAATAACTTGATGAGAGGTCAACAGTTGTTAAACAACAAGAAGGGTGGAGCTATGCAAGGAAAAGATAGATCTCTGCCTCAGTCATCTGCAGGGAATTCAGATGTAAATAGCCAGGGTGGTCTTGCAAAGTCAACTGCTGCGTCAAATGAAGATGAAAAGAATGCATGTTATCTTGATAAATGTGTTGTTAGGCAAGATTGTGAAGGCTTCCCTTCCCCCTCTTCTTTAGTCAAAAATACTAATGGCAGCTGCACAAATAACCCAAAAGTTCTATCAAAAGATAAACCCCATGCAGTTCACAAAATCAAGTGGGGAGATTTAGAAGACAATGTGCTGGTAGCACACCATGTAAACAATGTCAGAGCCGAAATCAAGTTTAGTGATTTAGGAGATGATAATGTGCCAGGTTGTTCGAAGAATGGGAACACTAGTAATTCAATTTCATGCATTAACCCCCAAGAAAACACAGTAGAAACATCCATGGATGAAGACGGTCATTCTTGTATGGTATCTCCATTGACTCCCAAGGGTGAAATAATGGAAGAAACATGTAAAGAGATAAATGAAATATCTTCAGAAGTTTTGGAACCGGAGATTGATAATGAAAAAATAATTTCTGCGGATGATGGGTTCGAGGAAATACATAGCAGACTCATCAAAACAATAGAGAATAATCAAGTAGATTGTAGCTTTCTATCTCCTCAAGCCTCTGGAACAGTGGTTACACCTGATGTGCCTGATGTCTCGTTGGATGTTGGGAAGCCAAAAACATCTGAAGAACCTATTTTAGACGGTGATTCTAGCATTGAGATGGTTTCACTAGATGCAGTTCCCCTTCCCCCTGAGAACAGTGGACCGGAAACTTTGAGAGTGTCAGTTACAGATTGTATAGAAGATGGTAGAAAACCTGATATGTCAAAAGCTCAACTTATAACTTCCCTCGGAGAACGTGATGCAGGAGAAAGCAAAGAAAGGTTTAGGGAAAGGCTTTGGTGTTTCCTTTTTGAGAATCTTAATAGGGCAGTGGATGAACTTTATCTTCTTTGTGAACTTGAATGTGATGTGGAGCAGATGAAAGAGGCCATCCTTGTTCTTGAAGAGGCTGCTTCTGACTTCAAAGAATTAAGTGCAAGAGTTCAAGAGTTTGAGGATGTGAAGAAGTCCTCTTTTCAACTGGTTGATGATTTACCAATTACTTTAAAAAGTGACCACAGAAGACCGCATGCGCTCTCCTGGGAGGTAAGGATGCTTAGCTCCTATTTTATTTCTTTCCCATTTTCTTGCTTGGAATTTTTAATCAGATTAATGTCATTTTATCTCATTCCATTGGAATAATCTTCGAGCCTGCATTTTACATCTGTTGGAACTTAAAGTTCATGGTGTGCACCTTTCTACATGACATGTACTTATTAGAGTTCGTTTTATCTCTTCTTACATGTGTCTATCTGAAATTTATTCATTGAAAAAAGATAAAAGGGATTTTGGAGTTGAGGAGCCTGGAATGGGTGTGTGTGTCGGGGGCTGAATCTGTCCCATGGTATTGGAAGATGGCCTGCTGTGGTTTAAGGAAGCTAGTAGACACAAATGTATATAAGTGTGTGCTAAATTTGATGGTTGCCTTGTGTCATTTTCATGCCATTTAGTCATCTCATATATATGGACCACTAGAGATACATCCTCTTGGATGCAGGTTCGTAGAATGACAACTTCACCTCACCGAGCGGAGATGCTGTCTTCATCCCTAGAGGCTTTTAAAAAAATTCAACAAGAGCGAGCTACCCATCTATCAAGTATCAGTATGAAATCCCTGGGCCAGAACAATTCCAATTTTGCTTCAACATCTGGTGATAATTTGAAGAAGTCAGGTACGCTGTCTGATGTAACATCCAGTAATAAAGAGCTGGGGATAAAGTCAAGAAAACTCCGTGGAGGTTCCGATTCTACTCAATGGAACCTATATGGAGAGAAACGAAGCATTGAATCAGGCAAGTATGGCAAATTAAACTCTGTTCAAAATGGTCGTGACCCGCCAAAGAACTATATCTCTTCTGATGTTGCTTCATCTAGGTTATTTCCTAAGGACAATCCTACTGCATCTGTTGCTGGAAAGAGTAGGAGAGAATATCTCGGGTCTGAAACTGATAAGCTCCTTTCCACGAAAGATAAAACATTAACAGAAAATATTGTTGAAAAAAAATCTAGAAGTTTGGATCAGATTAAGAGGCAAATTCCTCCTGAAAAAGACAAGGATAAGAGATATGCTACTTCATGGAAACCCATGGATGCATGGAAGGAGAAGAGGAACTGGGAAGACATACTTGCATCTCCTTTCCGTGTTTCTTCACGGGTATCATACTCACCTGGAATTGGCAAGAAAAGTGCTGAACGTTTGCGTACTTTGCATGACAAGCTAATGACCCCCGAGAAGAAGAAGAAAACTCCTGTGGATTTAAAGAAGGAAGCAGAGGAAAAACATGCACGGGCAATGAGGATCAGAAGTGAATTGGAGAATGAAAGAGTTCAAAAACTTCAGCGTACTTCAGAGAAACTCATTCGAGTCAATGAATGGCAGGCTGTTCGGACTATGAAGTTACGAGAGGGAATGTATTCCCGTCAGCAACGTAGTGAATCACGACATGAAGCTTTTCTTGCTGAAGTTGTGAGGAGAGCTGGTGATGAAAGCAGCAAAGTTAATGAGGTTCGTTTTATTACTTCATTAAATGAAGAAAATAAAAAGCTTATGTTACGCCAAAAACTGCAAGATTCAGAGTTGAGAAGAGCTGAAAAACTTCAAGTGATGAAAAGTAAGCAGAAAGAAGATATGGCTAGAGAGGAAGCTGTTTTAGAACGCAGAAAGCTCATTGAAGCTGAAAAGTTACAACGTCTTGCTGAGATACAGAAGAAAAAGGAGGAGGCTCAACTGAGAAGGGAAGAAGAACGGAAAGCATCAAGTGCAGCCAGAGAGGCTAGAGCCGTAGAGCAGCTTCGCAGGAGAGAGGAAAGAGCTAAAGCTCAGCAAGAGGAAGCTGAACTTCTAGCACAGAAATTAGCTGAAAAACTAAGTGAGAGTGAGCAACGTCGTAAATATTACCTTGAACAAATACGGGAGAGAGCTTCAATGGATTTTAGGGATCAGTCTTCACCCTTAATGCGTCGATCCATTAATAAGGAAAGCCAGGGCAGATATACACCAACAAATGGTGTTGAGGATTGTCAAGCAAATGACAGTGCTATTTTAGGAAACTCTGCACTTGCAACAGGCAATAGTGCTTTGCAACACTCATTGAAGCGAAGGATTAAAAGAATTCGGCAAAGAATTATGGCTCTGAAGTTTGAAATTTCTGAACCTCCTGCTCCTGAAAATACTGGTATTGGATATAGAACAGCAGTGGGAACTGCAAGAGCGAAAATTGGGAGGTGGCTTCAGGAACTTCAGAAACTTCGTCAAGCAAGAAAAGAAGGAGCCTCAAGTATAGGATTAATTACTGCAGAAATGATCAAGGTATGCCATTTTTTAGGCCACTATTAAAAATATTAATGATCATAACCTGTACTATGATTATAATATACCAAACTTGGGATGTTTTCTTTATGGATATTAAGAATCTTAATGGAACTTCTAGGACAAAGAATATTTTCTGTCAATCATTCTAAGGACTATTTCATGCAGTCTTTTGATGGTTGAGAGGATTAAAATTATACGAATTTACTTTTAGCTTATTCATGTCCTTTTCAACTATATCTTGTTATGATCAACCATATTCTTTAATAAAATATGGTAGCTATACATAAGTTCTTGTTTTACTCGAGCTGCAACTCGCATTGAAATGGTGGGTGGGGATTGATGCTCTCTTTCTAACTTATTTCTTGTGAAAATTTCATTGTGAATTAGTTTCTGGAGGGAAAGGAACCTGAGCTACATGCTTCTCGCCAAGCTGGTCTGCTTGATTTTATTGCTTCGGCCCTGCCGGCTTCACATACATCAAAACCTGAAGCTTGTCAGGTGACAATACATCTTTTAAAACTTCTGAGGGTGGTGTTATCGACTCCTGTGAACCAGAGTTATTTTCTTGCTCAGAATCTTTTACCTCCTATGATTCCCATGCTGGCAGCGGCACTTGAGAACTATATAAAGATTGCTGCGTCCTTAAATCTCCCTGGAAACAGCAACTCGCTCTCATGCAAAACTTCTCTTGAAAATTTTGAATCGGTGTCCGAAGTACTGGATGGTTTTTTATGGACTGTCTCCTCAATTATTGGTCATATAAGATCTGATAAATGCCAACTCCAAATGCGGGATGGCTTGCTTGAGTTATTAGTTGCCTATCAAGTTATTCACCGGTTCCGGGATCTTTTTGCTCTGTATGATAGGCCTCAGGTTGAAGGGTCCCCATTCCCTTCATCTATTCTATTGAGTATCCATCTACTCGTGGTTTTGACATCCTTTCCTGGAAAGAGTTGCATCAATTGGGAATCTTTACCTATTGAAATGGAAATGGGTAGCGAAAGTCAAGATACTAAGATTGCAGCATCAGTGGATTCTAAATGTTCCTTTGGAAATAGAAACCCTGGAGACAATACTCCTCAATTATGTGCGCCAAGTGGTAGCATAATGGCACTACTATCTGATGTACCAGAGGATAGACCATTAGATGAACCGTGCAGAATAAATAAGAATGATAGTTCAGTCGAGTTGAACAATCTCAGCATTTCCAAGGTAGATGTTACAGATGCATCACAGAAAACACCAGTTGAGCAAAAGGAAGAGAAAGCCATCATAATTGCCAGGGAGGAGAAATTGAATGAAAAGATATCAAGCGTGAAACAGCCAGTGGCATTCCTTCTTTCCGCTATATCCGAAACTGGATTAGTCAGTCTTCCTTCCCTGTTGACAAGTGTGCTACTTCAAGCAAACAATAAGATACCTGCTGAGCAGGTAACTTCACCACCTTTTGAAAAGTTCCTTTTCCTTCTTTTCTTCTTTATGTCATGGAATCAAATAAGATTGTTTTATGGAAACTTTTAAACTTCCACCACTTTGGCTTAGGTTGTATTCAGTATTGTCTTTGCTCTATACTTTTCGAGCTAGAAAAAGGAAATCGTGCTAGGACATGACCAATACAAATCCAAGCTGCCTTTTTTTCTGAAGATTAATTTTGGTTTGAGCAGTTATTATTGTTTTTTCATGGTTGGATGAGACCTCATTTTATTAATTCTAACTTGTTATACTATGAAATATTTGGAATCAGGATCTTACTAAGGGTATCGTTTTGGATAGATAATTTATTTGTAGAACCTAGCCACTTGTCGGGAAAAGGGCTAGTTTGTGGTTGTTCAGGAAAAGAATCTTCTACTAGAATACTGAAGATACTGTTTTTATAATTAATTGTCGGTTCTGTTTCAGGCATCAAATGCCCTTCCATCTAATTTTGAAGAGGTGGCAACCGGAGTACTGAAGGTTATGAATAATTTGGCACTATTGGATATTACATTTATACAAAGAATGCTGGTGAGTAAATTTCATGTATTGGATATTAGTTGCATGATACTTACGATAGTGGCTTTAGCTAAACTCTGATTTTCCTCAAGTTTATGCTGATTTTGATACATGTCAGAAAAACAAAAAACTGATTTGGTCTCGTTTTATCCTCAGGCAAGGCCGGACCTGAAAATGGAGTTCTTCCACCTGATGAGTTTCCTTCTTTCTTATTGCACGAGCAAATGGAAAGCAGCTAATGATCAGGTGATCGATTATGTGCATGTTATGGTTTCGTAATGCATGCCAAACCGACAAGATTCATACACAGAGACGGGTATCAGTTCCAAAATTGTAGACAATATCCCCATCCTGTACTATTTCTATAGTGGTTATCTTTCTATAAATTCCTGCATGGGTTAAAACTTATACAAGGAATCATACTATTCCAAATAAGTCAACTTTGGGAGATTGAGTCTCAAATATCATATTCTTAACATATGCTATCAATTTTTCTCAGATTGGTTTACTTCTACTTGAATCTCTGCTGCTTCTTGGTTATTTTGCCTTGTTCCACGCCGGGAATCAAGCTGTTCTTCGATGGGGTAAAAGTCCCACAATCCTTCACAAGGTCAGTGATCTCTTCACAGTTTTCTCTCTCTTATCTTTATATGTTATTCGAGAAGCTAACAGTTGAGCTCTAAGGGCACAGGTGTGTGATCTGCCTTTCGTGTTCTTCAGTGACCCGGAATTGATGCCGGTCTTGGCAGGGACGCTTCTTGCGGCCTGTTATGGCTGTGAACAGAACAAGGATGTAGTTCAGCAGGAACTAAGTATGGATATGCTACTGTCCTTGCTAAGTTCTTGCAGAAATATCTTGCCAGCCGTCAGATCATTCAATTCAAACCCGGAAGTTCTATTAGCAGACGATTCAAATGAGTGTAACCACCAGGGTTCTGATTTGAGAAGATCTCAGGGAGATATTCCCCTAAAATCCGGCCGATACAACAGCAAAAACACAAGGATCTCCGGTGGAAAGGGCAGCAGTGTCGGAAATGGCACGAAATTCGGCAAGATGAGAAACCAAAGAGAGAGCAGATCAACAAAAACTTGTGAAGAAACAACTATTAGACATAACAGTAACCTTCCAGTTTTGGGGAGTTCACTTATGTTATACTCTAGATTCTCGAGCAGCTTCATCAACAGAGCTGAGCAGTTCTTTTCGGCTGGGATCGCCGATGACAGAACTCTGAGTTAACTAACACGAAACCGAACTCATCATATTTGACATTTACAGGCATTTGCCATCTTAAATTCAGTGGTCAGTCATAAACCCTAAATAACTGCTACATTTTATGGAGATTTTATTCATGATTACTGATTCACTAGGCTTTTCTCCAAGCTAATTGTTGTGAACTACCTTCTTTTTGGGGGAAATGTTTGGATTAAAATTATACAAATTATGCTCAAACAATCATTTTTTAACTTTTAAAATTTATAAAATAATCATTAAATTTATTGAATCTTCATTATATAATAATCATTATAATATTATCATTAGTTTAAAGGTTTAAAATTTTAATTATTATTTATAAAATTAATACTTAATTTATAATTTTAAAATTGTAATGATTAAAATAAATATTTAAGCATAATTTAATAACTTGACCTGTTTACTCTTTCACACCGAGCTTCTGTACATGTTTTTTATGCTTTTGTATTGTACAGCCCGAGTTCGAAATTTGTCTGTCAAATACAATTTTATCAAATGTTAGGGATAGAAATAAAGACGTTCAGATGAATTATCTGTGAATCGTTTATATAACATCCGTTTATGTTATTTTTTAAAATAAATAAATGAATATAAATAAAATTTTTATGTTTATTTAATAAATGAATAAAGCACACACAAAAGTATATTCGGTTTGTTTATGCTCAATAATAAGCTTGTTTATTGGCTCATTTATTAACTCAATTATAACCTTGCTTATTGACTCATATACTCAATTCCTTTTCTTTTTTGACATTTTTAATATTAGTAAAGATAGGGATTAAATTGAAATAAGACGAACTTTGGAGTTTAGGCTATAAAACCTGTGAAAATTATCTATGAAATTAAATGAATATGTTCGTGATTATTAAATGAATGAATACAAATGCGACACTAAAAATTTAAATAAATATTAACCGAACATAAATATAACTTTAATCCTTCAATTAATTTTTAAATTCGACCGAAGTCACTTATTGTTACACCATAAATCAAAGAGTTAATTGCATTATATATCTTCAAATTACAACTCTCATTTCAAATTGGTCATTAAACTTTTAAATATTATAATTTCATCCTCTAACCATGACTCTCATTCTAAAATTTTCCTTAAACTTTGAAACATTCCAATTTATCCCCAAACTATGATCTTCATTTTAAATTAGTCCCTAAACTTTTGAATCTTTCAATTTCATCCCTAAATTTATTCAAATATGTAATTCATTTCAACAATAGTTCAATCTATTTTTTTAAATATATAATAATATAACTTGACCTAACAATTTTATTAACAAGGGATGTGACTAATATATACATATAATTTGGGATGAAATTGAAATATTCAAAAAGTTTGGGGACCAATGTAGAATGAAGATCATAGTTTGGGGATGAAAATAAAAATTTTGAAGGTTTGAGGATTAATTTAGAATGATAGTCATAGTTTAGGGATGAAATTAAAATGTTTAAAAGTTTAAGAACCAATTTAAAATGAGGGTTATAATTGAAGGATGTATGACATAATTAACTCTAAATCAAATTAACATATTTTATTTTACTTTGTTTGATTTGATCTGGATTTGAAAAGAATTAATTTGATGTGAAAATTAATTTAAGTTTTGAAACTAAAATCCACATGTATATTCGATTTGAGATATATATATATATATATATATATATATATATATATTATTTTATAATAAAATAAAATTTTAATTGAAAAAATAAAAAAAAACCTATATAAAGGAAGTGATATTATATCAATTATTCTTAAAAATTTACAGAATAATTATATTATTATCTTAAATCATGTTAATTTTTTTAAAAATAGAATCGAATCTAATTTCAATTTAAAATAAAAAGTTTATATTTATAAAATAGGATTAGATCAAAACTCATCGTATAATAAAATTATTATCAGTAAATAGTTGATATTTAAAATTATTTTTAAATATTAATTTCCCCTATAATGTTTAAGGTCAGAGCTCGTTCTTCAATTATTTTTTAGTTTGAATTATAAGTTTAATATTGTATTCGAGGCATTTTGTCAAGTGGTTAAAGTAATTATTATTCTTTACAAAGATTAAGGGTTTATTTTAGTTTAAATTAATTCAATACTATTAAATTTTATTTAAATAATAAATAAAAATAAAATATTCAATTTCTAAAAAATCGGAAACCCTAGTTTCACAGTATTTAACAATTTATTAACTTTATAAAATCCCGCACATCTGCTCCTCCCCCGTTTTGCTACACAATCGAACAAGGGGAAAAGAAGAGAGTATTTTGAAACACGAAAATGTCCGACGAAGAGCATCATTTTGAGTCCAAAGCCGACGCCGGTGCCTCCAAAACGTACCCTCAGCAGGCCGGAACTATTCGCAAGAACGGCTATATCGTCATCAAAGGCCGCCCCTGCAAGGTTCTCGCTTTTTAAAGGATCTCTTTGATTTTATCCTCTGAATTTCCTTTTTGGTTTATTATTTTTGAGATTTGTTTATAATTTCTAATTTAGATTTTGGTGATTCAGATCTATTTGTTTTTTTGGATAATCGGTGTATTTGTATTTTGTTTGGTTGTTCATTTTGGCTTGAAAAAATTTTAAGAATCGAATATGATTATATATTTTAGTATTTTCTTTGAATTTATAATAACTTGTTTTAAAACAAAAGCAAATTAGAAAAACATAAATACAAACAAACTAATACAGGACTTTAGTATTAAGAAATTAGGATTTTTTTTATGAATCTTCTTATTACCAGCAATCTGATGGCCTTTTTTTGGAATGTGATAAAAATTGGTTGATGGGTTGATTGTTGATTTGCGCCTTATATGGTTATTTAGAATTATTTGCATTTTTAGCTGAACTCGATTGTTGTTGACTTGTATGGGGTTGGACAGGTTGTCGAAGTTTCGACCTCCAAGACTGGGAAGCACGGTCATGCGAAGTGTCACTTTATCGCGATCGACATCTTCACTTCCAAGAAGCTGGAAGATATTGTTCCATCTTCCCATAACTGCGATGTATGAAATTATAAATCTACTTCACTGATTGTTATTGTTTTTGTCATTCTTAGTTTAAATTTCTGATCTGTTATGTAATTGCATTGGTGAATTGATTCTTTTGTCCTTTTGTTGTAATAGGTTCCTCATGTCAATCGTAGTGACTACCAGCTGATTGACATTTCTGAGGATGGATTTGTAAGTTTGGTTCGGGTTTTGCTTTCATTTCTCTGTGTAGTCATCCGTGTTTTTCTTCTTAACTTGTTAAATATTTCAGGTGAGTTTGCTGACTGACAGTGGAGACACTAAGGATGACCTGAGGCTCCCAACAGACGATAACTTGTTGAAACAGGTAAATTAACTATTTTTCAAGTTTATTGACAAATCGGTCTTTTGATATCGAGTATAAGTTGTTATTAATTGACTGATTTGAATTCTGAAAAAAAATCAAAGCCTTTTGCCTGTATCTAAGGTTGGCTACTTGTATTCTATTCATGCCTGTTGTCATTACATATCAGCTGAGTGCTAGAGTTCAAGATTGGATATAAAGTATTCACAGAACCTTTAAGCATCTTTCGTTTACAAATTTGTGAGGCCACACGGGGCTACATTGGAAGCACTGTTTGCAGTCAGCAGTCTCCTACACTAAAAAGAGTGAGCTTAAACTCGTGCACGAGAGGGGTTTATATTTTATTGATTGCAGTCTTTCTTTTTTCCCTTCTATAATTTCCTGGCCTCTTGATGTTAGGAACCTGATTGAACAATATTCTGATTGGGGGATATAACCCTTTTTTCCACATGTTTTAACTAGCCGAAACTGTTTATGCTTCCGTCTTTGTTCTGATGCTACTCAACTTTTGCATTTCTCATTTTACCCACTGCTTATATGTTTGTATATCTCCATGACTAGTAGCTGATCTGATGTTTGTATATACTATACTACTTATACCCTTTCCAAACATGAAAATTTCGGTTGCTTTTTCGTAGTTTAATAATTTACATTTATGGCTGTTTTTTGTTGAGTGCAGATCAAGGATGGTTTTGCTGAAGGGAAAGACCTGGTTGTGTCTGTTATGTCTGCAATGGGGGAAGAGCAGATCTGTGCTCTCAAGGACATTGGTCCTAAGTAAGTTTCAGGTTCATTTATTGCAAAACCTTAAATGGAGCCAAAACTTAAGACTTTGGTAGTACTAAATGCTGTTTTGATGTTTTTATTTTGGGTCTTGGTAGGAAAAAAAAGGAAAAACAATATTACTAGTTCCTTGTGTTATGGATATTATTTTATTTCAAGATTTTATTCTTACCACGTTTTGTTTTGTGTGTGTGTGTGTGTTTTTTTTTAAAGTTATAAGCTATAATTATGATTCTAAGTTATTCATATTTGAATAGATTATAGTGTAAATTACGTGTTTAATACCTAAATTATTAGTTTTGGTTTATTTTAATACTTAAACTTTCAATTTTTTAAATCATACCTAACGATTAGTATTTTGTTTCATTTTAGTATCCCTATTCAAAATTTAATGTTATGTTTTGAAAAAAAATAAAGTTTAGGTACTAAAACGGATCAAAATTGAAAGTTCAGTTACTAAATATGCTGACTTTTCAACGGTGGGTATTAAAATGAAATAAAAATTAAATGTTAAGTATGATTTTGAAAATATTAAAAGTTTAGGTATTAAAATATATTAAAATTGATAGTTTATGCATTAAGTACTTAGTTTACCCCAATTTATAATCAGAATTAATCATTATGAATATCAATTGGACTAATATCTGGATTATATTCGGAAATAGATCACAATGTGATGCTTGTCAAAAGGGTTAAAATAAAAAAAGTTGTAAGATATATGTATCAAAATAAAGTGGATGTCTCTTGTTTCCATATGTAATGGGGTAAGGAGGAGGTAAGATAGTAGGTTGTCCCCAACACTAGGTTGAGAGCAGCTTCGAGACTTCTAAATTATGAAATGCCCTCCATGGGACTCGATCTCACGACCTCAAGGTTAAGAACCTTGTGCTCTACCAACTGAGCTGGATGGTCATTTACTATCGAAATAAAGTATAGGGATTAATTGAAAAAATTATCAAATTATTTCAAGGTTTGAATTTTATCTCAAACGATTTCTTTTTTTTCCCTCTTAAAAAAGTTTTTTTTTTCTTTTTACTTTAATAAAAGGAAGTAACGATAAAAAAATATTTTGAAGGTAATGATAATATATAAAGAAATGAACATATTTAAATTATATTGCATTTTTTTTTCAAATTATTATTTAAATATTAGAAATAATATTTTCATCTAGATTTTATTAATGAAAGTCATAATTATAATTTAGCCTTCGATGTTTATTTTTTTTTGTTAATTTTAATTTAATTTAAAAGATAATTAAATTTATATTTTAGCTAAAATGATGACAAAAAATTAACTTTTTTAATGACAATGTTATGGTCTTTGTATAGTGTATCTATCGATGATTAAGAAAGATTGTGAATAAGTATTATTTTATTATCACTGATAAATTTTTAAAATATATTGTTTATTAAAAAATAATTTAATCTTTAAACTCTAAAATATTTTATATCGCTGCTCAAATTATTTGTACCATTTTAATTTGAACTTCTACTAATGTACCATTAATTTTACTGATTTTTAAGGTCATGAGAATTAAATCCCGATCTTCTAAAAAATTAATTCAGTTTTAAATTTTTTTAAAATTGAACTCGCAATCTTTTAAAAAAAAACTCTAAATTTTTTAAAGTCACATGTTCAATTCATAGGGTTTTCAATAAAAATAAAAAGAAATTATCCAGTAGAGTTAATGATACATCAATAAAAGGATCAAAACAGATTGATAATGATAGTTTAAGGACTGATATATAGTATTTTAAAATTTAAGGATCAATTTAGAATATAGATCATAATATGAGGACTGATTTATAATATCTTAAAGTCTAAGAATCAATTTAAAATAGAGGTCATAGTTTAAGTATATCTTGTGTGATTATTTATTTATATTTGTAAAAAAAAAATATCACAACTACATTAATAAGGATGAAAATTTAAGAATATTATTCCAGAAAGTCCTAAAATTTTAATAATAGAAATATAGCATTCAAAAAACCCGGTTCAACTTTCCAAGTATTTTCTCTCTCATTTTCCGTAGTTTTCTTTTTCCTTTCAATTTTTTTCTCTTAGCACAAACAAAACTCAAATAACATATCACCAGAAATTGTTTACAACTCCAAATTGTTTAATCTTTTTATTTTTTTATATTTTTTTCTTCATTATAATCCTGATTTTCATTACATACTGTCACTTCTTTCTTACTTTTTTTAATTAATTTTTCAAAAAATTGTTTATGAATTTTCTATGCGCCAAACTTTCCCTCCGCATTTCATTTTCCTTGTCTTTCTATGCCTCTCTATCTCTTTCTGATTTGCTGTTCCATTTATGTGTTGGAAAAGGAGTTGAAATTGTTAATAATTCCACGGCTTCATTTATTTTAATATTTTGGTCTGTTCTGGTGAGGGCATAGACGGGAAAATTGTGTTGGTTTTTGATTCGGTGGTGAGAAATCTTCATGCATTTGGACAATTTGGCGTGTTTTGAAGAAAGGCATTGACGGTGAGAAAATTCGTGTTGAATTTACGTCGGAATTCGGTCACTTATAATTGAATTTGAGAACCTGAATCCGTGGCTGGTTTGTTTAAAAAGAAATGTGATAGTATTCGAGGTGATAGGAAGAAAGGGTTTTGGATCCTATAACGGTAATAACAGCGCCATTGGATGGCGCTGTTCAGACGATTGTTTTACCGGAAGCCACCTGATCGGCTTCTCGAGATATCCGAACGTGTATACGGTAACTTTTTCTATTATTTATTTATTGTTCATTTAAGCTTTAAAATGTGGAAAACGTATTCATTCTATCACAGAAAGAGGTATGCCAATGGACACAGTTTTTGAATTCTCTGGGAATCAAAATTCTCTTCCATATTTTCTTATATATATTCATTTATTTGGACAATGCACTGCTTATTTTCATGTTTTTTGGGCTCGGTTGATTAACTTTGGGGTATTTATTACAATAAGAAGCTCTTTGAGGGGGGTTTTAGCTTGTTTCTTTTCGTGGTTGATGGGGAGAATTGGGGACATTATCACCTTAAAGCAGAACTATTGAATTGATTTGCTATTGAACTTTGTAACAAATCCCTTGGAGCTTAGAAGCGGATTTGCTATCTCTGTTTTATTGATAAATACAAGTTTCGGATACCATTTTTGATGTAAATGTTTCTGTTTGGAACTGTTGTTTGCTTTTCTCCATGTTAGGAAAGTTATTGAACTCCCTTTGGCGAGCATTTGTAATGAACCTTACAGTTAAAACTTACAAGTTACAATATTATACTTACACTGTTACACACACAGAGACATATATATATATATATATATGGAGGCATATGGTTAAAAAGTATTGCTGATTTGATTCAATTCTTGTGCTGGTTGTTTTGCAGTGTTTGACTGTTGCTTCACTGCGAATGTTATGGAAAAAGACAACTTCAAAGTGTATATGGATAGCATTGTGGCACAGCTACAGGACTACTTTTCAGAAGCTTCGTTCGTGGTGTTTAATTTCAGAGAAGGGGATGGGCGGAGCCGAATTTCAGACATTCTAAGCGAGTACAACATGACTATTATGGACTATCCTCGGCAATATGAGGGGTGCCCGCTGCTGCCACTTGAAATGATCCATAACTTCCTTCGATCATGTGAAAGCTGGTTATCATCGGAAGGGCAGCAGAATGTGCTTTTGATGCACTGTGAAAGAGGAGGATGGCCGGTACTTGCTTTCATGCTTGCCGGTCTTCTGTTGTATCGAAAACAATATAGTGGTGAGCAGAAGACTCTTGAAATGGTCTACAAGCAAGCTTCTAGGAACCTTCTCAAGCTTCTGTGCCCTTTGAACCCCCAGTCTTCTCATTTGAGATATCTGCATTATATTTCTAGAAGAAATTCGAGAATTGATTGGCCTCCCGCAGATTCACCTCTATTTTTGAATTGCATAATTCTTAGAGTTCTTCCCCTTTTTGAAGGGGGAGATGGGTGCAGGCCGGTTATACACGTCTATGGTAAGAACCCCAAAACACCAGCCAGTAGAAGTTCTAAGCTTCTATTTTCAACTTCCAAGTCAAAAAAACAAGTTCGTTACTTCCAAAAGGTGATGCGCAAGTTACACAATTGAAACTGAAAAGATAAATAGACCAAAATTTGGGATGTTCTAATAAGGTTTATCTGCAGGAAGAGTGTGCATTGGTGAAAATCGATGCTCATTGTCATATTCAAGGGGATGTTGTGCTTGAGTGCGTCCATTTAAATGAAGATTTGGTACATGAAGAGATAATATTCAGAATTATGTTTCACACAGTGTTTGTTCGAGGAAATATTTTGAAATTCAACCACGATGAAGTTGATGTGTTGTGGGATGCCAGGGATCAATTTCCAGAGGAATTTTCAGCAGAGGTAGATTAAGTTAATATTCTGTGACGACTTTTTTTAAAAATAATTTTTAAGGCTGTAGGAGTTGAATGAATACTCATCTCTGTATCAGGTAAATTTTATGGACCCTGATGCAGTTGTCCCTCGTCTCACCAGAGTCACAACAAGTGAAAATGGGAATGAGATTGAAAGTGGCTCGCCAGAGGAATTTTTTGAGGTGGAAGAGATCTTCAGCAATGCAGTTGATATGCTGGACGGAAAGGTGGATGATGACAGTTTGAAAGTTCATTACAACAAGTTAGAGCAGAAAGATGTCCGGAGGGAGGGTGTAGATCCTCATAGATTTCAAGAGTGTGCCTTAAATGATGGGAACAAAAAACAGGATGTCAAGGTTGATTCTAGTATAGATGCAGTGAAGGACATAGCTGTGGATGATGTGAATTACAAATTAAATAAGATGGATTCTGACACTAATGCTGTGAAGGACATAGCAGTTGATGAAGGAGACATTAAGGTTGGTTCAGTGGGGTTTAGTATTGGCCTGTGGTGGGATATAGAAACCAAGAAGGTGACAGAAGATGTTCTTGGCAAGTTGGAATACGTGGAAGATATAGTCAATAGAGACACTGTTCCACTGAAGAAGCAAAGGTTGGAAACTGATATTTCCAGACCTAAACCTGAGAAATTTTTGCCTCCTTCAAAGAAATGGGGTGGGCTGTTCCCAAAACCAGCTTCAGATTCTGTTCTGGTGAAACCAAAGAGCAAACAACTAGAACCTCAGGGCCATCCTGCAAGACAAGCAAAGCCAAATGCCATATCTCGATGGATCCCTCCTAACAAAGGCTCTTATGCAAATTCGATGCATGTATTATATCCACCATCAAGACATAGTAGTGCACCACCTACACTTTCCAGTACTACAGCTTTTTTGAGGAAATCGAAGTCTGGTTCCAATCTAAAGGTTTCTACCGGAGCTATGATTTCAAACGATGTTTTATTCAGGCACAAAAGTCAGAAGGTTGACCATGTAAAGGCTTCAGACTCTTCAAAAGAAATATCTACCTCTCCCATAGTTCCAACATCGCTGCATGGTCTACCACAATCGGTGTATATTCCACATAGCAATCCACAACCATCACCACCACCTGCTCCTCCTCTTCCTCCTCCTTCCCCATCTCCACCAAGACCTCTCTTGGTTCCACAATCTATGCAGGAAAATACATCTATACTACCTTCCCTACCTTCCGGAGATGTTTCTAGATTGCCTTTCGCAGCATCACGGTCTTCCCTTCCACCTTGCACTACAACAAATGTACATACTATTGGGATGGTTGCACAATCTCCGGTGGCAGGTCCTCTGCTGCTTCCCTCTCCTCCATTATCTATTTCTCAGACTACCACACTGGTTTTGCTTCCTCCACAACATTCATCATCCCGGAAGTCTAGGTATTCTTTAGCCTCTACTGTACTACATTCTCCACCTCAAACCCCTCCTCATCCATCTTCTGTCAGATCATTGTGTACAACACAGCCTAGTAATGAACCTTCTTTTCATCTACAACCCCCTCCCACTACACCAATTAAATGTGCTATATCTCCACCTATCATGCATGAAGTGCTATCATCACCTTCTCTACCCCTAGCCACTCCATTGTGTGATTCTCCATCTCCACTTCCACCTTCCCTCCCACCACCAGTGCCCACTGGACATGGACCTTTGCCACCCCCATCCCTACCCCCATTGCCACCTTTTCAATATCAAGCTTTGGCACCTCTACCTCTACCATCACCAATGCCTCTTCTTCAAGTAGCTTCTTCACCACCACCATTGCCACCACCTTTTTTGCAGGGATTTGCGTATGGACATTCTCGACCACCCTTCCCAATGCCTAGTTGTCTTTCCCCTCTACTTGCACCACTCCCATCGATGTTTAGTTCCTTGATTCCTCCACTTGTACCACCCCTATTGATGTCTAGTGCCCTCCCTTCTTCACCTCTATCACCCTTATTAGTGTCTAGCACTCCATTTCATCCTCCTCCTCCATCATCCCTATCAATTTGTACTTGCCCACTTTCTTCTGCATCTCCATCACCCCCATCGATTTCTAGCACCTATTCTCCAACGCTCCCCTCGATGTCTAGTGCTTCATCTCTTCCTCCCCTAACACCCACATCAACGTCTAGCGCCCCATTTCCTCCTTCACCTCCACCATCCCTATCAATGTCTAGTGCCCCACCTCATCCACAACCCTCATCAATGTCTAGCACCCTATTTCCTCCATCTTCACCACCCTTTTCGACGATTAGTGTTCCGCCTCCATCTCAACCACCCCCATCGATGTGTAGTGCCCCACTTCCTCCCCTACCTTTATCACTCTCTTCGACAACTAGTGCCACACCTTCACCTTCATCTCCACCCCCATTAATGTCTAGTACTACACCGATGTCTAGTGCTTCCCTTCCAACACATACATCTCCACTGCCCCATTCGGTGTCTAGTGCCCCCCTTCCTCCTTCACCTTCACCACCCTCTTTGACGACTACTGCCCCACCTCCACCTCTATCCGCACCACCCGCATTAGTGTCTAGCGTCCCATCCCCATCACCCCTGTTGGTTTCTAATGCTATACCTCTTCCCCCGTTGATGTCTAGTGCCCCACCTCCTCCTCCTTCACCACCACCGCCCCACTTGATGTCTAATACCCGACCTTCTCCACCCCCATCGGTGTCTAGTGTCACACCCCAACATTTGAAGCCCCTCCACCCCCTCACCAATTGCCTGGAGTGCCACCTTTGCCTGCTCATGAAATTGCAGCAACAACCTCGTCTCCTATGCATGGAGCTCCTCGTCCACCACCTCCATTGCCATCTCCTGGGGGTGGAGCGCCTCCTCCACCTCCACCTCCACTGCCACCTCTCGGAAGCGGAGTGCCACCTCCACCTCCACCTCCACCTTCACCGTCACCTCTCGGGGGCGGAGCGCCACCTCCACCTCTCGAGGGTGGAGCTCCTGGCCCTCCAGCACCACCTGGAGCTCCTGGCGGCGGAGTGCCTCCTCCACCGCCACCTCCCGGGGGTGGAGCGCCTGGCCCTCCAGCACCACCTGGAGTTCCTGGCGGTGGACCGCCACCTCCTCCTCCTGGCGCTAGAGGAAGAGGGCGTGGGCTATCTCGTTCAGGAGCTATTACAACTAGGAAATCTTCCTTAAAGCCTTTACACTGGAGCAAAGTCTCAAGGGCAATAAAAGGAAGCTTATGGGAGGAATTGCAAAGACATGGAGAGCCTCAAATGTAATATATCTTCTGATATTGATGCAGCTTTTCTGTAGTATACTTCTATAGAGAAATCCATGACCCAATATTTATCCTAGTGCTCCATGATTTTATGTTTGCATTAGGCTTTTACATTTATTAATTTCCCTTTTGTATTCACTTACCTTGTCCTTATTTCTCCTAGTGCTCCAGAATTTGATGTATCAGAACTTGAGAAACTTTTCACTGCTGTTGTTCCTAAACGTGCTCGTGGGGGTAAAGGGAAAGGCAAGTCAGGTGGATCAAAAACTGACAAAGTCCACTTGGTAATTTTTAATTTCATTTTTCTGAATAAACTATACATCTAAGTTTCTTTGTAAGTGGTTATGGTACTATTACTTGAATCACCTCATAACTTGAGTGGCTACAAGGTCTGCAGTTTTAGAAATTGAGATTTTTTAATTTTTTTAGTGTAGGTTTCTACTTAGCTGTGGGAGAAAGGCGTTCTAATCATTGTTTTGTGGTTCATATTAATTATAGTGTTCATCTTTCAATTGCTCAAACATTATAAGACCATCCTAATAATTATTATTTCCCCCCTTCTCTATATCCCTGCTAACAGATTTTGTTATCACATCATAGATTGACTTGAGGAGGGCCAACAACACTGAAATTATGCTCACTAAAGTTAAAATGCCGCTTCCTGATATGATGGTAAGCTGGATATGGTCATTTTCTTGCATTTATTAGTATTTCTCATAGATAACTAGGGAAGTACCTATGGTGTTCCATGGAAGTTTACCCCGGATATGTGAACAAGACAAGAGGGTTTTTTGGTTTTTGTTGTTTTGCTAGTGGTTGCACAGTTGCACTTATGTTTTCATAGGTGTGGTCTCCTTAGAGTCGTTAGCTTCTTCTACAGTATCTATTTTGGTGTAAATGCAAATTCTTAGGATTGTCATGCTATTCCAGACTCAATCAATGGAGGCATGGGGGAAAATAGGATTTTCTTTATTGATCTCCTCTCTCTTCTTCTCTCCCCCTTTATTGCCTTAGTTTTAACCAAAGATTTTTGGTTTTTATTTGTTAATTTACTATATGCAGCTTCGTGTATTTATCAGGCTGCAGTGATAGCAATGGATGATACAGTATTAGATGTTGATCAAGTGGAAAATCTCATAAAATTTTGTCCAACTAAAGAGGAAATGGAACTTCTCAAGGTGAATCTTTAGTGCATTAATATATGTAGGTTCAGTATCGTAAATAAGCTGTTTAAAATTTCTTTTTACATTGTATAAGAACCCCTTTACCATCAGTAGTTTGTCTTCTTTGATTATGATTTACCCCCTTTTCGTTTTTTAGAACTACACTGATGACAAGGAGACTCTGGGGAAGTGCGAACAGATTTTCTTTTTTCTGTCTAACCATATAATCTGAATTATCGATTTTTTAAACTTGGGTTCCTTAGTTGGTGGACTCGCTGATGGTTCATTACCATTGACATGTTAAATATTCTCTTTGTGAAAATTTATGTATTTGTCTTCATGTTCTTGTGAATTGTGACCTGCTAAAATCTTTCCCCCAGAGCATTTGGTTTACCGGTTGGTGCATGCTTCCTTTTGAATGATTGATTGAATTGCTGCTTTATGCCCACTCAGTTAAAGAAATTTCTTTTAAACTGAGATTCTTTGGTATGATAACGAAATACATATTCCTGGCTTATTCACTTTGATTGATTGAATTACTGCTTTCTTTTGAGTCAATTTTTAAGGGAGTGAGGGGGAACACTGCAAAACTCATATACCCCCCCTCCCCCTAAAAAAGAGTTCCTTTTTATTTTCCTCTCTTCCCTCATTTAATGTAAAGAGACTATATATGTATGAATTTATAACACTTGTTTAACCGTATCCTCTTCTGTTTCTTGATACATTAAGTGTTTATTTTCAATATTTAAGAAATATTTTATCAATTTGGAGAATTTTTACTTTCTAAGACCCTTCGGTATTATACTTAAAGAGGCATTTTGGCCATGAAAAAATCTTTTCATGTTATGGTTTAAAGATAGCAATTGGCATCGAAGGATTTATTTGTTTTTATCTTCTTGCTTTTTTTACGTGGACGTGTAATCCAAATTGAAGATGGTATTTCTGATAGCTACTACTTTATTTCCCTACTATATTTTTGAAACAATTGATGCCTGATAATTCCTCAATGAAGATGGTAACATTAGCGGAATTTTTTCAGTGATGTTGATCATTACTTTATGCATTTGATTGTAGATTTGACTAAAAGTTCAGTCTCGTTGTTCAAACAGAGGGATCATTACTTATGTATTTGATTGTAGATCACATTTCTCTGTTAAACTTTCATTTTGTTTACTTATTGGTTTATTCTTATTCTGAGAGATATAAACTAGTTCTCCACCTATTTGCATATGGGAAGAACTGTGGTCTAGCAAGAGTGTATATAATTGTACATTTAGTAGAGTGAGGGGTTTGCCTTCTTTTGACCTTGTGGATTTTGTGAGGAAGAGAAATAGAAGGATGTTCCAGGGAAGAAGTACCCTTCAAAATTCTCCTGTGTTGTGCTCCTATATTTATTAAAATGGCATCACTGACTGGAACTGCAAGAGGCTATTGATTTTATCTCTGTTCTGTTGGAGTTAGTTTTTTACTTCTGGAAGAACTGGCTTATTTCTTTATAGTAGTCTCTCTAATTCAAAAATGGGTAAAAAAGGAAAGAAAGGACAGATAATGTTCTGTAGTACTAGATTTTAGTTGATCCAACTGTAAGAAGATAGTTAAAGCTCTGGAGAAAAATGGTTTATCATATTGCATTGTAGCAAATACAAGATAACAATTTTCTGCTTTTCTCTTTTATGAAGAAATTCTATCTAAAACAACTAGCTCCTGGATGCTTCTCCAATGACATCTTTCATTTGATCCATCTTTATAACAACTTCTAAACCTGAAACGGGTTTTGATCTTTCATGTTCAGTACTTTTTGGAGCTGATGAAAGTGCCCCGAGTAGAGTCAAAATTGAGAGTGTTTTCTTTCAAGATTCAGTTCCGGACTCAGGTTTGGCGGTATCTCCATAGTTCTGATTTGATAAATTTACAGTTATTTAATAATTAATCTCATGGTTGTTTCTCCTTTTTATTTTATTGAATCACCCTTTTGAGCTCTGTTCTTACATGTTTTACCTCCTTCAGATTTCTGAATTTAGAAGGAGCTTAGAAACTGTAAACTCTGCATGTGATGAGGTATATTGCTAACGTTTCTGATGACTACAGTGTTTATTTGTTTTTATCTTACTACTTTTGTATTGGTTATTTAGGTACGCAATTCGGATAAATTGAAGGAAATCATGAAGAAAATTCTCTATCTAGGAAACACATTGAACCAAGGAACTGCACGGGGTAAGTGACATTCAATTTTCCTTTTGGCTTCAGTCTTTGATACTAGAACTGCAGCTTGTAAACTATATAGAAGAGATTTAATAGCTAAACCACATGTACTGCGATGTTTGTCTGGACCCATCACCCATGCATTTTAATGGTACTTGCTTTGGTGTTTACCTGCATTGTCGCATGTGAGATTGTGTCACAACATTTTGAGCAGCGTTCTTGTTCCTTAAACTCGAAATACTTGGTGTTAACCCAAGGCATAGATATGGTGTTGAAACTATGCTCATCATATCTTATTGAAGATACCTTAACTGTTTCTTATTCCAAATGATAGCTATATGCCTCTATTTATACTAGATACAATACAAATCAGGATCCAGCCCCATAAATGATCTTATCCCACAAATCAGTTTGTGTCTACAAATATGTTTATCCTTACTAATCTGGAACAATTATAACTGAATAATAGGAGATTTACGGCTAAAGAACCCATGAGATCCTCCAGCACTCCCCATCAAGCTGGTGAAAAATGTTCTCCATTCCTAGCTTGCTGGTAGTCTCTTGGAATGAAGCATTGGCTAACCCCTTAGTTAGTATGTCTGCCATCTGCCCGTGAGTATGGACATAGGCAATGCGAATTAATTGGCTTTCTAAGTTCTTTAAAACATATCGATCTTTTTCAATATGTTTGGTTCTATCATGCTGAATTGGAATGTAGGTGATATTAATAGTCAACTTGTTTACACCTGCATCTGGAGGCTGTTTACACCTGCATCTGGAGGCTACCCATGGAGACGATAAGTTTCCGAGGGTTTGAGGAATTATTTTGGATTCCAGTCGTTTTTCAGGTGATATTCAACAATGAAGGCAAAGAGTTTTTCTGGATTAAGGTTTAGCAATGAAGGCTGACAAGTTTCATAGGCTAAGGTTTCAGCAATGAAGGTTGTAAATGAATGGAGAAAAGTTTTCTAGGATACCTGACTTGGATAACATGTAGAGATCTTTGCTGCTTATTCCAAATGATAGCTATGTTCCTCTATTTATACATGGTGCAATAGCTATTCTAGGAAAGGGATCGGGATTCTTTTCCAAAAAATCAGCCTATACCTACAAATGAGGAACAATTATAGCTAAATAATAGGAGATTTAGAGCAATACCATATTTTCAACTAAAATTCCATGAGATTCTCCAACACTGGTAGTGCTATCAAAAAACAGTTCAACTGGTGAAAACCACCTTTTTTTTCTCAGAATACTATTTATAATTTAATGTCCAACTTATGTCCAGTTTCTTTAACATGCTGTTCTGTTTCTTTAACGTTGGCAGTTATTACCTTTAATGCCCAATGTCCACATTTATGTCTTTCATTTGGATTTTTAGACGAAGCTAGCGTCAATCAATTCTTCATTCCTTGTTATGCTACTAGTTCCTTTTCTTTTTGCCAAAGCTACTAGTTCCAGATGTCTGTTGATTTTTGTATGCATTTAACGCTGATCAACAATTCAGTTTTGACGAAGAGAAAACTACTGTTGCCTGTTCTTTTAATATGAGGTTTCAAATAATTTCTTATATACAGGTTCTGCTGTGGGGTTTAAGTTGGACAGTCTTCTAAAGCTCACAGATACACGTGCTGCTACCAGCAAGATGACGCTAATGCATTATCTTTGCAAGGTTTGGTTACTATTTTTTCTCTTTGGTTTAAGTAAGATCATTCTGTTTCTTTTAAGATTTGTCTGGAATTATGTTTTACACCTCGTTCATATGTTACTTTACTACTGGAGGCTTGTTTCTAATGCAAACAGAAATGGTTGATTTGAATCAAGTCTCAACTGTGTTTATTTGTGGCTCAGGTCCTAGCTGAAAAGAACCCAACACTATTAGATTTTCACCTCGAGTTTGTTAGCCTTGAAGCTGCAGCTAAGGTTTACATCAGTCTTTTTAGCATTTGAGTTAGTAGTTAACACTATGTTTAGTTGAAGGCTTGGGTCCTTGCAGATACACTTAAAAGTTTTAGCAGAAGAAATGCAAGCTATAACTAAGGGATTAGAAAAGGTTAAGCAGGAGTTGGCTGCCTCAGAAAATGATGGTCCTGTTTCTGATGTTTTTCGTAAGGTACATGGTTGTTACATTGCTTTTATTTTTTTGACATGCATAGATGGTAGTAACTGGATAACGAATATTTGATAAATAATAAACTCAGTTAACTAATAAAATCTTACAGTCTAAACCGGGCTTATTAATTGAGAAATGATAACCTCGGTAAATTCCTAAGATTCTGTTTCTCGAACTCTTCAATTTTTTTGAATTACCCATGTTACACTTGAATATAAGCTCCAAGGATCCTCCAAATATTTGGGGGGAAAATTAGAATATCTAACCATACACGTGCCGCATACATACTTGCATCTGACACATACCTGAGTCCGAGTAACATACCTAAGATAATATTTTTTTAAATTATTTATTTTGTAATTCTTTAGGCACAACAAACATAAAGTCATATAATATAATGGAAAATTTCACTTAACAGATTTTACCCTATTGTTTAAGCTCTTTTAAGAATATGCATTTAAAGTTGTTTTTCTTTGTGTCTAAAAGCCAAACTAAACCTTATTCTTTTTTTCCCCATACACATTCCACATTCGGCGCTTTCTTTTCATGTTGCAGCAAGTAGTTATTTCAGCTGACTATTGCTTGTATATATATATATATGAAACAATTAGTAGAATATAACTGTCATATGGATCTTGATCATCATCGGTAGGCATATTTATGATCCCTTCAATAATTTCTCTATCCTTAATTGATTCTTATCGGTATAGTGTTTTTCCTTTATATGTCATTCGTGTATCTTAGCAAAAGAAAATAGTAGTATACATGTATAAGAACTGAAAACATAAAACTCGATAACTAATAAATATCAACCACTAACTGAATTCTGAATTGGCTACAAGCTTCATTTTTTTCTCTTTTCTTTTATCACTCTTTGCCCGTGTAGTTATTTTATAAAATTGAACAAGATAAATGTTATGTCAACATGCTACATCTCAAAAACTAGGGTTTAGTAAATAAAGAACCATACTACGTGTTTATGATGCAAGGCATTAGCTTTGCGACACGAGTGATTATTGCTAATAAAGTGGAATATTAATAAGACAATATGGTTAGAAATAATACTTTCTATTGGAAAGTTCCTTCAGAAAATGTTCCCCAAGGCCTGTTCTATACATAGTAGTCCTTTCCAATTGAAGCAACACCAGGCTTGATATAATAATTTTTCTGATGCAATAGAGTGAGCATTTGCTATGGCCTTGTGACCTACATCAAACACTGTCAAATGCTTTTTATTTTTCAACGTAATGCTTTCATTTTTTGTAACGTTTTCTTTTCTTTTTCTGATTTAGACATTAAAAGAATTCGTTTCTGGAGCTGAAGCGGAGGCGGCATCTGTAACAAATCTATATACTGAAGTGGTAATTTGCCAACTGTTGACATTTTGTCGATATGTCATCGTTCTCCATCTCTTTTGATTGTGTCTTCAATCATTTTCTTAACCTTTATGGTGGACAGGGTAAAAATGCAGATTCACTTGCAGTCTATTTTGGTGAGGATCCTGCCCGATGCCCATTTGAGCAAGGTAACCTTTATGGATGAAACTTTCTTTCTTTTTTCTTCAACATTCGAACTCCAATTTGGGCCCTTATTGTTATTTCTTTTCAATGTGATCAATTTGGAAATAAGGATCAATCATGGTATGGTTGATGAACCAGGGTGTCTTGTTAGGGTCAAAACCGAAGGAAAATCTTCCGGAACAAGTAAAAAGAAAAAGGAAAGATGAGAATGAGCTATCTAGAGAAGGATAAAGGCAATTATGTGATTGAATTTAGAGTCGAACATGAAAAAAATGGAGAAAAGGGTGTTCCAAACTTAACAAATAGTTGAAAGATAATCGAAAGTAGTTGTATAGTTTCTTTATAAAATAAAATAAAAAAACTAGGGTTTCTTGAATTTTTATACATTTGGTCAGAATGGAGGAAATGGCTTATTGGTACAACCAATTTAGACCTGGTCATATTGGTTTTTATGTAGAAATAAAATCAGGCTTTTATATCAAATATTCTTCCTTTAAGTTGTTAGATCTTCAAAAAATATATATTTTTTTCTTTTTTTGTTTCATCACTCATCTGTTTTATTGTACTCTGATTATGTTTAATATTAATGTATTAGCGTCTTTATCGTAGTTATGATTTCGGTTATTTCAATCTAAATTATGGTGATTTGAAGTTAAATTATTTGTATCCGATGCCTGCATTTGGTCAATGCAGTTACAACAACAATCTTAAATTTTGTGAGGTTGTTTCGAAAAGCACACGAAGAGAATATGAAGCAGGCCGAAGTGGAGCAGAAGAAAGTTGAGAAGGAGGCCGAAACGGACAAGGACAAGGGAACAAAAGAAGAAGAATAGTCGAGGATTGGTTTCTCTATTCCTACAGAGGTAATATTGCCCGTCTAGCAGCTGATGTCTATGCCGAAGAGTTCGACTCAATGACAGGAAATGCTGCCTTGTAGGGCTGTTGACTGATGATGCCTACCATTCTCTGGTATGGTGCAATTTTAAAGCCTTCAGAAATTTTGTAAGTGAGGCAAGGGCCTTGTTCTAGAAGCTTGCTGGCCTCGAACTTTGCATGGGGCTTCAGGAGACAGTTTTATACAGTAAGTTTCTCAATCCCATTATCGTTGAATGACCAGTGCAACTTTCGGAGCAGATGTCAGATGGACCAGGCTTCGAAGCAGAGTGGTTATGACCACAGCCGAGCAGAGCCGAGGTTCTTAAATGCAGGCTATCAAGGTCACTGCTATGGCACTTCTAGCATTAACATCATTCTGAACTCGGTGTTGCGGTCCATCACTTGGCGATGTTAGACGACCTCTTTTCAGCTTCCGCCATTCATTTACCGTAATTCCTTCAGCTCCGAAGCGGATGTGGGACTGTCGACACTGGAAGTTCTACTGTACCATTAAAAAGTGTAGGTGTACAAAAGCTCTAGCCACACAGTAAGCGAGCATACAGCAAAAACACCACCCATAAGCAAAATCTGCAAGTAAATCTCAGGAAAATAGGTTGAGAATCTTACGACAGAATATACAATCAACAATGTATAGAAAGAGAAGCAACGACCAATACTTCCTAATTATATATTAAGAAACCCCAGTGCGTACACTATATCTCTTACGTACGTAGACATGTACGTAAAACAAGAGAACTACTCCAATAAACTTAGCACAAATCAATATTTGGGATGAAGTATACATTCATAATCGGATGAAGATAGCAAAAATATGAATAAAAACCATCATTACATGAAACTTAGCTAGCCTACAGCATCATTTTGAGATCATCAACGATTAAGATACATGACTAAAAATACAGAAATGCACGAGCAATATTGAACATCAACAATCCCACAAATTCAGAGAAAAGAAAATTCAACTATAATTTTATGGTAATGAATATCGGTTAATACAATGAGGGAAACATGGTCAAGAAACTTACTTCTTCCATGAAAAATAGAGACCATACTCCAGGGTAGAAGAAGTCAATAAATTCAGGCAATGTACTAAGAATGGATATGAAATGACGACCACGAGACAATCAACTGAGAAAAACATCAAAAGTGAAAGATGAATCCAAGGTTTAAGCTGTTACAGGTTTTTTTCTATTGATATTAGGTTTAACAGAAAGGTTTTGGCATAGAAGGAATCAGATAAGTCAGTCTGAGTTAAGTCGTCGCCTCTTCCCATAATCAGCATCTCTAGATCTAGAACATTGTTCCTCTTCCTGTTGTAATCGTGACTTGCTGTGAGTCTTTGATGACCGTCCCCTATCCCAATCATTATCATGCTCAGGCTCACGGTCCCTGTACCTACGATGATCTACATATTTGTCTTTGTCTTCCCTATATTGGTCCTGATCCTGGTCTCGATCATGTTCCCTATCACGGTTGCGATTATGATCTCGAGAGCGCTCCCTATCTCGTTCTCGGCCAACTTCTCTATCATCCTGGTGCCCTCTCCCCGACCAATCAGGACCACGGCCCATATCCTTCTCTCTGGGCATGTCCCTATCATATCCCGGTTCTCTATCATCGTGATGCCTTCTTTCAGATGAGCCAGACAACTCCTTTTCTGAAACTCTATCTTTTTCTTTTGTAGGATTTTGCCAACCTACTCTCTCATGACTAGCCTCACCATGTTGATGATCAAATGCAGCTTCCTCCCTATAACTGGACTCTCCAGCTCTGCCACCACCCCATCCTCCCATGCCGGGATCTGACCATCTCATATTAGGCCCATCTACACCACTTGCAGGCATCATCCTCATACTATTCATGGCCATTCCTCTTCCAAAAAATGCAGGGTTAACATGAGGAGCCACTCCAGGCAAGCCAACACCACCAACAGGAGGGAACAGATTTATAATCCCAGAAAAGGGAGGCGTTAGAGAGCCAGGAAAGCATCCATAACTGCCCATTCTTCCCATAGCTCCACCAAAAGCAGGACCAAAACCTTGACCCATCATAGACTGTGGATGCATGAAAGGTGGCGCTGCACCAATACCCTGTCCGAAACCATTTCCCATGACACCTCTACCACCCCTCCCACCACCCCTGTTCCTCATAGGACCAGCAGGCCCTCTATTTCCCATGCCCTGGGCATTGCCTCTTCCCATGTTCCCTCTCCCGTAACCTCTGTTATTATCCCCACCTTGATAATTCCCACCGGTTTGAATGTTATTGCCAACAGGCTTGCCCTCAAAATCATCAGGGCCCCTTGTGAAAGAGAAGACTGTCATCTGTTGGTTCCAATTCAATTGAGCCTCTCCCATTTTCTTAACAATAAATGGTGACGCAAAGGAAACAACACGAGGCCTTCCATTAAACATGTGCCCATTCATTCCCTCCTTACAAGATGTGGCTGCGGCTGGATCATAAAACTCAACCTGACAGTATCCTTTCGACTTCCCACTTGCTTTCTCATAAAAAACTTCACTTCCTTTACGGGCCCATGCTTGCACAACTGTAACTCCAGTTCGGCATCCCCAACAAACAAATAGTCCCACCACCACTTCCACCTCCACTTGTACCAACACCAGGAGCAGAACCAGGAACAGCACTAGGCACACTCACATTTCCAACGCCATTTCCAATCATAGGACCACTGCCACCACCACCGTTCGCATTCATATTCCCACCTCCTACTCCTTGCGTCATCAAACCCTCATTCTCAACGCTCCCCGCATTCCCTGCACCATGCCCCTGTTGTCCCGTACTACCCACACCAACTAAGCCAGTGTTGTTATTATCCCTACTCTTCTGTACAGCCATATCATTCAACTTACTAGACACTTGTGCCAATTCAACCCTAAGCCCACTTCCACCACTACTGATACACGCATTAGGTCCCTTCACATCGTTATAAGCATCACCTCTCAACCCTTGACTATCGTAAGAAACCCTAGAATCCCCTCTTTCAACACCATCTGCACCCCCTGGATTTGAAACACCAGGTTCGGGCGCACCATTAACTTTACCACCAATATTATTATTGTTATTACCAACATTATCATTCCAATTTTCACTATCCTTAGGTTTTTTTTTAGAGTTTGAAGAAACCCTTCGCCAACATTAACATCATTATAAAGATCCTCATAATCATCTTCTTCTTCACCTAGAAAACCCTCGTCAGCAACAGCTGAGATTGCTTCGTTTCTATGGAACTGTTCCATCTGACCACCTCCCTTTCCATCATCCATATTTCCCCTCAAAATTCTCAAAATAATTATATATATATATATATATCCTTAAACAATTTCAAAGCTTTGAACTTTTCCCCTTGATTCCTGGGAATAAATAAGATAAAGTCTAAATTTAACAAACTTATAACATAAATAAATTGTAATTCGTTAACGAATTTAGGGATCTTGCCAGGTTGGTTCAAGTGAGACCAAAGAGAGAGAAGGAAGTGAAACCCTAATCTTGAAAATTTGGGAATTTACATTGGATATTTTGTCTGGGATTTTCATTTTAAGTAACGATAAAATACTAACATGCGCCTCTGTGCATAGATTTCAAACGCCATTTTTGTTTTTAATTATTACATTTTCTATTATTAAAAAACACATTAAATATTTTCCTTTAAACTCTTTTTCTCTAATAACTCTTACATTTTCTCTAATTCAAGTGATAAAACTAATACATATAAAATGTAGGATAAAATACACAAATAGTTCTCCAACTATAGGATATTGTTTTATTAAGTCTCTTAACAATTAAAAGTTATAAAATGACCCTCTAATTATAGGGTGTTGGTTTGTTGAGTCCATCGACTATTAAAAATTACAAAATAGTCATCCGACTATTTATTATGTTCTAAACTCATCATTTTTCATTAAAAATTAAAGGTATTCCGAGCTGAACGTTATGCTAACTGTGATATGATAAAATCTGATCCTAAAATCTCAAATGACTATCATATCTTAGTCATCATGTTAACGTTTAACTTAGATAATCGTTAATATTTTAACGGAAAATGATAAGTTTGGAACATAATAAATAGTTGGGTGATAATTTTGTAGCTTTTAATAATCGAAGGACTTAACAAAGATACATTTTATAATCAGATGACCAATTTATAACTTTTACTAGTCGAGAGACTTAATAAAGCAGTACCCCTACAATCGTATATCATTTGTATACTTTTACCCTAAAATGTATCTTTTTTTTAATAAAAAAAAAAGTTGTTTTCATTTTTTGAAAGATTCTAATTCCACATATTTTATAAAATTAATACTTTTATGACTAATGAAACCAAATTAGTCATTGTAGTAACAAAGATTAATCATCTAAAATCATGCCAATAATAGGAAGATCAATCATTCAAGCTCGTTTCTTATAAGTTTGCAACAAGACAGAAGTTTCTATAACTAGTAATTGGAGATAAGCTTGAACCTCATCCTATCTTATACCAAAACAAGTTGTATTGGCTTAACATTCATTCCCACTATGAAATACATTTGCATCTCATTCATTCTAAACATATATTGCATGTGGAGACTTATATGGATTTATTTTAATTTATTTGACGTCAATGTATTAATAGATTAAAAAAATATAAGAATTTATTAAATGTTTAATCAAGCAATGACTGAACTAATGAATGATAACCTCGTGTTCTCAAAATTTTTGGTCTAGTAACAATTTAGGTCATTGTAAGTTTAAATATTAGACAAATTAGGTTATATCTTGTGAATTTTGAGATTTTTTTTTGAATCTAGGGTGAATAAGGTAATATATGTACAAAGACTCCTAACTATTCGACAATGAACGCTCATACCCCTATATGTGCAATGCTCGAACTCGAGAACTCAAGGATAACAACAATCCCTTAATCATTAAGGTAATATCTAGCGTTAAGTGTTTGTTTATAAATCATTGGGTAAGATTAAAAACGGGGAGATGAATTCTCTCTCGATAATTGCTCATCGTCATCTTTAATCTGATGACTATTTTCTTCTTTCTTCGTTATGAAATAATCGACTATAATTCTTGTTGAGTTAATCGATTGACGGAATCGACCAAGAGGGGGGTGAATTGGCAATTAAAATTTTGTGGAAGCTTTTGCAGAAAATTGAAAGTAATTGCACAGCGATTTAGAGTGGTTCGACTTTCTCAATCAAAGTCTACGTCCACTACCTTAGCTATCCACACTAAGGATTTTCCAACAAATTCACTAATTTGTTCTTTCTTTTGAGGCAAAAGAGATAACCTTACAACACCCTCAAGAATTATACCTCAATTCTTGAGAACACTCTTTCTCAAAGAGAATATTACAAATTTCGCAAACTTACAAGGAAAACCTCACAAGGTAAGATGTTTGCACAATTCTAGAACAAAGAAATAACACTCAAGAATAAATATAATTGAGCACAATAAGTGTTCTTGAAAGCAAAATGAATATTAAATGAAAAATAGGCTTGAAATGCTCAAACTTGAGGTTTGATGTTTTCTCTTTGATTCTCTCTTGATTCTAGTTGCTTGATGTTTCTTGTTATTGATCAATGGCTTCTAAGCTTGTTTAAATACACCTTGAATCACTTCTGAACGTTGGGGATCATTAATGAAGTTATTGGAGCCGTTTAAGTGTGAAAATAATTAATATTTCTGCTTGGAGCGTGGGAGGAATTGGTACCCCCTCGTGGGAGGAATCGGTACCCCCTAATGGGGAATCGGTTCCCTAAGTGTAAAATTCAAATATTCGACCGTTGAACAGTGGGAGGAATCGATACCCCCTGGGGGAAATCGGTTCCCTCTGGACAAACTGTAATTTTTTGCTTTGAAACGGTTCGAAATACTTTGTAAAATTGTTTTGAAATTATTTTAAGATTAAAACTTAATTTTACACTTTAGTAAGGATTTAAAATGAACTTTGAAATACTTTGAGTAATATTTTGATATTCGATTTAATATATCGAATATGCTTAGAAAAATCATTTTCAAAATTAAAATTCTTTTAATTTAATTTGTTATATCAAAACATCATAATGTTTTCAACAATTATCTATCCATTTAAAAATAAATAAAGCGTTTATAATTATCAGGATCCAATTCATATTTTGTTAAGATAAATTATAGATTTGATCACTTAAAATTTGCCTTTCTTTATTAATATATATTGTACAAGTGAAATTAATAGAATAATGTAATTTGTGGGGTTTAATGAACCAAAATATTAGGCCTCTTAATCCGTGAGAAAAATGGTTAAAGTGTCATGTCGTGTAGGACTCTAAATTGACCTAATACTCCACGTGCTTTTTAAATTTACACTTATGTTAAACAAAATATAAAATAATTAATTTTAATAACACAAGCATATTCTTACATGATAATTAGAAAATGGTTGATAATTCCAAATAGGGAAATCATGAACCATGACATTAGTGAATGACATAAGCCAAATCTTTTATGTATAAATTATGAAGGATAAATATATATTTTAGCATGTGAACTTTGATTTTAAGGTATAATTTGATTTTTATTTATTGGATTAAGGGTTATCTTTGTCTATGTAATATATCTATTTTGTTATTTTCGTCCTTATCGTATTTTTACATCAATTGAGCCTTTAAAGTTATTTAATTGCATCATTCTATATCTTACTCTATCATAAAACCCTAAATCATAAACTCTGAGTTAGTGTTTAGAGTTTAAGGTTTAAGGTTTAGGGTTTAGAGTTAGGGTTTTAAGTTGGTGTAGGGTATAAAATGATGCAATTGAGCAACTTCGGGAGTTAAATTGATGATAAAATGTGATAGAGTCGAAAGTGGTAAATTAAGTATACTAGAAGGACAAAAGTTATCATTTTACCTTATTTACTTTTTATCTAATTAGTTATATGAACATGATTTTAAAGTTTAATTTATTATTCATTTTTTTTACCTAATTAGGTATTTGAATTTGACTTTAAAATCCAAATGAGTACTTTAAGTTAATTTTATGATTATTTTGATTTAAATAAATCATTAGGCACAAGTATCGGCTTAGACCAAAAAAAATAAAGTTCATGTATGAATCTATAACTCAAATTCATGTATCTAATTAGACCAAAACCTCTTTACGTATCTAATTAAACTTTAAAACGAAATTCAGTTAAATAATTGGATAAAAAGGTTCAAATATTGAATTGATCTTTTAAACTAAGTTCATGTACAAAACTATATATTTACCCATTAATGAACCGAAGAATAGATTGAAGGGTAAATTACGTGTTTAGTATATAAACTATCAATTTTGGCCCGTTAAGTACCTAATCTTTCAATTTTTTCAAAAACATACTTAGTGTTTAGTTTTTGTTTCATTTTAGTAACCAGCCGTTAAAAACTTAACGGACGGGCTCGCCGGTCGTCACGTCTTTAGTCGTCGACCTTGAATGTGATTTCGACATCAATTTCACCGAAAAATGCCTCAATCTCCCCAAGTCGACAATAAACTCTTTGACTTCTTCATCCTCTGATCTTTGTCGTCAATCGTTTGATGGGCCTGAAACTAGATTATATTGGCCGACTCGTCATTCTCTTATGGTCCGCCATTCGAATTGGTCGTTGTCCACAGGAGCTGTCCCGTCAGTCCTTTCGTTATGTTTTTAACGGCGGGTACTAAAATAAAATAAAAACTAAACATTGTGTATGATTTTAAGAAATTAAAAGTTTAGGTACTAAAACAGACCAAAACTTATAATTTATATACTAAATGAGTAATTTACCCTAAATTAAATAGCCTCCGTTTTTCATATGATTTTTTCATAAACTTTTATACTCCACTTTTTTAAGTATTGCAATAATAATAATAATAATAATAACAAAACTAAAACTCAATTAATTTATATGACTTTTAGGGGGAAAATATATATAAATAGAGGATTGACAAGGTCTCTCTAATAAAATGGTACTATTACATTTGGAATCCCTTTTAAAAATTAAAAATTTAATTCCATCCTTATAATTTCATCTCAACCTCTAGAATTTCATGCTTCAGTTTAGAGTTTCCATTAAGAAAAATCTATAAACCAACTCAACCCCCCATATTTTCTTTTCTTATCTTTTGATCCATCAAATGCTTCAGTAATGCCAAAAACATCAAGATC
Source organism: Hibiscus syriacus (assembly GCF_006381635.1). Classification (NCBI taxonomy): domain Eukaryota; kingdom Viridiplantae; phylum Streptophyta; class Magnoliopsida; order Malvales; family Malvaceae; genus Hibiscus; species Hibiscus syriacus. Next base: position 944,584 of record NW_024062784.1, on the reverse strand, counting down.
CACCGGTCCTGCTGAAGAAGGTGCGCCTCGATCATCAAATGGCTTCTTCCCAGTTTCCAGATTCGATACTCCTGATGAAATTCCCGGGTTTCCGAATCCATGGTTTTCGATCAGAGCCCTCAACGACGACTGTTCCTGCACCGGAACGGAGCCCGGGAATCGAGGATCACCGCCGTGGAACGAGCTCGGAACCGGGAATTGTTGGAAAACCCGGGAGGAATTGTTGTTGTCGAAATTTTGATCGACTGTGTTTTGTTGATTGGAGAAGCAGGGCACGTACGGCGACCCGGCAAGAACCTGTTTGGTTGTGTTGCCGCCGTTAATGTACGCCGGTGAAGAATCCATTAATGGCGGTAAACCAGCAGGACGCAAATCGTTGGTGAAAGAGCTTGCCTTAACGAGGCCTGAAATATGGGTTTTTTCCCCATCTGATCCCTTCTGGAATACCCTGCAGATCACCCATTCATTCTGCAAAATAGAACTCCATGTTTAGCCAATTGCAACAACATTTAAATCCAAATCCCGAAAAAGCACTGTTATTCTCTCTAAAGATTCCAGTTCGAGCAGTTAGATGCAAGGTCACCTTGGCAGTTTTAGGGACATGGTGGATTGAGAAATGGCCATCGAGTCTATATTCATGCATGACCCAATTTGTTTTCACACCTTTAGGAGCTCTTCCTCTGTAAAAAACAAGAGTTTTCTTCACCCCCACCAATGATTTCCCTCTGTAAATCTCTTTATCTTTCCCAGTAGCTTTCCAGTACCCAGAATCAGTGGCCCTGTTCGTCCTCAAGCCAGTAGGGTATTTCCTATCCCTAACGCAGAAAAAATACCACTCCTTCTCTCCCATTTTTGCCTTCCCTGTTTTCCATCACACCAAACAGAAGATAAGAAAGCGTTAGAAATTAGAATATATTTTCCTGGGAAACAAACACATCTAGGAAAATCTTTTTGAACTGAGTCGAAGAAGAAAACTCTTAACATGGCAGTTCCCACGGCTCGGACTTGTTCAAATCAACATCTCCAATGGCTATTGAACTGAAATTGATGTCAAGCACTTTCTTGTACAAATATTGATTAATAAGCTCTTCATCTGTTGGGTGGAACCTGAAACCCGGTGGTAAATCCATTTTATCATCTTCTTCGCCAATCTTTTTCATTCCTGAAACAAACCCAAATCCCTTCCGTTCAAAATTCAGCTTAAAATCTTAAAGAAACCCACAAGTCTACATGCATACATGTGATGAGCAGGTGATATTCTTAGTTTTCAAGAGCACTTAAAAGGTCGAGAAAGAACTGAGAAGGAGATTAAAATGGAAATATGTGCAGCAAAGCTATAAGATCGAAAGCTTATATAAAGCTAAGGATTGAAAGGAAAGGGAGAAGCCATGGAAGAACTTGAAAAGAAGTAAACCTGAAAGATGGGGACAGAAACTTGGTTTCTAAGGCAACTTGGTAGGTTGTTTTATAATAATCATAATCATAGTCAAAGAGACGGAGTACATAATTTATTTTTTTTAATAATTTTCTTTTTGATATGTAATATATGTTTAAATTTTTATTTATTTATTGATAATATAATTTGATGATTGAATTTATTTCTTCCAAAAAAAAACACCCCTTTCTACAACTGAGGCTGCTAAGTAAATTTATAAAATAATAACTAGGGTAAAGAACGCAAATGGTATCTCGACTATATGATATTGTTTTATTAAATCTCTCGACTATTAAAAGTTATAAAATGATCATTTGACTATAGAAATTTATTTTGTTGTGTCCTTCGCTTATTAAAAGTTTCAAAATGGTCACTCGACTATTCATTATGTTCCAACTCTTCCTTTTCCGTAAAAAAATGAACGAATTCTAAGTTGAACGTTAACTTGTTGACTGTGATATGATAAAATTTGAACCAAAAATCTCGAACAACTATGATCTCCCAAACATCATATTAACATCTAACTTAAACAACCACCATTTTTAACGGAAGAGTACAAGTATGGAACATAAAAAATGGTTGAGTGCTCATTTTGTAATTTTTAATAGTCTAGGGACTCAAAAAAGTAAAACTATATAATCAAAAGATCATTTTATAACTTTTAATAATCAAGAGACTTAAGAAAGTAGTACCCTATAGTCGGAACCATTTATGTTCTTTACTCTAATAATTATTACACGATAATTTCATATATAATGATCTTCAAGTCCAAATATATTCAAACTTAAATTTAATTTAAATTAAAATAAATTTAGATAAAATCTACCTATAATATTTAGGTATTACGAAATTCAAAGTTATTTGATTGAACAAATAATAATAATATTTTTTTACAAAATAATAATGATACTTGTAATATGAACTTTATTAATACTAATACTTGTAATGTTGATGATAGTTTTATTCTATTACACCTAAATGTTTTAATATAATATTTAAAAATCATAGATTAATATATATTTATAAATAAATATTTATTAATGAGTCATTTATAATACTTAAATATGAATAAAATTGAGTTTTTGAATTATTATTATTATTATTATTATTATTATTTATTATCATCATCATTTGATGATGATCAACATCATAAATATGAATAAAATAGTTGTTCAAATTTTATTTTGATTAATATTTTTTAAGACTAAAAACTTAAATATATTTATAGATATTTATTTTTTGGGTAAATTATGTATTTAGTACCTAAACAATCAGTTTTGATATATTTAAGTACTTAAACTTATAATTTTTTTCAAAATCATATCTAAAGTTTAGATTTTGTTTCATTTTAATACCCCCTTCAAAATTTAACATTAAGTTTTGAAAAAAATTTTGAAAGTTGAGGTACTAAAACGCGTTAACTTTTTAATAGCATGATACTAAAATGAAATAAAAACTAAACATTAGGTATGATTTAAAAAAAATTATATACTAAAGCAAATTAAAACTGATAGTTTAGATAGTAAATACGTAATTTACTTTTATTTTTTTATTTAGGGTCTATGAGATTATAGTTAAAGGTATTGTATAAACACCGACGATTGTCATGGAAGTCGCCAGTAAATACCGACGGCTTTAGAATAAGGATTAAAATAAATGTATTAAAATATTAAATCAAAATAAAACAATTTTATTTTGAAAAAAAAATACATGTGAAGTCCTTAGTAACTACACACGTCTACAATGAAAATTATTGATAATTATACACGACATCGACAGAATCATCGATTTTAAAAACTTTTTTATAACATATCTCTAATTTAACCATGACTTCATCCTTATTCAATCTCCATCATCATCATTATCACCATCATCATCTAAGTGGAAGATCAACCTTAAAATATATGGAAAAAAAAATCTAATTTTCTTGTATAAAATGAATTGGGGTGTTGATGTTTGACAAGCACAAACATGTAAGAGCCTTTTGAGCTCTAGAAACTTGAAGGTGCATTCATACCAAATGCTAACTTTACTATAAGTAATTAATTTCATACCACAAAAGACTTTACCCACTAAAACACATAAGTTAAAAGATTCAACTACTATTATTATTATTATTATTATTATTATTATTATTATTAATTGACCATATATTAAATAAAAATCATTTCGTATATATATCGTGTAAAATTTAGACTCTATAAATATATTTATTTAAATATTAAATAATTCTAAATTCTAAATAGTAAACTATAAACCTTAAACGCCGAAACATATTATTATAAACCTTAAATTATAAATAAAACAGATGACATCAATACATCCACTTGTGAAATATTTTCTCCGTTATCAAGGTATGGAATAATAACGTATAAATAAAATTTTATTAAATTAATTAAAATAAAAATTGATTATTTATTTTATAATATATTTCTAACCCTAAAAAAATCAACTCGCCGCTGGAAGTGTTCAAACGGGTAATTCGATTAACCGACCAAATCGAATTACCTAAATTTCATTAATCGGATTTTTTCCCTTTAACTATTAATTGAATCGATTTTATTTTCAAAAAAATTAACCGAACCGAACTAAGTTCGGTTCATTGGTCTGTTAATTGAATTAATCAAAATTTATAAGTAATATATATTTAATATTTAATATCTCTGGGTTTTTTTATTAATTAGGTTAAAATTGAAGTTTAAACGCCCCTAAAATTAAATAATGTATATAATATATTAAATATTTATTAATTTTAATTAATTCGATTAATTATCCAATTTTAAACCGAATTAACTAAAATCGAAGTTTTAAAAAAATCGTTAATAGTTAACCGATCGAACCTATGATTAAGTTTTAACGGAACTATCTAACACCCCTACTTGCCACAAAATATTATCAGCCTAAGTTTGCAGCACAATCGGAAAGGCAAATTCACTTATAAAATAAATAATAAAAAAAGCAAAAAGAAAAGAAGAAATATTACATGCTTTGCTTTACCATAAAACAAGTAGTGTTAATCATATATTGTCATAGTGGTAAAGATCGTATTAGAACACAAGACTTTGAATTTAAGTTCTTATTTATTTACTTTTCCTTTTATATAAAATTTAGGGTAAAATATATAAATGATCCTCTAACTATAGAATATTACTTTATTAAGTCTATTGACTATTAAAAGTTACAAAATAGTCCTTTTGTAACACCCTAGTCTACTTAGGCCCAAAGATCCATGGATTACAATGTTACACAGGACTATCGAAATAGTGACCCAAAATTTTCTTTTTAAGCTGCTTGTAAATCTCTGAAATTTAAACATTCATAATGTAATATAAAAATATAATAATAAACTGTGTTTACAAATAATGGGAAGCTCCCAAAATACATCCACAAAATAATACAAAATACTAAGTTTCAAAAGAGTTACAACTGAATACATAACAAGGTTCATAATAGTGCATGCCCTCTAAAGATGACTCAAGACGTACTCTGAAAGGTCTCTGGGAATCTGATATGCTGCACTGGAATATCTAATGACGATAGCTCCATACAATCTGCTCCCTAAGAACCTACGCACGGAAACACATTTCGTACGCTGAGCTTATGAGCTCAGTGCCTCACTGAAAATTGTACTATACTATATGCATTCACTAGATGAAGTGACAAGTGGCACATGTCTGAGTGCACAACTACTGGACTGCTAATCTATGGCTAACATCATGGTGCGACTGAGCGATTCTGCATCTCGGAGATCACTCACCCCTCTAGCATTGCCAAAGCACCATTGGGTACTCTTGGGTGAGATACGAAATTCTACATCGGAACGTACACCCATCAATTTACTCCGTCGAGTCTTGGGGCATCTGCGCCCAGTCGGCTGTTGTAGTATCGTGGCATTGAATTGGATCCACTAACTTTCGTATTTCTGCTAAAAGAAACTTGCGTGTCATGATTGTTTCTCGAGCATCAACCAATGCTAGTTTTATGTAAACCTAGCTATTTTTGCTTCTACTGTTATGATATTAATTATTGTTCTCGCTTGAAGTCTTATTTGAGGATATACTGAAGTGTTGGGTACCTCGAGTTTAATTCCCTTAAAAATTGGCCTTTTTGTCCAAAATAGACTGAAAGTATCGATACTCCTGCAAAAGTTTCGATAATTTATATAAGTATCGACACTTTTAAACATTTTGTTCTGCCTAGTTTTGAAACTTTCTAGGAGTTTTGAAACTCTGACCCAAAGTATCGATACTCTTGAAAGAGATATCGATACTTTTACTCAGAAACTCACGAGTTTGCCTAAGAAGAAGAACAAGTTTCGATAATATCCCTCTGTATCGAAACTCAACCTGCAGAGAGCATAAAATAGGTACAAAAACTCCTATTCTACTATCTCAAAGACCTTAGTGAGGTCTCCAAACATTATTAATGTTTTATGAAGATACAAAGGAGCATAAATAGGGCTTTAAACATGTTTATAACTCTAAAACATGAAATCTACTATGAGAATGCTTCAAGCTTATGGAACCTACTACATTTAATCTAAATGACTTACATATGACATAGTTGAGTTAAGAGTAAGTTACCTTTGATGTTATACTGTTGGAAACGTCAAAGGCTCAGCCCAAAGTAAGCTTTTCCTCCCCTTAGCTTTGGAGTCTTCTTCAACCTCTTGCACTAAACAAAACCAAATACAAGGATTACTAACTGTTGCTAGGGGTTAAAGAGGGTTTTAAAACACTTTCTAAGGCTAGAAATATATGAAAAAAATGGGTTGGAACCATATAGTTCCTAAAACCATTGTAAACCCGTTCTTGCAATTATGGTGAAATGGGTGTCTTGAAAGCTTGAAACAAAGCTTAGGATACAAGGATCATGATTGTTACCTTTAGGTTGTTGAACTAGGGTTGCAAGACTAACAAGTTTATACCTTTACTTGGTTATTGGAGAGGAAGAAAGAGTTATGAAGATGAAGACTTGAAGAGGAAGAAGAGATAAATGAGAGTTTAGAAGAAAAAAAGGTGTATCAGACGTGATATCACCAAACAATTAAGGATTTTAGCCTTAATTTTGAACAAGGGTAAAATTGAATCTTTGGTCCCTCTAATTCTAACTGTAGATTAAAAACACCCTTTTTATTTCACTATTGGGCTCAACTCAAGCCCAAATCCTCTTCAATTGGCTCAAGGCTTCATACAAGCTAAGGAATTAAACCAAGGCCCATCTCGGGTTAGCTCAATACTTTTAATCTGGGCTTCGGGGCGTTACACCTTTGACTATGTGAAGTTGCTTTGTTGAGTCATTTGACTATTACAAGTTACAAAATGGTCATCCAACTATTCTTTATGTTCAAAACTTGTCATTTTTATTTAAAAAATTGACGGTAGTCTGAACCGCACGTTAACCAGCTAACCGAGATATAATAAAAATATGATCTCATAATCTTAAACGACTATCATATCTCAGTCAGTATGTTAACGCCTAACTCGTATAATCGTTAATTTTTTAATAGAAAAAATCTAGTTTGAAACAGAATGAATATTCGAGTGACCATTTTGTAACTTTTAATAGTCAAGGTACTCAATAAAATATTATCTTATAATTGGAGACCATTTGTATATTTTACTCTAAAATGCAGATATCATGGAAGTAATTATTTCTTTTATGCCAGTGATTAAACATATTTTTTAAAACACGATAATATTATAAAGAACACATTAGTATAATTATAAAAAAAATATATATATATTTTATTACTATTTGAAAGTGACTACATTTTCAGTTCAAGATGAAAGCCAATAATTGAAAGACACGTGTCCAATTAAGCTTCTTTGAGGAATTTCAATCGTCTAGGTAACTTATCATTAATAAACGTCCATATCTGCCACGTAGGAGTAGCGGTTAAAGTCCAAACCCTGTCTGCCACATGGCAGATTGTCATCGTCTTTGCTTAACCAACTCATGTTACTTTAATAAAACCCGTTTGCCTATTCTAAAGCTGACGTGGCAGTTAATCACACCTCTTGAGCTAAATTTGAACAAACCTTAACACATAATGTAACTTAAACCTAAATAAATGTGGGGTAAACTACACATTTAGTACTTAAACTATCAATACTAATACATTTTAGTACCTAAATTTTAATTTTTTTCAAAATCAAATCTAATGTTTAGCTTTTGTTTCATTTTAATATCCTTCGTTAAAAATTTAATGTGTCTAGTACCTAAACTATCAATTTTGATCTGTTTAGTACCTAAAACTTTAATTTTTTTCAAAGCTTAACGTTAAATTTTGAATAACATACTAAAATGAAGCAAAAACTAAAACTTTTAAAGACAATGTACTAAAATGATACAAAAGATAAGCTTTAAGTATGATTTTGAAAAAAATTAAAAGTTCAGATACTACAAATCAAAACTGATAATTAGATACTAAATGCGTAATTTACCCATAAATGTGAATATAAATCTATATAATTTACCCAAAATAAAAAAACAAAATCAAGTCAGATCAAACCGAATCATTTTAGATGTTACATGGGCCATACTAGAATAGAAAAATTAGCCCATATTTCAGATCGAACACGAGTGAAGGATTAATAAAGACCCGTTATCCAAACCCGGTCACCGGTCGGGCGATGATAAGGTCTAGTCCCTACCCCATGGCCACCCGTTTGTCCTAGTTCTAACAGGGAAATCAGACACCAAAATAATGTTGAATTCACAGTAACATACCATACCATACCATACCATTGCATTGTAATTGTTTTCACGTTTGTTAATGTTGCCTTACGATATTGATACCACAACAACATACAATAGTTTAACCTAAATGTGCTTCATACCAGACAGCAACTTACAACAATTTTAATCTAATTTTATTGGCATTAAACCTAAGAAACCTTCTTCTGTTTCTTGTCTTGCCACTCCTTGATTTCGGCTTTGATCTTCGAGTTCACACGGCCCTGAAATCCGGGATACGGTTCGTACCCGAATAAAGATTGGAGAACCTGCAGCAAGTGAAGAAAAGGCTAAAATCAAAGATCGATTATAGTTTTGGAAAATCTTCTTTTCGTTTTCGTACAACGGCGAAAATTACTTCACCTACCTCGAGCAAAACAAAGAAAGGAGCCATCAGAAGTGCTTGAACAAGATTGTCCAACAGCGCGGGTGCTCGTTTCTACAAATGAACGTATTAATGAATGGTTTTAAACGAGTTTGAGAAAAGATGATTGGAGCAAAGAATTAATTCTATGATTATGGCCATCGCTCACCTCAAACACTCCATGGCCAAGAAACTGTCCAGCCCAGCAAAGCACTTGAGCAACCAGCACAACCTGAACGGACAGAATGGAGTTAAACTTCAGGCGAATAATTGAACATACTAACGAAAATAACCCTTCCTTTGGCTCTTTCGATTCAACTATAACCCGAGATTTCATCGCTTTACTTCTTCGTCTTCTCCGGATTTCTTCCTCACAATTTACAAGCTCATCCGGCCTTCCACCACCACCCACAACCAATCTATTCCTCAATGAAGCATTTCTACTCCCCTTCGATATTTTCATTTAAGCAAACCTGAGTAAGATTCACTTGTGCACGAGTACATTTTCTTAGTCTTGAACCATGTGTTTCTGATATTTTCTGTGTTGATTAAGTTTCTCGGTTAGGTACAAATTTAATAGATACCGGTTTCGTGTAGTTAGGTTTGAGGCGAATAAAGCTTTTGTTATTTTATAGAGGGGGAGAGCTAAGATAAGGAACCCCAGTGAGACGAGTTCCATTTATAAAGCAAAGGGGGAGAATCAAGGAAAAAAATCACCTTAAATGTTTGCTATTAAAGCCAATGGACTTATTTCAGTTGATGTGCAGCGCTGAGGATTCGTGGTTTGTCGAGGTTTCTGATGGCAAGGAATGTGCTTGGGGTTGTAGCTACAATAGTTGGGTATCAACTTGGCATTAACAGCATCGAAATGTTCTGACATTTCTACAATGAGACTCTAGAAAAAAGTTGCATTCGAGCCAAAAGGACATTCCAAGAAACTTGAGATAAACTCAGGAATTTCACCCTAAAAAAAGGATTCTCCTCAAGCCAAAGCGTTATCAAATGTGTAAACCGGATGATAATAATGAGAATCTGACCAATGAAGTTGTTAATTGATAGATCAAGATAGTACAAACGAAACAACGACTGAACTCACTGCAAGATAAGATAGAGGAGCTTGTGAGCACCGAGGTTGGAAATGTCGGAACTCGACCGACAAAAGGCAATCGTGTCCGAAATTAAGGGAAAATAGTTGGATGAGTGAATTGAGGGGTTCAAAGGAGCCAGTTAGCTCAAGGCTTTCCATGTCGGCAAGATCAAGATTCAAAGATAAACAGTCCACTCTAGGTGCATAGGTCAATGGTTGAGTTCCACTAAGTTAAGATAGCTTCATTTAAAGCCAAGTTGATGTTCATTAATGCTTTCAAATCAAAAGGGTAAAAAATGTTGGATTAAAAAGCAAAGGTTTCACCATTATCAGGCTCTGCAATGAACAAAAGAGAATGAAATCTTTCTATCTCCACCGGATTCCTATAAGAAATTATATCACAAATCTAGTTTCTTTCAAACAAGCAACTCAACATGCAAATCAACAATATATATATAAACATGTTTAAAAATCCAACAAGAAATCAACAATGAAAAAGAAAAAAAAAATTACCTTCCAAGCAAGAGAATATCCAAGCTTTGCAGCAATAAAACTAGCCCCAAGCCAGCAAGCCAAGCAAAGCAAAGCGGCCAAAGACCCAGCTTTCTTATCCAAAACCACATAAAACAAGCCAAGGAAGAGAGAAAAAGCAGACCCATAGTTTAAAACCAAAGCATGATTAAACCCAGAAGGGAGGATCCCAGCTTGAGAGAGATCACAGAACGCTGGAGTGAAGTAGAAAAGTATAAGCGATGTGAAGAATATCGGCCATACAAATAAAGTGTGTATCAAAATGTTAATTGGGTTGCTGTGATATGCTCCATAAAACGCAAAATGGTTCTCGAGATCGAGCAATCTTAGCTTTCCCATCTGGGGAGGAAGAAATTATTTTTCTTTTTTCTGTTCGTTCTGATTTTCCGGGAAAATATAGAAGTGGTTTGTAACTTAAGGTTAGTGTTTGGACGCTTAGAAATTAACGGCGTTTGCATTGAAACGCACGCGCCAATTTTCACGTGTGGACGCTGATTAACATTAACTAATGCTTGCTTTGTTAGGTACATTTTCATTTATTAAGTTTATAGTATTTTTTAATCGAACAAATATCAAATTCTCCTTAAGAAGAAATAAATTAATAAATTTAAAATTTCAAAGTTTAATAATTATTAATTATGACAGCCGACAATGATTGATGATGATAATTGACGGTAATTGACAATAATAATAATAATGAGTTATCGTAATTTTTTATTGAGTTTAGAGATTAAATTAATATTTGATCTAAAATTTAAAATTGGTTAATATTTTAACTATTTTAGGGATAAATATAAAAATAGTTCTCTGACTATAAGATATTGTTTTATTAAGTCTCTTGATTATTAAAAGTTATAAAATGATTCATCAGTTACTTTATTGTGTCCATCGACTATTAAAAGTTACAAAATGGTCACTCGACTATTCATTATGTTCCAAATTTATCTTTGTTCGTTAAAAAAATTAATTGTCGTCTGAGTTAGAAGTTAATATTTTTTTGTAAGTAATGGATTTAATTATTTAATTTCATGTCCAAATACAAGTCAATATCGAAGGCCAAAGTATTGCAAAGCCAAAACAATGGAGATCAATGGTGAAAAAGGCACCCACATGGATCCAACAAGGCTAGGGTTTGTGCCCTTTGTCTTCAGCCGCCAACATCTCTGCTATTGGACCAAAGTGAGATCCAACGGTTCACAATATGAGTCATCTTTTAGGGTTAAAAAAGGCTAATCCTCACCCATGCATCCACTTCATCAGCAACGGATTTGGCCTCTCAATCTGATTTTTTTGACGAAGTAATCCCTTTGTGGGAAAGAGTTTTCAAGAAAATCAAGGAACTGAAAAGAGATAGTGTTTAGTTTAAAACTAAACTCTAAAAGCGAGATCTTTTGTCTATAAACCCATGTGAATGTTGACTGATATATGATAGTTGTTTGAGATTATGAAATTATTTTTTTATCATATCCCAGTCAACAAGTTAACGTACAGCTCAGACTGTTGTCAACTTTTTAATAGAAAATGACGAGTTTGGAACATAACGAATAGTCGTGTGACCATTTTATAACTTTTAATAGTCAAGGGATTCTAAAAAGCAACTCCCTATAGTCAAAAGACTATTTTGTAACTTTTAATAGTCGATGGATTTAATAAAACAATATTTTATAGTCAATGGATCATTTATATAATTTACCCTATTATTATTAAACATATTAAACTGGTAAACAATAAAAATATTTATTACCATACCAAACGATGAAAGTTGTTACAAGCAAGAGCATGCTCTTTTCCCACAAACATTTTATAGTGCAACGATATGCAAGTTAATCATCACTCGGAGATGGAGCAATGGCGGATTCCGGGGCTGGAGTAGGAGGTTTGCCGCCCATAAATCCGAATTTCTTTATAAGCTCTTTAGCGATGAGCTCGTTGGCGGTGTCCGACGGATGATACTCGTCCCAAAACACGTATTTGGTTCGATCTCCGCACAATGTCGACGCGGGTGTGCATGTGAGAGCTGGTCGGATTCTTCCCAACGAACAGCATGGAGAATCAGCATTGTCAAATCCTGCAAAATTGTATTCAACTGTAATTAATTCAACCTCCACATGGAAATATCTTTAGCGACGGAATTACGAGTACCGACGACATAATTTCCGTCGCCAGTATTGTATGTTACGCTTTTTAAAAACGAAATAGTATTGGTGACGAAATATATATTTCAATAGAAAATTTCATTGAAGAAAGTTTCATTGTCTTGTAGCTTATAAGAAGGATTTCTTTTCTTATTCATGCATTAATGTAATGGTAAAATTGTGCATAAGTCATTAAAAATTGCAGATTTATAAGTTAATACAAGGGGAAGTTGCATTTTAGCTCCCTAAAATTAAATAAAATTATGATTCAGTCCTAAAAGTTAGGACTTACCATATCGATAAGGATTATGAATATCATCATCAATAACATTGTAAGCATCTCCGAACTTGAAGCTAGCATTGGGAAGTTCTGTTTCCAAATCATCTAATAACTTTCTTGCAGCTTTATTAATGAAGCTAAGAGCAAGCTTATTTGCTCTTTCTTGGCACTTTCCGGTTGTGCTGAGTACCCTTTGAAAGGGTATGCAACCCATTGGTCCTAGACCAAATACCATAAATTATTTCCTTGCCCCTAACTTGTGTAATACCTTAAAAAAACACTTAAACATAGAGTTAATTAGTATATTATGTTTAAATTTTAACGTGTTTTTTATCATATGTAAGTCAACTGAATGATTAATTGATTTGCCAAGAGCTGTTTCTGAAGCGTTTCCATCAAGTATTTGATGAAAGTTTGATCATTGTATTTCCAGGAATCACTATAAACCGACATTAAGTAATTGTTAATGAAGTCATTGCTCCCTAAAGCAACCACATAGCGAGCATCTTGAAAGAACTTATCGGTTGCTTGTTTCCCAAGTTTTTTTCTTGATCAATTCGATTGTCCCTTAGAATAACTCGATTTGCTTCGAGAGAGAAAACCTTTGAATCTACACGGATTAACCGAACGAGTCGAATTGAAATTCGATAATTAAATCGAGAATCGAACGTAAGACGAGGTCATTATATATAATTAGGGTTATATGAAAACTTACAAAGTAACGTCCTGTTTCATTCAAGATGCCACCTCCTCCGGAGGCATAATTTACTCCACTTTCCAATATAACTTGCTCACTCAAAGATGGATCCAAGAAAGCTGGTGGCCTTGGGAGACCTGCGCTGTCACCTGTAAACACGATTATCGTACGATAAAATATACAAATATGATACATACATATATATATATATATATATATATATACATGTTACCTATTATATCAGCAACGGTCCGGCCATTGTGAACCTCCCATTAGGCAGACCGTTGCCAAAATCAATGCCATAATAAGGCAAACTCGCCTAAGCCAGGCTCATATTAAGGCGATTGATGTTACCGACGTCGGACAAGGAATCCCCAAAAATGAACTGCATGACCTTGCCGTTACAACCGCAAACGGCGGCTCCGACAAGGCTCGCAATGAGTAGCAAATTCAGTGCTGTGTTGAACTTCATTTTTTTTTTGCTTGGTGTGTTTTTTTGGGTGTTGTGATTTGTGAAGTTTAAACCATAAGGGAAATTTCACTGTTGAAAGGAACGTGTTTATTACACAAAGCAAGAAAACTTAGAATATTTTTGTCCGATGAACCAAGCGTTTTTCTTGTAGGGTTTTCAGAACTCACTTTAACCAACCCTTTTCTTGTCACATGGTATTCGAATGTGCAATTTGATTAGCGGCGATTTGATTGGAGACAGGCTTGGTGTTGCTAAGAATCGAGTGTATCATATAAGATTTAAATGAGACTAATATAGATCATCAACTACTCGAAATCGACTCAGTCAAAATTTGATAAATACTTGATTCGAGCTTGAATTCGACTCGAGTTTTTAACGAGCCAAAATAAGCTATTTAATACTTGACTCGAAAAGCTCGCCAGCAACTCGGAAATATAATAAATTAAAATTTTGTTTTGTAAAAAATAAATTATTAACAATATTTTTATGTATTTAAAGTTCAGATTGTTTAAAAAAATGCAGTAAAAGATTTTCATGTATTTAAGGTTCGGATTTGAGTTTGAGTTTTAAGCTCCCATCGAGTTAATGGTTTTGAGTTTTTACATTTCGAGTTTTTACGAGTTTCAATTAATGGTTTCGACTTTGATTCGAGCTTGAAAATTTTAGGGTGCAGGTTTTCGAGTCGAATCGATTCGAGCTCCGTTTTAGAGTTTTCAAATTAAATCAAACTCAACAATACTCGAGTTCAACTCGTCCCATTTCCGGCCATAGTACCATATCCTTGTTTAATTATCGTTTTGAAAATATTTGTTTAATATTATGGGTTTTTTTTGGTTCAAGATTTAGCTGAGTTTACGTAACATATTCAGTTTCTTGCATGGGAGAATATTGGAGCCTGCTCCTTCAAATGTTGGGCGAGAATCTTTGTCTACATAAGATTTAAATTTTAGGCCGGATCGAAAATATTTTAAACTCGAGTCGAGTGAGTTGGATTGACCAAAAACATGTCTGGTTACCATTCATATGTCACATTGTTTCCAAGGCCTACAGTAAGCTTGAAACTCGACTCAAATTCGAGTGATAAGCTCTTTCAGAATACTGTTTTACATTCACAAGATTTAAACTCGAGATATTTATCGAAAGATCATTGAATTTCTTATTATTCGATCCAACCATCATTATATGTATATGTGTGTGTATATATATACATAAAAGGTTGGGGAAAATATTGTTAAGACTTTGGGTGAAACAATAGTTGGATGGATCGCTCATTTTACAAGTTCAGCAAATTAAAGAAGAAAACTGATAAGATACGTTTGGTAGGATTTGTACAAAACAAAAAATAATATTAATTTAATCTTAGCTAATAATATTTTAAATTTAATTTAACTGATATTTATATCATAATCATATGCTCGAATTAAGTTTATTTATATTTACATCACAAAAATTGTTTAACGTTAGGGTAAAATTACAAATGGTCCCCTGATTATATGGTAATGCTTTATTAAGTCCCTCGACTATTAAAAGTTACAAAATGGTCATACGATTATTTATTATATTCCAAAATAGTCATTTTCCATTAAAAATGGATGGTATTTTAAGTTGAACGTTAATCTGTTGATTGTGATATGATAAAATGTTATCCTAGAATCTCAAATGACTATCATATATCAGTCATTATGTTAACGTCGAGCTTAAACAACCGTTATTTTTTAATGGAAAAGGACGAGTTTGAAATATAATGAATAGTCGGGTAACTATTTTATAGCTTTTCAGAGTCAATGGACTTCACAAAGCAGCATTCTATAGCCAGAGGATCATTTTGTAACTTTTAATAGTCAAAGGACTTAATAAAATAGTATCCTATAGTCAAGGGACCATTTTTGTACTTTACCCTTAATATATATATATATATATATATATATATATATATATATATATATATATATATATATATATCAAGATTGTGTCTACTTATGGGTGTAAATGAGCTTAGTTTGAACGAATAAAATTATTTTCGTATTCATTTATTTATTTTTTTAAAGTTATTTGTATCCGTTCATTTGGGTTCGCGAATATATTTATTTAACGGTCACAAACATGCTAATTTAACGATAAGCAACCAATATTCTCTATTTATTTTTACATTTGCAAGCTAAACAAATATGGTCAAATCAGGCCAACAGTCTTTAAGTTTCTTAGGTTTCACAATTTGAACTCCCAAATTCACCTTATGTTCATTTTAATTCATATGTTCGCCAATATTTAAAATATATATATATATATATAAAAGAGAAAACCAAATAAACGAGCTTATAAACAAGTTAATATAGAAACTTCCAAATGAGTTTATTTGTGGACATAAACGAATCGAACATAACTCTACTCGTATTCTTTCGTTTATTAAATGAATATAAAATTTATATTCATACTAGTTTATTTAGTTGAATAAACAAATAAAAAATTATACGATTGTTGCTCGAACGTTCTGTTCATCGACTCGTATGTTTACTGACAAAAAGAAAAATATAGACTTGGTCATAATTATATTATCAGTTTGATTTTGGGCAATCTCTCCTGTTTTGTCTTTAAGCTTAAGGACATGAACAAATTTTAATTTTAATTAATACTTACTTTTCTTTTGTTTTCGTTGGATGTCATCAGATTTGATTAAAAACCGAGCACAGAGCACACAGTTTTATTAATAAACACCTAAATAATTATCACACTTTGATTTAAATAGTAAACAATTTGATATTGTCTAAGTAAAGTTTCGAGTTCGAGTTCATATTTAGAAAATTCTTACTAGAAAACTCACCCATTAAAACTCAATGTGCAACACAGATCGATCCGGATTAATCAAAGTAATGCCTTGAAACTGGGAGGACAAAAATATAAATAAACGCTGAAATAAAATTATAGCAAATTAGTGAGATGAGCCGTTTGCTTTCCAAAAGTATAATAATATCAATGCACCATTCGAATACTCAAAGGGTCCTTGGCCTCATAAACTAAGCAATAGACAAGCAAAATTAAACAATTAACCCAATATTTTTTTTAGAGAAAATAACCTCAGTGACCAAAAATCTCATATAATATACGATTTTAACCAACTTTTTTCGGATTTGCCAAAATGACCAACAAAATCGCAATGCGATCGCTAATTCGCAACGCGATCTCCATTATCGCAAATTCGCGTTGCATTTTCGCAATGCGATAGTTGAAAATCGCGTTGCGATGGTCTACAGTATCGTTGCGATTTTCCCAATTCGCAATGCGAATAAGTAAATCGCAACGCGAATTGGGAAAATCGCAATGCGATACTTACTATCGCAATGCGATAATACAAAATCGCAACGAGATACTGACTTTCGCAACGCGATTCTGACTTTCGCAACGCGATTTACATAGCGCCATTCGTATTAACGCGTATTTTTTTTTCAAATTCCAAACACGAATTTTTTCTTAATAAATCGGAAAATGAACCGTCCACAGTAATCGCAACTCATAACCTCAAACCCAAAAACACAACACTCAGTCCCATCTCCATCTCTCACTCTCTACGGCGAAATCCGTCCCCATCTCCGAAGATTTCCGTCCCCATCGCCGGCGAAATCCCTCACAACCATTCACAGTCAAAAATCCCTCACAATCATTCAGAAATGGAAAATCAACCTCCGAGGGTTAGTTTTTTTATTTTTATTTTGAAATTTTTGCATTATTTTAAGTTTTTCATATTGAGATTGATGATAAGTTTACTGGTAATTTCAATAATAGATTAACCATTTCACTTAGATTTCTTATTAAATTCATTCGATTGCTGCCAATACTGCTAAACTGTTTAGCCTGTGAAGTTAGTATTTGTCTTTGCTTTGTCTTTTGGTTGAAGTAATGCAGAAGAAGAATAGTTTCGAGAATGAAAATCGCAACGCGGAAATAACTATCGCAACGAGATAATCGCAACGTGAAATAAAAATCGCAACGCGAAACCAAAATCGCATTGCGATTTTCATTTCGCGTTGCGATTGTCTGGTCGCGATAGTCATTTCGCGTTGCGATTCTCTCGTTGCGATAGTCATTTCCGCGTTGCGATTCTCATTATCTCGTTGCGATTTTCATTTCAACCAAAAGACAAAAACAGTGTTGCAAATTTTAGTTTCAAGAATAAACTACTATTTATGTTTATTGTTTTGTTTTTGGTATATCTTGACAGTGTAATTTTTGGTATATCTAACTTGGTATGTTTATTGTTTTTTTGTAGAAATTTTTTCGGCTTCATTGACATTAAGGAATAAAGTTAGCCTAGCCACTACAATTGCTTCGAAGCTTTCAACTGCACAAAGAAAATTGTTTGAAGAAACCTGCTTCGGGCCATGGCTGAGAGTACAGCATCCGGGTGGAGATGCTAGTTTGACCCATTTGTGGCTTCAGACCATGACTAGCGATCTACCCGACAGTATACAACGTGGTGAGGAAGAGATATGGTTTCATTTTCCACCGGCGTATACTTGTTTTGGGCGGAAGGAGTTCTGCTTAATCACTGGTCTACGATTCGGACACGATGATGTAGGCCGGTACACTCGTCATATCACCCGCCCATCATGGTTATCCAGGGTTTTTCCTGATGAGTCAATAGAGAAGCCGAACTTACACGTCGACGACATGAAGAAATTGTTTAATAAGAAGATGGTTTTACTCGGATGAATGACGTCGATGTTGTCCGAGTATGCCTTCTACTACTTTTGTATGCCGGCTTTTTAGGCAGAGAGGCCAGACAACCTATTCCTCAGGAGCTAATATTATTGGTAGATGACCTAAATGCATGGAATCTGTTTCCGTGGGGTTCGTATATATGGAAAGCTACTTGGACTAAGTTGTCGTCTGCCTTTGATGACCGCAAAAGTTTGCGGGGCGATGGGTCGAAATACACTTTGTCAGGCTTTGTTTGGGCCTTTAAGGTAAGAATTTCTATATAATGTTTTCAAAATTATAATTAATTATTTAACAATTACTAATGTTTGTTATTATATTGTTTGTTGATTTGGATATTCGAGGCTTTCCCCAGCATGCGGACATATGCATTAAAATCCTCAGATGATATTCCTAGGGCTATTTCCTGGAAGAGGAAACGTATGTTGGATTGGGAAGACTTAATACCATATGCGACAATAAATAATGTAAGTTAACACAAATACTATCATATATAAACAAGTTATTAATAGTAGACGTTTAACTTTGTTTTAGTTTTTATATTTTTAGGAGGCCAACACTCCATTAATGAGACTGACACCCACGGAGGCTGAGCTTGCCACTGATTGGTGGCAAGCTAGTTAGCGTTTTTTTGATGGCACGAATGATGAGCAGCCTCCACTTCCTCCACTTCGAGAGCCATCACCTCACCCAGAGCCATCACCTGATCGACCCGACTATACACCTCTACAACGAGAGCCATCACCTATCCCGTCACATCATCGAGTCTCTTCTCCACCATCACCTCATGATAGGCGACCGACAAAGATGCCACGACTTCTATCTCCCTGTTCTCCACCTCCACGGGATGAGTCAAGGGAGTTACTTGATGAGGTCAATGCCTTGCGTGAGGAGATCGGTACTCTACGCGATAACGATGGTGCATGGCGTGTGGAGGTGTCTACTTTACGTGGTGAGGTTGCCGCTCTACGTGAGATGGTAGTATCGTTGCAGAATGAGGTTCATACTCTACGCAACGAGGTAAGTTTAAGATTTTCCATATTTAACTTGATGATAAATTTACTCGTAATTTCACTTAAATTAACCATTTCACTTAGATTGCTTAGTAAATTTATTCGGTTGCTGCCAAAACTGCTAAACTTTTTACTTTAACACTGTGAAGTTAGTATTTGTCTTTGTTTTGTCTTTTGGTTGAAAGTTTGAAATATATTTATCTTTGTTTTCACTGTTTAAATATCATGTCTGTTTATTTACTGATATTTGTATTTTTATTTAGCGGACTGATAAGGTGGATGCTTTACGTCGGGTTTTTCTTGCACGACAGAGTTCACGCATCAGACGGCGTGCACGTGCTATTAAGTCTCCGTATACCCCAATAGTGCGAAGACACCGCAAGAAGAAGCCCGACTCGCCTATCATCCCTCAAGAGTCCACTCCTATCGTTGAAGAGGCCCCTATCATTCCTCGAGAGTCCCCTCCCACCGTTCTAGAGGCCACTGTCATCGTTGAAGAGGTCCCTCCCACCATTCAAGAGCCCGATTCACATGGCGTCATATGTAGGATTCTTGAGAAACCCTCTGACGTGCCGGACATGATGGATTCAAGTTGGCTCTCGTATGAGTTACCGGCCAGTACCATACCGGTATCTGAAGAGGAGAGGAAACAACTACCGGACACAATTCTGGATAACACCCTTTGGGCTAAGACCGCAGTTGATTTTTATCTACATGAGCGAAGCCAGGGGTGTTTCACTGACATATGCAAGCTCAATGATGATATCTATTTGTTGCTTGATCGGTCTTGGTGGGGCGTATTATTAGGGGTCGAAGACAATGGCTATTTCGATGGAGGGGTAAGTCTTATATTTTTCTTATATTTCATTTGATTATTTTTTTTGTAAATTTATGTAAGTTACTAATATATGTCTTTTTTTGTAAAACAGCATATCGATGCGTGGGTGTCACGTCTTCTAATAATTAGGAAACTTAAGGAAAATAAAAGAAATACACGGTATACAATTATGCCGACGTCTTTTAACGCCGTTCACTTGAAGAATCAACGAGATGAATCATTTGCGTTGGGCAATGGACAAGCTAAACTTTATCCTGCATGGTGGGAGGTCGATAAGGTTAGTGTTTATTTTAGATTGAGTTTAAAGGTATTCACAAATAAGTGCGCAAATGAATGAATTATTACTTATGATTGCAGGTGTTTATCCCTGTTTTGGAACGTAACCATTGGCTTCTCGTCGAGCTTCAGATCCCATCCCTTAAGGCAATAGTATATGACAGCATGATAAATTACATATCATTGGCTGATTTAAGAGATATTATTAAGGGATGGAGCTCTTATTTGGCTAAATACTTGGATGCGATAAATTATTGGACTCGTTCTGGAAACAAGAAGCCAAAGAAGCTCAATATTACAGTTAGCAGAGACGAGACCGCACCACAACAAATGAAAGGACCCAGAGGGGATTGTGGTCCTCTCGTATGCTTGGCGTTGGACCGTTTGATCACAGGAAGTATAAAGTATCTACCTCCCACCGATATAGATAGAGCTGCAGTAGGCTTGTGGTTTCGACATTATATGGCTAGATCGATATATACGAGACGTTGCCTACCTGCATCCGCGTTATAAAAATGTCCATAAACAATTGGTATGTTTATAGGCTTGTGGTTTGAAAATGTTTGGTTAAGTACCTAGAATTCAATAATTTGCTGTTTTTAGGTTTTAGATGGGTAGAAAGTGTTGTTTGAGTAAATATTTGGTTTATGCAGGTTAATCTCAGAAGTGAGCTACGTGAAAATGATGTATGGCTGCAAAAGTTGATTCAATAGTAGAAGTGTTATTTTCTCTAATAATTATTGCTTATTTTTTGATTGTTTAATTGATTTGTAAAAGGTGATTTGTAAAAGTTGATTTGTTTAATTGATGTTAACATAATTCTTATTTGTGCTTGTTTAATTGATTGAAATGTAATGGTTGATTTTGTTGATTTCAATTTGCATTATGTTGAAGGGAAAAAGTACTATCGCAATGCGAAATGAAAATCGCAACGAGAGAATCGCAACGCGAAATTAAATTCGCGTTGTGATTTTCATTTCGCATTGCGATTCCCTCGTTGCGATTTTCATTTCGCATTGCGAAATTAGCGTTGCGATTTTCATTTCGCATTGCGATTCTCTCGTTGCGATTTTCATTTCGCATTGCGATAATAATTTCCGTGTTGCGATGGACATTAAGATGATTGCCTATTAAGTGATAACAACTGGAACAGATCATAGCAATTTTCAAACTCAAGTTACTAATACATGCCTAACTGAAAATGTTAAAAGTTCACACATAAAATCTACATAATACAACGTTTGCATTTAAAAATCACCTAAGTTAACAGTCCCAAAAGGTGAAGCCAGTTGTGATTGGGATTTTAAAGATGATTGCGATTTTGATTGCCTTTTTCTTGACACCATATGAGCTTTGGATTTTGATGATGATCCATATTTTGGTAGAGGAAAAGATGATTGTGATGGCACTGGTGATCCACATGTCAACCTTGTATGACCACTTTCCTTGCACCGACTACATGTCGATCTCTTCTTCTCTTCACCCTTAGACGGTATACGATCGTGACTTTTTGGTCGGCCAGGTAGCCTTCTGTCCATGGCTGGTGGCAAAACTGTTTGTAAGTCATCTGGTATGTCCCACTCAGAATGATGTGAAATAGGGTAGACAATCTCGGCATAAGTCTGTCGATATACTTCTGTAGTGTAGCAATCCATAGCGTATGTGCTTGAATCATCTTGGTTTAGATGAAGAGCAACTTTTATAACATGGCCACATGGATAACCAGATGTTTGCCATTTCATACAACTACACGTCCTTGCATTTAGATCGACAAGCCCATTTAAGTTATTATCCAGTACTTCAAACAAAGTGTTTGAACATGGTTCAACTCTCTATGACGTTGACTTCACAACACGTTTCGTTATCTTTTTTTCAGTCCATGGTATAACACGATGTTCCAATGTTCCTGTAAATTTAAATAAATAATACTTAGTAAAATATATGATAAGTTACAAATTCAAAGAAATAATACCTGCATGGTTTCTTTTCTTGTAGTACCACTGTTGAATAGAGGCTCGAAAAAACTCCATTAACATAGTAATGGGTAATTTCCGGGAATGACGACTTAGAGCGTTAATTGATTCTGCACTATTAGACGTCATGAAACCATATCTTGCTCCAAGTTGATGTACTCTTGACCATCTTTCAAACCCGACATCTTCTAGTGTTTGAGCACACTGAGGCAAAACACGTCTTAAACAGTTTATATGCTTATTGAAATCCACTTCCCGATAAGCCTTTACAGCCTTCCAGTATGTCCATTTGTGCTTTTTTATACCAGCAGACCTTGATTTTAGATTTCTATACAAATGAACACCACAAAGTCCATGAAAAGCATCTGGGAAACACCTTCTAACAGCGTTGTCAATTGAGTTTGCCCTATCGGATATGATTGTCAGATTGCTAATAGGACCTATGCAATCCCTAAGATGCCCCATAAACCATGTCCATGAATCAGAGGTTTCAGATTTGCCAACCCCATAAGCTATTGGCAATATCCCATTGTTAGCATCCATGGCTACTGCTAATAAGTTTACTCCAAGGTATCGACCTTTCAAATGTGCTCCGTCAACTATAATAACTGGGCGCATGCAAGTAATAAACGAACGAATCTACAAAATAATATACACAAGAAATATAATCATTTAAATGTGAAATGCATGTAACTAACAGAAACGAGTCAACAGAATTATATTGATTTACTAACCGCAGCACCAATGGCGATAAACAGCAACTCAAAGCGTCCATCTCTATCTGTTTTGATATGAGTTACCGACCCAGGATTTTTCAGCTTTAAATTGTGAAAATAAGCCGGCAGTTGGGCAAACGATGCTTCTGGCGACCCCCTCAACAATTCCAAGGCATAACATTTGGCTCTCCAAGCTTGAGAATATGATATACTAATCTTGAACCGAGCATTCATGTCAGTCATAATTTCATGTCCCCGATATACCCTGCCATTCAAAAACATTAACTCAGCCAGAAAACCACCCAACACCTTTTTGTTTGCCTGTCTATGGTGAGGAAAAACTTGGGTTCTTGAACATGTATGTTTATCAATAAAAGTCCTAACTTGAAACATTGCGCAATCTTTTATCCTCTTTGCAATCATACGCCACGTACAGTTTTTGTCAATCGTACACCTTGTTTCGAAACGATCTTTGCTTGATTTGTTAACTTTTAGTTGATAGCCATCTTCCACATATTTCGTATACAAAGCTATCTTCAAGTCTTCATTTGTATCAAAACAATCATCTTTCTTGATACGAATAACTTTTGTGTAACAATCAACTGCTTTCTTTGCCAACTCTTCTTCCGGTAACTGAAGTAATTTTGGCATATTCCAGTTATACTCCTGTGGCATTTTCTTTTCTTCGGGGACTTTTTCTTCTTCTTTTTCTTCTTCAGGATTATATGAATTACAGAATGGATGTTCAACATATTCATTCACAGTCGTAACTTCCTCCTCATTATCATCAACAACATCTCCCTCGGCAACGGGTGTTTCATCATCAAAATTCGGGTATTGACCAATATCAAAATCATTACACGCAGGGTCTGTTTCTTCTTCTGAAACATCATCAAAATCCGTGTATTGACCAATATCAAAGTCCGGGTATTGACCAAGATCAAATTTTGAATACTGACTAGTACTCACAATTTTTTCTCTTGGCTCATCATCGTCTAATTGGTCAATACGAAAACCGGAATTTGGTGCTGAAAGTTGATTTGGATTTGGATTAGAGAAAGGCTGTGGGTTTTTTGACCCACTTAGTTGATTACTATCCGCTACTGACCCAACAATACTACTTCTAGGTTCAACAACATACAATGTAACATCATCACTTGAAACATTAATGTAAGCAATGAATCGTTCAACATCTTCATTGTCGGTTAACAAATAAACTTTACCATTTCTCTGATAAGATAGCCTAAATCCACTTAGGGGCTCTAAATTCAATTTCTTTGAAATACGTAACATTAGGGTTTCATAAGTTAACTTCTTTAATGACAGTTTTAGTTGAATATTCATGGGTAAAGGCATATATTGTAAAACACCATGAACATTCTCCCATGACCCTCCAAAACACAAATCTATCCAAACATGATCAACATTAGATGATTTCATGGTTGTAACTAAACAAACGAGATGTGAAACTAAGACCTGTTGCCGGATGGGGAAGGATATCGTTGGATATTGGAACGAATGTCGCCGGAGAGAGTGATAGATGGAGATGGAATGAGTTGCGATTTAGGGATTTAGGTTATGAGTTGTTGCTGCTGCGTATATATATACACTAAAAATTTGGCTTGCGAAACTAAAACCTGTTGCGAACTTTGAAACTCGCATTGCGATTCTGTATTATCTCGTTGCGAAAGTCAGAATCGCGTTGCGAAAGGCAATCATTTGACCATCGCAATGCGAAATGCAAATCGCAACGATAGAATCGCAATGCGAAATGAAAAAGGCAACGAGGATTAACATGCATAAACTTTTAACAATTATTATTGAATTCTAGGTACTTAACCAAACATTTTCAAACCAAAAGGAGTATATATGTTAACAAAACTTGCATTATGTGTATTTTATGTGTGCACTTTTAACATTTTCAGTTAGGCATGTATTAGTAACTTGAGTTTGAACATTGCTATGATCTGTTCAGTTGTCATCACTTATTAGACATTCATTTGACTATCGCAACGCGAAAATGGCTATCGCAACGCGAAAATGGTTATCGCAACGAGAAAATCGCAATGCGAAATGAAAATCGCATTGCGATTTTCATTTTGCATTGCGATTTTCATTTCGCATTACGATTTTCTCGTTGCGATAGCCATTTCGCGTTGCGATAGTCTGTTTTGCCTTCAACATAAAGCAGATTGAAAATCAACAAATCAACTATTACATTTCAACACAAATTATGTACACATCAATTAAACAAATCAAGATTTACAAATCATCTTTTACAAATCAATTAAACAATCAAAAAAATAATAATAATTCTTATTTCTTCATCAATTATTGAATCAATGAATCAACAACTTTGTGACCCCGTACATCCATTTCACGCAGCTCACTTAAGGATTAACCTGCAGAAACCAAACATTTGCTCAAACAAGACTTCCTACACATCTAAAACCTACAAACAGCAAATTATTGAATTCTAGGTACTTAACCAAACATTTTCAAACCAAAAGGAGTATATATGTTAACAAAACTTGCATTTGACTTAACAATTGACACTTTCATAACGCGGATGCAGGTAGGCAGCGTCTCGAATATATTGCTCTAGCCATATAATGCCGAAACCACAAGCCTACTGCAGCTCTATCTCTATCGGTGGGAGGTAAAAACTCTGTGCTTCCCGTCGTCAAACGCGCCAAGCAAAGGCATACGAGAGGACCACAATCCCCTCTGGCTCCCGGCGATTGCTGTGGCACGGTCTCGTCTCTGACAACTGTGACATTGAACTTCTTTGGCTTCTTGTGTCCAGAATGACTCCAATACTTAATCCCATCCAATAATTTAGCCAAATGAGAGCTCCATCCCTTGAAAATATCTCTCAAATCAGACAGTGATATGTAATTGATCATGCTGTCATACACTATTATCTTCAGGGATGGGAGCTGAAGTTAGACGAGAAGCCAGTGACGACGTTCCAAAACAGGGATAAATACCTGCGATCATAAGTAATAATTCATTTATTTGCGCACTTATTTATGAACACCTTTAAAAAATTTAAAAAATAAACACTAACCTTATCGACCTCCCACCATGCAGGATAAAGTTTAGCTTGTCCATTGCCCAACAAAAATGATTCATCTCGTTGATTCTTCAAGTGAACTGCGTGAAAAGCCGTCGGCATTATTGTATATAGCGAATTTTTTTATTTTTCCTAAGCTTCCTTATTATTAGTAGACGTGACACCCACGCATCGATATGCTGTTTTACAAAAAAAGACATCTATTAGTGAATTACATTAATTTTTAAACAAATTAATCAAAATCATATATAAGACAAATATAGTCTTACCTCCCCATCCAAATAGCCACTGTCTTCAACCCCTAATAGCACACCCCACCAAGACCGATCAAGCAACAAAAACATTTCATCGTTGAGTTTGCTGATGTCAGTGTAACACCCTTGGCTCCGCTCATGTAGATAAAAATCAACTGCGGTCTTAGCCCAAAGGGTATTATCCACAATTATTTCCGGTAGTTGTCTCCTCTCCACTTCAGATACCGGAAGGGTACTAGCCGGTAACTCATACGAGAGCCAACTCTCATCCATCATGTCCGGAACCGGTGGGGGTTTCTCAATACTTCGATATATTACCCCATGTGAATCGGGCTCTGGAATGGTGGGAGGGACCTCTTCAACGATGACAGTGGCCTCTTGAACGGTGGGGGGGAATCTTGAGGGAGAATAGGGGCCTCTTGAACAATTGGAGGGGACTCTTGAGGGATGACCGGTGAGTCGGGCTTCTTCTTGCGGAGTCTTCGCACCATTGGGGTGAACGGAGACGTGCTATTACGTCCACGCCGTTTGATGCGTGAACTCCGTCGTGCAAGGAAAACCCGACGTAAAGCATCCACCTTATCGGGCAGCTAAAAAAATTAATACATAAATCAGTAAATAAACAGACATGATATTAAACAAAGACAAATATGTTTCAAACTAGCATTGTATTCACCCAAATCATTATTCTATCATAGTTCACAAAATGCTCAGATAACATTCCAGAAGTAAGCACTTATATAAACATTTAAAAGGACAACATATATAAACATTCCAGAAGAAGAATAGTTTACTTTCGCAACACAAAACTTAAAATCGCAACGCGAAATGACTATCGCAACGCGGAAATGGCTATCGCAATGCGAAATGAAAATCGCAATGACAAAATCACACGCGAAATGAAATCGCAACGACAAAATCGCAACGCGAAACACAAATCGCATTGCGATTTTCATTTCGCGTTGCGATTTTTTCGTTGCGATTTCATTTCGCGTGTGATTTTGTCATTGCGATTTTCATTTCGCATTGCGATAGCCATTTCCGCGTTGCGATAGTCATTTTCGTGTTGCGAAAGTAAACTATTCTTCTTCTGCAAATTGAAACTTGAATGGATTGCATTACTTCAACCAAAAGACAAAAACAAAAACAAAAACAAATACTAACAAAAACAGTTTAGCAGTATTGGCAGCAACCGAATGAATTACGAGTATGAAAAATCTTAAACTTACCTCGTTGCGTAGAGTATGAACCTCATTCTGCAACGATGCTACAATCTCACGTAGAGCGGATACCTCACCGCGTAATGTAGACACCTCAACACGCCATGCACCATCGTCTTTGCGTAAAGTACCGACCTCCTCACGTAAGGCATTGACCTCATCACGTAACTCCCCTAACTCATCCCGTTGAGGTGGAGAACAGGGAGATAAACGTCGTGGCATCTTTGCCGGTCGCCTATCTTGCGGTGATGGTGGAGAAGAGGCTTGATGATGTGACAGAATAGGTGATGGCTGTCGTTGTGGAGGTGTATAGCCGGGTCGATCAGATGATGCTCTGGGTGAGGTGATAGCTCTGGGCGAGGTGATGGCTCCCGAAGTGGAGGCTGCTCATCAACTGTTCCATAAAAAAAACGCTTACTAGCTTGCCACCAATCAGTGGCAAGCTCAGCTTCCGTGGGTGTCAGCCTCTGTAGAGGAGTGTTGGCCTCCTAACAATATAAAAGCTCAAACAAAGTTAAACGTGTACTAGTAATAACTTGTTTATAAACATATGGTAGTATTTATGTTAACTTATATTATTTATTGTCGTATACCGTAGTAAATCTTCCCATTGCAAGGTCCGTTTCCTCTTCCAGGAAATAGCCCTGGGAATATCATTTGAAGTTTTTATTGCATATGTCTTCATGGCGGGAAAGGCCTCAAATATCCAAATCTACAAACAATATAATAACAAACATTAGTAATTGTTAAATAATTACTTATAATTTTGGAAACATCATATCAAAATTCTTACCTTAAAGGCCCAAATAAAGCCTGTCAAAGTGTATTTGGAACCATCGCCATGCAAACTTTTTCGATCATCCAAGGCAGACGATAACTTATTCCATGTAGCTTTCCATAAATACGAGCCCCACGGAAACATGTTCCACGCATTTAGGTCTTCTACCAATTTGATTAGATCATTTGGAATAGGTTGTCTGGCCTCTCTGCCTAAAAGCCGGCATGCAAAAGAATTAGAAGGCATACTCGGACAACGTCGACGTCATCCATCCGAGTAAAACCATCTTTATTATTCAAAAATCTTGTCAGGTCTTCTACGTGTAGACTCGGCTTCTCCAGCTCAGGAAAAACCCGGGATAGCCATGATGGGCGGGTAATGTGTCTAGTGTACCGACCTACATCATCGTGTCCGAAGCGTAGACCGGTGATTAAGCAAAACTCCTCCCGCCCAAAACACGTATACGCCGGTGGAAAATCAAACCATATCTCTTCATCACGACGTTGTATAGTCTCTGGTAGATCGCTAGTCATGGTTTGAAGAAACAGGTGTGTCAACATCGCATCTCCACCGGGATGTTGTACTTTCAGCCATGGCCCGAAGCATGTATCCTCAAACATTTTTCTTTGTGCAGGTGAAAGATTCGACGCAATTGTTTTGGCCAGACTGACTTTATTTCTCAAGGTCAATTGAGCCGAATAAAAGTTCTACAAAAACAATAAACATACTAAATTAGATATACCAAAAACTACACTGTGAAGATATACCAAAAACAATAATAAACATAAATAGTAGTAGTTTATTCTTCAAACTTAAATATGCAACACTGTGAATTTCGTATTTGTCTTTGTTTTTTGGTTGAAGTAATGCAATTCATTCAAGTTTCAATTTGCAGAAGAAGAATAGTTTCTGAAAATGAAAATCGCAACACGAAAATGACTATCGCAACGCGAAACTAAAATCGCGTTGCGATTTGCATTTCGCGTTGCGATTCTTGGTTGATTTAATAAGCAATCTAAGTGAAATGGTTAATCTATTATTGAAATTATCAGTAAACTTATCATCAATTTCAATATGAAAAACCTAATAATAATGCAAAAATTTCAAAAAGAAAATAATTAAAAAAACTAACCCTCGTTGGTTGATTTGGTTGATTTTCCATTTCTGATTGTGAGGGTGGCTCTGAGAGATTTAGATAGACGGATTTCGCCGGAGATGGGGACGGATTTCGTCGGAGATGGGTGAGAGAGTGAGAGATGGAGATGGGACTGAGTTGTGATTTTAGGTTTTAGGTTATGAGTTGCGATTACGGGATATACTGTGGACAGTTCAGTGTTCCAATATATTAATATTCATGTTTGGAATTTAAAAATAAAATACTTGGCCAGGATACTAATGGCGCTTTGAAAATCGCATTGCGATTATGTATTATCGCGTTGCGAAAGTCAGAATCGCGTTGCGAAAGTCAGTATCTCGTTGCAATTTTGTATTATCGCATTGCGATAGTAAGTATCGCATTGCGATTTTCCCAATTCGCGTTGCGATTTACTTATTCGCGTTGTGATTTACTTATTCGCATTGCGATTTTCCCAATTCGCGTTGCGATTTACTTATTCGCATTGCGAATTGGGAAAATCGCAACGATACTGTAGACCATCGCAACACGATTTTCAACTATCGCATTGCGAAAATGCAACGCAAATTTGCGATAATGGAGATCGCGTTGCGAATTAGCGATCGCATTGCGATTTTGTTGGTCATTTTGGCAAATCCGGAAAAAGTTGGTTAAAATCGTATATTATATGGGATTTTTGGTCACTGAGGTTATTTTCTCTCTTTTTTATCTGTGTGGGTTAATTAGAAGAGGTAATATTTGTTTAGAATTCTTTTTAATTAATTGACTTTAGTCGTATATACACACACACTATAAATACAGTTATTCAAACCTAAAATATATAAGAAAAATAACACTCGTTTTTATCAATAAGATCACTCAATGAGTTTGACAATTAATTCAATATATTTGCATTATCCGAGCAAAAGACTAGGGAGGCGCAACACCGGTGGGCGAAGGGTGACCGGAAAAGAAAAGACGAGTCGGAGAGCAAGGACGGACATAAGATTTTATGTTAGGTGCGGTGAAATTGAACTTTTTAAATTTTATTAGAATAAAATTGGATTTTCATAGAAAATACATAAAAAATCTAAAATATATAATAATCTTAAAACTTTTGGGACAATTACCTCCACCCGCTCCACTCGGAACATTCAATGTTGAAGAGATAGATGAGGGTGAGGGCATGAGAGTTGGGTAAGAGTTTATGAGTAGGGTTTGAATATAATTTTTAGATTAAAAGTTTGAGTATATTTTTTAATCTAAAATTTGTTTTTGTATTTTAATATTATGTGACACATATATTAATAAAATAATTATAAATATCGTATCATATGGAAATATTAAAAGTAATCAATATAAGAATAATTTAAAATTTGAGTGATTAAATTAAAAATAAATAAATTTGAGTGGTGATTCTGGTGAACTGTAGATTTTATTTTAACCAACAAAGTAGACCATCAGACAAAAAAGGCAATTAAAAGGGTCGGGAAAAGGGCAAAAATGAGCAAGCAAAAGGCTTAAAGAGCAAGATGCACACTTTAAATCTCAGCCGTAGAAACAATCGATTCAACCCTCGGTCACCATTAACAAAAAGTGAAGAAAAAAACAAACCCGGAATCGCCTCTTGTTGGTAGATTCTTTGCCATACAGCGGCGTTGTATTCGGTACACAGGAAGAAAGAAAAATCGAAGAAAACATTGCCTTCATAGCAGCAAAATCGTCAGCATCAGGCGCGAGTTGAAAACTCTTAGCGATTTGTTCGAATACCATTGGTTGAGCTTCCTATAAATATCATAATCGCCAAAAGAGGCTCAGCTTTTCCTTATATATATATATTGCTCGTGTTCCTTTTAAGCTAGTTTTTTCTCTATATTCAGATATCAAAAGGTTCGTTTTCCATTTTTTATGTTTGATTGTTCATCTGGAGTTTTGCTTGTTGAAATCTAGACTGTGGGTTCTGTTTGTTTATCTGATATATGATCTGGGTTTGATTTCTTTGATTGATTTCTCAGTTGAGGATTGAGGTGCAATATGATTAGATCTGTTGCTTTCTGTTTATTTATTTATTTGATTTAATATGATCTTTCGTTTTCAACGTGGAACTTCGGATTCTTGTTTCTCAGCATTTTTCTGTACTGTTTTTAGGATGTAATTTTCTCGTGTGAATTCGGGATTTTGATTACGATTAGGATGGCCGCCGGCTATTGTTTTCGGCCTTTGATTTGAAGTAGTCATAATAGCTCTGTTTGTTCCCTTTGCTTTTAATTCTTTTGACACATATTTTCCTGTTTTATAGAGTGTGATGGCAGCAACATCCGCGACTACCTTCTCGATCGGATCGGCCGTCTCGGTAGGATGCAAGGGGAGCCGATTTCCACAAACAAAACCTTCGGCTGCATGGTTCATTTCCCAGAATTCACTTATGAGTTTCGGTGGCCTCAAGGCAGCAACATCCATGAGTTATGAAACAGAAGCCTCTTTCGTTGGCAAGGAAAGCAGCGCTGCTCTTCGAGGCTCGTTTACGCTGAAAGCTCGGAAGGCAAACCAGGGGTCTCGTCGTGGCCTACAGCCCATGGCATCGTACAAAGTGGCTATACTTGGAGCTGGAGGAGGGATTGGTCAGCCATTGGCACTTCTAATCAAGATGTCCCCGCTAGTTTCAGCCCTGAACCTCTACGATATAGCTAATGTCAAGGGAGTTGCTGCCGATATCAGTCACTGCAATACTCCTTCTCACGTTCGGGATTTCACCGGTGCTTCAGAATTAGGGGATTGCCTGAAAGATGTGAATGTCGCGGTTATCCCTGCTGGTGTTCCCCGAAAGCCTGGTATGACTCGTGATGACCTCTTCAACATCAATGCCAACATTGTGAAAACTTTGGTTGAAGCTGTTGCTGATAACTGTCCCGATGCCTTCATCCATATTATTAGCAATCCCGTCAACTCCACCGTACCGATTGCCGCTGAAGTTCTGAAGCAGAAGGGTGTTTACGATCCCAAGAAGCTGTTCGGGGTCACCACATTGGATGTTGTCAGGGCCAACACCTTCGTTGCTCAAAAGAAAAACCTTAAGCTCATTGATGTGGATGTTCCAGTTGTAGGGGGACATGCTGGTATCACCATTTTACCACTGCTGTCGAAGATGAAACCTTCTGTTAGCTTTACCGATGAAGAAGTGGAGCAACTAACTGTCCGGATTCAAAATGCCGGGACTGAGGTCGTGGAGGCAAAGGCCGGTGCAGGATCTGCCACTCTGTCCATGGCCTATGCAGCCGCAAGATTTGTTGAATCATCACTTCGGGCTTTGGATGGAGATGGTGACGTCTATGAATGCTCTTTCGTGCAGTCTGATCTGACTGATCTTCCATTCTTTGCATCTAGGATTAAGCTCGGAAGGAACGGGGTTGAAGCTTTGATTCCATCCGACCTCGTGGGATTATCCGAGTACGAAGAGAAGGCACTCGAAGCTCTTAAGCCGGAATTAAAGGCCAGCATAGAGAAGGGAATGACATTTGTGCACAAGCAACCGATTACTGCTTAAAAACTCAAGTTTCCGACGCATCGAAACTCGGCTCGAGAGAGATAATAAGGTCTGATAATTTTGTTGTGAATCTATACCTGCATCAGTTGATTTCAGTTTTGCAGATGGAAGTTTTTTTTTCTCAGTTTTCTTTTTTCCAGTCACATCACGGAATCTCAAATTTGAAAAAGGTATTTTTGATGTTAAAGATATATTTTCTGTATCAGAATTTGTAGAACTTGTGACAGTCTCAAATAAATGTTAAATTCAACTCATTTAATCTTTGGCAAGAACCCTAAAGCAGCAAAACAACACAAAACACATCCATAATTCAGATGAAGGAGTCCATAAACCTAGCTAGAACTCCAGATACAAAATTCAACACCTTACTTTCTCGACCTACCACCGCGACCACGTGCACTGCCATGTCGGCCGTCCGATGCCCTGTTTGCATCGGGTTTCTTCATCTCATCTGGCAGTGGAAGTATATGATCAACACACTTCCTAAAGCTGAAATCTTCGACGGTTTCATTGTCCCTCATGGCGAAGAAACATTTACTTCTCCACGCCGGAAGGAATCGGATTTGAAAAGCTTTGATCCCTCCACCGATTTTTTAAATCGGACTATTCGCGACATTTCTTAAGCAATTAAAGCATCACCACGTGTTCATACTGTGTAACATAAAGCGAATTATGAACATAATATTTACACTGCTAAAAAATTCCCAGGAAGCAATGTTCGTTGTACTTAGATTCTAATGAACAAAACCTACTGCTTCGCCATTAAAACAAAGTTCATTACATTTTGAATTACCTTGTTAAGGTTGAATTGAGTAGGCCAATAATGAAGCAAATTGTAGAAGTAATCAAACATCTCCACGGACGACCCGAATTCCTTCGGACCCAGACGGACACGAACCGAATCGGATGGCAATGGCTTCGCATTCTCTAGGCTTTCTTCCTCCACCGTCTGTTTCTTGGATGCCTTGTCGCTTCCTTCGCAGTCTTCTTCTCTCCCGCGCTTCGATTTTGAATCGACGTTGTTGAGGCCCTTAGAATGGACGCCGTCATCGGGATCCGGTGACGGAGGAGGAAGGGTTCCCGAATCCATGTCTGCGGTTGCAGGATTGGTGTCGGTGGGCTCTGCCGATACCTCTTTCTTCGCCATTGCATACGCTGAAACCCTAAGACTTGGCGGCAGTAGTTATTCAGTAACAAACTTTTCTTTATGGATAAACTATATAAATACTCACTAAAGTATGAGTAAGTTTCTGTTTTAAGCTTTGAAGCCTCAAAAATAACAAAATAATCATTAATATTATCATTTTGTGTTATAATCACTAATATTATCGTTTTATAACACATCAGTCACTCAACCATTAACGTTCGATAGTTGGGTCACAACAATCTGACGTGGCAGTTAGGAAAGCTGACTTGACATCCTTGGGACGCTATGGACATACTTTGATCGAGAGAAGAACACAACTTTTTGCGTTATTTAAAATTATCAAATTATTATTTCTTTGAGATCTCGGGTTCAAGCACAAGAAATAATATGGGTGTGAGCGTTCAATATCTAATAGTTGAGAGTTATCTTTAAACATATATTATCATGTATTTATCCGGATAATAAGAAAAGAACGGTTACATTATGGTAATTAAATTTATAAAATGAAGTGATTACAATACAAAAGAATCCAAAAATAACAATAATCAGCTAATTAGTTCACATTTATATGAAGAGGATTAGGTATACTGACAGGCTACCTCAGTTTCTACTTCCCTTTTGTGAAAGTTCTGATGACAACCACAAGCGGCACATGACAAAGCCCCGGTCGTCCCTTCCGCATCGCTTGCCATGAACTCCCGGCAGCCATCAACGGCGTATCCTCCAATGTTTTCACCATGATTCTTCCGACACTCCCTGTATCTCACATTAGTAATCATCAACGACAAAGTACTACAACTTCTTATTTCACTTTTCAGCACCACATGACATTTCTTAATCCCTCATAACAAAAAAAGAAAACCCTAATTCCACTTTCAAATGGTTTCTTTATAGGTCCATGAGAATGCAATCTCTCCTCGTTAAGCTACAAGGAAAATAAACCTAAAAACAATTACCTAGAATTATGGGGATCGATGACTAACCCTAAAC
The DNA here is from genome assembly GCF_006381635.1 of Hibiscus syriacus. Classification (NCBI taxonomy): domain Eukaryota; kingdom Viridiplantae; phylum Streptophyta; class Magnoliopsida; order Malvales; family Malvaceae; genus Hibiscus; species Hibiscus syriacus. The sequence goes on along the minus strand of NW_024062784.1, from coordinate 909,193 downwards.
CTAACATGTTCGTATTTATAAGGTTCAATGGCGTTGCTCTAACACACGGAAAGAAGGATATCATCGCTGGGATGGGCACAGGATCCGAACCCGACGAGTTTCGACCTAGTCTAATTTATCGAGTCAATTTTTTTTTTAAAAAATCAAGCTTGGGTCAAGTTTGTTTAGAGATTATGTTGGGTTGGATCAAGTTTGGGTTTAAGATGAAAAATATATGATTCGTTATGAAAAAAATGTAATTTTAACTTATATATTTAGAGATAATTGCAATAAGACACCCTATATATTATTTTACAATTAAATCCATATTTTAACTGATTAAGCTGCGTGAGGAGGCTAGGAGATTGTTTAGTACTTCTGCTGATTGGTTACAGATTAAAGGTGGCTGGATTTGAGATAATATTCGGGTAAGGAGGGATAAGGTTAGTTGGCATCGGCTTATATGGTTTCCAGCTCATGTCCCAAAATACTTTTTAGTTTCTTTGATGGCAATACTTGACAGATTGCCTACAAAAGATAGACTTGCTCGGTTTGGTATAGTGACTGACAATGTTTGTGGTTTATGTGGTACTGGGATGGAATCTCGTAACCACCTCTTCTTGGAATGCTCCTATTCGAGGGAAGTATGGGGTGCTGTTATGCACTCTTGTGGGATGCAACAGCATGAGCAGAATTGTTGGGATGACACTCTTCGTTGGATGATCTTGAATTTGAAGGGTAAGTCTCTCTTAGTTCATGTTCTTAAATTAGCTTGGACTGGTTTTGTTTACTTCATATGGGAAGAACGTAATCATAGGTTTTTTAAAGGATTGATTCGTTCGGCTGATACAATTGTAAATGTTATAAAGGAGGCTGTTAGAATTAAGTTGTATAGATGTCGCATGAATAGGCTGGATGATGTAAATAGACAGTTGTGCATAGATTGGGGGTTAATCTAGCTGGTTGTAATGTTTCTTGTAGCAACTTTGTTGCTTTCTTTTGGGTGAATACAATTTTACTTATCCAAAAAAATACTATTTTTATAAATATAATTATTTCAAGTCATGTTCGAATTTTATCTGAAAATGACGAGTTAGATTCAGGTCGAGTGGAGGGTTTATAATTTTCAAATCAGGTTCGAATCAAATTGAGCATACATAATTTTTTAGTCTGGTCAGATTGACCGAAACCCGACCCATGCTCATCCTCGATCATCACTCCTTTAGTCCTCTTCACACCTTCACTTTATGTTTTTCTTAGGGTAAACTACAACGGTAGCTACTGAAATTTTAAGGTTCTTTCATTTTGGTCACTAAATTTTAAAATATACATTACGGTCACTAAATTTTAAAATATACATTACGGTCACTAAATTAAATTTTAAAACATACATTACGGTCACTAAATTTTTAGTTCAATTTGAAGCTTGCAATGCAACGTGTAAGACTATCATTCTAATAAAGAAATAGACAAAAGCTTAATGGAAGTGACCGAAATGACCATCCATCTCAGTTGGTAGAGCACAAGGTTTTTAACTTTGAGGTCGTGGGATCGAGTCTCATGGAGGGTATTTCATAATTTGGCGGTCTCCTACGGAAGCTGCTCTCAACCTAGTGTTGGAAGGCAGCCTATTATCTTACCTCCCCCTTACCCCATTACATATGGGAACAAGGGACATCCATTTTTAATGGGAGTGACCATCAATTATCTTCAGATATGATATTTCAATAGCTTTTGAAGATAATATATAATGTATTTGGAACACTTAATATAATTACAAAATAGTCATTAAAATTTATCAAGACTACAAAGTAATCTTTAACTTCTAAAATTATTGCAAAATTGTCTTTAAACTCATCGAACTTAGAACTATTTTAACATTGCAAGGGACCATTTTACAACCATTAAGAAAATTGAAAGACCATTTGATAATATTTGAAAGATTGTTGATAAAATAATTAGTTTTACTTAGTTCAAGGTTTCCATTGTACTTCACCCTTATTTTAATAGTAAAGTGCATGAATCGAGCGATCTCAGTGATAAAAGAATTGTTGTTATTCCTTGAGGTCTCAAGATCGAGCATCGGGAATGTCAGTGATTGTTTAATGTCAAATGAAATTATTTTTATAAATAAAATTAAAATTATATTAAATGTTATAATTAAAATTATATTTGTTAATGATTTTGGTAATGTACAAAAGTTTGAGAAAATTATGAAGATTTGAGAGTCAAATTATGGACTTCCCCATCATATTATATTATTTTCTATTAACAGGTGGTGGATATAGTTGGCAAAGTAGGTTTGGATTTGGTAATGTCTTTAATTAGATTTAAAATTTAGTTGGATTTGATTGAAATCGATTTAAAAAGTTGAAAAGAAGACTTGAATTTAATAAAATAAAATATGATTAATCAATTTCATTAATTTAAAAAATTTTATTTTTTTATAGAAATTCGTTAATTTTATTAAAAGTATAAAATATTCAGAATTATAATTAAGATTTATTAGTATAACTGTAAATGTAAATTAAATTATAGTTGAGACAATTTCCTATATTGAGAAAGTCGCTAATTTTTTTAAGGTAATTTGATTTTTTATTGATTTCTTTACAATATTTTTCTTTTTAATTCTTTGGTTATTTTATATTCATAATTCACGTGATAATTTTGTTTAAGAAAACCTTCGTTAAAAAATAAAATCATAAATATATTTATATAATTTTTTATGATATTTCATTTATTAGATAATATTGTAATGTAACAAATATATAAAAATATATATTTATATTTTATATGGTTAAAAAGATTATTAAATTAGATCAATCCACCTCATATTGTTAAAGATATTTAAAATTAAATTCAAACGAAAATCCGAAAACTCTGTTCAACTTGATTCGACTCAAATTTCATAAACTTTACTAAAAAACAAACAAATTTTGAATCTTAAAATAAAACTTGTTAACCTTACCGATTTGAATTTTTTTTAATGTGATTTGATTTAATTGAATATTCATCCTTATTTAAAAAAATTATTTGTAGGGTAAATAACACATTTAGTACCTAAACTATACATTTTGATCCGTTTTAGTACTTAAACTTTCACTTTTTTTCAAAATTATACATAACGTTTAGTTTTTGTTTCGTTTTATTACCTAACAGTTAGAAATTTAACAGACAAGTTCACCTGTCGTTGCGTCTACATTTGTCGATCGATGAAGTCTAAACTTTTTAGCCAGCACCTTCTTAACCCCCTGAACACGATTTCGGCCCACATTTCACCGAAAAATACATTAATCTCCCCAAATCAACAATGGACTCTTTGATTTCTTCATCCTTCGATCTCAATGGTCCACCGTTCGATGGGCATAAGACTAGACTATGTTGGTCGACTCATCATTCTGTCATGATCCACTATTCATATTGGTCGTTCATCCAACAAAACTCTTTCACATCAGCCCATCCGTTAAATTTTTAACGGAGGGGGTACTAAAATGAAATAAAAACTAACATTAGGTATAGTTTTAAAAAAAATAAAAAAATTAGGTACTAAAATAAATTAGAACTAATAGTTTAGGTACTAAATGCATAATTTTATTGTTGAGTTTAAGGTAGACCTAAAGGCAACTTGGGCATAATGGTAGTGGAAAAAGGAGAAATTAACCTACTAATCCAGGTGGATAAATTATTCAGTTCAACAAGGCAGATCAAAGTTTATTTTGGGATTTATGATATTTACTATAGTGAATGACGAACTTGTCATGTAGATATGACAAATTTGAATAATAAAAAAGCTCGACGCATGTGGATGACTAGTTTTGAAAAATATAAATTTTTTATTAGAATCCGTCACATTAAGATAACAAATTCCAAAAAAAAAATTATAAGAATCTATCACATCAAAGTTACAAATTCAAAAAAAAAATTATTAGAACTTATCATGCTCAGGTAACGAATTTTAAGTTACTGTAATAAAATCATAAATTACTAATTAATTTTTGGGTTATTCTATAAACCTAAATAATTATTGCACCAGTATTATTGAGCTGATTTTGCCGTGAGAAAAAAAAACCCTACTATATATATATGAGTGGTAGGGTGGGTATATGGTCTTCTAGTTATATGTAATGGAACCGATCGAAAGTTATTTGAGCCTCTACGTACCCGAATCATTTAAGAGATCCATTACTTGATCGAATTTTTTGAAAATATTTATATTATCTTAATTTCAATAACTTGAATTCTAATACTTATTTTGAGTCGAGATGTAAATATTTTACCATTAGATGGATAAATCAATTTATAATTGTTATAAATATTTTTTTTTCCATTAAGCTAAGGTGATTATAAAATAATATCTATGAGTAAGTTGTTTAAAGATAACTCTCAACCATTTGAGATTATACGCTCACATTCTTGGTATTTCTGGTACTCGAACTCGAAACCCTAAAAAATAATAACAATTATTTTATCATCGAAGTCATAATTCGTGCATATACATACATTTCTATTCATATGAGGTGGGGTTATTTATGCATTTTACTTGCAGGTTGTTTTGGGAGACAGCTCCAAGCAATTTGGGAGAGGAAAATAAATTTTAAGGGTGCGTTTGGTTCACGGAATGTAAGATTATCAGTGAGAATAAAAAGATTACCAGGGAATACGATTACTGAGAATGTTGTATTTTATGTTTGGTTGGTTTAGCAGGAATGTAAGATTACCGTGTTTTGTTAAAGGAATAAAATATTATTGGAATGTATATTTGACCAAATTGTCCTTATTATATATTTGTATAATATTACAAGTTGTAAAATATTTATATATTTTCTTTAAAAAATTAAATTCATAATATTTATATTTTTTTTACAAAATTAAAAATATAAAAATGGTTTAATGAAAGGGTAAAATTTTGTTTTAACCCCTGAACTTCATATAAAATTTTAATTATAGACTTTTTTTGTAAATCTAAAATAATTTAAGGATAAATTTGTAATTTAACATTCGTAGAGTTTTTATTATTCAATGACAGAAGAATGATATTTTTGAAAAAAAAATAAAAATTTAAGGGCATTTTAGTCCAAAACGTCGGTAATGTTACAATACCTAAGGGAATGGAGGTAATGACATTCCCGGTAATATATCCCAAAAAATCCACTATTGGTAATAAAACATTACCGGGAATGATATTCCCGACCAAACTAAACGGGGAAATGTGGATTCCATTCCCGGAGGAATCACACATTCCCCATCCAAACGCCCCTAAAAGAAGTCAAACCGTTCACAAGTATTGCATTAAAGTGTGGGTAATTTCCCCCCATATTGGATTTTTCCCCTATTAATTAACTATATGTTTTATTAATTATTGTTGACTTACGAGTGTGTTTATGCTGAATTATTTTTGGTATTGTTGTGTTTCACAGATCTTTCAACATGAATTTGTCAACATTGCTATGATTCATGTTTCAACATCAAATACGCTGGTTTTATTAAAAATAGAAAATATTTAAAATTATAATAAATATTTACGAGCATAGCTTTAATCGTAAATTAAATTATAATTATGACATTTTTTATAATTATTGACAAAAAAAATTAACTGTCTAGATCACAAAAGGATCAAAGAAGTAAAATTTTTAATATAAAAAAAACCCTAACCAAAATGTTCGAAAAAATCATTAATTTATAATCCAACCAACATAATTAATGTTTGATTTCACTCCTCATATTAATCAATTATTAATTTATAATCCAACCAACATAATTAAGTAGCCAGACATGCTTGAAAAATAAGGAAATCAACACCATGTAATAGAGCCGACACGTAGGAAGCCTCTGGACCGTTCTCCTTAACGGATGCGTATGAACAATAAATTCATATGCAAATTGCAACTACAAGTTTAAGCTTTAGCTATCTCCAATTCCAATTTGATCCACATGGTACCACATAAAGAAGAACAACTATAGCCATATAAATCAATGGAGTCCCTAAATCTTTTTTGCATTCAATTTAATTTTTATATTCTGAAATTTTATCGACTTATTCGTTAATTTGATTAATGTTGACCATTAAATCTATATATTTTTATTAGATGGCGTTGTATATCATGTCATAATATCTTTATATAACATATTTTTAATATTTTTTAAAAATATATAAATATTACATGATCACTGGCGGAGTCACATTTTAGTGAGGGTGGGCTCATGCCCACCTGAAATCCAAATTTTTTTCTATTAGTTACTTATTTTATTAATGATGTCCACCCTGAAATTTGAGTTTTTTTTTATTAGTTACTTATTATGGTGTCCACCTGAAATTTTATTTATACCCATCTCATTTAAAAAATTTATGTCGTTAACGTATGTGTGTCCACCTTAAAAAATAATATTTTTGATCTGTCATTGTACATTATATAACTATAATATATCATATAATATAATATATTTAAACATAGAATAAGGTTCAATACCAACAAGAAGAAAGAGAAATTTAGTTACATAGGTAAAGTAAATATCATGATATGATATTTTTTAGTTTATTAGGATCCCATATATATAAAATATATTTAATAAACACTTCTTGGTCCTCCCTAGTTCTTAGATCATGGTGCTAAAGGTATAGTAATTAGACTTATATTTAATGCTTTTATCTTATATAATTTTATGTTTTAGTGAATCAGATGATATCATATTGTTAATTTTAATTCTTTTTATGATATAGTATCTGATTCACTAATTACTTATAAAATTATATGTATTAAACACTCTAAACAAAGAACCCTAATTAAACCTTGATTTTTCGTTCTCAAAACAACCCATCATCCAACAGCCATTTCTCTATCAACATGAGAGGCACTTGATCATCCAAGTTGGGCTTGCTTTCGAAAACGACGCTGTTTTCCGGCGGCGTCAAGCCGCCGGCGTTCTGCTGCTCCGCCGATACAGATTCACGAGAAACATCATCTGAAGATTTGCAGGACCAGTGGTTGAAGCTGAAGAAAGAATCGAAACCCTGATGAGTACTCGGCGTCGTTTCGGCGCTGGAGCTGAACGAGCCCTGATCAGTCATCGTCTCGGCCGAGTTCGTTCGATGATCGGCAGCGCCGGCGGTGAGTGGTGGTGGTTCGGGTGTGGTTTTCATCCAGTTCTCGAGCAACCGAGAAATGTTGCCGGCACTCGACGCATACGACGTCGTCTTTACCTGAGACGGCTGTTTATCGAGCGACAATGCCTCGGAAAGAGCCTGTTTAGCCATCCGGATATCCGTCTGAAGCCGTCTCTCCCACCGTCCCTTGGTGACCGATTGGAACGAAGAAGACACCCCGTCTTGCTTTTGACCGTTTTTAAGCTTCTTCTTCAAGTGAGTGTTCCAATAATTCTTTATGTCATTATCCGTTCTTTGAGGAAGATAAGAAGCTATGGCAGCCCATCTGTTGCCTAGAAGAGCTTGAAGATGGACAATCATCTTCTCTTCCTGCTCAGTGAAGTTACCACGCTTGATTCCCGGCCTGAGATAATTAGTCCATCTAAGCCTGCAACTCTTGCTGCACCTAAGCAAGCCTGAGAAGAAAAATCAAACCGACATTAATGGTGGAAAAGTAAAAACATGACTGGATATTTATTGCACTCTTAAATGAACACAACTAACCCCAAACCAAAAGTGGAAAAAAATAAGCATCCCCATTCACGATCAAACCCTAGACCCAGAATCCCAGATGGTACCTGTATTAGTAGGAACCGATCTCCAATTCCCTGGACCATGTTCTTGGATATAAGAAACGAGTATGATATCTTCTTCCGGGGTCCATGGACCCTTTTTCACACCCATTTTTTCACAGCAAGGAGGTCTACCCATCTTTTAACTTTGTTTTTTTTCCCTATGATGATCAAAGTTTGGTGGTGATGGTGAAGAAGAAGAAGAAGATTTTAGGGTTTTTGTTTTGTTTGAGTGTAAACAAAAAAAGGGTTATAGGATTTGGTATTGAATTTTGCTATGGAGCTATGAGATTGAGCTACATATGACTAGGGTATTGAAACCCCAAAATTGCCTTCTTTATTTTGTGATTACCCTCAAAAGGAAAAGGGTTTGGGTTTGTTCTATATATAGAGAAGGAAAGGGCACCCCACCCCCGGATAGAGGTGATTAAGGTAATATTTCTTTAGAATCTTCCTTAATTATTGATAATTACACATTCTGAAGACGTAACCATTTAAATTCGAGATTTCTAAATTGAACGACATTTTCTTTTACCCTTGAGAGTTGATACTACCTACCAAGTTAAATCGAACTTTAGATGAAAAGTGTAATTGTTTTGTTCATTCACAACATTCTAAAAGAAACCCTAGTTTATTACTAGACTTAATAAATCCTATAATTTTATTCGCCCTCTGAAATTTTATAAATTGAAATTTGTCCTCTCTAACATAAAAATCTTGCGTCCATCTCTATACAGAAAAAACTTTGTTTAAAAAGTATAAATGAAAACACATTTGACTTTTTTTTTAAAAAAATCTTAAATTAAATTAATTTAATTAGACTTTTCATGTTTCATGTGAATTTATTAAGGTTTAAAAATAGGTAAATACAAGAAAAGCAGTAGAAAATTAATTAAACAACTCAAAACATTACAAGATACAAATAAATATTACTCTCAACACTAACATAATAATATAACATTACAATACGCTGACAACTAATATTATCATAACTAAAACACAATATATTTGAGGTGATTGTAAGAATTTATTAAGATAAATGATCCGGTTCGAGGATCTAAAGTAAAGATAAATCAATAAAATAATTAAATAATCAAAATAAAATTAATAAGAATGAAAATAATTTATTCACAATTAAAATATTTTTTAACGGAAACTTAATTAATCTTCTAACAAGATGTTAATTGATAATTAATAACCTAATTTCAAACCAAAGAAACGAAGCAATGAAGAATGCATGCCCTACTCATTATTACATATGAGATAAAGAGAGGTATAAAGGAAGAGTAAGAGTTCAGTTTTCCAAGTTCCAATAGGCAATAACTTATTATAATGACTGCAATTTATTTATTTATTTGCAATCCTATCTATGGATGATAACGGGTTGAGTAAGGTCTATTTTTTTTTATCAGTTTGACCTAACTCATAAAATATGTATTCTTTAACTGAATTTGACTCAATCGAAAATTATATATCATTCACCTAATTCGATTTGACTCGAAAAATATATATTTTCACTGACTTCGACTCGACCCAAAATTTTAGAGTATAAATTTGACCTGGTATAAAACAAGGGTTTAATTAAAATAAGATTTTTTTTATAAAAAAAATTATATTTTTATCCTATGGTCAGAGTTTTTTTACCCTCCACCCAAACCTGATTTGACCTCACTCTCTTAAAAAAATAATCCAATCCGAAGCCAAATTTTTTCAAAAAAAATCCTACCTTATCAAATCGAATTAGATCAAAACCTATCTATTTCGGGTTAGATTGCCTCTCTAGTCAGACCCATTACTGTACCAATAATGAAAATATGTTCGGAAAAAGTTATTTTGTAAGTCTGAACTATAATGTGCGACCTATTTTTAAATGAGATTTAAATATTTTTTTAATTATGCATTCAAGCAACACAATGCATATATATCGAGCATGTTCTTCCATAGTCATGTATGTATACAATGCAGACATATATCATGTATTTTTTTGACAAGTACATGCATGTTCTTTTCATACTCAACTCATCATCATCACCATACACCAAAACATCATCATCACCATACAACAAAACATCATCATTTCCACATACATATTATCATACATTCATGTCATGTTCATAGATGCAGCTTATAAAACGAATCAAAACTAATAATTTATATACTAAATATACATAATTTATCCTACAAGTTATTATTATGATTTCATGGTCACGTTTCTTAATTAAGTTCCTATTATTATATATATAGTTGCTTACTATATATGACCACTCTTATTCTTATTTAATATAGCAAAATGGTGTTAGTTAAATTAAATTTTAGTTAGAGATACGTGGGATGTCGCATTTAATGGGCCCCCAATCATAGGATGTTACTTTGTGGAGTATATTGATTATTAAAAATTTCAAAACAGTCATTTGATTATTCATTATATTACGAATTCGTCCTTTTTATTAAAAATTAATGGTAATCTAAGCCGAATGTTAATTTTTGTCTGAGATATGATAGTTGTTTGAGATTCTAGGATCATGTTTTTATCATATCTAAGACAAGATGTTAACATCCAGCTCAGACTGCTATCAATTTTTTTAATAGAAAATGATTAATTTAAAACATAATAAATAGTCGGATGATCATTTTATAACTGTTAATAGTTGGGGAACTCAATAAAAAAATCCCATTATCAAAGATCATTTTATAACTTTTAATAATTAGATTTCAACAAAATAACCCCTATAAAAATAATCTATTATTCCCATATGAATGGAAAATTGATTAAATAAAATAAGAATATAATTCAAATATACAAAAACAGAAAAAATAATTATAAGATGATTGGTTCTAGAAAGAAAAAAGAAGAAAATTCAGGTTATAAATTTATTATATATAAAATTGGCTGAAAATAATTGATCCATCAAAATATTTTCTCCACACAAACAAAAACAAAATAGTACTCGTTTGTATATAAAAAAAATATTGGGCCCACAAAGAGGACATCTGTCCCATTATTGGGCCTGGTAGGTAACAAGTGGAGCCCACTTGTCAACAGTTAGTTAAAATAATTGGTGCCAATGTCAAGACTTGAGATTGTGTCAATTAATTTAAGGGTATGTTTGTTTCCCGTAATTGGAATTACGGAATTAGTTTTCCCCGAATTTCCGTGTTTGTTTCACGTAATTCGTTTTTCGAAAAATGTTTTTCCGTATTTGTTTCACGTAATTCGTTTTTCGGAAAACGTTTTCCCGTGTTTGTTTCACGTAATTCGTTTTCCGGAATGTAATTCATTTTCCTAGTAACAGAATTTCCTTTGTGTTTTCTGTAAAATGACTTACGGATTCATTTTCCGTAAGTCATTTTCCGAACTTTTCACTTCAAAGCAAAAATACTCAAAATAATTTTATTTTATGAATTTAATATTAATAAAATATTTTAATATCATTTTCATCAAAATATTAATTATTAAAATATTTAAAATATATTTATTAATATTTATAATAATATATAATATTATATTTTTAATATTATATAAAATAATCAATTATATTATAATAATATAAGATATTATATTTTTTATTTTAATAATATATAATAAATTTTTTATATATTTAATAATGAATAATATTATTTATATATTTCAATAATATTTTAGTAAAGATATTAAAATATACTAATTAATATTTTTAAAATATAATATAGTACTATTACTTTAATAAATAATTAATATAATTTATAAAATTTTATTTCACTAAAATATACCGAAAAAATGTTTAAATAACATCTTCCAAACATCATAAAACGTTTTCCAGATGTTTTCCAGAAATGTAATTCATTTTCCAGAAATGTAATTCATTTTACAGAAATGTAATTCATTTTCCAGTAATTCAAATTCCAGTAATTCATGAAATGATTTTGTTTCGTAATATAAAGGTTGAGGGACACTTGTCAAAATGTCAAAAATTAAAGCAATAATCTCACATTACATCCATCTTCATGTTTGGTCCCCTCTTAATATTTATAATTTCAATTTAAACCCTTTAACACTTTAATCTAATGGGAAAGGCACTTCAGATATTTTAAAATGGTGTCTACCGACACCGTTATTGCTTTTAAGAACTGGTTCAATGATATAATGTTTTAAGCATTGACTCGACGACATAATGTATATAGACAGTCGACCCATAAAATACAACTCAAACGATCATGAAATAAGATTTTATCATATCTCTATCAACAGTTTATCGTTCAACTCATATGCATGGCGAACTTGAAACATATGAATAGTCAAGACTTAACAAAACAATACAATATAGCTGGGAGACCATTTTGTAACTCTTAATAATCGAATGACTCAACAAAACAGTGTCCTATAACTAGATGGCCATTTATGTGCTTTACCCCAACATTTTAATATAAGGCTTAAATATATAGTTGGTATTTATACTAAATATTTCTTCTAAAGTTGCTATTTTAAAAAATTACTACATAATTTATAACTCAATCAAATTATTCTTTCTCAATATATTTTTTGTAATTTCTACTTAATTTCTTAAACAAATATTAAATCTAAATACAAAATTAATTTATATCCTACCTTCAAACCTTGTTGTCGTTGCTTAAAATAATAATATTACAAGGTAATAATATTACAAGTATAAGCTAAAACACAAGAAAATATTTAAAATGTTTAATTGAAAAGTATACATATTTTTTTCTGGGTTTTTTTTTATATTTGTAACGAGAGTACAAATTTGAAAATATGATACAAAAATCATAAAAAAATATATTTTTTTTAAATAAAAATATTCAATTCTAATAAACTTTAACCGATGGTATACATTTGTATATTTTTTGAATAGTATGTAATGATTACAATATAATATTTGTTGTATAATGGATTTTGAGAGTAAAGAAACAATAATAGATGTTTGTTGGATAAATAGGCAATATTGCCCAAGTATTTGGTGGGCTGTTGGTCACCTGCTTTGCTTTGATTACTCGGTCATGGATTGGGCACCTCCATTACTAGTTGAGCAACCCAAAAACAAAATTTCCAAAATAGGGCTATTAGACTTTTAATTTGGATCTACGACATTTTCTACAGTATATGGAATTCATCATATCGAGATGACGAGTTTAAATAAAAAATAATTATTTAGGTAAACTCATCATCTCGACATGATAAATTCTTTAAACACCATAATAAATACCGTAGATCTCAAATTAAAAGACCGACAACCTTGTTTTACAAATTTTATTTTTGGACTGTCGTATTTGGAAAAGAACCAAATACTGAGGGGGTGTTTGGATGGGGGAATGTGGGATTCCCATGGGAATGAAATCCACATTCCCCCGTTTGGTTAGCCCGGGAATCCTATTCCCGGTAATGCAAGATTACCAATAGTGGATTTTTTGGGGTATATTATCGGGAATGTCATTACCTCCCTTTCCTTAGGTATTGTTAGATTACCAGCGTTTTAGACTAAAATGCCCTTAAATTTTTATTTTTTTTAAAAATATATTTCTTCTATCATTGAATAATAAATTTCCACGAATGTTAAATTATAAATTTATCTTTAAATTATTTTAGATTTACAAAAAAATCTATAATTAAAATTTTATATGAAGTTCAAGGGTTAAAATAAAATTTTACCCTTTCATTAAACTTTTTTTATTTTTAATTTTGTAAAAAATATATAAATATTGTAAAAAATATATAAATATTATGAATTTAATTTTTTTTAAAGAAAATATATAAATATTTTCCAACTTGTAATATTATACAAATATATAATAAGGACAATTTGGTCAAATATACATTCCAATAATCTTTAATTCCTTTAACCAAACACGATAATCTTACATTCCTGCTAAGCCAACCAAACACAAAATACAACATTCTCAGTAATCATATTCTCTGATAATCTTACATTCCCACTGATAATCTTACATTCCGTGAACCAAACGTACCCTGAAGGTTTTTTCATCATTGTATTTATATTTGCCAATGTATTTGTAAGTTTTGTGTCAAAATAGTTTGTAGTACTCTAGTAACGAATATTGTTTTAGTTTTTTTTTTATGTAAGGCAGTCTAGTTAAATGAAATATTCGATAAATAAATGTCAGGAATTCGAATTTTGATATTTATAAATGAAGTAAATTAGGTTGTAAGCTCACTCTCATCTCTACAATACATGATTCAAATTAGTCGATTAATAAATTGGCAAGGAATGGTTATAAATTAAATCAAAGAATAATATTATTTGAATAAATCTCAACCGTGATTTTAAGGCATCAAAGTTTATTTTCTTCTTACAATAAATTATATATATATAAAAAAAGTAAATATGAAGTTACTATTTTACCACCGCGCCAAGGTGTTAGGGCATCTTCTTAGCACAATATATATATACATATATATAAAGGACCAAACAAATTTGCAGCCTTTTTTTTTTGTATTCACCGTTTCGGATTTTCTCAGGTTCTTCTTCTCGTTCCTCTCCCTCTTTACTTCCCCCCTAATTTTTTTACCTAATTCTTAGCTTCATTTTAATAAATTCGAAACATGTATTTTTCTTTTCTTTTTCTCGTTAGATCTTCGTATGATTCTTTCCTCGTTCTGTGATTGAGTTTCGGAAATTAAATTTAAATTGCTCTCCGCAAATTTTGCTTTGTTCTTACTCATAATTTGCTTTGGATTTCATTTTCGTCGCTGTGTGGAAAATCTAGATTAAATTTACATATTATTCTGATGAGTAGTATATTTGTGGTTGGAATTTCTATTAGAATTATAACTAGGAGTTTGTTATAGAATTTATTGGAAGCGATTATAGTATTAAAATAATTTAACTGGAATTTCTATTATTCTTTGTTAGTGTTTCTAGTTTCGTATTTTTATTCTTCTTTTTATAGATTCGGCAGTTTGTCTGTGATGACGAATAGTATATATCCATAAATTATTCATTTGAACTTGCATTCGTTAATATAGACAGATTTGATATGTTGCAAGTGGAGGCATATGGAGAATCGTTTGATGTTTGCTATAACTTGATTTTTATCTTGGGCAGATGTAGATCTACTAATTATTAATATTCATGTTGTGACCCTTTTGTTTGATTGATATGCATGCAGTCTTTGAAAATTTCAAGCTTTTATAAGCAACTAGAGCTAGATTTAGTACTTTTGAGTTATGGTTTGTAAATTGTTTGACTGAGTTTTTTTTTTTTTTGCTTCTTTTCTAGCAATGTCGGACAGTCACGAGACTGACAAAAATATCGAGATATGGAAGATCAAGAAGCTGATTAAAGCGCTTGAAGCAGCTAGAGGCAACGGCACCAGCATGATATCTCTGATAATGCCTCCACGCGATCAGATTGCAAGGGTTACAAAGATGCTTGGAGATGAATTTGGAACTGCTTCGAACATCAAAAGCAGAGTCAATCGTCAGTCTGTGTTGGGTGCAATAACTTCCGCTCAGCAAAGGCTCAAACTTTATAGTAAGGTTCCTCCCAACGGGCTTGTGCTCTACACAGGAACAATTGTGACTGAAGATGGGAAGGAGAAGAAAGTCACTATTGATTTTGAGCCTTTCAGGCCTATAAATGCCTCTCTTTATCTTTGCGACAACAAATTCCACACTGAGGCACTTAATGAACTTTTGGAATCAGATGATAAGTTTGGTTTTATAGTGATGGATGGTAACGGGACTCTCTTTGGGACATTAAGCGGTAACTCCAGAGAGGTGCTACATAAGTTCAGTGTTGATCTTCCGAAAAAACATGGGAGAGGAGGACAATCAGCTCTTCGTTTTGCTCGGCTTCGAATGGAAAAGCGTCACAACTATGTGAGAAAGACTGCTGAACTTGCCACACAATTTTTTATTAATCCTGCCACCAGTCAGCCTAATGTTTCCGGATTAATACTGGCTGGATCAGCTGATTTCAAGACTGAACTGAGTCAATCAGATATGTTTGATCAGCGGCTTCAGGCTAAGATTCTCAATGTGGTTGACGTCTCTTATGGAGGAGAGAATGGTTTTAACCAGGCAATTGAGCTTTCCTCGGAGATCCTGTCCAATGTGAAATTTATACAGGAGAAGCGCTTAATAGGGAAATACTTTGAGGAGATCAGTCAAGATACTGGGAAGTATGTTTTCGGTGTGGATGACACACTGAAGGCCTTGGAGATGGGAGCTGTTGAGATACTGATTGTGTGGGAAAATCTTGACATAACCAGGTACGTGTTGAAGAACAGCGTTACCGAAATTGTCGTAAAACATTTAAACAAGGAGCAGGAAGCCAACATGACCAACTTCCAGGATCCGGTCAGCTCAGCTGATTTGGAGGTCCAGGACAAGATGCCACTTTTAGAGTGGTTTGCTAATGAATACAAGCGATTTGGTTGTAGTCTTGAGTTTGTCACCAACAAATCACAAGAGGGTTCTCAGTTCTGCCGTGGTTTTGGCGGTATTGGAGGCATTCTCCGATACCAACTTGACATGAGATCATTTGATGAGTTTTCTGACGATGGAGAAGTTTACGACGATTCTGAATAGCAACCAATCAACTCTACCCCATTGACGGTGCAGAATGATGGGGATAGAAACAAAACCTGCACCTGTGCCCGAGCTGTTGGGCGTTCTACTGGTGCTCACAATGCCCCCAAAGTTTCTCATACATCTAATTAAGGTATGAGTTTTTAAACCAAATCTATTTCAACTCCGATAAGATGTGTGTTGAATTTTATTTGACTAATTCTAGTCCCTTCCCCTGCCAGACCCTATGTGACAATGTCGTGCAGACGGAATGATGTAGCAGCAAAAATAAGTTAAAGGCATAACCGGGAATTCGGTTCTGGTAATGGCCTTGCTTATATTAATCTGAAACTTATGATATTCATGTGGTAGCACTTGCCTTGATTATGCCTAGCAGTCTTTGGTAGAAATACAATGCTTGTCTGAGCTTTATTATGCCTGATGTATGTTACCTTTTATCTCTGGATCTTGTTGCCCTATATCCAAAACTTCTTTGAAATCCATCATTTTCATTTTATTAGTTACTTTCTATGAGATAGCTTTGAAAAATTGTGAAGGTTCTCTAGTCTAATCGAATGTTTTTTTTAACATATTTTTTAAAAAATAGATTTGAATTCGAGTATAATAATCGAACAGGAGGATTGAATTTATGTTTAGGTTAGGGTAAATTATAAATTTTATAAATTCAGTTTGATTTTGAGTAATTGACATCAATCATAATATGAACTACTACTACTACTACTCAAATTCTCGATTGATTCTATCATATAGATCAATAACAGATAACGATTATCCCTCGAACAGAACTTGCAACCTTTATCATAGTGTGCTCTTCAAAGAGCAACCATTTTCAATCTCTTTAAAAAAATGTGTTATGTACAATCCTATTATATTTAAAGATTTTTATAATTTCGTACGAATTAAATTACTTCAGTACTTAAATGATTAAATGAATGATTATTATTTTAAAATTTTCAAGTTGATGTTTTGCAGTATAACATAGGCGAGTGAATACGATAGAGTATTCATTGTAAATAGTTGACAGTGTTTAAAACATATATTATTTTATAGTTAAATTAACTTAATAAAATAATTTAGTAAATACTGTTTAAAATATATATTTATTTTATAATTAAATTCTCTTAATTTCAGAGATTTCGACTATAAAACTCAAAATAATATAATTTTTCAACAATATTTTAATAACATATGAATAGTATAATCGATGGTTGAGTCAGATAAAATCATTAACATGACCACTGTTTGAGTTAGATTAAAAAAAGTGGGTAGATTACACATTTAGTACCTAGATATCAGTTTTAATTTGTTTTAGAATCTAAATTTTTATTTTTCTAAATCATACTTTACATTTAATTTTTATTTTATTTTAGTAATCCGCCATTACAAGCTTAACACATTTATTACCTAAACTATTAGTACCTAAACTTTCAATTGTTTTAAAATTTAATGTTAAATTTTAAACAAATACACCAAACAAAACAAAAACTAATATTTTTAACGGCGGAATACGAGAGAGGTGGTTGACTCTGATCTAAATTTTATCAAATTTAATAATATATTTAAAAAAAATAGAAGAATGGATATTTGGAATAATTAAGGATATACTCGAGGAAAATTAATAATTTAGAAAATAAATGAGGGAGGCCAGAAAATGAAAGATATGATGTAACTCAACTGTTGTTTTCCTTGTAGTGGCTTCAGTAAAGTATGATAAAAATCTGATCATGTTCGGTTATTTATATTCGATTTGTATTCATTAAAATGTTTATAATTTATCAATAGAGTTTAATTCAAGTGATAATAATCTTGATATCATTTATGCAACGTCTTAAATTCGAGTCCAATGAGCAAAAACTCCCTCAAAGGCGCGACACAATTCGACCTGAATTAGGGTCTGTTTGTTTGGTTGTAATTGATTTTCCGGAAAATGAATTACTGGAATTTGAATTACTAGAACTGAAAAATGAATTACTGAAATTTGAATTCTGGAAAATGAATTACATTTTTGGAAAACATTTTTCGGAAAATGTTTTCCGTAAAATGAATTATATTTTTCTGAAAAACATCTGGAAAACGTTTTATGATGTTTGGAATATGTTATTTAAAACATTTTTCACTAGTTGAAGAGTTTTTTAAAAATTATTTATTACAAATATTAAATGTAATAAATAATATTATTTATCATAAAATTTAATATTATTATTTTAAAATATTAAAATAATTTATTTATTATTAAATATTTTTTTTATAATTTTATTAATAAAAATAATAATTTTTGTATATTTTAGTGAAATAAAATATTATAAATTATATTAATTATTTATTAAAGTAATAGTGTTATATTATATTTTAAAAATATTAATTAGTATATTTTAAATATCTTTATTAAAATATTATTTAAATATATAAATAATATTATTCATTATTAAATATATAAATTTTTTATTATATATTATTAAAATAAAAATATAATATCTTATATTATTAATAATATAATTGATTATTTTATATAATATTAAAAATATTATATTATATTATTATAAATATTAATAAATAAATAAATAATATTTTGATGAAAATGATATTAAAATATTTTATTAATATTAAATTCATAAAATAAAATTATTTTGAGTATTTATTCTTTGAAATGAAAAGTTCGGAAAATGACTTACGGAAAATGAATCCGTAAGTCATTTTACAGAAAACACAAAGAAAATTTTGTTATTAGGAAAATGAATTACATTCCGGAAAACCAATTACGTTAAACAAACATGGGAAAACATTTTTCAGAAAACGAATTACGTGAAACAAACACGAGAAAACATTTTTCGAAAAACGAATTACGTGAAACAAACACGAGAATTTGAGAAAAATCAATTCCGTAATTCCAATTACTGCAAACAAACCCACCATTAATCAAAGTGAAAAATTGAAATCAGGTGTACAACCAAATTTATTCTTTAATTTTAATTTTATCTCAATTCAACCATATCATTAAACAGGATTGCATGGTAAGAAGAGCAGAGCAGGTAAGGGATATGAATATTGAGTCAAATCAGAACGCTGTCCGAGTTGAAAGAAAATAAAAGGGTAAACTACGTATTTGATATCTAAATTATCAGTTTTGATATATTTTAGTATCTAGGCTTTTAATATTTTTCAAAATCATACCTAAAGTTTAATTTTTGTCTCATTTCAGTATCCCGCCATAAAAAAAATTAATTTTTATTTCATTTTAGTACGACTATTCAAAATTTAATGTTTTGATTTTTTTTTTAAGTTTAGGTACTAAAACATATAAAAAAATGATAGTTTAGGTACTAAATGCATTAAATTTTTAATGATGGATACTAAAATGAAATAAAAACTAAACGTTATGTATAATTTTTAAAAAAAATTAAAAGTTTAATTACTAAAACGTATCAAAATTGATAGTTTAAACACCAAACACATAGTTTCTCAAAATGAAATACTAGTAAAAGAGAAGGTGTGGGCCCCATTTACCTACAGATGGGTGTCGGCTGGTTCTGAAGCAATACCAATAAATAAGGCACCAGATTTGTCACAATTCTGCATATTCTCTCTTAAACCCTAAGTTGGAATTGGAGGGTAACCTGTCCTCTTCACAAACCCAACATACATAAGTGGCCAAGCATGTGATCTCACACCATCCCTTTGCTTGTAGGACACCCCCACCACTCCATAACCTATATTTTTGGTTTTGTCGTGTTTATCGTCTCTATGTTATCATGATCAATTACGATAGAATTTTTAATTAAAAAGTTTCAAAACATTAGTTCACCTTAATCCTAAAAATTCTAAATCTTTAACCTAATTCATCGATGTCATCCTTACCGATTACAGCCACCACCACCGATATAATCCTTGTCATCTTTCTAGTTTTGTGTTGCCATACTAGCCATCTATTGGCCGTTGGGATCGCGATTTGCAACGTAGGGTTCGTCGGGATACAAACGTCAATTGACTGTGACTTCATAGGGTTATCGATCGTCGGGTGGAGGTGAGGTTGGGTGGAACTTCGTCAACAGCAAAGGGAGACGATCATTGTGGGTTTAGGGGTTGAAATGAGGGTTTTTTAAGTTTTAGGATTTTTTAAAGTATTTCAAAAAAAATTTGTTTTTAAAAATATATATTTTAAAAAATAAATATTTTTAAAAAAAAATTACCATAATGTGACACATGTCCTTTAATGAAAGAATTTAATGATAGTTACAGCCCAAACACCTAAGTGATAACGTTTGTAACATTAAACATCTAGATAATTACATTTGAACACCTAAATGATCTCACTTTTTTTATTAACATTTTAAAAAAGTCTCCTTGATGGTAATTTTTTAAACGAAATTATACATGTAAAATATTTAGTTACATATACTTATTATATTATAGGGTAAATTACGTGTTTAATACCTAAACTATTAATTATAGTTTATTTTAATACCTAATTTTTCAATTTTTTTAAAATCATACTAAACTTTTAGTTTTTATTTGATTTTAGTACCTCTCCATTAAAAACCTAACGGCGCTGCATTTTTTATGGATAAATTATATCATTAATCACTCAACTATCTTCTCACTCCTATTTTGGTAATAAAGTTTAAAATGTTTTAATTTAACTACTCGACTTTCAAATCGCTCATATTTTAATCACTCTGGTTTATTTTATTATTAATTTTTTTGACATGACATTTTTATATTATTTTATTAATATATAATTAAAAATAAAAAATAAATTTGAAAGTTAGAGTGATTAAATTAGGAGTAATTTGAAAGTTAAGTAATTAAATTAAAAAAAACTTTAGTGACCAAAATAGGAGTAAGAAGATTGTTGAGTGATGAATGATGTAATTTACTCATAAAAAAAGTCATGTGTAAATGGAAGTACCAAAACAAAACAAATCTTAAAAGTTAGGTATGATTTTAAAAAATTGAAAATTTAGTTACTAAAACGGATCAAAAATAATAGTTTAGGTACTAGACGTGTAATTTTCCCTATATTATAAGTAAATATACATTTTTGATAACAATAAGGATAATTTGTTTTAATTTAAATTAGTCTCAGTATCCTATTTGAATTAGTTGACTAATAGATCGGATATCAGTAATTATACAAAAAAAAAACTCTGGTTAACGTTACAATAGCATATTTAGTCCCTTTTAAATAGGGTTGTTTAAATGGGTAATCCGTTTAACCGAATCAAATTACCCAAATTTCATTGACCAAATTTTTTTTCTTTTAGCAATTAATCGAACCTAATTTTTCCCAAACAAAAATTAACCAAACCGAACTAATTTCGGTTAGTTGGTCGGTTACTCGAATTAAGTGAAATTTATAAATAATATATTTAATATTTTATTTATTCAGTTAATTTAGTTAAAACTGAAGTTTAAACGCCCTTAAAGCTAAATAATATATATAATATATTAAATATTTAATAATTTTGGTTAATTAACCGAACCCAAAATTAATCGTTAACCGACCGTGATTTCAGTTTGATCGGTTAATTTTGTTTTAACCGAATTATGAACGCCCCTACTTTTAAAAGTAATATTTCGATTTAATTCTTTTAAACCTTTAATCAAACGAAAGAAAATGTATTTTCATCCGTTATTAAAAAATATAAGGTGAAGTATACAAATTTTCCTCCGACTATAGGGTGATGTTTTGTTGAGTCCTCTAACTATTAAAAGTTACAAAAAGATCCTTCAACTATAAAATATTGCTTTGTTAAGTCTTTTGACTAGTTACAAAATGATCACTTGACTATTCATTATGTTCCAAACTCGTCCTTTTCTGTTAAAAATTGATGACAATCTAAGCTAAATGTTAACATGTTATCTGTGATATGATAAAATAAGATCTCATAATCTCAAACGACTATCATATCTGTCATTATGTTAATGTCCAACTTAGACGACAATAAATTTTTTGAAGGAAAAGGGTGAGTTTGGAACATAATGAATAGTTGGGTGACCATTTTGTAACTTTTAATGGTTAAGGGACCCAACAAAGCAATATTTTATAGTCGGAGGATCATTTTGTAACTTTTATAATAGTCATGGGACCATTTGTGTAGTTTACCCAAAGATTAATCTTATTTTAAACACTCAATATTTAGATTCCCCACCTTAAATTTTGCAAGGGATAAAATCAACTTTCAATCTTTGAACATGACAAGTTTTCCAATTTTGTCCTATATTTTTTTAGTCCGCATTAGTCCTGGAATTCGACAACTTTTTTCAATATGATCCCTGGATTTTGATTCTATTTAAGGACTAAAATGAGTGGTGAAATCTAAATTCAGGGATCAAGTCGACAAAACATTAAGAGTTCCAAAATTAACATTATTCAATTACAAAGCATGATCTTTGTGGGAGATTTTGATTAGATCCAACCAACAAAGAAGAAGAAGCAAAAGCCTGAATTTTTATTAAAAGCAGCTACCTGTGTCTCCAAAATTATTATTATACTAATTAAAGCAATTAATTAATTATTTTAATTTCGAAGGTACAAATCAAAGCAAGTCAAGCACAACGGCTTTCCAATATAACGACAACGACAATAATAATAAATCAAATATTAATTAATTATAAATAATTAAAAAACATAAGTGATCGATTAAATTTAATTATTAGTATTTCTATTATGAGTAAATTATGAATTTAATCCTTAAATTTTAATTTGATAATTATTTAATAAAAAGTAATAGATACCTTCAACAACAAAAATACCTTTTAACAGTATTTGTCATTGATCCAATAACTTTTGTTTATTTATTGCTTTGTGTGTAAGATAAAGCTGCAATCTTATGCTCTAAAGCATATTCTCAACTGTATCATAACATGTAACATTGATAATTGTATTAAATTATTAACGGGTTGGTTCAAGTGGTGAATAATTTGATATCGTATAAACAAGTCTAGAGTTCGAGTATGTGTGCATGCAGAAAATTTCTACTGGGAGATTCACTCATCAAAACCAGATATACGACCCGAGTCTATGTGGATAGACAAGGCAAAACCCTAGAAACCATAAGGGCAACCGGATGATAATTGTATTAAATTATTTTCTTACGAATCCTAAATCCAATCTCGATCTTATCTAGAGGCGATGAAAATAGAAATTCTAGGGAAAAAAGTGAATGCTTTTAGTGGATCTAAAGCTCATGATCTAAGGAAATGTCGGAGAATAAAAATGAACAGTTTCAACTTGCTAGCCAAATCCCTCATTTATAATTAAATTAAATTATTAAAATTATAGATATATTTACTAGATCCATAGTTGGCATGTAGCAATGGCGAAATTAATGAAATTTACCATAGGTTAATCTACCAGAAGCAATAATGGTGATTTAAAAGCCAAGTTCTAAGCTGTCAACAAGTACAACAGGGGGTAAAAAAAGGGTAGTTCAAATGAATGGAAGTCAGGAATTTCCAAGCTTGCTAGTTTTGCAATAGAACCATATAGGCAGAAATAATTGTTATAATAATTCTAGAAAAAGAGATAATTGCTATAATATTTTTAGTAATATATATATATATATTTGTGTCATCGAGTCTGGATGGAGCTTTTTCTAAATTTGGATAAGATGAAGCTTTCCTAAATTTAAATTGAGTTATTAAAACTTAGAGGAGAGTTATATTCAAGTCGAATCTAGATGGATAGTTAACATGATCTAATCTAATCTAATCTAATCTAATCTACGACCATATATATATTAGATTATTAAAATATTAATAGTAAAAATCATCGAATGAATCTAAATGGATTAACGTGATTAAAATAAAAATATAATTAAATTTGTTTAATTTTTATTATTTATATTACAAGGGTAGGTCCAAGAATTATTCAAATAAAATCCTTTGAAAACCCAAGGAAAAAAGACCCAAAAACCCTAATAAATAAAAGCAAAGTTGGGGAATCCCAAAGCCTCATCCCAGCAAAGGTTGCAGATGAAAGGCAAGAGGAAATGATTACTTGAATGGATATGGGTCCCCATCTCATAATCTTTCACCCCTATTAGTTAACCATTATTTTTATTTTATTTTTATTTTTATTGACTTCAAAATATTGGACCCACCCTTGGCCCACCATTGTCTTTATGGATTCAATTATATATATGAAAAAAAACAGCACCTCATGTGGACTCTGAACCAAAGGGGCTGTCCTTCCATAATAATAAAAAGTATTCTCCTATTCCTATAACTAATAAATCAATATTTGATATACCATCTATTAATCTTTTATATTTTCTAAGTAATTTTATTTTATTTTTTATTTTATTAAATTTTAATTTAATTCGTATAAAAATATTACAATATTTCAAAAATATAGAGTTGAATTAATTATAGTATATATAAAATTTGTATGTTATTATTAGAAGGCAACAAGATAAGAGGTTTTTATACTTTTGAAGAAAACTTAATATAGTCTTTGTATTATTTATTCTCTTAATGTGACCATTCAACTCATAAGACAAGTTCAATGCAACCATTTGACCTACGTTTTTTTGTCTTTTGATCGTTACGATGGTGTTGTGGCAGTTCACGATGCTAACATGTCGTTTGAGTTACCAAGTTAGCCTATCTTCCATGTTGTCAACCACCGTAGACTGTCATATCAACATTGTGAACTGCCACATCAGCAACGTAATGGTTAAACGACGAAAAACGTTGGTCAAATGACTACATTAGGTTTATTTTATGAGTCGGAAAGTCACATTAAAAGAAAAAAATAATACGAACGATACATTGATTATTTTAAAAAAGTACTAAGATATTTGATGTCTTTTGGACTTTGCCTTATTAGTAGGGAGAAAGTTAAATACAAAATTTTACGTGTCAAATATAAATAATAATAAGATGAGGACGAGAGAATAATTCGTTAAAGTATCAATTAAAATTGAAAAATAAAGAATTTAAAATCTTATTTATTTTAAATAAATCGTATTTATTTATTTAATTTTAAAATTGGAAATGACCTAATTTCAAAAATAAAATGATATAAAAAGAAAATAAATTTAAAACAAATAAAAATATGATTTAATTTATCTAACTTCAAACTTAGTAGAAACTTAAAAGATAATCAAACTAATTTTTAAGGAAAATTATAACTCCTCCTACGTACACTAACTCCATCCCTAATTATAAATGTTAAAATAAACAAAAATACATATATTAATATATTAATTATTTTTGTCTTTGTAAATATTTGGTTATATAACTATTTTATTCTCTAAATTATAAAAATAAAAATTGATTTTTTAAAGCTAACCCGTATAATTCCCACTCATGACGTGTTCCTTAAAGCTTGCCCTAGTCTCTTAATATATATCCTTAAACAAACTCAGATATATATAAATAATAATAATTATATAAATAGAATTATAAATTCAAATATTAAAAAATTGACTTGTTAATGAATATTTTAGAAAATGATTTTATTTTATGAAATAAAGAAAAAAAAACCCCAAAAGACACTCATTTAAACATTCAGTATGATAGAGAAAGTTAAAGGTTGGATCTAAAGACTCCTCCATCACTCATTATTCATCACCATTAGAGAAACAACCTATTACTTTCATGCTATCATGGAAGGAGGAGGAAATGATGATCACCACCGCCACCACCATCATAACCACCACCACCGTCGTCCGACTTTCCCATTCCAATTACTCGGGAAGAAAGAAGAAGATAACCAGCCTTGTTCCACATCTTCCACCACCCTTCCTTTCCCTTGCCTCCCCTCCTCCTCCTCCTCAGCCGATCAAACCACCATCACCACTCGTTCCGCATCAAGCTACCAGATCTCGGCGGAGCCTTCCAAAATCCCACCCCCTAAGCGTACTTCAACCAAAGACCGTCACACGAAGGTAGATGGACGTGGTCGTAGGATCCGCATGCCGGCTCTTTGTGCAGCTAGGGTTTTTCAACTCACTCGTGAGCTGGGCCACAAATCCGATGGCGAGACGATCGAGTGGCTGCTCCAACAAGCCGAACCAGCCGTGATCGCCGCCACGGGTACCGGCACCATCCCCGCGAACTTCACCTCCCTCAACATCTCGCTCCGTAGCTCCGGTTCGAGCATGTCGATCCCTTCTCAGCTTCGTTCATCGGGTTTCAACTCCAACTTCTCGATGCAACAACGTCGAAGCTTGTTTCCCGGAATCGGACTCGAATTGACGCCGTCCACGACGTTCCTTAACTTCCAATCGAGTAGTAATTTGAATCCAATGTTCCAAGCTAAGCAAGAGTCTTCCATGGAAATATCCGAAGCCGAAGAAGGTAGTATAACAAGGAAAAGAAGACACGAACAAGATTTATCTTCGCAACATCAAAAGGGGAGTTACTTGTTGCAGTCGAGCACCAGCGCGATTCCGGCGAGCCACGCACATGTTCCGGCTAACTTTTGGATGTTAACTAATCCCAGTAATCAAGTCATGAGTGGTGGTGGTGTTGATCCCATATGGACATTTCCTTCAGTTAACAACAGTGGTTTGTATAGGGGAACTATGTCCAGTGGGTTGCATTCCATGAATTTTCCAACTCCGATGGCCTTGTTGCCGGGACAACAATTGGGTTCCGGCAGTAGTGGCGGCGGTGGCGGCAGTGGTGGAAGTAGTGGCATAAGTGAAGGACATTTAAATATGTTAGCCGGATTGAATCCTTATAGGCAAGTCTCCGGCGGAACCGGCATATCGGAATCTCAAGTGAGCGGCTCACATTCACACCACGGCGGAGATGACTGCGGCGGCGATGAATAACAACATGCTACAGCCTACAGCCTACACACCACCAGTCATCATCATCTTTGCTTCATTCGAATTTCAATCAGTTGTGTTAGTTTGATGTGTAACGCAAGTGAGGACTGAGGTTTGATTGCTTCTTTTTTTTCTTCTTTTTTTTTAAAAAAAAAAAACAAGAATCCAGTTTTTACTATACTGATAAAAAAACAAGAAATTAATTATTATTTTTGGGAGTGATTAATATGAGATTAGGGTTTGAGAAGAAGAGCGAGAGACAGACAATATTCACATTGTTCTTGGCTTGTTTACGTTCTTATATCTTTGGAGTTTGAATCAAGTTCGTTAAAGACAACATCCAGTAAATTTAGACAATCAGATGGATCATTCCACTTTTTCTTCTGTTTTCTTTTTTGGGTTTACCTCTAGTTCTAATATTTGTTCCGACTTATCTAAATCGATTAAGGTTATACACCTATTTTTAGTGGGTAAGTCTCCTAACGAGAAATTTCTACATACACAATGACTCGAACATGAGACTTTATTTAAACGATATCAAATTACTTATTACTTAACCAATCCCGTTAATTTTTTTCTTATATTTTCAGTTTTTCACCTCACGAGTTTCAATAATACTTGACATTTAATTTTGGTATATATTCAAAGATAACTCTCAATCATTTGATATTAAATACTCATACTTTTGACATTCTAATGTTTACATTCGAGATCTCAACAAATAGTAACAATTTATTTATCAATAAAATCGTTTGATTCATGTAAAACAAAGATAGTTTACAATTTTATATATATATATATATATATATATATATATATATATATATATATATATATATATATATATATATATATATTAATGTTTTGTTGGCACCATAGAGATAAGTGGTGGGTGCTATTGAGTGACCCTACTTTTGGACAATGGATCTCCACTCTTCATTTTTTTTTCATTTTATATTTTCTTTTTCTTTTAGGCCATTCACCTTTAATTGCATGGTTGAATTTGATCAATAGTAGTTTCTCTCTCTAAAATAAGAATGCAGATATATTATGTAAATATAATTATTTAATTTTAAAATCCCTCAAAAAATAATATTTTATTTTATTATCGATGTTTATATAATTTCTCATTTCGATCATTAAAAATTAAGATATATAAATATAGGTGTATCGTTTTTTATCATTGTCCCTAGTTTCAAATTCTTTTGACTATTAATCGATTTTTTTTATTAATTTTGGCGATTATAATATAATATTTATTTGAAACACTCTCAACTATTTGACAACGAACGGTTAAACATCTCTAAAACAACAAACCATTTATTTAATCACTAAGATCGTTTGATTCATAATTAATATATTAAAACGATGTTAAAAGTGTAATTAGTAATAAGATTTTCTTAAATGTCAAATAAATAATCTCGAACTAATTTGTTTTGTATATTTGAATTTAAAATTCGATTTTTCTTTAGTTTTGGCGATTTTCTTTGGAAGAAACAAAAATATCTCGTTACGAAATATCTTCAAATGGCCGACACCTTTCTCATGCAAAATATCTCGTATTAATCTCAGCATGATTTATATATATATTTAAAGATTTTTCGATGCATAAATATAAATATAAATTAAAATAAGTTGTTTTTTTTAATGTATGATTGAAGGCAGACATCTTCTACGAGTGGTTTGTTTTTATTGGTTTTGTCGTTATGCATTAATGCAAAAGCTCAACAAACTCTAATCCAGAATTAATGAAAGCTACTGCCATAGTTAACCCACTGCTTTATCAGAAGATTAATCAAATCATTACACCACGGGTTGTTAGTAGGGAAGGGAAAAAAGTAAAAGATAAAGAAATATATATATATATATATATATATATATATAGTGATACATTATGATAAATTAAAACATATCAATCGGTCAATTAAGTCCGTGATTTTGTAATTAAATTATATATATGGAAGGACGATGCGAGTGGTGGAGTTATACGTGACAGTGCCGGTGACTGGATTGTAGGATTCAGCAGGAACGTCAGTCGATGCTCAACCTTACAAGCCGAGCTGTTGGCGGTGCTCGAAGGCTTGGAAATCGCCTGGTCTCTTGGTGTTAGCAACCTTCAGTTAGAGCTCGATTGTAAAGAAGCAGTAACAATGATCAAGGACCCGTTCTCTCTTCATGAGCCCCTTTCTTCTAAGGCGAATTTGTGGCTATCTTCACCGAAGATGGAGGGTTTAAGTAAGGCATATCCCACGCGAAGCGGACACCCTGGCTGATAAGATCGTTAAGATGGGTAGAGGAAGGACTCTCGGACTTACTACGCTACCAGCTCTACCACCTGAAATCCAAAGCTCTCTCAGCTCAGATCATGTGTCGCTGAGAAGAAGGAACTCCTACTGGTCTCAGTGGTTTTATTTTACCAAAAAAGGTAGTATTTATTTAAATACTCTTAATTATTTAACAATGAACGTTCGCATCTTTTCATATGCAATGCTCGAACATGAGATCTTATGATAACAATAAATTCCTTAACCACTGAGGTTGTTTGTAGGGGCAGATGCACTCAATCCCCTAATACATCCTTGAGAGAAAACTACATACCTATTTTTGTTAGAAAAAGAGTACTAAAATTTTAGATTCATTTTTAAGTTTCTAAATCCATTATTGATAGTATAATCCATGCATATCATACATTATATTTAAGTTTTGAAATTTAATATTTTATATATATATGGGCTAGGATCTAATTATATAGTGCGAAACTAAAAAATATTATACGTTTTTAAGATCGTTTGATGAGGGGAAATAAAAGTCTGAGATTAACAACAGGAAATGAGAAGATATTCACTGAGAAAAAAACAATGAGTTAATGATAACCTTTGATTTTCCTTAATTCAACGATCCTAAAAAATGTAAAACATTTGATTTTTTACATCGGGTGTAACTGTAAAATTTTTGGGGTAAATAGGATAACGTTTCAAACTTTAGAGAAAAAAAATCTTAAAAATATTTTAGGGAATAACTTGATACAAATGATATACTTTATGAGACGACGGTACATTTAAGCCTATATGTATTGAAGGGTAAAAATAAGATCGGTGCATGCCTGCATGGTAATAAAACAGGGTACGAGAGGAGCATGTAAATTGTTGGATCCAATTAATGCAGGCACATGTTTTAGCATTGATGTCTCGATGGGTACAATGTTTCTGTGTAGGGAAATGCTGTCAAAATTTAAACCCTCTTCTAATACAAACTTGTCTGCCTCGTACATTATTGGTGCACGTGGACTCAACATCCCTGTTTGCTAGCATTTCTAAAAAAGATAAAAGGTAATAAATGACTTCGGTTTAAGTTGTAAGCAGTTTGACGTCGTTTAAGTAATGTCTCAAGTTTGAGCTCTTATGTATATAGGAAATTCTCGTTGAGAAACTCACCCACCAAAATCAAGTGTGCGACTCAAGTCGGTCCAAATTAATCAGAACGAAGTCTCAAAACCATGAGAACAACAAAAAAAAATTATATATATTTTTAACTTAATCCTTATTTTTATATATCATTTTATAATTCTTTTACTTGTGTCCATTTTGATGAAGTGATATTTTGAGGGCTTATATATTTTTTTATCTTTTTTAAAAATAAATTATTTAATTTAATTTTTTTAAAAATGAAAATATAAGTTTGATCTTTTAAAATTTAGGGTAAACTATAGAATTGATCACTCCCGTTATAGTTTTGTATTTTTTCTCTCTAAATTAAAAAATAATAATATTTAATCATTTTCATTTTTATTTAATCAAGATGTTATCACTTTTATTTAATTTCCTCATTTTCCCTCCTATATGTAGTCAAAATTCCAGTGACTAAACACTTAAAAGTCGATAGGGTAAGTTATCACATTTTAACTAAATAAAAAAGAATATGACTACATCATAGTTAAATAAAAATGAAAGTGACTAAATATTATGTTTTTTAATTCCGTGTGGAAAAATATATAAAATTAAAACGAAAGCGACCAATCTCGTAATTTACCCTAAAATTTAATAGATTATCTTGGTTCTATGTACACAAAATACTTGATTTATTTTTTGCATATTTTTTTTATTCATTTTAAGGTTATATTATATTTTATAAGAAAATGTTTTTTATAATTACATTTAGGGTCCTTATCAAAATCTATTAAAGTGGCATGATTAGACCATCTCAACCTGTGTATCCCAACAGCCCTCAAGCAAGTGGGTAAGGGTTTTTTGGGTTTTGCAAATTAGTCAGTCAGTGTTTGCTTAGTGGGTGATAACAGTCAACAAATTATTTTAATTTTGGTCCCATAAGGTTTCCTTAATTCCATTTTTCAGTGCCCTTATTAGGCCCCATGAGATCTCTTAATCCTTTCCTCAAGTACATAATTAAGATGCAATTATTTTTAAAATAATATTTTTTTCAATAACCTTTTACAATTTACTCCATTTTTTATATATGTGAACATAATACATGAATAAATTTTGAGATTACGATTTTTTTAAAAAATAAAATTGTCAGAATATATAAATTTAAATCTTAAAAAAAATACTTGTTACCTTAAATTCTTAAGAATTTGTCTCTAAAATCCCAATATATAGAAAAAGGGTAAACTATACGTTTAATACTTAAATTATCATTTTTTAAAAAAAATCACACCTAATGTTTGCTTTTTGTTTCATTTTAGTACTCTTCTGTAAAAACTTAACGCGTTTAGTACATAAACTATCAATTTTAATATGTTTTAGTACCTAACTTTCAATTTTTTAAAAACTTAACGTTAAGTTTTTAACGGCATACTAAAATGAAATACAAACTAAATATGGTTTAAAAAATAAAAGTTTAAGTACTAAAATAGGTTCAAACTGATAGTTTAATTTAAGTACTAAACACTTAATTTACCCAAACAAAATGAAAGACATCTCACGTGATATAAAGTAGCAATCAAAAGTGGAAGGTGGCAAACAGTGAAAGCTTAGTTATTTGAGTTCGCAATTGCATGAGTGATGTTTGTTTGCTGCTCGTTGCCAATAAACCTAATATTGATACACACGGTTGATTCAGGTGGTAAGTAACTTTATATCGTTTAAGTAAGATCTTAAATTCGAGTCATTGGATATGCATACAATCTTTGTTGGAATACTCGCCCACTAAAATCAGGTGTACGACACGGGTCGGTCCAGATTAGTCAAGTCAAAGCTTTGGAATTGAAAAAAAAACGATATTGAATCGTATAATATATTAGGGTAAATATATATTTTTATAATTAAAATAAATAAATTATTAAATTTGAGCTCAATCAAACTAACTCAGAAATTTTAAATCCTTTGTTGATAGTGTATGTGGCCCAAATGCTGGAACACTTCAATGCTTGAGGCTTTGGGTCATAGCCTAAATTATATAAAGTTCATGTCAATTAGGCCATGTCCAACAATCGATATGGTTGAATCATTTGACAAAAAATATAATTTAAATATTTAATTAACCAAAAAAACAAAGGTAAAGTACAATATCCCCTGACTATAGATATTATTTTATTGAGTCTCTTAATTATTAAAAGTTACAAAATGATCCCTCGACTAGAGAGATACTTTGTTGAATCCCTTAAATATTTAAATGTTACAAAATGGCCACTCGATTGTTTATTATGTTCCAAACTAGTCTTTTTTCATTAAAAATTCAACAATCATCTGAGTTTGATGTTAACATGCTACTGAGATATGATAATCATCTGTGATTATGAGATCATATTTTATCATATCTCAATCAGTAAGTTAACACACAACTCGATCAGTTTGGAACATAATGAATAGTCAAATGACCAATTTGTAACTTTGGATAGTCAAGAGACTTAACAAAGCAACTCCCTATAGTTGAAGGATAATTTTATAACTTTTAATAATCGAGGACTTAATAAAGCAATATCCTATAATCAGAGGATCGTTTGTGAATTTTATCCAAATAAATATCTAATTAGATAAAAACAATTTAAGTGTTAAGTAAATATCAAAATAAAATTTTAGTTTTAATATATATATATATATATATTATTTTTTGTGTTATATTTAATATATAACAAAAAAGAGCTGAGGTGTGAGTGATTAGTGAACCATGAAAAATATGTAATAGGAAATATATATCGCCATCCGTTGATGTGGTTCTTCATCCGTCATTATTCGATGACAAATGGTTCATTATTCTCGCTATAATTTGAAAATAAATTATTTAATACAATTACATAAAATAATTATTATTAATACTATAATTTTGTCAAAACTAAAATGAAATAAAACATATTAAACATACAGTTGTCAACTCGATCGACGAAATATGAACTTCATCAAGACGTAACATTTCATCTCTTAATGTCATTTCAACAAAAATTCTTCAAAACAAAAGTTTTTGCTCTCAGTATAATTTTTTATTACAAGTGAAAAATCTATCAAACTCAAACCTCTATTTATACTATTCTACCTAACGACTACTTTTTTCAAACTGAAAATAGTTATTGGAACTCGTCACACCGGCGTGACGAGTTCCATTGAAATTAAAAAAATCCAACCGTTGAACAACGTTCAATCTAACGGTAAAAAAAGTCACACCGGCGTGACGAGTTCCAAGTCCATAAAATATTATTTTTTTAATTTTCTTTTAAAAACTTACAAAAAATATTATTTTTTATTGGCGTGACGAGTCCCTCTTGAATTTTTTAATCAGATAGTGGGGCCCATATAACACGGATCATTAAAAAATAATATCTAATGGAACTCTTCATGTCGGCGTAACGAGTTTCATAGGGACTGTTGCAATTACCGTAGATCTCAAATTAAAAGTTTGGGTGCCGTAATGGGCTAAATAATTTAGCCAGGAGCGATAATGGGCCAATTTGGCCGATGATAGAAGTGGATAAAGTGGGTAATTAGTGAAAGCAGCCTAATTAATGATAAACTTGTTGAATATTAAACTTGAAGCTACCCACTCAGTGTATAGTGAAGGAGTCATAATTGAAGTTGAAGATGTGATTATATCTTTGTAACACAATAAAATCGATCGAGATATAAAAATCTCTAATATAATCTACACACCATAGACCATATGAACATGATCAACATATTAAATTTACTATATGAAATAATTTCAGAGATTATTTATATGAGATAAATATAAAATAATATATGTTTAAAGATAATTCTAAATCTTTTGATATTAAAGGTTCACATTTCTATTTATTTTAATTTCCAATTATTTTGAATTTTAAATTTAAATATTATCATGTAAATATTTTTTTTTAATTTTATTTCATATCATTTACTATGGTAATATTAAATTCAGCATTCAGGTGTGTGGCCAATTGAAAGTTAGCCATCATTGAAACGTGGAATTTTAGATTTCCTATATTTTTCAATTAAATATTAATTGAATTATAAAGATCTCCAATAAAAACCAGACACGTACCCCATACTCCTATCAGAACTTACCACGTGGAATCAAAGTTGCAGCAGCCCCAGCTATTAGATCATCCTATCCATCAGCAAGCTGACGCGTATGTCCCTATTCTTATCCGGATATCCAACGGGTCAGAACTTTCCTGAGTAACCGACGTCTCCTCATCGGACGGCAGAAAATGTTTCACATTTTAGTCAATATTTGTATGGCCCCGCTTACTTTGTTCGGCAAGAAAAATACAAAGTTATAGTAATAAAATATTTTTAAAAAATAAAAAATCGTCAATCTAATAGTATTTTTTAAAATAAAAATAATTATAAAATTAAGTATAGAATTAAATAATTCATTACGTCGTTTTTATAATTTTTTATACATTTTATCATTAATGATTTTTTATGAAAATAATTAATAACATTATTATTATTATTATTATTATTATCTATTCATGATAATATATTTTCTATCTTAATTATCAATAAAATCATACACAATTTACATATAATACTATCAAATTCAGATCACTTAAACAAAATTTTTATATATTTATTGTTATTGAAATTATTTTTTATATTTACTTTATAAACCATTCTTGAAAGTAATGTTTATAATTAATTAGTTAATGATAATTAATCTGATTATTAAATTTAACAATTATTGTCAATCACTACCATCTACGTCATCTATATTATATTTATTGTATTAATTTATTACTATTTTAATATGTAAACATCTCATTAAGGGAATTGATATAAAGAACCATACATGTTCATAATAAGAATAATATAAAGAACCATACAAAATGTTCCTATTTTAGTAGGAAGTCACAAAATTATTATTATTGTTATTATTATTATTATTATAACATTATAGTGACTATTTTGTAATAGTTTAAAGCTTAATTATCATTTTTTAATTTTTAAAATTTTAATGACTAAAAAGATATTTGAGCACAATTTAGTACTCAAGTTATCAGTTTCGATCCGTTTTATTTTAATACTTAAATTTTAAATTTTCAAAATCACATCTAATTTAATTTTTATTTTATTTTAGTACCTTACCATTAAAAATTTAGTAGAACTCTTACAACTTGACATTTTAATGGGTTAATTATATTATTCATCACTCAAATATCTTCTCACTCCTATTTTAGTCGTTAAAGTTTATTTTTAATTTAATTATTTAAATTTTAAATTACTCTGAATTTAATCACTCTAACTTTCCAATTTAATTTTTTTGTTTTAATTATATATTGATAAATTAATAAAATATCATGTCCCAAAATATTATTAATAAAGTTAAATAGAGTGATTAAAACATGAACAATTTGAAAGTTTAGTAGTTAAATTGATTTTTTTTAAAATTTTAATGACTAAACTATGAGTAAGAAGATATTTAAGTGATGAATGATATAATTTACCCATAAAAATATCACCCAGAAAAGTTTTGATAAGATTTTGATGGGATACTAAAATGAAATAAAAACTAAACGTCGGATAAAAGTTTAAAAAAATGAAAGATTAGGTATTAAAAAGGATCAAAATTGATAATTTAGGTACTGAATGTAGAGTTTACCCTAAATAAAAAGAGGCATAAATGGGTCGGCGTTGGTTCAGTTAGAAAAGATATCTGAGCACAATTTAGTGATATTTAATGTACTTTGTCTAATTTTAAAATAATAATAATAAATAAAAAGAGGCAAAAATGGGTCGGCGTTGGTTGAGTTAAAGCCGCGCCCGCAATCTGCACCCGATCACCCACCCGCTTTTCCATTTCGTCTTTCTATATTCTTCTATTTAGCCTCCACTGAACAATTACTGATACTTCGTTCTCTGGTATCAATTAATTTATAATTGTTCTTCTTAGAAGCTGAAAAAAATGGCGGAATCGGTGGAGTTACCAGGTCGTTTAGCTATTCTTCCATTCAGAAACAAAGTTCTACTGCCTGGTGCCTTTATTCGAATTCGCTGCACTTCACCCAGCAGGTTCGTTTATTCTTTTTGTTTCTTCTGATATTTGACTAAACTTTTCTATTGAGATATGAATTTTCCTTTCTCGTTTGTTTCCTTAGAAAATCACGGCTGGAGAAATTTTTATGGCTTCGGAATTATGAATTATGATCGTTTATATGACTCTTTCTTTTCAGAACATCAATACTGAACTTTTCGAAATTTGTTAAGTTACAATATCAGGCTTGATCGGTCCTACTTGTTGTTTCTCACTCTGATGATTTTCTCTCGGAAAACTTCTGCGGCTTTAGTGATTGTTGACTTTTTCTAAGTTTATTTAGATTTTTTTTAGCTGGATAATAAATATGAAGCTGGTAGATACAGGAATCGGTTATTTGTTTGCTCTTTTTGTAAGCTTGAATATTGGAGAATAAAGCGGTTTGACCACGCAGTGTGAAATTGGTGGAGCAAGAGTTATGGCAGCGAGAGGATAAAGGATTAATAGGAATTCTTCCGGTTCGTGATGCTGCTGAGACGACCTCCATGGATTCCATGTTATCTCAAGGTGGTTGTTTGTGGACTTGTTTTGCTATCAAAAGTCCAGTTTCCACCGTTTAAAAGAACGTCTATAATTAGTATGTGAGTTTCAACGGTTTTTTCTGGTGCAGGAAGTGAATCAGGTGAGCGAAGCTCAAAAGTTCAGGTAAGCACATCTGATGCACACAAGGTTGACGGGAAAAGCCCTTCAGAAGTTATTCATTGGCATACCAGGTAATTTTCGATCCATCTTCTTGCTTTCAGATTATTGTTGCATCGAGATTAAAAAATCTTGTAATTTACTCATTTAGTTCCTGTCATGAGGTAATTCTCTACTTATGGTTCTGGATTAAGCTTGTTCATATATCAGGGGCGTGGCGGCACGTGCTTTGCATCTGTCAAGAGGAGTAGAGAAACCAAGTGGGAGGGTGACATACATTGTCGTGCTTGAAGGTTTATGCAGATTCAATATAGAGGAACTTAGCACACGAGGACCTTACTGCACTGCGAAGATATCTCCACTTGAGATGACTAAGGCCGGTAAGTTGGTATAAGGTTTCCCCCCCCCCTTGTGTATGCATAGTTCTGTTTCTATTGCATATATATTTTCTTCAACAAGTCTCTCTTTCTTAATTTCTAGTTTCAGAATAACGATTATGTCCTATCTCCTATGGTCTTTGGCTACAATTAACTCTGGAATGTTTAGAGTAACATGCCATATTACAATCTGTAATTTATTTTATTATAGTTGCAAGATTCTTTTCAGGAACATTTAATGGAATGTTGTTTATGGTTATGTCATACATTGGTTTTAGACTATGTTCTGATCTGTACTTCTATGTTTTAACTTGTTTAGAGATGGAGCAAGTAGAACAAGATCCAGAATTTGTAACACTGTCTCGCCAGTTCAAAGCAACTGCCATGGAGCTAATTTCTATTCTTGAGCAGGTAAAATTCATAACCTATTATTTTCATTTCGTAGTAACTTTTGTCATACGCCATAAATCCATTTAAGCGTGTTGGTTCTCTTGTTGACTGAAAACTTCGGCTAGGTTTTATGTTGTCATTCTAGTGATACTTCATGTTCCTGTGCTGCTTGTAGAAACAAAAAACTGGTGGAAGGATAAAAGTTCTTTTGGAGACACTTCCTTTTCACAAGTTGGCTGATATATTTGTTGCTAGCTTTGAGATGAGTTTTGAAGAGCAGCTCTCTATGTTGGATTCCATTGATCCTAAAGTCAGGCTTTCGAAAGCTACTGAGTTAGTTGATAGGCATTTGCAGGTGTGTATTGTACTTAAGGTTAATATTGTCACTTTAATTCTTCTTATGGACTTATTCCATTCTTTTAATGATTTACTTGTGCAGTCTATACGTGTAGCAGAGAAGATTACAAAAAAGGTTGAAGGGCAATTATCAAAATCACAGAAGGAATATCTTTTGCGACAGCAGGTTAACTTTCTTACTTCTTCTACTGGTATTGTTAATGGAGTGGGAAGTGGAGAGCACTACAGATTTTGACAGTTATCGAGCTTATTAAAAATTATGATCCTTTTGTCCGGATGTTTCTATAGCGCCAGTAGAGGTGGATATAGTCCACATGCAATTATCTTTTTTGGTTGCTTCTGATGCCTAGTTTTTGGTGCTGAGTTGGCTGCTGAAAAAAATGTTACTTGACGGTTACATATTTTTGTAAGTTTTACTGCCTAATTATTCTTCATCTGACTATTCAAATATATTACAGATGAGAGCAATAAAAGAGGAACTTGGAGACAATGATGATGATGAAGATGATTTGGCTTCCCTGGAAAGAAAGATGCAGAATGCTGGGATGCCTTCAAGTGTCTGGAAGCATGCACAGAGGGAGTTGAGGTATAGTTTGAGATAACAGTGCAAAGGGTACCATTATGTTTGAATGGCAAAAAAGTATTTTTGATAGCATTCTGAGTCCTGGGGATATTAATGGAACCTTTAAGCAAATTATCTTACAGCATTCAATTTTTTGGTGATGATATCACAGGCCTTTCTTGTTTCTCTTGTTTCTATGCAATCCGAACTTGTTACTGTCCTATAATTGGATATGATGTCTAACAAGGTTCATCTTTTTATTTATTTCTATTTCAGGAGGCTTAAGAAGATGCAACCACAGCAACCTGGATATAATAGTTCACGCGTTTACTTGGAGCTTCTTGCTGATCTGCCTTGGCAGAAGGCCAGTGAAGAACCGGAATTGGATCTAAAGGCTGCAAAAGACCAACTTGACTGTGACCATTATGGTTTAATGAAGGTCAAGCAACGGATTATCGAATATCTGGCTGTTCGCAAGGTTGACCAACAATCAAGATCTTCTTGCATTGAAGGTTAAATATTGTACTTCTGCTTTTGGAGTTCATTTGATTTGAATTTGTTTTTCTCAGCTTAAGCCAGATGCAAGAGGTCCAGTTCTATGCTTTGTTGGCCCACCTGGTGTGGGGAAAACATCATTAGCATCATCAATTGCTTCTGCTTTGGGTAGAAAATTTATACGTATATCCCTTGGTGGTGTTAAGGACGAGGCTGATATACGAGGACATAGGAGAACATACATTGGAAGCATGCCAGGACGTCTTATTGATGGATTAAAGGTATAACTCGTTTTATGAATTAGATATTCTGCTGTATCCATACTGTTTTAACAGAATGTGATTTAGCTACCTGTTGATTAAGAATTATTGGTCTGTAGGGATATTATTAGTATCTGCAACTTCATTACTTTTCAATTACTGGTCTTAAATATGCTCATATTTGATTTATTCAGCTTGTATATTTTACCAGTTCATTTTGCAGTGTGTTGAGTGATTCTGTGCTTTACTGCATTAATGTATGTTATTGTGGGGAGTGATGGTGCTTTTTTGCCCCATCAGTCAGTTCAAAAACCTGAAAGACATGCTTAGAGATAAATGAAAATTTTGTAGATTTTAATATCAAATTTATCGTTGGCCGCATGAGCTTCTGTTGAGAGTATATAGAATATGAAGTTTGGAGAATTGAATCTCCAATTAGTTAAGATTATAAACATCCTCATGGGAGCATTTATATTATGTCAATGACTTTTGTTCTTACCATAATGATCTTTTACCTTTTTGGCTTCTAGAGAGCAGGTGTTTGCAACCCAGTCATGCTATTGGATGAGATTGACAAGACAGGTTCTGATGTGCGTGGTGATCCCGCTTCAGCTCTGCTGGAGGTTCTTGATCCTGAGCAGAATAAATCTTTTAATGATCAGTATCCTACTGTCTTCTAAGTAAAGATTAACATGATGGACCTCAATTTCATCAAGTATCATTTTTTAACGGTATATAATGTTGTTGAAGAGTTTACAAGTTATTTGCATCTATTACTTTCATCATTAACAATTTCATTAATGTCCGTTGATCCCTTGGTTCTTTAACTGACGTTGATAGCTATTTGAACGTTCCCTTTGACCTATCAAAGGTGATTTTTGTGGCTACAGCAAATAGGATGCAGCCTATTCCTCCTCCGCTCTTAGATAGGATGGAAGTCATTGAGCTGCCTGGATATACAGCTGAAGAAAAGCTTAGAATAGCCATGCAATATTTGGTCCCAAGAGTCTTGGATCAGCATGGATTGAGTTCTGCCTCCCTTCAAATTCCAGAGGTATTCATCGCACATTCAACTTTTCTACAATTTGAAGCTTATTTTTCCATACTTGATAATATTGGGTATCTTGTCACTCTAAGTTCATTAAAAGCAGTTCCTCCCTGATTACTGATATGCTTTGAGAAATTTGTCAACTGGTCTTTTTCATCCCTATCACCTCTATGGTAGAATTAAGAATTGCAGGACTAATGTATTGAGGTCTGCACAGTATTGCCTTTTTTTATTACCTTCATGGATGATCTCTAAACTGTTTCACTTTCAACATAGGACAAAATGAAGCTACTTCTATTTCTTGAACTCCTGTTAAAATTTAGACTGAGATGTCAGAGTAAGACATTAGATAAAAGATGCAAATTTGATCAGAGTACAAGCATTAATTTTTCTGTATAATGCATTGAAGTTTATTTATTTCTGCGCAATCCAACACCTAATATTAGGTAATATTCTCTTAATGTCTTTTTTGGTTATAGGACATAGTTAAACTCATCATTCAAAGCTACACCAGGGAAGCCGGTGTTCGTAATCTGGAAAGGAAGTTGGCTTCCTTGGCTCGTGCTGCTGCAGTAAGAGTCACTGAGCAAGAACATGCCGTCTCAGTTAGCAAAGATGTTCAGAAGCTAACTTCTCCACTGCTGGAAAATAGGCTTGCTGAGGAACCTGAAATGGAAATGGAAGTCATTCCGATGGGTGTAAATAATCATGAGATATCAAATGCATTCAGAATTGCCTCACCTTTGGTTGTTGATGAGGCTATGTTGGAAAAAATATTGGGGGTAATTATTTCTCATTTGACTCGTATCCGGTCATTCGTTTTTTTTTTTGGAAAAGCCTTATGATTCCCATTTTTAAATCTTTGAAATTGGTGTTCATTTGGTATCCTATTAATGTGGTTAAGAATCATTCTGCCTTTTTAACTTAAACTCTGGGGAGGGGCACACTTTTCATGGTATTAAAGCTTTCAGAAACGAAAATTGAGTTGACTAAAAGATTTTGGTTTTGAGTGCTCCTTTCCCGCTGCTTCAAGCTTAAGTTCTTCATGTATATATGATCCAATGACTTGAGTAGGGTAATGGTTACTGCATTTTAGTTCATATTTCTTCCTTAATAGCCCGAGGGTATTAATTTTCTCTCTAATGTAGCCTCCTAGGTTTGATGACCGAGAAGCCGCAGATCGTGTTGCCACTCCTGGAGTATCTGTTGGGCTTGTTTGGACCAATTTTGGAGGAGATGTTCAGTTTGTGGAGGCTACATCAGTGATTGGAAACGGTGAATTGCATCTTACCGGACAACTCGGTGATGTTATTAAAGAATCAGCAAAGATAGCACTGACATGGGTATCCTCTCTTAAATCACATATATTTTCTACATTTGTGCAGTGTAAAATTCATAGTCATCAATACCGCTTCTGATGATCTAAAAGTTGCTAAAAGAAATTGCTTCTAATATGGCTGTATTATAATCTCTTGGACCACAAATTTTCTTCAAACTACTATCTAATCAATCGACTTTACCAATGAACAATCTGAATCAATATGGGTGTATATTCCTTATGTGGCTTTTTAATTGGAAAGATTTCCCTATTTTCAGGTCAGAACCAGAGCGGCGGATCTTAAGTTGGCAGTTGCTATGGAAACCAATTTGTTGCAGGGCAGAGATATTCATATACATTTTCCTGCTGGAGCCGTGCCGAAAGATGGCCCTTCAGCTGGTGTGACCCTCGTAACAGCGCTAGTTTCAATGTTCAGTGAGAAAAGTGTAAGAGCAGATACAGCAATGACCGGAGAAATGACGCTCAGGGGTCTCGTGTTACCTGTTGGCGGTGTCAAGGATAAGGTGTGTATAGTGAACTATTCCTACTATTTCTTTCTTGTCGGCAAATAATATGTTCACGGCATTGAGTAATAATACATGTTTTGATATGTTCGATTTCATCTCATATTTACAACCGGAAAATATCCAGCAACAAACAGATAGACTGGAAGAGGCTTTGCTTCTCATTGTTTCCGATACGTCTTGTTTCTGTAATATGGAATTTGCAGGTTCTAGCAGCACACCGTTATGGTATCAAGAGAGTTATTCTGCCGGAGAGAAATCTCAAGGACTTGGTTGAAGTACCTGCAGCTGTGCTTTCCACTCTGGAGGTAATTTTCGCCTCTCCATTTGAAGCAAAAATGTTACTAAAGCACGTCAACATGTAACTAAAATTCGATTCTGTTGACTGCACATACGGCTCTGCCGTTGGTGTGAGTTCCTAAGGCATTTCTGACATAATTACTGTGGTCGAGAGAGTAAAACTGAATCGAAGTAATCCCCTCTTCGCTCACCGTGTATAACATATTATATTGCCAGATTCTGGTGGCGAAGCGAATGGAGGACGTATTGGAGCATGCGTTTGATGGGGGGTGTCCCTGGAGACAGCAAGCAAAATTATGACGAAGCCCTCAAACTCAAAAGGCCATCTAGCTAACCCGTCGTGGCAGCTGACCGGTTTATTCGGCTTCGATTGATCTAACATGTTGCCGTTTGGAACATGCAAACAAATGAAGTTTGCTGTTAATGGCCCGGTGAAGAGAGGTTAAAACCCTCTGCAAATGGAACTTCCTTTATACGTGTGTTTTCGAGTTCCCCGGATTCGGAAAATTGCTGTTCGTCGAACATACTTTCCTTTGGTTCTGTTGTACTTCCGAGGCAAGGTATTCGATTCCATCTAATTTATCTGTTCTTCCTTTTGGTGTCATGTATAATTTATAGCCATGCAACATACATTTAACTTCCAATTAAGATATACATGAACATGATTTCCATAAGCGATCAAATATTAGTATTTCTTGTGTAAGCACATTTTCTTCATTTACTTTAATATATAAATTAGCAAGGACAATATCAACGGGTTGATTTAACTTCAAGTGGT
Organism: Hibiscus syriacus; assembly: GCF_006381635.1. NCBI lineage: Eukaryota > Viridiplantae > Streptophyta > Magnoliopsida > Malvales > Malvaceae > Hibiscus > Hibiscus syriacus. The sequence goes on along the minus strand of NW_024062784.1, from coordinate 865,662 downwards.
AAGTACCTTGATATTGCTTAAGTAAAGTTTTAAATTTGAGTCTTTGTGTATGTAGAAAATTATCGTTAGAAGATTCATTCATCAATCAAAGTCTGCGACACGAGTCGGTTTAGATTAATCAGAGAAATATTACGAAATATAGAATCCACGTTGAATAAAGAGAGAGAATAATTAATGGCACGATATATAATAACTGATCAATAAGATATTTATATATATATATATATATAATTTAGTTTTAATTAAATGTAACGCATATATTAATGACACTCTTCTATAACGACTCGGTTAAAAAATGAACAATGTTTCACCACATCGATCATCGTAATTGTTATGATATTTTTTTATTAAGATCTTCGAAGATCCGAAAATCATCTTTATATCTCTCGATGTTTTCTTGAAAACTAAACATATATTGTGATATGCGTTGAAATTATTATATCATTAAATTAGTTAATTAATCTAGGGTTTAAATGGGAAGATATCGTCAGATTGGAAGTCTAAAAAGTCTAACCCTAAACCCAAAAATATTACCTGTAAGCACAATTACTACAAAATCCCAAAGATCCATTTCACGTGTTTCTTTCATACCTAAATTCTTTCAAAATTGTCTAGCCGCCGCCCACCTCAAGAGACCCATTAAGAAAAGGTACTATTAGTCTCTATATTATGTGCAAATTACAATTTCAAATTATATATTTTAATTTAATTAATTTTAGTCCTTGTACTGTTTGAATTTTTAAGTTTGTGTTAATTCTAACATTATTGTGAGGTCTATAAATGATCAACTTGAGAATAAGAATTAAGTCTATAATTTACTCACGATCTAACAATTAATAATAGATTTAATGATTGTTGTTTGGATCAACACCAAAGTTTCAAAGTTATACATATCAAAATGACCAAATTAATAATAAATGAATGCAGGCGGAGCTGAAACAAACGACATCGGTGGTAAATGAATTGTTGTTATTCTTTTTGGTTTCGAGTTTGAGTAAAAAGAACGTCAGGAGTGTGAGCATTGAATGTCAAATGATTGAGAGTTTTTTTTTTAACAAATATTACCTTGTATTTATCTTAGATTAATAAAAAGAATGTAGGCGGAGTGTTAATATTATGATTTTGTTTTAAAAATATATATCAAATTAGAATATAAATACTACATAAGTAATTTACATGTAGTAAAGGGACTAATAACAAGTTTAACCATAAAAGTCTTACCAAACAACTATATAATGATAACTTTTAGGCGGTTTTTTGTGGGAACTAGCGCTGTCAGAGTTTTACTTGTGTCTGTATTCTTTCATAAGTTGAAATCTCATTGGTTTTTTCGTCTCATCAGATTTGATCCCCTGGTTTGGGTCTTAGCCAGCTATCGTCTTCGATTCCTTCTTCATCTGATTACGTTTTCAAGGTAAGATTTTTACTTCTTAAATGGTGTAGAGGATTAAGCTTTGGACCTTTCAGCAGAATCCTCCGAGACCCAAAGTTACTGTCTTTATGGATTCTTCGGACCAATCTCTCTAGATTACGACTTTATCGGATGATTGTTTGTTGCTTTAGCTCTTAATCGTGACTTGTGCTTAGTGAATTGATGGTTGGGATTTGTGAGTTTGTTCTTCAATCGATTTTGATTGCGGTTTTTAATGTCATTGTGGTGCACTGAAAAAGACATCTTTTGAAATAGAGATGCAATGCACTCGAATTCGATCTAACCCTTTCGCCTCGCTCGGTCGGATAAAAAGTTGTCGTCGTGTGTGCCGAATTTGAGCTCCAATGGCCTTTTTTGGCATCAAGGTTTGGAGTTAAGAGATTGGCTAGTTGTTGCTCGACTATTATATCCATATGTGACAAAACATGTCATCTTTTATGTTTCGAAACCGTGCATTTTGGTGCCTAGGATAAGTTTTTTTAGTTGCAGATGATGGCCATCGTGTTGAAATGTGATGATACTAAGAGATAATTGAAGGCGATGCTCGATTCGTTTTGTGATAATTTAAGTGAAGCATTCAGCTTCAAAATGAATTATCACACTTGATTCTTGTGTTTGCAGACATTTTATCTCAAGGTTCTTGTGTTCTGATTGATGTATTTGATGCCACTTCGGTAAATCTAACATGTTTTAGTTCATGTTTAACTTCTGCAGATGGGAGATGTTGCGAAAGATCTAACGTCCGGAACTGTTGGAGGAGCAGCGCAGTTGATTGTTGGGCACCCTTTTGATACCATCAAGGTTAAGCTTCAAAGCCAGCCTGCTCCTCTTCCGGGGCAGCCACCCAAGTATGCTGGTGCTATGGATGCTGTCCGACAAACTACGGCTGCGGAAGGGCTTAGGGGTTTGTATAAGGGAATGGGGGCTCCACTGGCCACTGTGGCGGCCTTTAACGCTGTCCTGTTTACAGTGAGAGGGCAAATGGAAGCATTGTTAAGATCGGAACCCGGTGCCGTTCTCACGGTCGGCCAGCAGGTCATTTGTGGGGCTGGTGCTGGTGTTGCTGTTTCGTTCTTAGCTTGCCCCACCGAGTTGATCAAATGCAGGTCGGCATCTTGGCTAACGAGTTCTTTTACATGATTTTTCCCTTTGTCAGTCGGATGCAATAACTATTAACGCGAAAAGTGCTTAAACCAAGTTGATCAGATTGCAGGCACAGAGCGCGTTGGCAGGTTCTGGATCAGCTGGTGCAATGGTGAAGTACGGAGGGCCAATGGATGTAGCAAGGCATGTCCTCAGGTCAGAAGGTGGTGTAAGGGGTCTGTTCAAGGGAATGGTTCCGACCTTAGCTCGTGAGGTTCCCGGAACGAAGCGCTGAAGCAATACATGGCAGGAGGGCCAGACACATCTAAACTAGGAAGAGGCTTTATTCTTACGGCAGGAGGCTTGGCTGGTGCTGCATTCTGGCTTGCGGTCTACCCGACTGATGTTGTCAAGAGCGTGATCCAAGTCGACGATTACAAGAACCCCAAATACAGCGGCTCCGTAAACGCCTTCAAGAGCATATTCGCTTCAGAGGGTCTGAAAGGCCTTTACAAAGGGTTTGGCCCTGCCATGGCACGTAGTGTTCCTGCAAACGCAGCATGCTTCTTGGCATATGAAGTGACCAGGTCTAGTTTGGCCTAAACCAACTGTTCTCTGCACTCGACTCTCACAAAGTATCGATACAAGTTCGCCAGCAACTCACGATGTTTGAATCGAAGTGTCGGCAATATCGTGACCCGAATCCATCGAGATTGCTGTAACTTCCATTGAATGAGTGGAAGAAAACAGCATTTTTTTTCATCAAATTTACTCATATTTACATTGACTCAGCTGAAGTAATTTATTTTTCTTCTAAGGATTTGATTGAGGACCAGCGCTGCTTCGCTAAAGCAAAGTAATCGCTCTAAGCAAAGCAATCTTCTTCTAAGGATCATTTCATAATAGTTTGATAAGTTAAATGATCATTTTAGGATCGTTTAAAAATTTTAATGACTATTTTATTACTTAATGAAATTTCAGTGATTAAAAAAGGCTAAATACACAAATGGTCCTCCAATTATAGGATAATACCCTTAACTATTAAAAGTTACAAAATGATTCTTCGATTATATGGAGTTACTTTGTTGAGTCTCTCGATTATTAAAAATTATAAAATGGTCACTTGGGTATTCATTATGTTCTGAACCCATCCTTTTCCGTTAAGAATTTAACGGTAGTCTGAGTTGGACATTAACATGTTGACTGAAATATGATAGTCATTTGAGATTATGAGATTAGATTTTATCATATCTCAGTTAATAGGTTAACCTACAACTCAGATTATCGTCAAAATTTCAACGAAGAAGGACGAGTTTGGAACATAATTAATAATCAGGTGATCATTTTGTAACTTTTAATAGTTGATGGACTCAACAAAACAACTTTCTATAGTTGATAGATCATTTTATAACTTTTAATAGTTAAAGGACTCAATAAAATATTATCCTATAACCGGGGACCATTTATGTACTTTACCCGTAAAAAAATTGTTTTAATATACTTTAATGATCATTCGTATATTTTATCATTAAAATGTATCAATATTAATCGTTTTAAGCAACCTCAATAAGAATAAAATTTTATCTATTGGTTAATCTTTTATTTTATTATTTTCGAAAAATAAAAGTTCATATAAGAATAAAAGAGAAGAAATTGTTCGAATCAAATTCAATGTTTACGAGTGATAGTATTTGTTCTATAAACTCTCAATTATTTGACAATAAAAGTTTAAATATATATAATTATTAGTATGGTTTTATTATATATAAAATTTTATCTGAATTTATTCTGATCTATATCTAGAATATAAAAAAAATATTACTACGAGCAAAGAAAGATTAAAATCCTTTTAAGCAGCAAGTTGGGAACAAAAAGTGCAGCAACCAAAAGCATTGAAGATAAGGCATATTCAAACATCATCATCACACAAATGCATGGGTTAATTGCACCATGCATGGGATAATGCTTTATTGAGTCCCTTAACTATTAAAAGTTACAAAATGATCCCTCTACTATAGGAAGTTGCTTTGTTGAGTCAATCGACTATTGAAATTTACAAAATGGTCAATTGACTATTCATTATGTTCTGAACTCCTCCTTTTTCATTAAAAATTTAACGACCATCTTTAACATGTTGACTGTGATATGATAGTCATTTAAGATTACGGGATCAAATTTTATCATATTTCAGTCAGCAGGTTAACGTACAACTCAGTTTGGAACATAATTAATAGTTAGATGATCATTTTGTAACTTTTAATTGTCGATGAACTCAACAAAATAATTTTCTATAGTTAGGGACTGCGTTTTCTATAGTTATAGGATGGGGTAGGTGACCTATGGTGGAATTTCTTGGAAGGCTACAAATTACAGGGAAAAAAGGGCTAAACTCTCGAGATAACGTTCTCGAATAAATTAATTCACGAGATAATGCATTCCTCAGATTAATTGCTCAAATAGGGTGAAATCTACAGTGTTGGTCGTAGGTCGTCATGCCATCCGGACGACCTACTAGGTCGTCATGTCTTCCCGGCGAGCTATGAGAGAGATTGCATGTGTCATGCACGTTCCAACACGTTGGGCATCCGAAACCATCCGACCGAGGGCATCCGACCGAGGCCATTCGAGCGAGTTATGCGAGGGCATCCGAGGGCAAGAGGAATCACGCGAGGAGGAGGAGTGCATGGCGACCTACAAGGTCGCCAGGAGTGCATGGCGACCTACAAGGTCGCCAGGAGTGCATGGCGACTTATAAGGTCGCCCGGAGTGCATGGCGACCTATGCTGGGAAGCCGTAGGTCGCCCGGAAGGCATGGCGACCTACGACAAACACTGTGCAATTCGTCCTATTTGAGCAATTAATCTTGAGAGTACGTTATATCGTTAAATAAAAAATTCGAGAACATTATCTCGAAAATTTTACCGGGAAAAAAGGGAGAGTTTCTTCTGGTAAGGGTTTCTTAGTGCCTGCATTGACCGTACAAAAGGATACTGAACCGTTGGGCTACCTATCAATCAATGCCATTATTTTCCTTGTCTAATTGTCGTAATCTGTAGGGTTTCTAATTCTATGAGATCATATATAGTTTAGTTTATGCATGCCGGCCGGTTCTTACTTTCCTGAACTGTAACACCGAGGTGATGCATATTTGGGCCGGCCACGACTGTTGTTGTTAATGAGTTTTTAAGTTGCTCTATGAGGTTTCGATCTTGGGATTTATCTGTAATAAAACGTCTAGGGTTGATTCACCAGGTTTCAGTGGTGGATCCATTAAAGATTCATATCAAATCCGTGTCTACTTTGAAATTTTAGTTGTATCCGTCATGTATAAAAAATTTATGTGATTAGTGTATTGCATGTTTCCCCCATACTATTTTAAGCTATTTAATCCCTTGAAATGCACGTACATAGCCATTACCATTTAGACATCTTAGGAGCACAAGTCATTAAGAAATTAAACTTTGAACCTATGGTGAATTCAAATATATTGTTCTGTGCTAGGAGGGAAAATAATGTATGATTTAGGAGCTTATTAAATTGATGTTTTGGGTAAATTTGTATAGAATGGCTTATAAGTCGGAGTTATTACATGGCTTTTTTCTGTCGTTTAAACGAAGGATCTTCATGTTTGTTTTACTGAACATGACGACTAATCTTTTAGGGTTCATGGTTGTTTCTTCGAACAATACCATTTGGTCCACCGAGATAATGATATAGTCCCAAGTTATATTTGATACATCTTCTGTTTCAGTATACTAATTTTATATTTTAAAATTTTATTGGTATAGTGGGATGAGATATTAGATTCTTTAAACAAGGTTGGGAGGGTCAACCTCACCTCTGCAACACCCGATCTGAATTAGTTTATCAATAAATTAAAAATCATTTATTATAAAAATTTTTAGATAGATTTATGTAGGGTTGTTCATTCGGTTAAAATCGAACCGAATCGAATTAACCATAACCGAATTAATCAAACTTTTTTTCTTTAACCGTTAACCGAACCGAACTTTTTTTCAAACATATAATTATAAAATAAAAATTTTATATAATTTTTTTAATTAATTAATATTAATTTAGGTTTAAAAGTTATTAGATCTTAAATTATTAATTGGGTTTTAAATGGTTTGGGTTAAACTCATATGTTATATATAATATATTTAATATTTAAAATTAAATTTCGGTTAATTAACCGAATTCGAACCGAATTAACCGTTAACCGAATTCTAATTTTTTTTAACCGTTAACCGACCGAACTAATTTGATAACCGAACCGAATTAACCGAACTAATTCAATTTAATTGGTTAACCGAATTAATTTGATTATTTAAACACCCCTAGATTATTGTCGCTCATCTTATTTTAATTTAAATATTGAAATTACTCATATTTAAGTTAAAAAATGAAGTCTAATAATAATATGCGATTTTCATATTATAAACTTTAATAATAATAATAAGGGTAAAGTATAGTAATGGTCACTGAACATTTCTGAAGCTTGCATTTAGGTCCCCCAACATTTAAAACTTGTAATACAGTCCCCCAACATTTATTCCGTTTGCAATATGGTCCCCCAACTTAAACCACAGTTAGAAAATTAGGATAAATTATATAAACGGTCATTGAACTTTTCAGTCACTTGAATTTAGGTCCCCCAACTTTTAAAACTTGCAAAACAGTCATCAATTTCATTCTAAACCCCAATTTCCAAAGTAATTCAATTTTATTCTAAACCCTAAATTCTAAAATACTTCAATTAAATTCTAAAATACTTCAATTTAAGGTAATATAGGCTTGAAGAAAGAGTTCAAGGCACAGACACAACGAATAAAAATATATTTATATAAATGTATATTTATATTTAGATGTATAAATAAAAAATATATGCATATATTAATGTATGAATCATTTATATTTTTTGAATATTTTATTTTTAATAAGAAATTAAAATTATTAATTATATTAGAAATACTCAACTTAAGATTATATATATAATCATGAATTATAAATATGAAAAATATAATTATTAAATTTAGTTTAAAAATATATAAATCTTAAATTTATTCTTTTAAAATATTGTATCAACTAATATTTAAAAAATATATTAAATCTATCAAATATAATATTTTTTTATTGTAAAAATATAATATTTTCCCATCATTTATTGCTTTCAAATTTTTTACCGAAGTTCAAATCTCATTATTTTCATTTTACATTATATTCTTTTTTTATGGCATTGATCACACTATTAGTATATGTATTATTGTATATCTCTTAACACAAACGATGGTGTTAGCTTAGTGGCTCCACCCTGTATCTTTCATTTGCGTGACTCAGGTTTGAGTTTGCCCAAGACCCAAATTTTACTTCTTTGTAACTTAATTTTCTTCTAATTAGGAGGTGACATGTGTCACCAATAACACATATCATGATCATGTGTTAACACATGTCAGATCCTGATTAAATGATTAATTTATTAAATTTTATTTAATTTAGGACCAAATTGATAGCATATATAAATAATTAGGTGGTAACATGTGTCACCAATGACACGTGTCATGATCATGTGCTAACACATGTCAGATCCTAATTAAATGATTAATTTATTAAATTTTATTTAATTTAGGACCAAATTGATTATATAAATAATAAAGACTGAATGTATAATAATACCAATTCCTTTTAACTGCCACATCATCATTTTTATCAATTGGTAACGACTAGTGGCTTAGTTGAAACAGTTAAATAATTATGTGGTATGATTGATAAATTTAAAAGATCGATGACAAAAGTAAAAAGGGCTAGATAGTTAAGTTGTCAACCGAGTAGTTTAAACTTTTATTTATACGTCAAAATAACATTTTATAAATTTAAAATTTGAATTATTTTCAACCTCTTCTATATCCTAACTACTTTTTTTAATTAAAAAATTTATTCAACAGCTAAGAATTATACTATTATATTTATATAAAAAATACGTATCACATGAAATAAGATGAAATTAAATAATAATAAATTTGACATAATTGAATTTAATTTAAGTATTTTGGAATTTAGGGTTTAGAATAAAATTAAATTACTTGGAAATTGGGGTTTAGAATGAAATTGATGACTGTTTTGTAAGTTTTAAAAGTTGGGGGACCTAAATTCAAATGACTGAAAATTTCAATGACCATTTATATAATTTATCCTAATGTTCTAACTGTGGCTTAAGTTTGGGGACCATATTGCAAACGGAATAAATGTTGGGGGACTGTATTGCAAGTTTTAAATGTTGGGGACCTAAATGCAAGCTTCAGAAATGTTCAGTGACCATTACTATACTTTACCCTAATAATAATAATTTTAGTAATTTATTTTTGAAGTAAATTCGGAGTTAGTGTCAGCTTTATTTTAATACTACTAGATTTCTTCTTCTCCTCTAATTCTCAAAGCCCGAGGAGGAGGTGTTTGATTCCACACCTCTTCGGAACATATTAAATCTTCTCCAAAACCAGCCACCAGTAAAATTACAAAGAAGAGAGAGGAAAAGATGGCGTCGTCGGATAGCCTGAATGACAAGCACGCTGTTTTCAGGAAGCTGAAAGCTAAATCAGAAAACAAGGTTTGTTTCTTTTTCTTTTTTGGATTTTGGATTTTTTTGTATAATATGTTGTTAGATCTGATTCAGATCTGGAATTTTTGTTACTGCATCTTAAAATTAGGCTTATTTGTATTTATTTTTATAGATGTGTTTTGATTGTAATGCGAAGAATCCGACATGGGCGTCGGTTACGTATGGGATCTTTCTATGCATCGATTGCTCAGCTGTTCACCGGAGTCTCGGTGTTCACATCAGCTTTGTCAGGTATTTTTAGTCTTTTTTTTTTAATTCGGATGCTTTTACTTTTTTCGTGTTTTGCATCGATTTATGCTTTTCAATTTTGTGCATCTGAATTCTCAATTATGCTTGAAAATAGTTTGATTTTTTGTTTGATTGTTACGTAGGGGAATACAAAAGGCTTTTTCCCGCTTTCAGTTCTTGTTTTCGTGAGGAAATTTATTGATAAAAACGAAATGTCAGCTGTGGAAATTTATAAATTATCATACGCCAATGTTTCATTGAGCAGATTATGTTATGTCGTTTTTGATTTACTGAGATTCACTAAAGGAATTAAAGTGAGAAAAAGAAATACTCTTTTGGATTTTGGTGTTTATAATGACATGCACTTTACTGTGAATTTTGTAATGCCTACCATCATATAAAGATGCATCTTCTGCTGCTTATATTCTCTCCTCTTTGTGTTTCACTTTTAATTTATGAAAAAAAAACATGTATGTTTTATGTAGGTCTACTAATTTAGATTCATGGTCTCCTGAACAATTGAAAATGATGACTTATGGTGGAAACAACCGTGCACAAGTTTTCTTTAAGCAACATGGATGGACTGATGGAGGCCAAATTGAGGCCAAATATACTTCAAGAGCTGCCGATTTATATAAGCAAATACTATCAAAAGAAGTTGATAAAAGCATGGCAGAAGATGCTGGTTTGCCTTCGTCTCCAGTTGCTTCTCAGTCATCACAAGCACCCAATGGATTTACTGATAGCAAAACTGATGACGTTGCTAAAGAAAGTTCTATAGGCAAGCAAGAAAAACCAGAAGTTCCTGCTGCCCCCAAAGCTTCTCATACAGTTGTTACCAGCACTGTGAAAAAGGCTCTTGGTGCCAGAAAACTTACTGCGAAAACCGGGGGCCTTGGTGCCCGAAAGCTTACTACTAAGGTATGGTGAGAAATGTAGTTACTGTAGAATGCTCAGAAGGATATCCTTGTTAGGATAGTTACTTAATTTTGGAGTTTCTGTCAATGCATTTCTTCATGATAACATGGTCTTCTTTTATTGTAGCCAAGTGAAAATCTATATGAACAGAAGCCCGAAGAACCGGTTGCCCCTGTTGCTTCCTCAACTAATGATGTTGCACCCGTTGGTTCATCTTTCCCATCTCGTTTTGAGTATGTAGAAAATGTTCAATCTAATGAGTCAATTCACGGTGGCCCACAAGTGCTTAATCAAGTTGCTCCACCAAAGTCATCAAGCTTCTTCGCAGAATTTGGAATGGGCAGTGGTTTTCAGAAGAAATCAAGCTCAAATTCCTCAAAAGTGCAAGTAATGCTACATCTGTAGATACCAAGAACCTTCATATTTTATTTATATGCCTGATTAGATCGATAGAACTGTCTCCTTTTGATTTTAGAACCATGCTCTTCTTTGAATTTATCCACGTACTGCTGGAGATGATTTGAACTTCCATAAAGTTGATGCCTGGAATCAAGAGATTGAGCTCACTATTTTAGTCTGGTCATGCTTTGAGATTATGTGAAGTTGCAACTTATTCCTTGGAAATCAAATTTCAAGACATGTCATCTTTCTTTTAGTGTGACAGTATGGGGCACCTTGGATCTAGTAGGGTGTATTGCTTGCACATCCCTAATCAATTGACTTTTTGAAAAGAAAACGGTTCACATTGTACATGTTCATGTAATTTATTGTGAGAATTTGGTGGAAGAGACAGAACTCACTATTTTAGTCTGCTTGTATCTTATTCTGCCTTTTTATTTTTCTTCTTCTTATTGCTTCTTTTTAATTTCAGATTGAGGAAACCGATGAAGCTAGGAAGAAGTTCTCAAATGCGAAATCTATTTCATCGGCCCAATTTTTCGGTGATCCGACCAGAGCAGCGGACAATGAAACTCAAGTTACCTTGCAGAAATTCTCAGTATGTGAAGTAGCTATTCCTTTCTCGAAAAACATAGTCTTTTTTAGGCTTGAAAGACTATCCGTCTGGGATTTTTCATACCATCTTGTTGTATCCTTTTCCTTTTTGTTTTCTGGTTCACAATATTCATTAAACAAAATAGATTCTTTGAAGAACAGTAATCACAAACTGTTTCTTGTTTCCGTAATTCATCTGTAATAGAAGCAAATTTATGTACGAAATGTGGCTTTCCTAGGCTAATAACCTTAATGTATTTTTGGCAGGGTTCAACAGCCATCTCTAGTGTCGATCTCTTCGGTCAAAGTGCCGATAATTCTATCGATCTTACTGCAAGTGACCTCATCAACCGACTCTCGTTCCAGGTCCGTTTTGTAAAACACTTCTTTTATGCATCTCCTAAGTTTTCATGTGTGTATGTGATGCCGTGAAGTTCATCTCTATCTCGTTTCTTTCGACTTTCAGGCACAACAGGATATCTCGAACCTTAAGAACATGGCAGGAGAGACCGGAAAGAAATTGAGCTCGTTGGCGTCCAATTTTCTATCGGATTTCCAGGACAGAGTCCTGTAATGCAATGTTTCTGGTCTTGAACATATATATCTGAATGTGTTATGTTAGATCACCGACCAATAACTTTTGCTAGTGAATGTAGACCTGATTTTATAATAACAATTCTTTCACGGGACAAATAAATATTTAAACACCCCCCTACACACACACCAAGTTAAACATGTCGTTCACAGGAGATTGTCATGTGTTTGATGACAACGTGAAACATGTTGCATAATAATGTGACATATATCATATTTTATAAGTTTAATAATGTGACATATAACATGTGTTGAAAGTAATGATGTAATAATATCATATAAGTGACAAATGTTGATCGTTAATCAACTAACGATTTTCATCAAATAAAAAGATATTTCATACAAAAATAAAATATTTTTTACATTATTTATTATTTTAGCTAATAGAGAGAACAAACCAAATTACATCAATGATTAAAATGATGATTATTGTCTCTAGAAATTTCGTCTTTGAGTGCTGATATCGGCTAAAATATTTATTATCAAATGATTTAAATATTTAAAACAGATATCACTCTCGTAATTATCTTGATATAATAAAAAATAATTATGGCAGAATACTTATCCCTCCCTCCTCTGTAACTAAATAATAATTTAATTAAAAGTGCTTTCGAGTGGAAAAATATAAAAATAAAGTTTGACCTGAACTTGTAGACCGCGTTAAAAAAAATGTTTAATTCGTGATTTTTTTCTGAAATATAATTTTATTCTACACTTTGAATTGTTTTCTAATTTATCTTTAATTTATTATTTTAATCATATTGTCCAAGAAAAATATATACGCGTCTAATAAGAGTATGTCGCATGTTGTAGTTTGATTGATTGTTTTCTATTTTACAATAATCTGAGATGTAAATGATGATTTAAATGATAAATTGAGAAATGAACAATTTATGGTGCAAATTGAGAAAAATGTATATTTCAAGGGGTACAATGTATATTAAAGCCAAAATAAAGGACAGCTGGCATAATAGCAATCAAGTCCAAGTCAAAGGCGGCTCAAGTTTCCCTCCATTTTCAAAATCTCACTTTAAATAAGGTTTTATAAAAATAAAAACCTTTTTTTCAGTTTCCCTCCTCCAAGTTCCCTCTTCGATTTTCACATTTTTTTTCCTAAGAACAAGATTGAGCTTTCCCGTTTCCAAATTATAAATCTCGTTTCCCACCAACCCTTTCTTGCAAATCCAAACATCTTTTCCTGAAACCCTAATGCCAGCTGATCCATCTCCTTCAGAATCCCTTGTTTCTCAAGAGAATTATGATGGGTTCAGTCGAGTTTCGTCTTTGACGCCCGATTCCTTGTCCGGGTCTTCCTCTGTTTCCGCAATGGCCGTTGATTCTCTCGGTCCTGAAACTATGGAATCTGCCGTCGGAGAAGAAACCGCTGCCGGAGCTTCTCCTCATCAGCCTGTTTCTCCTACTGAATCTGAGCCTTGTCAATCTGTGGAACCCAAAAACTATTCACAAGAGGAAGAAGACGGTAAGCGGCGTTATAGTGACTATAATTCTCCTTACAACTATGGTCGCAGAGACAACGAATTCAAATCCCCTGGCTATAGGGTTTATACTCGGGGACACTCGTGGTCAAAGCCCTTGTCTCCCATAGAAGCTTCAAGAACTGAAGATAAACCAACCGGCGTTGTATGTTCCTTTCTCTATGAACATACTTTTAGGTAGAATGATGATAGTATAAATCATTTTTTTATATTGGTCATGCAGGGTGCTGGACTGGAAAATTTGGGTAACACATGTTTTATCAATGCTGTGTTGCAATGTTTTACTCACAATGTCCCATTCGTTTTGGGTCTTCGATCATTGAATCATCATCATGAGAAGCCTTGTGATAGTAAGTCTCTTGCTTTTAATCTCCGTTTCTTTGTTCCTTTTTGAGGTTTCTTACTGTTTTGTTTTTGTTGGAATTGGCAGGTGATAACGAGAGCTTTTGTTTGCTTTGTGCTATTCGTGGTCACATTGAGCTTTCCTTGAATTCATCTGGAGGAATTATATCGCCTTCCAAAATTTTTGACAATTTGAACCGTATCCTTTATTTAGTTACTATTAGCTTGATTGATTTATAATTAGGATAACCACTGTATTTTGTTCTTATAAGTAGGTATTTTTCTTTAGTTATTGCAATTTGATGAGATTGCCGTATTTGCTATCAATGTGCCTGGAAATGTATTTTCAAGTATACATGGTACCTTGAAAATTATGATATAATTTAACTTTGTTCAAGATTGTGATTCTTGACTCACATGGAACAAGATATCTCATCATTTTTCCACAAATATCAGCAAGAAGATGCTCACGAGTTCCTCCAATGCATGTTAGATAAGCTTGAAAACTGTTGCTCAAAGCCCAAGAATGATTTGTCCTCTGTCGATGATTGCCTTGTTAAGAAGGTTTATGGTGGTCGCCTTGCTAGCAGAGTATGAATGATGCAACTTGATCACGTTTAGTTTATGTATATAGAAACATTTCCTTTTTTTTTTTTAACTTTTCAAAGTTGTAATGTTTATAATGTATTGAATGTGTTTGGTTCTGATGGTTTCAGCTACGTTGTTGCAATTGTGGCCATATTTCGTGCACTTATGAGCCCTTCAATGATCTGAGTTTGGAAATTGAAGATGTGGATACCCTTCCAAGTGCATTAGAGTCTTTCACCAAAGTGGAGAAGATGGATGATTTAGAGGCAAAATTTAAGTGTGAGAATTGTAAAGAACAAGTGTCGGTAGAAAAACAATTAATGCTGGATGAGGCTCCCTCAATTGCAACATTCCATTTGAAGAGATTTAAGACGGAAGGATCTTTTATTGAGAAGATCGACAATCATGTCAACTTCCCACTGGAGTTGGATTTGCAGCCTTACACTATTGTCAAAGATAGAAACAATGTGAGTCTCATCTTTGTTGCTATCATCTACAATATCACCATTTCAATTTGTGAGCTTTGAGCTTTGGAAAAGACGCAATTTGATGTTTGATTAGTTTGTATTCGGTTCAAAAATCATTGAATTTCTAATTTGTTATCCTTTTGGAACAGGAGGAATTGATATATCAACTGTATGCAGTTGTGAAGCATTTGGGATTCAGACCAACTTCTGGACACTATGTTTGCTACATTCGGTCCTTTCCTGATACATGGCATCAGATGAATGATTCAAGAGTAATGATCGACAAACTTGTTTGAGTATAACTTGCATTTTTTGTTTTTACCAAGTATGGTTACCATAGTTGCAAACTCGTTCCAATATATTTCTTGTTGAAAATTTCTTGCTTATTAAGGATAATGTTGCTGCAGAAGATTTGAATTTCCCTGATGTTATAAACATTTTTTAATCTGATAATTTCATTGAAATTGCCGTGTTCGATCTTTTGAAGGTTACTCATGTTGAAGAAGAAGCTGTCCTTTCTCAGGAAGCCTACATTTTGCTATATGCTACGAAGGGTATACCTTGGTTTTCGACTGCAATTGAAGTGCAAAAGCCCTGTGTAGACCATGGAACCTCTGGTTCTTCACCCAAGTCTGTTCTAGATGACATAGATAGTGCTGATTGTGGTGTTAATGAATCTAAAGATGTTGCTGATCGAGCCCTATCTCAGTTCTCTTGTGAAACACCTTGTGAAGCTAAGGTCGATGAACCATGTGTAGTCAGTGATGGGATTTCTAGAGTGCCTGCAAATGAATCAGAATATCATGTATCAAAGTCCATCGACTCCATGGATGATATTCCTATGACCGATGCTTCTTCACCACCTCCAAAGTCAACCAATTATTCTGATGGAGCTATAAATGGTGGTAGTTCCCCTTTGTTGCCTTCCAAATCTCAGACTGACCTTTCAGGTAAAGGAATGCCCTTACTATCAAGTTCCATAACATGGTTTTCTTTTCTAGGATGACATGGCATAACTGATGCCTTGCATTTACAGGATGTGTTCCACGAGCTCATTCGAAAGAGGAGAAGCGCGGGGGTGTTTGCAGACGAGCAGCAGTCAACAAGACACCTGAGATGGATCAAGAAAGAATCGAAGCAATGAGATGCGCCAAAAGGATGCCGAGTGCACGAGGAGCAAGGTTAATGGCTCTGCTCACTCCAAAACCTGCAGGTAAAACAAAGAAAAGAATGGGATCATCTCCTTGCCAAAGGGTCAGCCCTCGGACCAAAGGCAACCATAACCTATGCGTTCGGTTCCCGTCCCACGCTTAACGGTTTTCAAGCCATTTTGCTTAAGTTTAAGTGGTTGATTCTTGATCGTCCCGTAGGGGCTCCTGGGTTTTTATTATCTCCAGGATTTTTTGGTAGTAAATATTATTGATTTTGATACAGTTTGTATGGCCATACATTTAGCTTCTATAATTCCATGCAACACCTTTAAACATTTTGATTTTCTTACGCATATTACTGTTTTTTTTTTACTTTTAATTTAGGTACACCAAAATGATCATTTTTGTTTGTTTTAGTATCTAACTATTAATTTTGGTTTGTTTTAGTGCCTAAACTATCAATTTTTGTTCGTTTTAGTATCTAAACTTTTAATTTTTTTTTTCAAACTTAATGTTAAATTTTAAATGGGTACTAAACTGAAAATAAAAACTAAAATTGAAGTATGATTTTGAAAAATTGAAAGTTTAGATACTAAAATAGATTAAAACTTACAATTTAGGTATTGAATGTGTAATTTACCCAAACAAATACTATCATTATGACAGAAAAATAACATTAGATTGTAAATCTTGTAGAAATAAAACCAACAATCGAATATTAGTTTTTAAATAGGATCTCAATTCCGAACTTAATCATAACGTTTATGGAATGCCCCAATCCCAATGTGATTGGGCCTTTGTGACCCATTGTGGAGAAAGAATTTAAGAATATGATTTTAAATGAAACGAGACAGATTATAAGTTACTCGAGATGAACATGTGGGATACCTCCCTCACATGATTTGCTCCTTAACTCCCCGTATATATAGAAAGTATATATATATAAATAGTCGACCGATTATAGGGTATTGTTCTATTAAGTCTTTTGACTATTGAAGTCATAAAATAGTTACTCAATTATCCATTATGTTCTAAATTTGTCATTTTTTGTTAAAAGATTGACGATATTCTAAGATGAACGTTAACTTTTTGACTATGACATGATAAAATCTGATTTAATAATCTCCAACAACTATCCTATCACAATCATCATGTTAACGTCCAACTTAGATAAATGCTAATTTTTACCATAAAATGACAAGTTTCAAATATAATGAACAATCAAATGATCATTTTGTAACTTGTAAGAATAATAAAACTTAATATATAATCGAATTACTATTTTATAATTTTTAATAATCGAGTAAATTAACAAAACATTACACTTATATATATATATAAATGATTAGGTGAGTCGAATTGTAATTACACTGTCCAAATCCCATGCACCAGTGAGTCATGACAGACTGATGACAATCACATGTAGACAAGGTGATCACTTGAGTCAGTGGACTAACTTGGTGACTCGTCCTGGTTTATAACCTTTGTATCGAAATATATGAATTAAGTAATTTTTGTGATAAAAAAATTATTATTATTTTATAATGATTTAAATTCAAATATCATAAATATCATAAGTGTGAACGTTCAATATAAAATAATTAATAGTTATTTTTAAATAATACCGTCATGTATTTACTATATATATATATATATATATATATATAAAAGATTCTTTGGAACTCCATTTTCCTAATTGAATTTGACACTAGGTCACCAGTCCACGTGTCAGAAACCCAGAGAACGAAGATTCCCTTCCTTTGTTTCACCGCTGTTTCCTGCCTGGAAATGGATAATTAAGCAAAATATATATTTTCGTTTTCCAAAAGAGAAAAAAAAAAGAATGATAATTTATTTAAGGCCAACATGAAAATACTGTAACCTAATTGTCGCCTTTACCTAGACCTTTTGTAGGAAAGGATTCTGTCTAATAATTATTTGAAGCCAAAAAGAAAAAGTACAATAAACGTGAAGCATCCTTTGAGTTATTGCCACAATTGCAACTGTCCTATTTATGCGTATAATATCTAAATTATAAGTTTCAGTCTATTTTAATATATAAATTTTTAATTTTTTAAAATAATACATAAAATTTAGTTTTCATTTCATTTCAATATTCATTGTTAAAAATTTTAGTTTTTATTTTATTTTAGTATCTCGTTCAAAATTTAACAATAAGTTTAGAAAAAAATTAAAAATTTAAGTATTAAAATAGACTAAAACTGATAATTTATGTGCTAAATGCGTTAATTTTTTAACGGAGGGTGCTAAAATAAAACTAGGTACTAAGCTTTGCATTAATATATAGCCTTAATTCCGTTTATTTCGGGATAAAAGTTGGAAATAAAAAATTTTAGATAATAAACTAAAATAAAGTATCAAATACAGGAGTTATATAGGTAATTATGTCCAATATATATGTCGATCAAATGCAAATAGATTGTTGTAGGGCTGTTCATTCGGTTAAAACCGAATTGAACTGAATTAATTGAATTTTTTTTTTCTTTAACCGTTAACCAAACTGATTTTTTTTCGAAAATATTAACCGGACCGAATAAATTTCGGTTAATTCTCTAATTAACCGATTTTTTTTAATTTTCTAATTTACATAAAAATTAAATGTTTTTTAATTCAAAAAAAGTTTATAATTAATTTAAATAATATATAATTATAAAATAAAAATTTCAGATAAATTTTTTAATTAATTAATATTGATTTAGGTTTAAAAGTTATTGGATCTTAAATTATTAATTGGGTTTTAAATGATGTGGGCTTATCTCATATGTTATATATAATATATATAATATTTTTTAATTAAAAAAACAGTTTACAATTAATTTAAATAATATATAATTATAAAATAAAAATTTTATATAATTTTTTTAATTAATTAATATTGAATTAGGTTTAAAAGTTATTGTATCTTAAATTATTAATTGGATTTTAAATGGTTTGGGCGGATCCCATATGTTATATATAATATATTTAATATTTAAAATTTAATTTCGGTTAATTCGGTTAATTAACCGAATTCGAACCGAATTAACTGTTAACCGAATTCTAAAAATTTTCTTAACTGTTAACCGACCGAACTAATTCGATAACCAAACTAAATTAACCGAACTAATTCGGTTCGATCGGTTAACCGAATTAGTTCGGTTATTTGAACCCCTATATTGTTGTCTTTTAACTAAGATTTGAGGATGTGCATCAGTATAATCAAATTTGATTCTTGATAAGGATGGCAACAAATCGAATTGGGGTGAATGTTTAATTTATTTAAATTTTATTCGATAATATAACAATAAAAACCGATCACATCTTGAGTTTTAATGTTTTATTCGATTCGGTTTATAATTTTATTAAAAATTGAATTTGATTTTAATCCGATTTAATGTAATTAAATTATTAATAATAAACAACTTTTGGATCAACCAAAAGTGGTCGAAAGTCCATTACAGCAAACCCTTGAGATTCTTGCTATTCAGAATCTTGGCTAATTCAGATTACATGTGATAAGGTTCTCTGTGTTTAAAATATTGGTCATATTTTCGTTCGTTTTTGTTGTTGAATTTCTTTATATTTAGTGATTATTATACAAATAAATAAAATAAAGGGAGGAAGAAAGCAAAAAGAAATCACCCTCTATGTAAAGGAGAACGTTCTTGGAAAACCAATCCCCTAGTTTGCCTAAAAACCTTCATCGGACTCGGAAAGTACCAGCTCTTTGCTTTAGTAGACGCCGATAATTTCGATACGCCGATACCGGAATGTGACGACGCCAGAACGGACCTTGACTTCGTCATCATCCTCGCCCGTTCATCCTCCGCCGCAATTATCGCTTTCTCCCCTCCGCTTTGTTGATCTTCACTCCCGTGTCGCTTGCTCTTTTTGCTAGCTTTAAACATCGACCAAAACGACAGCGTCCTGCTCTTATTACCCGCCAAATCGAACTTTTCGCTTAAACGCTCGGATTTCGAGTGGAGAAAAGGAATCACGAGAGATCTAGAACGTCGGAACGCAGGCTCTCTTTCGGTAAGATCGGAAACACCGCCGGAGCCGAAAATTCCGACACCGGGGGTATCCTCGGCAGCGGCAGTTGAGAAGCGGTAGAAGGAAGAAGAGAAAGAGGTTGCGCTACACGCGCAAGGACGGCCGCGGGCGCAGTCGGGACAAAGGGAAGCGAGCTTATCTCGGAGGCAAAACGGACAGATTCCAGTACGGCGACGTTTCGAGGGATGCTTTGGACATTTCCAGACCTCTTCTTCGTCCACGTAAAACGCCATTGCCACTTCGTTGAGAAAGCTTTCGTGCTTTCTTTTTCCTGTGGATTCTGTTTGGTTCCTTCTGGCCTTTTTTTCTCTCGCAGTTTGTGGTTTTCGTGAGTATTTTAAAACGGAAAGGTGTTTGATTGGGGCGGGTGAATTAACCATGGTTAAGAATTTAACTGTAGTTCTTGTGCCATACTTGAGGTCCTCTCAACTGAAACGATAGCATTTTCAAACTACACGTGGCACGAATAAAGCGAGTTTAATTATAAAGTAATTGTTACTAATTTTTAAAATTTGAAGTTTGAACACAAAAAATATTAGGGGCGTGAGATAATATCTATCCTGAAATTCAATTTTTTCTTCAATTTGTTATATATTTTATTGATGGTGTTCTCCTTAAATTTTTTTCGTTCCCACCTAAAATTTAAGTTTTCTTCTATTAATTACATATTTTACTGACGATATTCACCTAAAATATTGTACTCATGTCATTTAAAAGTTTTAGGTTGCTAACATATGTGTTCATCTTAAAATATATTTCTAGATCTACTACTATGTAAGCATTCAATGCTCAATATCAAATGATTAAGAGTTATCGTTGAATATATATTATCTTCTAACTTACATATTAATACAAAATCAAAAACAAAACCCAAATTTATGAGAAATATGTGATGGCTAATTGCTTAACCTTAGCTTAGCACACGTAGAAGAAACTAGAAATAAGAGATGGCTAATTGCTTAACCTTAGCTTAGCATAGCTCAGGCATTATAACTAACAAATTAATTGAGAGTCGATGCCCATTTCACATCTCCATGAGTGGGACGGATCGTGGTTGGCCGTCTAAGTCATTAGGGCCAGCTTGCTTTAGACTAGTCTTTGATCTAATCCCCTACGCCCTGTTTTTCCATGGGGTGGTTTTGATAATGTAAAGTGAAAAATCTCACTCAGAGGATGTGAAAAGTCTGATGTTGATATTTATAGTATATATAAATTAATAAAGTAGTGCTTGTAGAGATGGAACATTATTGATAGGTCATCTTTCAATTAGGTATTAGGATCTTTACATGAACATTGTAGACTGTTTCTACATTTGAACATCCAACTGAGGGTGGTCAATCACTCAATATCGTTTGATTTCACGGTTTGCATGTCAACAATTATAATTATGATAAATTACACGCTTAGTACCTAAACTATTAGTTTCTGACTGTTTTAATGCCTGAACTTTTAATTTTTTTAAAATCATACCTAACATTTTTATTTCATTTTAGTGTCATGTCGTTAAACACTTAGCGCGTTCAATACCTAAACAAACAGTTTTGGCCCATTTAAGTACCTAAACTTTGAGGGGGAAAAAAATCAAAATTTAACTTTTTAATGGGTAGTAAAATGAAACAAAAACTAAACTTTAAGTATGATTTTAAAATATTAAAAGTTTACGTATAAAACATATCAAAATTAATAGTTTAAATACTAAATGTGTAATTTACCCTAATAGTTATACTTGGTTACTTTTACCCATTAAATGCACAAGTCGCTTCCTTCGGTGATGTGTGATAGAGAAACGAATATGAATATATGCAAGTAAAATTAGATTCCATTTGATTTTTTCCCTCTAAAGAGTTAAAGTTTGATTTAAATAACTTGAACTGTGTGATTTTTTACTAATTTGAATTGTCTACCTCTGTTAACTTTGAAATCAGATTATTTACTTCTCCTGCCGCCTAATTATAACTTCGCCCCTGTATAGCACTATAAATGAATCGAACGAATATGAATGAAAGTATGGTTATATTCGTTCGTTTAACTACAACTAAATAAACGAACACAAACGACTAAAGGAACACATTTTTTTGTTCATGTTCGTCATTAAAGAATATAATTTGTTTGTATTCGTTCGTTAAAATAATAAACGAACACGAACGAACGTCAACGAATAAAAACGAACGAAGACAAAATTAATTAATTTTATATTTTAGAAGAAAAGTTTCTTTCTAAATAGTTTTTGGGTTTATATTTTTTTAATTAATTTAAGTATTTTTTTTTATTTTGGCTTAAAATTAATTGGATTTTAAAATATTAATGAGTTTAAGATTAAAATTTATTATGTATTAATATTTTAAACATGTCTGAATATTGAGTTAAACATAAACAAACGGATTATCGAACGTAAATAAACGAACGAACTCTTCGTTCGTGTTCGTTCATTTAATTAAACGAACATAAAATCTTATTCATGTTCATTCGTTTAATAAATAAATGAAATTGTAATCGAATAACATTTCACGAATAATTCATTAAATATTCGGTTCATTTACAAGTCTATTCTTGTAACTATAAAAGGCGTGGTCTGCACCACACAATGCAGAAAAAGGCACGTCAACTCTCCTAATGTCTTTGGATGAGACACTGCACCACCGAATCACCTTGGACTAAAGCGCAAGTTCAACCACCACCACCACCACCGGTAAAGCCACCGTCCCAATCAATCTCATCTGAATCCAGCTGCTAACTGCGTGTAGACCCACCACCTTCAACGACTGAATATAATCACAATGTTGGACCCCCTTCCATTACTGGTTCTTTCTTCCATGCTTTTTACGGCATAGGAAGTAATTAAAATTAAACACCTAGTGTTCTTGATTGATTTTACCTTTATTTTTTAGACTGATTTTATATATATAATATTATCAAACGGGTTAGTACAAGTGGTAAGCAATTTATTATCGTTGAAGCTAGTCTCGAGTTTTGAGTTATTGTGTATGTAAAAAAATCTTATTGGGAGACACAATCACTAAAATTAGATGTGCGACCCGAGTCAGTCCGAATTAATCAAAATAAAATATTAAAAATCAGAAGTACAACGAAGAAAAATTAAAATGCTATGGGTGAATGAAGGCACCAGGGTATATGTTATGGGCCACATTAAGCCTATTAATCTCTAAGGCCCAAGACTTCTTTATGTCCAACATGATTAATTGAGTTAATTACATCGCACACCCTCAAGCTATAATTCTCATTTTAAATTGGAAATTAAACTTATAAATATTTTAATTTTACTTCTAAACTATGGTTTTTTTAGGGGTGTGCAAATCCGGGTACCCGGATTTTCGGGTACCGGAACTTCTGGGTCGACGATTTCTCGGCCCGTGTCCCGACCCAGATGTTACGAGTACCCGGTAATCGGGTACCCGATACCCGATTTTTAATTTTTTATTTTCAAATTATTAATTTAAAAAATATATACACAAATTTAAATGTTCGAAATTTCGAATTACATACTCTAATATCCGAACATAAAATTTAAAAGTTCAAAATACAATATATAATAATCTATAATATAAATAATTTATTATATTTTATATAATTATATATAAAAAAATAAAAACTAACCGGGTACTCGGGTAACCGGGTACCCGGAAAAACTAGATTTTGTGACCCGGGCCCGACCCGGGAAATGTCAGGCCGGGTACCCGACCCGGCCGGGTAATTTTTTTTTAGAGAATTACCCGGTTTTTTAGATCCGGGTCGACGGGTCAGGTCAACCGGGTCGGATAATTTTGCACACCCCTAATTTTTTATTTAAACTAACCCTCAAACTATGACGTTCATTTTAAATTGGTTAAAGAATAAGGCTAATCAATAACATTTTTTAATAGTCTACGATGATTACAATGTAGTCTATGTTCAAAATCTTTCTCTATCATTAGCAATGTATATATACATTGTAAACGCAACTACTCAAATTCGGATACGAAAATAATAACAAAAGATGAGACTATAAATATAATCAACATTTAAACACAAGATCCCGAAGTTTGTAAAGTAGGGGACTGGTTAGAAATCAACATGAATAAAGCCAAAGTTCTAGAAAGTTGTCTAAAATTTCAACTATAAAAGTTTTTTTTTTAAATCTTTAATAGTTAAACATATTGATGATTATACACTTAGGTAGTGTTTGGTTTAAGGATTGTGGGATTCCCGAAGGATGGGAATCCCACATTCCCATGTTTAGTTGGCCGGGAATCTCATTCCCGGTAATGTTTTATTACCAATAGTAGATTTTTTTGGATATATTACTGGGAATGTCATTACCTCCCTTCCCTTAGGTATTGTAACATTACCGGCGTTTTGGACTAAAATGCCCTTAAATTTTTATTTTTTTTCAAAAATATCCTTCTTCTGTCGTTGAATAATAAAAATTCTACGAATGTTAAATTACAAATTTATCCTTAAATTATTTTAGATTTACAAAAAAAAATCTATAATTAAAATTTTATATAAAGTTCAGGGGTTAAATTTTTTTTACCCTTTCATTAAACCTTTTTTATATTTTTAATTTTATAAAAAAAAATTATATAAATATTATGAATTTAATTTTTTAAAGAAAATATATAAATATTTTACAATTTGTAATATTATACAAATATATAATAAGGACAATTTGGCTAAATATACATTCTAATAATCTTTTATTCCTTTAACCAAACACGGTAATCTTACATTCCTGCTAAACCAACCAAACACAAAATACAACATTCCCAGTAATCATATTCCCTGATAATCTTTTATTCCCACTGGTAATCTTACATTTCGTGAACCAAACGCACCCTTATAGGATCCTCATTTATAGATAAAGGAAAAAGTATTTTCTTATCTTTTAGAACCTAGTCTTCGTTTTCATAATTTCATTCAATATCCCTTCCTTCTATGAGATTTCAATGTGATTTTATATTTTTTAGTACAAAAACTTTAGGTCGAGGGAGGCTCCCCTAATCCAAGGCCAGGACATACCTAAGATCCAATTGAGATTTACATAAAAATTTACAGATTAACCATCAAGAATGACGGTGGTAAGATTCGAACTTGACCTTACAAATTCAAATTTTTTAATCCTAACAACTTGTATCAACTCTAGTTGGCCTTACAATCTCAAA
Source organism: Hibiscus syriacus (assembly GCF_006381635.1). Classification (NCBI taxonomy): domain Eukaryota; kingdom Viridiplantae; phylum Streptophyta; class Magnoliopsida; order Malvales; family Malvaceae; genus Hibiscus; species Hibiscus syriacus. The sequence goes on along the minus strand of NW_024062784.1, from coordinate 840,542 downwards.
TATATGACATTGTTTTTTCATTTAAAAAAAAAACTCAAACCCTTAATTTTAAGGATATTGGACTTCTTACTTGTATTGATAATTTTTTAGGGTGTACGTGTATGATTATAAAATATTCTATTGGCTATTAATTGATTTAACGAGATAAAGTATTAGATATTTAAGTAAGATTAGAGATTTAAATTTTGAATATTCTATAATGTATTCATGTGATAAATGAATTATTGTTATTTCTGAAATCTCGGGTTCGAGCACTATAGATGCTAAGAATGTGAATGTTCAATATTAAAAGATTGAGAGTTATTTTCGAACATATGACGCATTTCCAAATTATTTAAAAGAACAAAAGCCATAAAGAAAGTTCCTAAATTATTTCAATTGTTCCCTTATTTTGGGCAAACTTCATGCAAGCAAAAGACAAAGGACTCACATATTGCATTTAGTCAAAGTCAAATTTCACAAGTAATGACGTGGCAAAACTTCACTGGCTAGTACAATTTGTGTATGACATTATTTTGGCTTTGTTGTTTTGGTGTTCCACATTTGAATAGAAATATGCACCTATGTAAGTAATGGATGAAAAATATAATAACAAATTTAATCCCAATACTTCTATCACATTTTATTTTGATCCTTTTAGCTATATTTGACATACAGTTTTGTTTTTCTTTTTAAAAGTAAATTTTGATCTTAATATTTTTCACAAAGAATGAAATTAGGTTCAAACAAAAATACTAACTACAATGTTAAAGTTCAAACACTATCAACATGACAATTTGCATAATGGTTTATATATATTTTATATTTTAAAATTTACAATTTTAATAAATACCTTAAATGAAATACACGTAGAGTATAGGACTGTAAATGAGATGAGACAGATCGTGAATTATGCGAGATCGACTCGGTCAAAGCTCGATAAATACTCTACTCGAATGGACTCGACTCGAGTTCTTCATGAGTCGAAATAAGCTACTTGATACTTGACTCGAAAAATTCACGAGCAACTAAAAATATAATATATTAAAATTTTATTTTAAAAAAAATAAATTATTAATATTATTAACATTTATGTGTTTATTTTTTAAACAAGTACAATATAAGGTTTTATTGTATTTAAAATTTGGGTTTTAGTTTGAGCTTCAATCAAATTAAGTGTAAGTTTTTTTTTTCATGTTGAGTTGTTACGATCTTTAATTCATGGTTTTGAGTTCGAGTCGGCCTTAAAAATTTTAGACTTGTGAGTTTTCAAATTAAATCGAGCTATATTTAGAGTTTTTGAGTCGAGCTCTGTTTTCGAGTCAAGTCGAGTTCAACAATAAAGCTTGACTTGACTCGTGTACAACCCTAGTGGACTATCTCATGAGCCATCAAATTAACATGGTTAGAAATTTAAGTGTCAAATTTAATTTAAAAAGAATAGAAACAATTTATTAAAGGGTAAATTACACTTTTAGTATCTAAACTATTAATTTTAGTCCATTTAGTTCTTAAGCTTTCATTTCTTTTTAAAATTATACCTAACATTTAGTTTTAATTTCATTTCAGTATCTTACCGTTAAAAACTTAACACGTTTAGTACATAAACTATCAATTTGATCAATTTTAGTACCTAAACTTCTATTTTTTTTTCAAAACTTAAGTTAAGTTTTTAGCTAGAGTACTAAAATGAAACAAAACTATACGGTTGGCATAGTACTGAAAATGAATCAAAATTGATAGTTTGGGCACTATACACATAATTTAGCCTTTATTAAAATATATAAATTTAAAGAGTCAATTTTGTCATCATACCATGGCGAATGTGGGTCTCACATTACACAAGCAATGCACTAGAATAATAGAAGTGGGTCCTAAAACTAGGACGGACGGGTCCCTTCGGACATTATGGGACAGTCGACAAAGGCCGTATTATGTGTGTGTATTGTGTGAAACCGAGTCAAACAACATGAAACAGGGTGTAAGCAAGAGGTTAAAAAATAGCGTACCCATCATCAAACACCAATCTTTCTTTGTTTTTTTCCCATGTGATCGTGAATGGTGGGCGGTGCCCGTCGCCGTGGGTTCAACTTTGAACCTTTGTGCTTTTTGACCTTCATACTTCAACCTTACACTTACTAGGGTAAAGTATTCCGATGATCTCTGACTATATAATATTGATTTATTAAACTTTCGATTATTAAAATTTATAAATAGTCATCTGATTATAGAGTATTGTTTTGTTGAGTCTCTCAACTATTAAAAGTTACAAAATAGTTACAAAATGATCACTCGACTATTCATTATGTTTCAAACTCGTCATTTTCTGTTATGAATGATATTTTGAACTGAACGTTAACATGTTAATTGTGATGTGATAAAATATGATCTTAGGATTTCAAATAATTATCATATCTTAGTCCTCACGTGGACGTCCAACTTAAACAACCACAAATTTTTAACGAAAAATGACGAGTTTATAACATAATGAATATGTGTGCTTAATGAGTTGAGCAGCTCGAACTCGACTCGGTCAAAATTCGATAAAAACTCGACTCGGTTTAACTCGACTCGAACTCGAGTCGATACCTTAACGAGTTAAGTCGAGCAAAGTCCAACTCGACTCGATAAGTTCGTGAGCATCTCATTAATTTTTTAAGACATTAATTTTTTTTAATAGTTATCTTAAAAATTATTTTATTAAAAAATTACTAATTTACTAATAAATAATAAAAAAGATAATAAATTACTAATCTATTAATTTTCTAATAAACAACGAAAATAATAAATTATTAATTAATATTTTACTACACTAAAAAATCAAACTCTATTTATTATTTTAATATATATGTGGATTGTTTCTTTGGAATTTAGATTTTAAAAATGCTTCATATACTCTTTTGATATTTTTTTTGGTTAAATTTATTAATTTATGTTTATATTAAGCTATGTATAGTGTATTAGTAGATTTTACCTATAGTTAAGAAAATAAGGTAAAAATTTTAGCGAGCTTAACGAGCAATTAGACAAGCAACGAACATCGAGCTTAACGAGCAACGAAGCGAACAACGAGTATCGAGATTAACAAGCAACGAGTCGAGTAATAATTTTTTTTAACGAGTATGAGTCGAGCACAACCTAACTCGCAATCGACTCGCTCGAAAAGCACCCCTAATAATGAATAGTCAAGCGACTATTTTATAACTTTTAATAATCAATGGACTTAACAAAATAACATTCTATAATTGAATGAAAATTTTATAACTTTTAATTGTACTTTCCGAATAAAAATTGGGTGAAACTTGTTTTTTGTTATATATTTTTAGATTAACCTAAAGCTTATTAAATGCATACTTTTAATTCAAAACCAAACCCCCTTATTTACGGCCAACATTATCGAAAATTATATATCTACCTTGTCTCGTCCTTACACAACATTCTAAGTTACTAACCTAGTGTTTCATCTGAGTAGATCAATTATAATATCATACGAAGCTATTTAAATTAATTGCATATAATGACACAATAAATACATTAAAATAGTCACGTAGTGGAGAAAGTTTTAGCTTCGGGTTTTAGCTATTTAAACGATAAGACCAATATTGGAAATGAAAGGAAATAAAAAAGAAAAAGAAAGATGCACCCATCTAGGTTTTAGCTTCGGGTTCAGGTTCGGTTGTGGACTTTATTTAGATAAGAACCACATCTCCCCCTTCTCTGTTTCCATTCTTCTTCCTCTCTAACTCCAAATCCCTCGCTCAAACACACACACACAAAAACAGAGCATACTGAGTTTTCTTTTCAACTTGTTCAAGCTGGCGATCGAAAACAATGAAACCACTGTCCGTGAAATCAAACCCAAGAGCAGAAGAATTATGGTAATTTCACATTCTTAAAAAAAATCCATTTTTTTCTCGTTGGAATGGTGTTTAATGGCTTTTGGTTTTCGTTCGATAGGGAGCCGGTGGTCCTGACGAAGAAGACAACAGGTGGCCGCCATGGTTGAAACCTTTGTTGAGAGAACAATTCTTCGTTCAGTGCAAGCACCATGTTGATTTTCACAAGAGTGAATGCAATATGTTCTGCTTGGATTGCATTAACGGCGCCCTCTGCTCCCTCTGCTTAGCTTATCACAAGGATCATCGTTGTATTCAGGTTCGGCAATCTCTCTTCAAATTTCTGGGTTTTTTTTCCTCACGTTTTCACACATTTTCTCGGCACCCAAACACGCGATTGACTTGAATGTTTCGACAGATAAGGCGATCCTCGTACCACGATGTAATAAGAGTATCCGAGATACAGAAGTATCTAGACATATCTGGAGTTCAAACATATATAATCAACAGTGCCAAGATCGTCTTCTTGAACGAGAGGCCACAGCCGAGGCTCGGGAAAGGCGTGACCAACACTTGCGAGGTCTGTGATCGTAGCCTCGTGGACTCCTTCCGGTTCTGTTCTCTCGGTTGCAAGGTACAATTTTCTCGGGTTCTGTTCGGTAGCCGAGAAAACGAAGATCATAATTTGAATGATTTTTTTTGGTTAATTATGCATGAGTGCAGATTGTTGGAACATCAAAGAGTTTCCGTAAGAAGAAGAGGCAGTTGCACATGGGCATGGCATTAGACTCCGAGGATTCATACAGCAGCAGTAGTAGCAGCCATGGAAAGCCGAGAAACTTTAGTCCGTCGACGCCGCCTCCGACTTCCGTTAATCATCGGACTCCGAAACGGAGAAAGGGGATTCCCCACCGAGCTCCCATGGGAGGACTAATCCTAGAATTTTAGGCAAATCCGTAAAGATAAATGTTTACAATTAGTCGTAGTTCAGTTAGTGTTACACGTTTAAGAGTGTAATATTACGTCAATGTGAATGTCGAATTTTTTTCCAAAAAAATCCCACATTGACACAATATATATACTATTGGGTATATTATATAATATATGTATAGGGGCAGCAAAACATAAAAGTGAAAAATAATAATAATAAGTTGCTTAGAATGCTTAGTTTTTAAAAGATAAATTAGGGTCTATATTTCGGGGTTTAGGGCAAGACTAGGAGCAGTTGAAACATGAAGAAAATAACATCTGGTCCTCTCCAAGGGTATGTTAGTATTTTTGCCTATATGAATTTTGTATCCAAACATAAAGAATCCATGTAGAATTTCAGTTTTTTTTTGGTCCATTATCTAAATTTTATTAAGAATCGAGTCAAATGAAACTGAACTAATTATTCAACTCATTATTATAAGGGTGAAGAATACAAATTGTCCTTCGACTATAAGTATTGTTTTGTTGAGTTACTCGACTATCTAAAGTTATAAAATAGTCCTTCGACTATAAGATGTTGATTTTTGAGTCCTCTGACTATTACAAGTTACAAAATAGTCATTTGACTATAAGATATTGATTGTTGAGTCCTCTGACTATTACAAGTTACAAAATTATCATCCGACTATTCATTATATTCCAAATTCATTATTTTCATTAAAAAATTGACGACACTCTAAGCTTAATGTTAATTTACTGACTGACATATGATAAAATATGATCTCAGAATCTCAAACGACTATCATATATAAGGCAACAGACTAATATCCAGCTCAGAGTGTCATTAATTTTTTAACGAAAAATGATGAGTTTGGAACATAATGAATAGTCAGGTAACTATTTTGTAACTTTTGATAGTCGAGGGACACAACAAAGTAACATCCTATGGCCGAGGGACCATTTTGTAACTTTTAATAGTCAAGGGACACATTAAAGAAGTGTCTTATAGTTGGGGATCTTTTGTGTACGTTACCCTTATTAAAATTAGTGATTAAAAATGAATAATATCAAAACAAACATGACCATTTTAATAAGTAATCCTAATTTTCATTAACATTTATAAAGTAGTTTCACACGTATTATTACATCACACATAGGGATGGCAACTCAACCCGAATCCGACGGGTTCCGACCCGACCCGACCCGATCGGGTCGGATTTTTTTTAAAAAATTTCGGGTTCGGGTCGGGTGTTTTTTAAATGTACTGTTCGGGTCGGGTCGGGTTTAGGGTGAAAAAAACCCGACCCGACCCGACCCGAAAAATATATATAATTTTATCCTATATATTTAGGGATAATTACAATAATGTCCCTCCATATATAATTTTTTTCAATTAAGTCACTGTTTTCATTGAATAAAAATTTTATTATTATTATTTCGGGTCGGGTTGGGTCGGGTCGGGTTTCTAAGTCATATATTCGGGTCGGGTCGGGTCGGGTGAAACCTTAATTTCGTCGGGTCGGGTCGGGTCACGGGTAAAAAATCCTTTCTTCTTGGGTCAGGTCGGGTGGCCCAAAAACCCGACCCGACCCGACCCATTGCCGTCCCTGATCACACAAAATGCACGATGTATGGTATAATGGTGCCTTTTGATATTGCACCCTTAATTTGCCTTTTAGTGCAATAAAATACACACGAAATTGAGAGTTTTCGATAAGTGATTAGGGAGATGGACCCACCATACACCATTGTTGATAAAAATTGTCTAAGCCATGATGTCACTGAATTTAATAATCCTTATATAATATTTTAATATGATGCTTATTGGCTAGCCGATATGCATGAATCATTCTTTATCATTCGCGCACCATGACGATAAACATTTGGTAAAATGGTATTAGAGGTCATTGCATTTTTTGAAAAAAATCAAGTATTATTTTCTCTCTCAATGTGATCATCCAACTCAGAAAATAAACCCAATGTGTGGCCCTTTGACCAACGTTTTTCGCCGTTGACAGTTACAGTACTGACGTGCCAATTCACAGTGTTGACATAATGATCTACGGTGCTGATGTGACAGTCCATCTGTCATGTTTGAGTTACCGATTTAGTTGATCTACCATGTCATCCGCCACGTTAATCTGCCATACTGGACTGCCATGTTAACACCGTAAAGGTCAACGACGAAAAAACGTTGGACAAAGGGTGATGGTAGATTTATTTTCTGAGTTGGAGGGTCACAATGAAAGAAAAATAATACGAGGGTTCAATTAGCTTTTTTTTTAAGTATAGTGACATCAGATGTTTTTTTTACCTAAATGTTTTGTTCTTTTGGCATATCCCCATCGTGGGTCCTTTAGCACCGTATTCGTGCACATCGATTGGCTCATTAAATTAAAATTTGTAGCGTATTAGCCAACCTAAATGTAACCTAATTTTCTCAATATTATATACCCTCTACAATGATGTCATCTGTGATCAATGGCTTTGTTGGTGTGCAGCTAAATACACGTAGGGACGGAAAGTCGGAAATTGGATCAATGGTAGGATTTAGTAGGATCATATTATCTAATTTTAAAGTTAATAAAATATTAAGTAGAGATGATTAAAATAATTATATTTAATGAATTTTGACCTAATTCCATTAATTAATATTATTTTGGGTAAATTATACGTTTAGTACCTAAATTATCAGTTTTTATCCGTTTTAGTACCTAAACTTTCAATTTTTTCAAAACCATACTTAAAATTTAATTTTTGTTTCATTTTAGTACCCCATTCAAAATTTAATATTAAATTTTGATATTTTTTGAAAGTTTGGGTTCTAAAACGGACTAAAACTTGTAGTTTAAGTACTAAACGCGTTATGTTTTTAATGATGGAGTACTAAAATAAAATAAAAACTAAATGTTAAATATGATTTTGAAAAAAAAAGTTTAGGTACTAAAATAAACCAAAATTGATAGTTTAATACTAAATGCATAGTTTACCCTATTATTTAATGAATTTAAAAATAGACAATAAAGATTGAGATCAAAATAAAGTTAGATTTAGAATACAAAAATTTCTTCTCAATTTGACTCAATATTTATTATAATGCTTTTTTATATATTTAAACATAGTTGTTATATATATATATATATTGATTAATATGAAGTAAATACAAGGTAATATCCGTTTACAGATAAACTCTCAATTTTTCGACATTGAACGCTCACAGCCCTAACATTTATAGTGTTCGAATACAGATCCTTAAAGAATAACGGTAATTCTTTTACCACATAGACCATTTGGTTCGTGCTATATATATATATATATATATATATATATATATATATATATATATATTGTCTTATTTTATCGAATATAAATAAATATATATATTAGAATAGATTGGACATATTTTTATTTAAAATTCAAAATGGGTCGAAGTCGACTATGTTATTGGAGGTCTTCTACCCGAATTTAATATTTTCTTATTAGTTTGAGTGATTATAAATTAATATTTAATTGAAAGGCTATCAACCGTTCGAAAATAAATGTTCAAACGCCATCTAAATATTATATTCATACTCTAGAACTCTAAGAATAACAATTATTTCTTTAATCACTAAGGTTGAATATAGGAGGTCTTCGAACTTTTTTTTTTTTTGGAACGGTGGATGTTGGGCTTTCGGACTAGTTAAAATGTAAAGCAAACTAAAACGGGTGAGTATAGTTTTATAGGTTTTTTTGGTCTAATAGGCCATCCTGTATTTTTATTTAGCTCAATAGGGCACTTGTTATTTTATTTTGGAGGATACGTCAAAAATTATAATGATTCACAAACTCGTTATTTCGACGTGACAAATTTATTGAGATATATTATCTTAGTAGACCCAAATGAGTGGACTCCACGTGGGTCATTTATTTATTGAAATTAAAGCGACTTGTCACGATGAGCTCGTGAATTACTATAGCTTTTTTCCGTATTCTCAAAAAAAAAAATGGGTACCCTATTTGGCTAACAAAAATGCATGGGGGCCTGTTGGGCCAAAAAACCAGTTTTATATGTTAAGGCCTTTAGCTTGTTATCGAGTTTGTGAAGAAACAAGAAAAGCCCAAAGCCTCTTTCAAACCGATTTTGCGTGTGATGAAACGTGGAAGCCCAGATCTTCACTCGCTCCTCTAAATCTTATCAACAAAACAAAGCTGCAACCTTTGCTTCGCAGCCAACCAGCAGACTCAGAAAACAATGGCAGCTGTTGAAGCAGTAGCAGCACTTTCCTTTTCATGTTTCCCTTCTTCTTCTTCTTCTTCTTCGTCTAAGTTTCTCTTATTTGCCAAACCCACAACGCTCTCTTCTTTAACTTTCAGCATTCCCAAGCCCACTCCTTTGCTTTCTCGCAATATCTCCATTTCGCCTTTAATCGGCACCCAAAAGAAGAAAGGTTGTCTTCACTGCTCTACACTACAAGAGGTGGGTTTAGAAGCTGAAACAGATAAATCCCAGGAAGGAAATGCGAGGAGAAAGCTTTTTGTGTTGAATTTGCCTTGGTCTTACACCGTTGCTGATATCAAAGACCTCTTTGGCCGATGTGGGAATGTTAAAGATGTTGAGGTTATTTCCTTCTCTAATTATACTATCGGTTTCTCTTTCTGTCGATGAAAAGAATATAACTTTATGCCTTTTTTTCAGATTATAAAGCAAAAAGATGGGAGAAATAGGAACTTTGCTTTTGTGACAATGGCTTCTGGTGAAGAAGCTCAGGCTGCTGTTGATAAACTCGATTCTAATGTAAGTTTTATTTCAATTCTCCGAAATCTTAGCAATTTGGTCCTTTTACTTGCATGAAATCTTTTTGAGGTGGATATATGAATGTTTATCAGTTTTAAGATATTCAATCATGTCCTCGGAATTAACTAGGCCCTGTGTTGGATTGTTCAATGTTGGTTTGGAAGGTGAGGGTTACCCTCAATTTTACTTGAAATGCGGATTGGTTTGGTACAAGGAACGAAAACTAGAACGCAATAAGCTACTTCGATCAAACATAGTTCGACAAGGCTGGTCTTTTCCGGTTCATTTAGTATGAACTATATTCAAAAGTTTGTGAGTTGTTTGTTTTACTCAATAATTTTATTATAAACTGTATGCTAATGGGATCTTTTGTTCGACTAAATCGGATCACTAGCATTCCCTGATTCATATTATTCATGCCAGCTTGAAACTCGCAATGGAGATAACAATTTCTGGTAACAAAGGTTACCCTCCTTGAATGAGTTCATGATGGAGCAGAAGCTGAAATATAAAAAAGGATGAATACATTATCACCAAGAACAAAATAAGAGATTTGCTTTCTGTTAAATGTATCTCATTTTGCATAAGTTAAGTATGATTTATGGTGCAGGAGGTGTCGGGGAGAATTATTAGAGTAGAGTTCGCAAGGAGATTCAAGAGACCTGCACCACCTTCTCCACAGCCAACCGTTCCTGCTCGTGAGACACGTCATAAGCTTTTTGTGTCGAATCTTGCTTGGAAAGTTAGGTCGAGTCACCTGCGAGAGTTTTTCTCTCCCTTTAACCTAGTTTCAGCTAGGGTTGTTTTTGCTACCCCTACGGGACAGTCTTCCGGTTTTGGCTTCGTTTCCTTTGCCACAAAGGAGGAAGCTGATGCCGCACTTTCTACCCTAAATGAAAAGGTAATAGAATTTAAATCCATCTTTTTCACACTTTGCATCGTTTCACACAATTTTCTGCTCGTATTTGGAAAGAACCATCATAGACTATAATGTTGGGTAATGCATCGATATCAAGGCTTATGAAGATGGTTTGAGTATAACTCTTGCACGATGAATTTGTCTTGGACATAAGTTTGGTTTTCCTCTAAATATGAATTTTGCATTGTTGCCTTGCCGATGAATAATTTCTCTCCATAGGTTTCCTTATATCAGCTTGTCTGTAATCTTCGTTGAACTGAAACGGTTCGAACGAACTCATCCTTCTTCTTTGTTTTTCAGGAATTGATGGATCGGCCGATACGTTTAAAATTCAGCGAGAGGAAAGATGATGAGTCCGGAGGCGAAACGAAAGAGGAAAAGGAGGAGGCTGATGGCCAAAACGAAGAGTCTTAGAATCTTCAATTGGGCCTCATCTTTCCATCTTTCTCAGAACAGTGTACAAATGAGACTAGAGTCAGAAAGTTTTGTCACATGCCTATACAATTGGCCTTTCAAAATGGTCAAATAAAGGTCAAACCTTTCTGAATATGCTGAAATCAGAATATATAATTAATCGACCTATATTCGTATTAGGAGCATTATTCTTGTTATGATTACATATATGAGCACCCAATACTTTCTCAAGGTTTTTGTAGCTTGTATTGTCCAGAGTGGTGCTATATCAACTTCCCTCCTGCTCTGATAGAGTTCCCCGAAGATGATTCGGATTTCGGACCATAATTTCTCCCCTCTAATGATCATGATCGTTGGCATTCTAGCCTTTGTTTTTCCTCTAGTGAGTTACTCTAGGATCCTATATAAATATTGTGAGAGGTTAAATGTTGTTGCCTAAATTCGGCCGTGCTTTCCATGTCCATTGCATTGATGCATGGCTTAGTTCTCATTCAAATTGCCCTTTGTGCTGCGCTAATATAATCTCTGTTAGCACTTCGCTGCTGCGGTTGCCGCCTCCGGTGACTAAAATCCCTCCCAGCAAATGAACTTCCACGTGACCAAAACATAGCCATTGCAAATGATATAGTCAATGCTCAAGGAGAAAACACCCTGATATAGATTAGAGAAGGTGATCATCAACAGATGAGAAGATTAGTTTCCATGGATCATTTATGTCAAACCTAAATTTTGGTTGCCGACATTATGCTCATTGCTCATTGATCAAGAGGAAGAGTATCGGTTCTCATCAGGTATTGTTGGATCATCATCGGAACAATCCACTGAAGCCGGCTAAGCCCAACAATAGAACGAGGGTCTTGCACTGTGTAATGAACCATGTTGCAATGTAATACCACTTTCAAGTGGTCAATTCTTTCTTGCTAAGCAAGCAAGAGTAAGATACCCTCTTTTCTTCTGTAAAAATAAACCATTTTTGCATTTTTATCTGTTACCAGAGATAGCTTAGGTTAGCTCAAGTGAGAACTGCAAACCTCTTATGAAATCAAGAGATTTCTCGATGCTTTTTTTTCCCGAGCAGTCATCGCTTGCGTCCGCGTCATTGATTAGATCATAACAAACATGTCTAATCTGTTTGCAATTCGCTTCCATGTTCGATATAGTATAGCATGTATCATAGTTTTTGTTTGCGTTATTCAGGACTCGGTCCCATGACCTAATACAGATAGCGAAGCCTGCAACTTCATTCTTCATCTTCCACAACATAGAAAAACAAAGTTGAAACAATTAAATGGAAGACATTGATTTGAATTTCTATTGACTATACATGAGTAAATAAAAGAAAAAAAACAGTCAACTCAATCAAACATGGACTACTGGTTCCGGCTAAATCTTAATATCGGTTTTTCCGGTTCCGGCTAATAAACGATGAGAATTGAGAAAAGTTCACATTTTGATAGCAGTAAACTCTATGTAAGATAATGTCAAAAATGTGGTTTGTGGGAATAAAAGAAAACCCTATAAACTCAAACTTTATCGTCTCCTTGACATGTCTCCAATGTTTCACGAAAACGTTGATTCTTGTATTCGGAGGGGCTGGCAAAATCGCCGAATGCGATACAGCTTCTCGCGATCTTGTGTCCCCCTACAATTTTTGTTTTGATATGTTCAGGCAATCTCAAAGTATATCTATCCTCTTCTCTAGTCCTAGATATGGAGTGGCCGGTTGAATTCGATCTCGAAAATTTTGGGATCCTATGGTGCCGTTGTCTTGTATTTGAAGAAGTCGGAGCTCCATCCTCTCCCCCACCAACTGTGTCGCTGTTGTTATCTTCTCTAATGTCGATGCAAACACAATCTTGTAATGGACTTTGATTTGCTCTGATGTCGTGCATGGAATTGCTACGAACAATAAATGGGGATTTGTCTAATGACTGCCTCGGCTCGTCTAGCTCCCCACGACAAAACGGACAAGTCTTGTGCGACTCGAGCCATAGATCAACACATTCTTTGTGGAAAACATGGCAACAAATCGTTAGAAGTCGAAGCATATCATCGTCGTTGAACTCTCCTAAGCAAATAGCGCATTCTAGACCGTACTTTTCACGACGAAACTCTTTGACAGTTGAATAATAGAATGTAGGGAAAGCTTCAATTAGTTCAGGGTCAAGGCCTGTATTCATATCGGTGCCTGCGGCAGCATCGACAGAACCCGGAGGATTCTGCCGCCGACTCCACATTCTAACAAGGTTTTGCAGGAAGCACCTACAGAAGAATACCGTGAGAAAGGCAAAGGCAAACAAAATGAGCAAAACTACAGATATAATTATGGCCAATGGCGGGGCGGTGGTTGATGTGGAAGGTCCTTCGGCATGACTGTATAACGATGACATTGAATAAACAGGGTGATGTCGGTGGCCGGAGTGCAGATGGTTCCGGCCGAGAGTTTTTGCATTGATGAGAGACAATGGGATTGGTTTCTTTTGTTTGTTGGCTCTGTAAAGGGAAGAGAAAAGCATGGCGACATTGTCAATGTGTATTTGGAGCATGAAAAAAAATGGAAAGCTTAATTTGGAAAGTTAATTCCTTGATAAGCATTAAATTTTTGGTTTATTGAACGAGTCCTCGGTGAGAAGGATGTGGAGCTATTTTTGGAAACTAATGAAGCCATGTTTCATCGTCCCCGATATCAGAATCTTTGCCGGTACAAATCCCTTCTCCCGATCTCGATAAACAAATGATAAAAAAGGGTATTTGATAACGAGGGCAGAGTCTACAGCCATTGATGGAATATTGATTCATACATAAAAATTCTGCAGCTAAGAAACCGAAATGAGCAAAGCGAAAGGTTTCCCCGATGCGATACATGACCCTACTGTCCTATAAGTCTCTCGCAACAATTCACTATCCTGCAAAAAGGCTCGTCTTTCCCGGGTTTGTGTTGCTTTATTTCGTCTCTTGGTGCTTAAACGGAGTGAGTTTATTGAATGTCATCGATCCAGTCACCATATATAAGACTGATTTTATCCGGACCTTTCCATTTATGAAGAGTTCTTTGTCCTGGCCTTTGGAGTACAATAGATGTCTTCTGAGAGTGATAAACATCGGAAAGTGGAAGTGGGAGAACCGACGCAGCATCGGGAGGAGCTTTAGAGGGCATTCCTCCTCCCCCTTGCTTCGAGTCGGTAGGAGTAGCACGTGAAGAATCCTTTGTTTCTGCATCAGTGAGGCCAGCTCTATATCGGTGTAATTCTGCATTAACAAGACATACATTCAAATTATCCCTCACTAGCTGCAAAAGCATTTATCTTCCGTATCACTAAGAAACAAAAAATACATCAACGGAGCGAGGAGATACCCCGGAGTTACAAGCATATGCAGGTTAAGTTCATTGTTCTCGCTTACCAATCATTGCATACACAACGAGTAAACAAAATCGCAGCATACTCGTACGAATTGAACAATCGAAAACCATAAAAAGTTTTCATAATCTATTCGAAGAATGGTGAAATTGGTTAAACAATCGACCAATGAACCATACCTGCAGCTCCATGAGCAAAATGGCATTTGTTTCCAAATGGACAGTATCCAGTAAGTTCCCACTTATTACAGATTCTCGTCTTCCAATTCGTCGGTTTCGTATTCGATTCATTCCCACCACCACCACCTCTGCCGGCGCTGCCACCTCCGTACCCTCCGGCCCCCAAGCTTATAGCTACGCTCTCCCGATTCTTCGACTGCTCGTCGTGCAAAAAGGTGCAAGTATCACCATAAGGACACCCTTCCTCCGAGTAAAACTTCTTACAATGCCTTCCTTTATAGGACCTCTGTGTTTCTCCGGCGAAACTCGTGGACCCCAAACAAGGGATTTGGAATTCTTCCCTCGGCGGCTCCGAGGTAACCCCTTTCTCTTCTTCGTGAGCATCCACGATTTCTTGCCAGTTAGGCGGCGGGCGACGGAGCTCCTCCGCGCTGTGAGCGAAGTTACAGTTCGAGATGTAAGGGCAAGTCCCGGCCTTGAACTTGCAACAAAGCTTGGTCTTGAAGAACATTTTGCCTATGGCTCTGGTTCTGGAACCGGAATTCGATTCCTGGGAATTTCGAGGTTTCTTGCTCGGTGGCTGCTCAGACGGGGATTGAGGTTGTCTTTGGTCGTAGCTGGAGTTTGAAGGCGTGTCGGCAGATGTTTCTTGGCCGTACCAAGCACGGTAATCTTCTTCCGTTGCCCAAACCGAAGGATCACTCGAATTCGGGACCCAATTATCAGGTCCATTTGTCTGAATTACATGAACCACGTTCTCTCTACTGTAATCCATGTAGGATGAAAAGGGGAAATTTATTAAGAACCCTAAATTAAGTAAGGACTATGAACCCAGAAGCTAAAATCATATGAAATTTCAAGTTAAAGAGTGAGATTCTAGAGATTTGAGAAATGGGTATCTCAGCACACACCTAAACAAGCTAAATCTGAGCTGAAAATTTCAACCTTTTGAAGGAATACAACAAAAGAAGAAACAAAAAGGTACAACACAACAGATCAAACAAAGATGGAAACAGAAAAAAGGGGGAAATTTTAGTTGAAAGATTTGGAGTTGGATCTACTAAAAAAGAAAAATCGGGACATTTTGGGGATAGAGGAAATATAGAAGAACAATGAACAAATTTAGAGATAGATATAGTTTGAAGAAGAACAAAGAAAGATTTTTTCAGAATTTTTAATAACTTTCTGGAAGAAGATTGAAAATTTGATGAACTCACTCACTCTTCAAATTGGGAGAAGAGAGAAATAGAGCTGACAGTGCTAAAGAAGCCATGCGTAAACTTGTCGTTTACCATTCTTTTCTTCTTTCTTTTGTGTATAGTTTTTGTCCTGTTCTTACCCTTCGAAGTTAACCTCTCTCTCTCTCGTACAACAAGAAAAGTGATTCATTTTCCCCTGCCAATTTTCGTGGAAAATCCAAAGTGCTTTACTTGCATTCTACAACATACACTCGAAGCTATAGTTTAGTGGTGCATCAGCAAATCGACGAACCTCGAGATTATCAGAATTGGCCAATTTATCGGCAAGCATATTACCATCGCGACCCACATGCTGAAATTGGATAATCCATTGTAGTTGATACAGCTCACGGACATATAAAAGGATAGTATGGAATCCTTGTCGTTTCTTGAATTAGCTGAACCGCTCGTTTACTATTCGATTCAACCACCAAACGCCTACAGCCGAGATCCCATGCCAAAAGTAAACCGACATACATACCCCAAAGCTCTGCTTCAATTACCACCGAACAAATACCAACGAACTTCGGAAAACCAGCACACCACCTCTCTGTGTGGTCACGTGTTACACCTCCACACGCGCACGACCATCCACCTCATCTCATGCCCCATCAGTATTATATCCAAAAGAAAACACGGCAACAAAGTTACGACAACACCAACAGGTTCTTATACAACAAATCAATCCCCCACTCTATACAAAATTGTGGGTCTAAATCCCCTATTTTGTGTCTAAAAAATTTCGCATGTACAACCTTGCGAAGCAATCCAATAAGTTCAAGCTCAGTTCTAATATTTTTCTAAAACACTGCCTATTATGTTCCTCCCAAATAAAATAAATACAAGCATTCCAAACTAACTTGAGAAAAAGAACATGAGAGGTTTTACCTTTAAGCGAAGCAACAACTCAACATAGGCCGTCGAGTCCTACACCTTCCAAGCACCCTATCCCAAACACCAGCTGAAAACGAACATTCAAAAAACAAATGATTCCTTGATTCCAACGCCTCCTCCACACAGCACACACAGATCCTCGATAGGCAATCCCATACGACATAACCTATCCTTTTTAGTCAATCGGTCCAAAATCGTCAACCGTGTGATAATAGAATACCGAGGCTCATGCAGCGGGAATCATAATAATTTCTGCCAGGGAACTCTACTCTCACTTACCCTCGTTTCATACTAAATTTCTCTAGTTTTCAAAAGCCTCCACTCTGCACCTATTACTGCAATCAACTCCTTTAGTACCCCCTGAGCGAGAGAACTTTCCTCAAGCTCTAACTAATACAACTATTCGGTTCAAACTCCCAAACATCACGATCTTTTATAACATAGGTCCGCACCCAGGCCACCCACAAAGACCCCTCAATAACAAGGAGTTTTCGCAGCAAATAGACAAAGCAGACCCTATTCCAACAAGTAAGGTTTTGAAGGCCTAACCCACGCTTGGATTTTAAAGTACAAGTCCGACTCCGACTCCAACTCACCCTAACACCAACAGCAGGGATGCCCGCGCCCTTCAAAAAAACCTCATACATAATGACTCCACCCTTCTCACCACAACTTTAGGAACAAGAAGTTGTATGCTCGGAAGACCTTATCTCCTAGATGTGCTATAAAGGTCAACCTCCAAAAAGCTTTCGATAGCTTTAGTCGGGAGTTTATCCTTAAAGTGTTGGAAGCAATGAGGCTCCCTGAAAAGTTCAAAGGTTGGATTCGGATCTGCATAACTTCTCCTAGATTCTCCATTTTGTTTAATGGAAGTTTGGTGGGTTTTTTTTTTGAGGGAGCGAGGGGGTAAGGCAGGGTGATCCGCTATCCCCTACCTTTTCGTTTTGGCCATGAATGTGTTGTAAAAAATGTTGGCAGTGATAAATGGGATATTCCAGTTTCATCCGAAGTGTAGGAAAATTAAGATGACTCATTTGTGTCTTGCGGATGATCTCCTCAATTTCAGCAAGGGCTCTATAGACTCTGTTTTGGGTGTCTGAAGTGTTTTAGATTAGTTTTATAGTATGTATGGTTTGAGGATTAATCTGGCCAAGTGTGAAGTGTTTGCTTATGGTGTTTCGAGGGTTGAATTGGCACGAATTAGTGTGGAAGGTTAAAATTGGTAATTTGTTTAAAAAACTGTAGAAGCAGACTTTGGTATATTCAGAACAGACGACAGCTTATAAACGATGAGGACAGGATGAGGCCATAAATTCAATAAGAAATTCAGTCAAGAAAACACATTCAGACAAAACTCTCCGTTTATTTTTCGACACTGCATATAAGCAATAACCAGAAGCCCCATATTTGCCATGTTTTTTTCCCCAGAAAACTCTACTAATTGTATTCAATGTACACTTAATAATATGAAATCCATGTAGGATGATGATAAATGATCACTCTTTGTTGATAATCACACCGCGAGAAGCCAGGATGGGAGTGGTTTTTGCGGCGTGTTCGGAAGCATTGGCTAGAGCCTGCAACATTCTCAAAATCTCGCTTCGGTCTTCGACGTAGTATTTCGCCTTGCTCGGTCTCTGCCCCACAGTGCAAGCAAACACATCGGCAACTGGGGAGAGACAGGGACCGGTCTTGGCACGCATGATCACCTCGAACATGTCCTCGTCCGACCGGTCATCCCCGATACAAAGAACGAAATCGAGGAGTTTTCCTTTTTGTCGCATTGTCGAGAGAATATGTTCGGCAACAAGACCCTTGTTCACACCCTGCAAAATTAGCAGCACAAAGGAATTGTGGGTTACATAAACTCATGCAATAACGTGATATATATGATATGGAGTGGTACTCTACTAACCTGCGGTTTAACTTCTACGACATGCTGGCCACTCTTAACCGAAACCGGCTCGTTGGCGAGAACGCTTTCGAGGTGATCTAAAAGCTCCTTAGCCTGGCAAAATCCGAAATCAGGATCGGCATAAAGGTAATTCCACACGAGAGCGCTCTCTTTGGTCTCGATGGTAGAACCATCTGTTGTTTCAGTGTATAATTTCATCACCGGCTCGGCAATCTGCTTCCAATCGAAGTCTGGCAGCGAGACACATGTTTCCCAATCTGAATCATGGTTTGGCCTGGGGAAAAAATAATGATAATAAGGAATAGGGTAAGTTAACAACAAACAAGATCGAGAAAAAGAAAAAGTAGCAGACCTGATAGAATAACCATGCTCCGCCGCGAGCCCGAGCTTTTCACAACAGGTAAACCATTCAGTTAGAGTCTTTTTATCTTTTCCACTAACAAGGAAAACAACATTCTTGGGGTCTCTACACAGATTGTTCAAGATTCCAACCGCCTCTATATTGGGAGTAGTATTTAACGAACCAGTCGGCATCAAGGTGCCGTCGTAATCCAAAAGAATTGCACGGTTCGTGGTCCTCTTGTAAGCCGGAACTATATGCTCAACGGAAAGCTTCCTAAAATTCGGATCCAAAGCTATTACTCGGAATCCTAAACCAAAACCAAAGCCCCAGCACCTCATCCTCAAATGATCCCCACAAGCCCTCTCGAGATCCTGCAAAAAGCTGCGTGCCCAATATGCCACGTCATGTGTACTCACATATCTATAGTGCTTCTCGTGCCGCAGTTGCTTTTCCGCCTCGGAGACGATTAGTGCTGAATCCATAGCTTCAGCCACAGCATCGATATTCCACGGATTTACTCTAATTGCCCCGCTAAGAGATGGTGAGCATCCAATGAATTCAGAAACAACTAGCATGCTCTTTTTTTGTGCCGATGGATGGAGCCCCAGGGTCTCATCTAGCTTTTCGTTTCCTTGTCGGCATATAATGTACTCGTATGGGATAAGATTCATCCCATCCCTCACTGCTGTAACCAAACAACACTCGGCAATAACATAATAAGCAATTCGCTCGTAAAACTTAAGAGGATTATCGATCAAAACAACTGGATCATACCCTGGTCTTCCAAACCTGTTATTAATCCTCCTCACCGTGGCATAAGTTTCAGACCGGACCTCTTCTACATCTCTTCCTCGGCCTCTTGCAGGATTTGCAACTTGAACCAATACAACTTCACCTATATTCTCAGGATGTTGCACGAGCAATTGCTCCATGGCCAAAAGCTTCAGACTGATTCCCTTAAAAATGTCCATGTCATCGACCCCGAGCATAACAGTTCGACCTCTTAATTTATCACGCAACTCGATCACTTTAGCTTCAGTCTCAGGAAGATTCAGCACAGATTGGAGCTGTCCAATATGAATGCCCACCGGAAGGATTTTAATGCTCACGGTACGACCATAATATTCAAGCCCTATGTAGCCACGCTTAGATTGATAAGAAAGACCGAGCATTCTGCCACAGCATGAGAGGAAGTGCCTGGCGTAATCAAAAGTATGAAATCCGATGAGGTCGGAGTTGAGTAGTGCTCTTAGAATTTCAACTCTTATGGGAAGTGTCCTATATATTTCAGACGACGGGAAAGGGCTATGGAGGAAGAATCCGAGCTTCACCCTATTAAACCTCTTCCTCAAAAATGTCGGTAAAACCATCAAATGATAGTCATGAACCCACACATAATCATCATCAGGGCTTATCACTTCCATCACTTTGTCGGCGAAAATCTTGTTCACCGAAAGATAAGCTTGCCAAAGGGAGCGATCAAACCGACCTCCGAGATCCGGTGATAGAGGGAGCATGTAGTGAAATAAAGGCCACAGATGTTGCTTACAAAATCCATGGTAGTACTTGGTAAAAAGCTCAGGAGGGATGAATGCAGGGACACATTTGAAAGTTTCAAGCAACGTTTGGGCCACATCATCTTGTTTGTTAGGAGCAATCTCCTCTTTAAGACAACCTACATAGATTACTTCTACATCATCTCCGAGCCCGTCTTTGAGTTGCAAAAGAAGCGAATCTTCATCCCAGCTAAAGCACCACTCGTCTTCGTCTTCATTTCGATGTGCTCGAAGTGGGAGCTGATTTCCCACTATAATCATCCGTTCTTGAGAAACAGAAGAAGGAGCATCAGAGCCAACACTGTGGCAGCTCTCATCATCTACCTCAGACAAGAGTCCAGGGACAGTAGCCACCCGAGGAAACCTCTTTCTTTCTCCGCCGAAACTCGGGGAATCACATGAAGAAAGGTCCAAGAGATTCGAATACGACCTTGAAATCATGACAACACAGCAAACGAAGGAGCAAACAAACAAACAAGGACCCTTTTTTGCCTCTGGTAATTGCAGAACCCGAGTCGATGGACCTTTCTTCAACTAGTTAAACACAGTAACAAACACAATCAGAACAAGTAATAGTGAACAAAAATACGAATTCGACCGGTATATCCTTTGATACACCAAGTGATCATGAGGTGAAATATTCAACAAATATCAGCCTAAGATTCCAGTGAAAACATAAATTTATGAATGCCGGAATTGAGATATGATTCTTCAAACATGAATGGACCAAACAAGTTTGGGCACTTCCAAAGAAAAAACAAAAGGAATCTCACTAGTGGCAACCGACACTTGTCTGCTCTGAACCCCAATAAGAACCAAGAAAACCAGGGTACCTATCAACGAGCTTTTTCAAAAAATCAAAAGCTAAAATCACACAAGCGTTTGATATACCAGTGACAAGTTCACCTCTACATTCAAATCAAACTCAAACCAGATAATCAATTAACATAAAAGCGTACAAGCAACCCATCTTCATGAATGAAAAGAAAAATGCAATGATAAAAAGGAATCAAGTGGGGAGCTAAGTAAAAAAGGGTAAGAGATAAAAAAAAAACCATTATTGCAGCTAAGAAGAGGAGAGAAAAAAATTACCTTTAGAAGCTTAAGAGAAAGAACAAAAGATTCCCCTGCCGCTGCTTTCTCTTTGTGACTAAAGCAGGAAGCAGCTCAAATAATGGATCTTTTTGTTTGCTTTTTAGTTGATACTAATTGTCATTTACTGGGTTTTCTTTTTTATGCATGAACAGTGAGTGAGGCATTAAAACAAACAAATGGGGGGTGTCTTTGAAAGCACATTGATTCCTCTTTAGTTATTCTGGGTGATGAGTGGAGTGATGATGCGGGTGGAATAAGAAACAGTGAAACCCAATAGCGACAGCCGCTTTTGGGTAGAAGTTGATTAAACCATGGTTAATCCCCAGTTAAACTGAGATTAAGTTACTATAATTATAACTGATTCCACGATAAACTCAAAAACTCCTGACAATGATGACACTGTGTGATGTTCCATAGTCAACGCTATCTCACGGCACGTGTCTGACACGGACCAATCATTCATTTACGAGTAGTTGTAAGAAATCAAAGCACCGTCGTAATTGGATCAAATACTAAAGAATTTGATTCTTTGTAAAAATAAATTTTTTGGTCCGACTCTTTTAAATAACAAATGAATTTTTATCTCATTTAAAACATATTATATTTTAATTTGAAATAAAATTGAGATTCATAAAAACGGGTTGATTCAAGCGGTAACCAGCTTGATTCCGCTTAAACAGATTTCGAGTTCGAATTTTTGTTAATGTAACAAAATCACGTTAAGAAACTCATCCACTAAAATTAATATACAACATGGATCGGTCTAAATTAATCTATACGAAAAAATTGAGATTGATATAATTACGAGACACGGACCATTCTCAAAAGTAAAGGAGAAAAAGTATAATTAATCATGCATGATGCAACAATCTATAAGTGAGATTAGTACTCAATTAAACTTTGTCTGCACTCCAAAAAAGGTTACTAAATCAAAATATCAACACTTAATAATTAATTATTTCAAAAATAAATTTATAAATTTTTAAAAGTTGACCTGGTATATTGATTAAAAATTATTTTAATTATCTAAATAAAAAAATGTTATAAAAATGTTTTAAATACTTAAGTAGAAAAATAATAATTTTACCTGTTTTGATTAAAAATATATAAAACAATTAAATAAAAATATTCTCAAGTCAATCTCTAAGTCCACTATGTTGTTTTAGTTTAATATTATAATTTTAATTTTAGTCAAAGTGAAGACAAATTTAAAATTTTATGTTAAGGGTATAAAATTTAATATATATATATATATATATATGCATATGTCTATTAAAAATTTAAAGTATTTTAAAATGTCATAAAAATAAAAATTAAATCATCAAAAAAAATTAATTATATAAAATTTTAAAATCTTCATAGAATTAAATTGCTATTCGATGTGGGATTGGCTCTAGGTATTTTCATTATTGTAGAAAGTTTGGTGTTGTTTTCATTAATGCAGAAGGAAAGTGGCCGTAGGCCTATTTATTCTGTTATCGTACATACTACATATGCATCTATATTAAAAAAAATCTAACATTTTATTTTTATATTTTTGTTAGTTTTAATGTTAAGAGATTTGACCTCTTTCATAATTTTATATCAAACTGGTCCTTGTTGAGGGATCAAATTGTCATGTTTAAATATTAAAAGTCGTTACGTGTATATTCATTTTTGAATTGGATCTGATCCATTTCGATAGATAAATTATTTTAATGTATTTTTTTTATCATTAATACTCAAATTCAGATTTTTATGTAACAAATATCAAACTTTTTAGGTTTAAGGGTCATTTTTGTCTATGTAGTATACTCAATTTATTATTTTTTGCCCCCATCGTATTTTCGCATCAATTTAATACTCGAAGTTGTTCGATTGCATCAAAATTTACAATAGTTACGGTTATTTAGGGCTTTAAGTTATAGATTAGGGTTTAGGGTTTAGGGTTTAAGATTTTAATTTAAAATTATGGTATATGATGATGCAATCAAACAACTTTAAAGGCTAAATTGATGCGAAAACACGATATGAACAAAGATACTAAATTTAGTCTACTAGATGAATAAAAGCAACCCTAAAACCAACTTATTGACCCAATAACACAATTTAAAATTTTGGTTAGTGAATCCATTAAGTGATCTAACCAGCGTTATGCTCTAGTGAGGTTCAAAATTCAAGTAGTTGGGTCTGTAAAATGTGTGTTATCAGTAAGTTTATGAACAAATATTAATATTATAAGTAGATTGTTAGGAAGAAAGCTATGGCTAGGTGTTTGGACGTTCTGAACAAATCATCATCAAGAAGTGTGTTTGGGTGAAAACAAGTGGGGGTTTGGGGTTTGAATGATTGGGGCCTGAAAGGTCAGGGTTCAATCATTGGTATATTGAAATTATTAGGCATTTGGGGGGTGAAGGACAGACACACACAACTAAATCCCCATTGCAATCATCACTCCCCTCACCCACCCCAACCTGGTTCGTCCATTTATATTACACTACACATTGTATTATGCACATCTATACTATTTTTTTTAATAAATTAAGATGATTACGAAGTAGTATATGTTCTAAATACGCTCGATCATTTGAGAATGAACACCTAATCATCCTACTGCAATCGTTAGTACACGAACCCGTGACTTCTGTGAACAATAACAATTTCTTTAACCACATAGGTAAGTTGATTAATACACATCTATACTATTAATTAATTAGTATGCTTTTGTGTATGCTAAAATATCTTTAAATACTGAATTGATAATTAAACTACCGTTACTGATTACTTGATTATCGATCGAAAATAATTAATTGACAACAAGTAAAGACATAATGGATAATTATTTGTGCAAGACTCATCAATCCACGTGTGAATTGATTTTATTAATGATAATAATTCAATTACTTCATGGGCTTTTATTCCATCAGCCCAACTTATTTGGTATTGGCCAGATTCAGGTTCAAACACCAGCTAGCGGCTAGCTAGGCTCCTATCTTTTCATTAACCAAAATTACTTTTACAAAATCTTTAATTTAATTAATAATAATATATAATAAAATAGTATTTGTTCATAATTATTTTTAGTTATCTTTTTATTAATATAAATACAATCTAAAATGTAATTACTCGAATCTAAAATTATGATAATTTTTTTTAAATAATCTTAAAATAATTGTAGAATAATTTTTATTTAAAAAAATTAATCATTAAAGATCACATATATATACACAATTATTTGAACTCAAAATCTTTTTATCTTTCTCACGCCCACGTATTCTCTTTCAAAATTTCAAAAGTCAAAACCTCTTTAAAAAAAGTCCACGAGTCTCCAATGGCGCTAGTCGTAACGAATCAGTGAAGTGAAAATGGAAGGGATGAGTAACAGTAACTGTATCCAAAAAAAAAAAAAGCATCAACTACGAGCGCCGAAATAGCTAAAATGATGGTGGCATAACCTCAACCAGCACCAAAGCTAGCGGCGGTCCTTAGTGCGAAATCGCGAGAAAGATTTAGGGGTTGTTTGTTTGCCTCTTAATGAAATCATTCAACGTTGAATGCTGAACGGTTCAGCATTCAACGCGTTTGTTTCGCACCTTTGAATGATTCAGGATTGACTGATGCAACAAAACAATGCTAAATAATTCAACACAGAAGTACATTCTGAATGATTTAGAGCCATTATCAAACAACATGTCACATTCAAAGCTAATTCATACAGAGGTTCTGAATCATTAAGCATTTGATTCATTCAGCATTTGAATCATTCAGCGCTTAATCATTCTGAAGTAAACAAACAACCCCTTAATATATGGTGGATGATTCCACCGCCCATGCCATCGTTTTGTGGAGTCCAATCAACAACAACTTCATTGTTTCCGTCACAGAAAGACAATTACAACAACAAAATCTACAGATTTAAGTGCACTGATTGGAGCAGAAAATACACTGTAGACAATAATTTTTGTTCGGGTCAATGTTTTTTTTATTATTTTATTATTTTTTATTATTATATTATATATTAAATAATTAATAATATTTTTTATTTTATTTTATTTTATTTTATTTCATTTTATAGATACAATGTTAAGGCCCAAATCCAATCAGGCCCAAATAATAAAAAGTTAACCTTGACCTAAATGTTTTAGGGTTTTCACTTGTTGTTCTGGCATTGTCACCTCGTCAGTTAAAAGAAAAGACATAAATTAGCAAAAAAATTCACAAAATCAAGTCATCATGCACACATGCAATCCTATAAAAGGAAGAAAAATCGAACGAAAAAGGGATTCGAACAAAAAAAACAAGAGTAAAAAATCGAGAGAAAAAAGAAAAAAAAGAAAACAATCGAAAAGAAAAAAAGAGAGACGAAAGACATCCCTTGTCGCGGTGGTGCTTCCCTTGCCGAAGCTGGAGACAAAAAATTGTATGCTATTAATTACAGCTATATTCACATGTCATACGTTCGCTTTATCGTTTAAAAAAAAAAATTATTAAAGGCAATGTTGTTTTGCATCGTGAATTAATGAAATTACTTCTAATGTAACTGGATTCTAGTTTCTGTTAGTTCACATAATGAGAAAACATCCTTTTCAAATAATGCCCAGTGAATCAAATCATTTATCGAGTCAATTATTTTTAAATAAATTCACTCATTTTTTAATTCATCGAAATAAAAGAATCGTAACTTAAATATTGAATTTAAATTTGTAAAATTCCGCTATTTAGACAACGTATAATTAAAGGTGCTAATTTTGGGTGTTGTGGGTGCTTACCCTTCCCCACGCGTAATCGACTTCCGAACCCTTAAAAGACGTTTTTAAATATTCGACCTACCTAACCCAAAGGTAGATGACGATTCCAAATAAATTTCAAATTAAACTAAAAATTTACATTTTTAAAAACAACGTCATAATTATTTTAAAATTTAATAATTAAAAAAAATGGTTATGACATGCACCATCCGTGTCCATTCGTTGGCCTGAACTTTCTCAAATACCGGAAATGTTCCCGGAAAGCGTTGTTGATATTCCCACTGAAACCAACATAAGGTCCGAAACTGGGAATGGGAAGTTTATTGATCCCATTACATTGGCTGAAAATAGTTCAATTCTGACAGAACTCGATGAAGTTGCTCCTGATTCCGACATAGATGCCTTGCTGGATAGTTCTACTTTTTGGGATGACCTTGTTGTGCTAGGTCCAGTGCCAGAGGGCATTGAATCTGCAGCCTCAACCAATGGTAAATGCAAGGGAAATGAAGGAGCAGCCCTAATATCAGCATTCGAATCTATAAGTAACCCGTTTCAAAGGCAAAACTGTGTGAAGTTGACGGTACCATATAAACAGTCTAATTCGATTGCATAATGGGGAAAGCTTCTTGGTTCAAGCTTGGATTTTTGGTCGTCCTGCTGCTCGTTTCATCTGGTTAGTATCCTAGATTTTTCTTACATTCAATCCAACAGGTGTCGGTATCTTCTTATTGTATTATTAGGGTTAAGTGTTTGATGAAAAGTAAAATGATGTTTGAATGCAGCAAACTGGACAGTGTTAGTCTCCTGCAGAGGCGTAGCATGTCATTGTCCCGCACTGTGTTCTCGTTCTAACCACGAAACCGATGCTGCTGTTGATGAAGGAGTAGTACTCACGTGTTCCAGTGACGCGGAATGTGCAAATAAATCATGTGAATATGGCCTTAGCTCTTTCCCTGTTGGGAGAGGTCTGGGATTTCACTAAAGTAAAGAATATCCCTCCATCGGTGTACTTCTTTCGTTTTGTTAGTGATATATGTTGTGTTTCATATTTTGCCTTCTCTCGGTTTTACTAAATATTAATCTATCTATTCATTTATTTGGTTATCTAAGACTACGAGTTTAAGATAATTAATAACATGTTTTAGTTACCTCATGAATCATGATTTAAAAAAAGTTTAGGGTAAAGTACACAAATAATCCCCCGATTATAGGGTACTGTTTTATTAAGTCCCTCGACTATTTTTTGAAAGAGGGTACTTTGTATTATATATCACACAAAGTACACCACCCCAAAGACCTCATTAAAAAACCTCCCTAAACCTAAATGGAAGAAAAATAGTGAACCTTGGGATGGAACAAGTCATTCGACTATTAAAAGTTACAAAATAGTATTCCTACTATAAAATGTTACTTTGTTAAATCCTTCGACTATTATAAGTTACAAAATAGTCACCTGACTATTTATTATGTTTCAAATTCGTCATTTTTTTCGTTAAAAATTCAAAATTTTATTTAAAATTATATGATAAAAACGTATAATTTAAACAAGTGATGAATGATGGATTTTAAAAAAAATCATATTAATAGATGTTGATTATATCCATAAAATTAGATAAGATAGATCTAAGAACACCAAGCGATAATAAGTTCGCACATGTAAGTAAATTAACAATTATAATTTAGAAGCTTCAAATTATATTATCCAACACTTTGCTTAATTTGAATAATGCAAATTGGCTTCTAGATAATGATTACCATTTTACTTACATTTGTTGACATGTTATTAGTTAGTGTGAGCTCTCATCTAATACTAAAATATATGAATTAGGTTTACTTGCTGTTTTGTTTTCATGTGTCAACATGTTATTAGTTGGGATCATATGGATTTGCAGCATCTAGATATGGGGTTTTCTTCAAGTCTCCAGACTTGGCCTATATATTTAGCTGGGGACTATGATGGAGTCGATGAGATCCTGGAGTGGAGCAAGCTCTTTCTTGTCTATCACCCCGAATTCCTGCAGATGCAAAACCGAAAACCTTCCGATCAACGATGCAGGTTCCGGCACCCGATCGAGGACGGGCAAACGTTGCGCACTACTGCTTCGAAAATAGATAAGCAGGAGAAAACTTACAGAAGTGAACAGAATGAAATGCTTGAAGCATGTGTTCAGATGGGCTTCTTCCTTGAGGCTCACGATTTTCTGGAAGTGCGAGTGGTAGATGTGGGCGTATACTCGGAACAGTCTTTTGAATATCGTTTTCACGACCTCCTTGAAGTTGGGAGGAAACGGTACACCTATTGAATTCGAAACATACAGTTGAACAAAGGCAAGCATTCAAGCATAGACACAATAGGAAATTCTGGACAAAGTATAGATGATGTTAATCATAGATGGATAAACAACGCTATCTCTCTTGATGACAGTATTTCAGACTTCATCACAAAGAATTAAAGAGATTGAGAATGATTTTACCAAGCTTTTGAGGAAATATGGATTCATCGTCAAGTTGTGATTCGATCCAGTCCATTAAATATTCGACATATTTTGGAGCGGAAACCTCGATAGGTTTCTTGATCTGCACACCATCTGCCCATCTATATTCATACCTATAAAGTTTTGTCAGGCAGCAAAATAATCAACTCCAGAAAGACCAAGATATCCACTACGGAAGAATTTTAAAAACAAGTAGACTATTAAGGCGAACAGCGGGTAACTATGGAAGTGTTAAATTGATTGATCAGACAGCAAAACGGCACAAGAACCAAAAACGAACAAAAAAAAAAGTAAAACTCATTATCATTCCACACTTATTAAGCAATATTATAATATATATTTTGACCTCATAATTTGGCAAGATGTATTTTTACTGAAACTAAGGCAGATGCCATCTTTGTGCATGTTTCATAGCAATAAAAAGACTTAAATTTATGTCAAAGGAGTCTTAGTTATCCTGATTACTTGGAGACTTGGAGCATCCATCAATTGATAGAAATACTTTTGATATCATCAACAGATCCGAACCGACATACAGCATGATGAAAATTATTAAGATATAGGATCTGTAAGATTAATTTGTTGGAAAGGGCAAAAGGAACTGGTTTGATATGTCATACTTAGGGCCTGCAGTCATTGTAGGACAATTCTCAGCAGTACAAAACTCTGTAAGGGTACCATAGAGCAGATTCACCTGATTGAAGAAATCCACGGCTGAAAAAGATCCAACACTTATATATAAGAAACGAGTTTCAAAGAAATCAGGCAAGTGACCTACTAAAGTCGAATATTCAGGGATAAATTACACATACAGCTTTAAAAATATATATATCAGGAATTATTCTGAATGTTTGCATGTGTGTGCAGGGTGTATGTGAGTGTGAAAGAAAGAGAGGGAGCAAGAATACTGTTGACCGCGAGCCATTCATTTAAATCTTCCCCGGGAGGTAGCCTTACTGCTTCCCTTAGATTCCCACTGCCCAGGGTAGAATCAATGTGCTGTTTAAGCTGTGCACCCTGCATTACGTAGTTACAGTACATGGATGAGAACTGCAAATTCTTCTAAGCCACTAATATAGCACAATGAAGTCCAGAAAGTACTTGTATAAAAAGCACTATAAATAAGCCAGCGCTGTAGAAATGGGGAGACACCTCTAAAAGTTTACATGATCATTGTCAAGCTCAATACACAGCAGAACTAACCATGTTTAGAGGTAGATCTCCAATTAGTAAAATCATTATCACATCTAGTATGTGTATACAAGACCCTCAAATATCCATGAGTTGGCCCCACAGGTGAGGCTGTAGAACCGTCATGCATGTCGGTAGAACATTGAAATCTGTAGTATTTCCACTTTGCCACCGAAATTTTTAAGTAACACATCATAATGTAAATTTGTTTTACGAGGAAGTGACTTCAAAAGCAATGAAATTTATCAAATAGAAATATGAATGGTAAAAGCTATTTTATCTTTTCCCCCATTGGTATGGTCAAGTGAATTCTTGCTTTACAAATATAAATAACGATTTCCAGAATTAATGGCAACCGTTTAAGTAGCTAAAATTCCAAGAAGTAAAAGGGTCAGGAAAAGCAATTAAGTTGAGGATTCAGGAACTTCTTTTCTTACTTGCTTTGTTTTGTTTCTGTTTCTACACACTTTGTAGCATAATTCTATAGTGCTAAAGTTGCAAAATCAATCATAAAAAAATAGGAAACAAATTATTTACCAAGGGGATAAATTGAGCCAGTAGCCAGTGGTCACATAAACAATCCAAAGGATTCAAGCACAAAAATAAGGAACAAACAGAGATGAAAGATTAATTATTTTTTACTAGAAAAAAGAACAAAAATAACCAACCTTACTTCCTGAGGGTGCATTTTTTTTGGGGCGGAATGTTCGCTGATTTCTGTTTTTAGAACAATATATTATCAGAAAAATTGTTAACCGAGAAGATATACAAATGGCTAACAGCTGTACTGCTAAGACATGGAAGTGGGGGTCAGAAATACACACATCCAACATAGGTAAGTTAAAATTTTCAAAAGTTGTTTTGTTGGTTCAGAGGAATTCAATCTAAGCAAAGTATAAAACAGTATTAAATAGAAACACAATATTTACCAGAGAAAAACAGAAAACAATCGTTTTATGACCCTTAAAACTGGAAACCATGGATGATCTTAAGCATCCATTAAACCTGATTACTAAGTATTTTTGACAAACTAATTAGCTCTCTTGGACTATATTTGTTCATTCCAATTACTTCTCCCACTTAATTCAACCTTCTTTCTAAACTTCATTCTACCACCTCAAGTCCTCTAACAATGGCTCCAAAATGTCCAACAGACCCAACATGCAATGCTCTTGATAAAATTCAGCTTGCAGATGCAAAGCTCATCAGTTTCAATGATGATCATATAGTTCCAAAGGTCAAAATCGATAGTTTTAACATATTTTCACCTTTTCTACCTTTCTAACGTTGCCATTCTCGAAATCAGCCTGGAACGGAATGGCTTTCGGTCATAGTTCTAATAAAACCGGACCAACCAATCACAAGAAATCAGAACAAATCATCAAATAAGAACATGAAGAAAATTTGAACAAGCATAATTAAGATCCACATTCATTCATGTATAGCCCAGCCTTAGTTTGACTAACATATAAAAAACAGATGAAAACAAAAGGCAACACAATTAACGATCGACGTGATTTTGAGACTCAAAGCTTTGAGAATTTATAATAATCAAAAGAGCAGTTAACAATAGCGCCATTAAGCCAATTGCTCCAACAAAACAGTAAGATCGCAGCTAACGTTAACAGAGATATAAATGAATCAGAGAGCAAATTACGAAAGCAGATAAAATGTTTCCAGAAACTGAATTAAATTCAACAGTGCCTAGAAAGATGAATCGATCGCTGATCTTAAACCAGGAAACATGCAATAGAATTATAACGGATCTCACATAATCTATCAAAGCATGAATATAAACAGAAACAGGAAAAAGGTGAAAATTACGAATCACCTGCCCAGACCGAAGAGACTCATGGTTACAGAGTTGGAGAGGATTCGGATTTTTCCTTTCTTCAGGTGGATACCTCAAAGCTGATAAGGCTTTTTCTCTCGTCACCTTTCCTATTTCCTTACTGTTTTCTTTAAAAATAGTGTATTTTTAACTGTTCATTGCGTGATCTCAGCTGTTCTCGTCATTTTTATGTCCATATTAAATTTAGAGGTATTCATAAATGGTGATTAAAATATGTTAAAATAATTTATTTAATTATTATAGTTTAAGGTATAAAATAATCACTAAATTATATATAATGAATAAAGTACACAAATCATCTTCGGTTATAAGGTGATGCTTGCTTGAGTCATTTGTCTATCAATAATTACAAAATAGTCTTTCAATTATAGAGTATTGTTCCGTTGAACTTTCGATTATTAGAAGTTACAAAATATTTATCTGACTATTTAATATGTTAAAAACTCTTCTTTCTATGTTAAAAAATTGACGATAATCTAAGTTGAATGTTAACCTAATGACCGTTATATATGATAAAATTTGATCTTATAATATGAAAAACTATCATATCCCAGTCAACATGTTAATATTCAACTCAGATTATTGTCAATTTTTTAACGAAAAATGACGAGTTTGGAACATACTAAATAATTGGATGACCATTTTATAACTTTTAATATTCGGGGGACTCAACAAAGCATCATCCTATAATCGAGGGATTATTTGTGTACTTTATTCTAATATAATTTAGTGAATATTTATGTATTTTACTCTAAAATAAATAATGTACGAATATATATAGATAATTCAATATACTTTCTCTTTTACAAGTAATTTTAATTTATCGTTTAATAATCTAAACAGAGTTAATACATGGTCTGTATATTGATGTTTGAGTACTATGCGGGGGTGTTTCGGAAACAGCTTGCTTAGGAGGGAGTTTAAGGGGATTTTACCGTTTGGATACCCCTAACTTTTGGGCCGCTGTACAAAATAGTTAATGGGCGGGAAAGTTATTTGCTTCATACGAAGCTCGTTAGACACTAGATTTTTTATTTTGGGTAAAATACACAAATGGTCCCCTGACTATAGAGTGCTATTTTATTAAGTCACTCATTATTAAAAGTTATAAGATTATCTTTCAACTATAGAGTGTTACTTTGTTGAGTCATTCTGCTATTAACAAAATGGTCACTTGATTATTTTATAGAGTGTTACTTTGTTTAGTCATTATACTATTTTATTAAGTCACTTGATTATTCATTAGTTCCAAACTCGTCATTTTTCATTAAAAAATTGACGATATTCTGAGCTGAACATTAACCTACTGAGTGTTATAATGACAACAACAATTTTTTTAACAAAAAAGATTATTTTAGTCGTCATGTTAACATTCAGCTTAAACAACAACAATTTTTTTAACGAAAAATATTATTTTAGAATATAATGAATAATCAAGTGACTATTTTTTAACTTTTAATAGTCGAGAGACTTGACAAATTAACATTCTATAGTCGAAGGATCGTCTTATAACTTTTAATAGTTGAAGGATTTAATAAAGCAATATCCTATAATTTGAGGACCATTTGTGTACTTTACCCTTTTATTTTTTACTAGTAACCGTTATAATTAGAATCGTGTGTGTATATGGGTAGGATTATCTTACACAATATAAAACTCTTTCAGTTCTATATAGATTTAGGATCGTTAGATGAGTGAAGATTTAGGATCATTAGATGAGTGAAAACGATAGCTAAAATTAAAAGTAGGAAATACAAAGATATTTGCTAAAAAAAGAAACAAAAAGTCAATCTCAGTCATTTATTTTCATTCATCCAATTATCTTAAATTTATGTAAACCTAAATAGTTTTACATTGTGTAAGTGAATCCTAACCCTATAATATATATATATATATATTCAAGTAATTATTATAAGAATTAAAAATAAATTATTATTTAATAAGATCTCAATAAAAAAATCACAAATATTATTTAATTAAAATAAATAATGATTTTGTTTAATTATTTTTTCACTGACAATGTATAGGTTAATTATTCATTAAAAATCACAAAACATAATCCGACTAACAGAAATATATCCCAACAGTTAAAATACATTTGGTCTGAAAATTCACCATATTCGGAGCAAATTTGTGCAAAATTCATAAGGTGGTCGGAAAACAGTGATCAAATATATAGCAGCTAAGCAAATCTAATTCAAGAGAGTTAGATGTTGATATATATATATATATATATATATATATATATATATATATATATATATATTCCATAACAGCGAGACCAAAACAGCACAAAAACATACAACAACGTTGTTGACTTGTAATGAACATAGTAACCCTTCCATCTTCATCCATGATCCACCTATCTTGTAATAAAACAAACATCAGCTCAACAACATATATGCCGCCGGAGACAGAGAGGCTGTTTCTGTTCAGCATTCATGCACCGCTACCTCCACTTCTTTTCCGATAATGATATGATCTGCGATAGAGAAAATGACGATCAAATATTGGGTATTACGATAAAAGCAATTGAATGTAGCATTTCTGAACAGAAATCGAATTTTTCAAACACTGGAAGAATGCAGCTTGTAAGAATTGTGCATGCAACATGCGTGCACGTGAACACTGGAGATAAAGGTCTTCAGACCAGGTTAGGGCAGCCACAGAGAGATAATGAGAAGACAAAGAATTGGATTTTGCAAGAAACTACGGATATTGCCTCGGAGAAGTAAGAATGAAGAACATATAATCTCATGTTTTTCGCGCTAGTAAACTTTCTGGCAATAACATATCACAGTCTACCACAAAGGCAAGTTTACTGAAGACGATATTGTCTAATTGCAAATAGGTAGTTGTTGTAATGGAAGATGCAGCAAGATCGGAACCAGTGCACTCGGCAGAGATAGTTATCCAAAGACCCCGAATAGATCTACCTGTTCTAAAAGTCTCCAAACAATCAAACACCCGCAAAAAGACACGAAAAAAAATGTCCCTTATGTGAAGTTGAATGTGGTAAGAATCAAAAGTTTTGATAACGCATAGAATCTAAGTTTCTCATAACTTGATCAGTCAAATATGACATCTTAACTTAAAGATGTGGCATACATATGAATGCCTACTCGATGCCTACACCAAACCGTACCCAAATATAATGTGCAATGAAGCACTAATGGCAATTGATAACCAACCTGACGAGCCACCTGTGCTAGTCGCCGACTGTCTCGAGATGATTCAGCTGTCAATGTGGAGTCTATAGAACCATTTTGTTTATCCTCCATCTTTCTTTTAGAAGTGTCCTTGTCGAGTGAGCAATCTCTGTCAGGGCTGCTCAAAGAATCCTTCTTCCGCTTTCTTTTGAAAGTGTACATGAGAAACTTATTATTTACCGGTTGAGGAGAAGACCCTTCAGTAACTTCAGGCGCTTTAACATCCAAGTTTACAGCAGACACATCAACCATCTCGACATCCAGTTTGCAAGATGCAACCCCTAAATTCTGAGCAGATCCACTCTCCGGACTTGACAACTCTTTTTCGTCTGTCAGCAATTTATCATTGTCTTTGTCATTATGGAGATCACAAGCTTTCACAAACTCGAAATCATCCTTGTCAACTTTTTCATATCCCGATTCAGTAACTACTTTCACTGCACTTGAAGGTGAACCAGGGATGGAAAGTGTACGAGAACCCTTTGAAGCATCATGGTTGATGATCCTACAATTTCCCCCAAATAGAGGGTTCTCATCAACAGCATGTGAAAAGTTTTCAGGGCACAGTAGATCAGATTTTTGGCATGCTGCTATGACCTGATCACGCATATCCGTAGATGAGGAAACTCTATTTTTCTTGTACCTAGCAGCTCTTTTCCTTTTCCTGCGAAAATGACTAACGGGAAGTGCTTGAATGATGTCATGAACATCAGTTTGCATTACTTTGATTTTTTCCTCAGGTCGAGGAACTTTTGTGTGCATATCCCTCCCTTTTTCATCTTCTCTAGAGTCTTCATTCTTTGTATCATCTACTTGCCCCGAAGGAGATAATTTTTCATTCAACAGACACCTTTCAAGTGCTCGAATCCTCTGAGTGCACCCATTTCTATACAGATCAGGCTCTTTTCGTCTCATCACTATGGAGGCAAAATTGGGGTTACAAAAGTAGCAATTATCTTAACAAGAACACTTAATACCCACATTTGTTGAACTCTTGATGTCAGAAACTGTCACAAGGTCAGTTTGTGTATCGAGTTGAGAAGATGCGACAGACCCGAAATTGCTGATTGCATTTCCATTTGGCAGTTTCTCACAAGCAGCAACATCATGTTCCGATTTTTGTTCGCCTGAACACCGGACCGGATTTTTGGTCAGCTTCTCCAACTCATCTTGAGCTTCTCTCAACTCTGCTCTAAGATCTCTAACTATATCCTCTGCTTCCCCAAGTTGTGCTTCCAGCTCTTCAATCCTTTTCTGCTGATTCAAGGACATCGTCTCCCCTTCATTAACCTACAATCATGGCAAGGACGGAAAATACTTTAAGAATTGGCTTGATGGGCCAACTACTAATCTATAAAGGTAAGAGCTTATCTATGTCAAACATGTCCTACACGAACGAATACATCTTTCTCACCGTATAAAGCTCGGGGGTTTAAGATAAAACTAAATAGCGCACAACCTCTAATCAAAGCAACGCAAAGCAAAGAGAAATGTCAACAGAAAACAATCTAATAACGAAAAGGCAATTCCAATTCATGAATTGCATTCTTCCGAGCTCACTACGCCGTGTATAGTGTTCATAATGCTTGTTCAAATGAGCAATCAAGTCTAAATCGATGAAGTATCTATTTAGCAAAACATGTTTAATGCAAATGCAATCAACTAAGCAATTTGAAACAAAAGGCAACCGAACAAATCAATCAAACATAAAAAACATCAACCGCCAAACAAACAATTATCCAGATGAAACCGACATTATGAAAACATTCCGAAACATTCTCATCGGATATGAACAAAAATTAACAGAAACAAAGACCAAATAGTTACCTTAGCATCCAACATATGTTTCAACCTAACCAACATACGCAATGCCTCGTCTTTGGCCGCGAACAGCTCCTGCTGGTACCGTTGAGCCTTCCTTTCCGACACCATTATCCTCGCCGCCGCTTCTTTAGCCGTGTTCAAAATTATCTCGGCATAAGCCTTCTTCAAAGCCGTCAATTTCTGTTCAAAGCACAGAATACCCGGAAATCACCAAAGAAAACCCACATAAAACATCCTCGTTTCGAACCGATAGAAGGATCAAAATCAACTCTTTAAAAAAACAACAAAAGAAATACTGAAAATTCACTCGAAAAAAGGAAGAATAACTAGGTTATGCAGAGAGGTGGTGGAGTTACTTTACCTCTAAATCGGCCATTGTAACCACTAATTCATCGAACTGATACTATGCATTTTCAGACCAACTTGTGAAGCAGAAGAACAAACGAGAGAATGAAGAGGTTGTTTGGTTTAGTTTTTTTTTTCTTCTTTTTTTTTTTTCCTTATAGCAGCTGTCAGTTGGGAACTGAAAGTCCTTCCTGTTATTACCTAGATACCCTCTTTTGTTCATTTGATTTACCAACACACCACTTCAGCTGACACAACGGTTGAACCGGTGCGGCTTATAGACCAATTGTTTTTCGTTTTTTGTCATCCTTTCTTCACAAAGAGGAATCGACAATTGGCGGGCGCATGTAATGAACACTTAATCCTCATGCTCCATTTACTTATGCTCGAATATAAAATCTCTATAAATAACAATTATTCTTTATATTCGTTTATGAGATTTTGGTGATGTAGGGGCAAAAAGTAGAAATTAGGTCTCTAATAATAAATATAGAAAAATTGAATTGTAAGAAGAAACAAAACTAAATAAATTTTGCTTGAAAATTGTTTTTATATTACGTTTAATAAACTATCAAATAAATACGTTAAATTTTAAATAGAAAATATCAAAAAAATTATTAAACGCCCAACTGCTCGCACAAAACAAGCGTGGTCCTCTTTTAAAATGATATATGTTAGATTTTAACATTCTTCATCTTATTAAAAAATAATAAAAGAATAATTAAGCGAAAATTAAAAAAAATGATCACATCAACTTTACCGTTAATTTTTTAATGATGGATAGTGAAAAAACAAAATGTAATGTTAAGTATAATTTTGTGCCCGAACAAGAAGGGCCTGAGCGGGTGTCCCTTTTTCCCATACTCAATGGACAAATATATCACTCTTTTAATTATTGAGATAATTTAATTTGTTAATAACTTTTTATTTAGGTAAAATCTGATTCAAAACAACATTTGATATTGATATCATGACTTTGTGCATCAACATAGTAAATTCCTCAACTACTTGATTATTTTATAAATTAGTCTTAAATTCTTTATTTGTTTAATTCGGTTTTTTATTTTGAGTCAATTTTGAACTACATACTCATAATCATTTTAGAGTACGTATGTGGATGCAATTCCTCTTTTAATGGTCTTTTTTTCCATATATTTTTTTAGATCATTTTACCCTTAAGATTTTTTTTTTGTCAAAACAACCCATTTTGAATGGAAGTTATTAGTTGACTAACTTTTAACACATATTTTTAGCATGACATATGTTTAATTACTGACGTGATATATGTCATGTCATTATTATCGGTGATGTGATACATATCATGTCATCATTTTAAGTGACATGAAATATGTCACATCATCAAATGATTACATAAAAAAATATCATGTCAATAATACGTGTTAATCGTTAGTTAATTAATTATTTTCATATAACATGTCCTACAAAATATGGACTACAAATGAACATAATATAACATATATATTAAATCTACAATTTACACGCATTATAGGGACTAATTAATTAATCATGGTATTTATTATTAGTTGGTTTAAAGGTATATGGTAACCATAATTATTAATTAATAATTGTTAATTAAGTATAGATTCATTGTCAAAGTGTTTAGATTATAAGAATTTTGTATATTTTATGTTTGAGTTTTATTGTATGTAAATATTATATTTATTTTTTATATTTATTTTAATTTAAATTTATCATGTGCGAGCCTTATCTATATATATTTTGACTATTAATTCAATTACATTTTATAAAATTAACATTCAGCTGGTCAATAATAAAAATATAGGATTGAGAATGATTCTTAAACTTTTCAAGGTCTAAGCATGCCCAACGTATTACACTAATTCACTTATCATTTCATAGTCTGAATTCATTTTATTTGCTTTCGGGTAAAGTACATAAATAGTCTCCGACTATTAGGTATATCTTTGATAAGTCCCTCGACTATGAAAATTTACAAAATGATCCTCAAATTTTAGAGTGTTATTTTGTTGAGTCCCTCGACTATTAAAAATTATAAAATGATATTATAATTTCAAATGACTATTTCAGTCATCGTGTTTAACGTCTGGCTTAAACAACCACCAATTTTTTAATGAAAAGGGATGATTTTGGAACATGATGAATAGTATGGTGACTATTTTGTAATTTTCATAGTCGATGACTTAACAAAGCAACATTCTATAATCAAATGACTATTTTATAACTTTAATAGTCAAGAGACTTAATAACGTAGCACCCTATATTCAGGGGACCATTTGTGTACTTTAGCCTTTGTTTTTTTTTTTTAAAGTAAATATTGATTGGGGAATAATGAAAGGTAATGGACGGCTTATCATCCACCGTCAAAACGCAATTAATCAACAGTGGAACCCTTTCATGGGTAAATGGATAAAATAATTGAACAAATAAAGGTGGAGTTTGATTGTTTAAAACTTTTGAATTTCTACCGTTTGTATTTTTTTTACGATAACAGCGAGGAAATAGAAATGATAAAAAAATAAATCTATATAAAAAAGTTAAATAAAATTATTTAAATATAAATATATTAAGAGTTATATTTTAATTCAAGTAATATCTTTATTATTACAACAACTAAAAGGTTGAATCCCATTTTTTTTTAAGAAAATGTTTACTTAATCTGTTTGAAGTATAGATATATTAACATTTTATACAATATTATTAGAAATGAGCATGGGTCAGGCTGGTTCGGGTTTCCAACCAATTTGATTCGACTTGAAAATTTTATACATCCACTCGAAAATCTGGTCTGACCCGAGTTTAGAGCAATTCTATTCGACTCGACTTTTGAGATAAAACTATATCCGACCCGACCCGACTCGAAATAATATAAAATTATTAATTTTATTTAATAAATAGGTACTTAATTGAAAAAATAATATAAAGAGGGTATTCTTGTAATTATCTCTAAATATATAATATAATTTTATATTATTTTTGGGTCGAGTTTGTTTTTTTCACCCTAAACCTGATCTCGAATCCGACCCAGACATATTGTCTAAAAAACCTAAGCTGAACCGAACCTAATTTTTTTTATAAAAAAATCCAACCCAATTGGGTCGGGTCAGAACCCGTCATATTTGGATCTTGTGCCCATCCCTAGATATAGTTATATAATAAATATCAAATAATTAAAATGTAAAAGTTTTAAAATATATGATAGTATGTTAAAATTATTAGGGTAAACTATGCAGTTAGTATCTAAACTATCATTTTTAGTTTGTTTTAGCACCTAAACTTTAAAAAAAAAATCAAAATCATACCTAACTTTTAGTTTTTGTTTCATTTCATTACCCGTTAAAATTTTAATGTTAAGTTTTGAAAAAAATGAAAATTTATCTATTAAAACATACCAAATTTGATAGTTTAGATACTAAACGCATTAAAGTTTTAACGACAAATATTAAAATGAAACAAAAGTTAAATGTTAGGTATGATATTAAAAAAATTAAAAGTTTAGGTATTAAAATGAATCAAAACTGATAGTTTAAGTATTAAACTCATAATTTACCCAAATTATCATGACACAAAAATATATTATTAATTACAAGTTGACATGTTTTTAAAGTCAAAAATATGTTGACTGGATTTATCTGAATTAAATAAAAAGAATAAGGATTGAGTAATATATTATTTTCCCAGGATATGCTCCCACCACTTCCATGTGCAATTGTCCTCGTATAATTGCAACGATTAAAAAGGTTGTTGGTGCATACTATTATATTATTATGTCTTAAAAGAAGTGAAATATAATATCTGATAAATAAGATGTTGATAAAATTAATAAGACCGATAAATTTAAAATTTTGAGTGCTTAAATTTAAATATATTGATTTTATTAAGTATTTCGAATATTAAATTATAAAATGATATTATGATTATAAAATATTAATTTATTAAGTCTCTCAATTATTAAATTATAAAATGATCGTTCGACTATTTTTTATATTTCAAACTTGTCATTTTATGTTAAAAATTGATAGTTGTTTAAGTTGTGCGTTAACATGAAGACTAAGATATGATAATTGTTTGAGACTATGTGATCAGATTTTATCATATCACAGTTAGTAAATTAACATTCAAATCAGAATACCGTTAATTTTTAATGAAATAAGATGAGTTTGAAACATAATTAATAATTAAGTGATCATTTTGTATCTATTAATAGTTAAGAGATTCTATAAAGCAACACTCTATAGTCGGATGACTATTTTCAGTAGGTGGATCCATTAAAGATTCAAAGTGGACACGTGGGCACCCTTTAATCCGATTTTTCTTTGAATATTACCTATTTTAACGGTTATACCCACCTGAAAATTTTATTTGCGCCAATCGTGTATAAAAAATTTGTGAGGTTAATATATAAATATATATGTGTCCATTATAAAAATATTTATAGATTATAATCTTGTAACTTTTAATAATAAAGAGAATAGACGATTTATAAATTTTAATCTAAAAAAATATGATCACGTTTATTAAAGAAATTAAAGATAAAAAATAAAGGGAAGGGATAATTTTTAATAATAACAATGCGGCATTATTTTGTCGATAAAAAGAAAGCCCACTTCGTTATCTTTTTGGAGATTTACAAGCAGACAAGACACAGTAACCAAACATTATGCGACACGTGTTTCATCGCAGATCGAAAAACAATCACCACAGCGTGGTGCCACCTCACCGTTGTCCCTCTCTATATATCATATGCGTATGTATTCTCAACGAGACTTCGGTATCGGTTCTTTTCCTTTCTCATTTGTACGGCCGCCAAAAGATACCTTCGCTGCGAAAGATCGGAAGAAGGGGAAAAACATGGGGATTCCACCTACCACCTCCCCGTCAGCCTCTTCATCCACCGCGAACGGCGGTGGAGAGATCATGCTTTTCGGAGTCAGAGTGGTGGTTGATTCCATGAGGAAGAGTGTTAGTATGAACAATCTTTCTCAGTACGAACAGCCTCATGAATCGAACAAGGACGGAAACAAGAACAACGAAGATCAAGGCGATGATAACCTCAACGCCGGTTACGCCTCCGCCGA
Organism: Hibiscus syriacus; assembly: GCF_006381635.1. Lineage (NCBI taxonomy): Eukaryota > Viridiplantae > Streptophyta > Magnoliopsida > Malvales > Malvaceae > Hibiscus > Hibiscus syriacus. Next base: position 798,387 of record NW_024062784.1, on the reverse strand, counting down.
TGACGCCGCTCCTCACACCACCTGGTTTCGCGAGCGCAAACGAGGTATATATATATATCTTCCTTTTGATTCTCTTTTGATTTTTAAGCTTCTGATTGTTTTGGAAACTTTGAAAATGAAATTTAGGAGTTCCGTGGACGGAGGAGGAGCACAAGCTGTTTCTGGTAGGACTGCAAAAAGTAGGTAAAGGAGATTGGAGAGGGATTTCTAGAAACTTCGTGAAGACTCGTACGCCGACGCAAGTGGCGAGCCACGCTCAGAAATATTTTCTCCGGCGAAGCAATCTCAACCGCCGCCGTCGTAGATCTAGCCTTTTCGATATAACAACCGATACGGTATTGATCATTACTATTCCTTTCAACGTTTTTCTTCTTTGTTTTGCTTGGAAAACTAACGAATCTAGAAATTTAAGGGTCTAGAGGTGACATGTGTAAAAATGATTCATCGGTCAGTGACCTTTCAAATATTACAAAATGGTCATTAAACTTCTTAAACAAATACAAAATAATCCCTAATACATTTCAATGGTTGGAACATATAGCATCTCTTTGCGATCATAGAATTTATAAGGACCTGTTGCATTTAATTTGTAAATGCTCTCATAATTCACAGGCCTATATGTTGGCCTGTCTATTTTGGTACTGTTTGGTTAGGTACAAGCAATTCCAATGGAAGAAGAGCGAGTTGATCGGCAAGAGAACACAAATCAACCACCTGAGACCAATGTATTCCCCATGATGCCGGCTGCTTTTCCGATGGCTTTTAATCCTTTACTTCCTCCAGTTCCGGCCGAGAATCCGGTCGAAAATCTCTCCATAGCACAGGGGAATCAATCAAATAACAATGCTGCAACAGCAAACCTTAACAGTCGGGTTCGAGCTCTTCAGAGATCTGATCTTAACATGAGCTTGAATCCGGCTTCCGAGCCGTTATCGTTGTCACTCGAGCTGTCTTTGCAATCTGATCAAATGGATTCATCACCTTCAGCCTTGAGGCATTATCCGTTTCAGGTGATGCCGAACTTTAGCAACGGAGATAGCAATAACATCATCAGTGTTGCTTAAGAATGACATTGAATTACAATAAGCAAAGCCGGGAAAGCTTAGCGGGGAAAATAAAGAACAAGGTAAAAAATTAGGTAACTGGTTTTCGAATCACTTAGTTTTTTATGTATAGACTAAAAACAGAACAGAACTGCCATGTCTCTTGTCTTGTTGTTCTCTTTTGCTACTTATGTTGAATTATTGTTCATTTAGTTTTTGATCCGCTAGCTGATATATTAATAACAAGATTAACTGAAAATAACAAGTGCTGCCGCTCCTTTCGATTACTAATCTCGCAAATCTTGATGGGGTTTTTGATCGCTCACCCTTCCACACGCCGACAACTTTGACGACAAGGCGATCACTATTATATTCGGAACGATGCAATGAACATAATGGTGAGAGAGGTGTCAAAACGGAGAACTGATCAACGGCGAAAAATCGTTTTCAAAACTCTTAAGAGAGAAATGGCCAAAAAAAAAAAGAATGCGAGAGGGGGGTTTTCAAAAAAAAAATCAAGATTTAGGGTCTTATAGCCAATTTAAAGAAAAATGGAAAAATCTTGCCATTGGTCCTTCAAATTTTAGAACTTCTGATTTGACCGAAATTTGATTTAAAAATCATTTTGGTCCCCAAATTAAACCAAAATTCCAAATTAGTCCTCCGAATTAAAATTTTTAAAAAACTAAACCCTACTTTTGGGTGTGACGAAAAACATGGGATTATGTTAAATTAGGTGTGATTAAATTTTGTCGACTAGACTTAAAATACCCTAGAACTACATTTTTTATTTAAGTTTCATCTTCAATTAAAGTCCTTTAATTATACTATTTTTTTACTTTGGTACACTAATTTCTTTGAAGCTCACTATTTGAATCAGATCAAATAGAATTCATATCATGAACTTGAACATAATATCATGTCCATATAGATGACATGGATTAAAAAAATCATTAAACTTATTCTAATAGATTAGGTGTACCATCTTAAAAATTTAGATTTAATTTGAATGATAATTTAAGTATTTAAATATATATATAACTAAAATTAAAAAAGTAAAATAGTGGAACTAATCAAACGATCTCGATGATAAAAGTGTTATTGTTATCACTTGAGATTTCAGGGTTCGGGAACCATAAATATAAAAAATATAAGTGTTTAATATCATATAGTTGAGAGTCATATTGAAATATATACAACTTTATACTTGTCTTTGATTGATATTAAATCCTTTTAGAAATCTTGTTTTACTATATTTTGCTTTTTGTATATATAAAACTTTTAGAAAATTTATATGTAAGTCCCTTAAACTTCTATTTACACATTTGATTATGATTCATTGATGATATATGAGATTCTATATATCGGTGATATATTAAATAGAATATCAATATTTTATTAATGATATTGGACTTAGTTGAATAATTTGAAACTTCGGAATTTTATTATATATCTTGATACTAGAATTTTTAATTTTAGAAACGATATATATAAATAATTTAATAGAAAAATAGAGTATATGATTATATATTAAAGATCATTGAATTATTATTTTTTACTTTTGAACGTTTAAAAGTTATAAAATGATCATTAAATTTATTTAATTTTATTATTATTATTATTATTATTATTATTATATTACTGTGACTATTTAATAACAATTCGATAAATTTAATAACTTTTAAGAGTTCAACGATAAAGAAGATTATCTATGTATAATTATATGATACTTTACCCTTTAATAAAATGAGTAAAGTTACAAAATGGTCTTCCGATTATAGGGAGTTGCTTAGTTGAGTCCCTTGACTATTAAAAGTTACAAAATGGTCACACTACTATTCACTGTATTCAAAACTCGTCAATTTTATTGAAATTTTGATGGTAGTATGAGTTGTACGCTATTTTGCTGACTGAGATATGATAAAACATGAACTCATAATCTCAAATGATTATCATATTTCAGTAAACATATTAACGTTTAGCTCAGACTACCGTCAAAATTTCAATGAAAAATGACGAGTTTGAAAAATAATAAATAGTTGACTGACCATTTTATAACTTTTAATAGTCGAGAGACTCAACAAAATAATTTCTTATAGTCAGGGACCATTTTATAACTTTTATAATCAAGGGACTCAATAAAACAATATATTAGACTCAAAGCATCATTTTCTTTGTGAGACTAGTATTAAGCATGAAAATAGATAAACTACTAAATATCTCATAAATATCTTCCCCTTTTTAGCACTAATTGAATAATTCCATGCCTTTTCCAAATTGGTAAACTTCCCATGTAGAAAACCCTAAAATTAAGCTAAGTGAAAAGCATGGGTACACATGGTTGGAAGGTGAGAAACCCCTCCATTTTGGAGGTCCAATAAAAACTTGTCCCACGAAACCCTATTTATAGTGGAAGAGATCTCACCACCCTAATCCTTGATTTCCCTTACGATCAGGCATTAACCCTCATCGGCTTTCTCTCCTGTGCCGGAAAAACAGAGGGAGGGAGGTCATGATATCGGTCGGCTATACGCTAAGCCTGTCATGATCTATCCCGTCAAACCTAAAACCACAAAATCCTGCTGATAATCCTTTACATCGACGTGTCTTTACGTTGATTTTGAGGATTTTGGTACAATTTTTGTGGAGGGAAATGGGGAAAAGATCGTTTAAGCAGTTCATAGAAGAAGAACTCGGGTCGGTCCCGAAGTTCTTCATCTACGCGCTGCTCGAATGGGCGATGATCTTCATGTTGTTCGTGGGCGGGTTCGTGGCGTTCGTAACGAACGAATTCGCAAAGTTCTTCGAGTTGCCGGTCCCTTGCCTGTTTTGCACCAGGCTCGATCACCTCCTCCTCGGAAAAACCAGCCACGTCCATTACAATGAGTCCGTATGCGACGAACACAAGAAGAGTGTGTCGTGTCTTGCCTTCTGTCACGCCCACAAGAAGCTTTCCGACATCCGGAACTTGTGCGAGAGCTGCCTCCTGTCGTTCGCCACCGAGCGAGACACCGATTGTGATCGGTACAAGTCACTTCTCGGGATCTTACACAAGGATGTCGACCAGTTGTTGTTCGACGAAAACGGCGAGGTTCAGTTCTCGATACCTTTCGGGGTTAAAAGGGTTGAAGAACCAGCGGATTTTGAGAAGAGCAATGAGCATCGTTGTACATGCTGTGGGCAGCCATTGAAGCTGAAATTTACCGGTTCCAAGGACAAATTTTCTTCATTATCTTCTATGGCACTATCGCCTTCTCCCCGGGCTCTTTCGGATAATATGCTTCAGATTAAATATTCGGAGCTAAAGGTTAAACTTGATGAACCAGAGGCTCTTGAGGATAATGATCGCTCAAAAGGTGATATATATATATACACACTTGTCTTGTTTCATAATTATACTGTTTTTGATAATATTGGATTTATGTGTTTAGCAGTGAAGGAAGATGGGAAGGGTGGTCCAATGCCGATGGTTCCGGAGGGTGACGAAGACGACAAGACCCCCAACGTTATAAAGAGCAACAAGTTCTTCGGCATCTCCTTATCGGATTCCTGCAACGACAGCCCTCGGTGGAACCGAACTCCGAGGAAGTTACTGCTTCAGAAACCTGAGTTCGCTTCGGAATGTGGCGGCGAAGGCCAGGCACCGAACAGTCCTCGCATGGACCGAAAGTCACTCATGGCATTGTACATGGAACTCGACGAAGAACGCAGTGCCTCCGCCGAGGCGGCCTACAACGCGATGGCGATGATCACCAGGTTACAGGCGGAGAAAGCGGCGGTTCAGATGGAGGCGTTGCAGTACCAGAGGATGATGGAAGAACAAGCCGAGTACGATCAAGAGGCACTGGAGGAGATGGTCAATCTGGTGGCCAAAAGAGAGGAGGAACTCAATGAGTTAGAGGCCGAGCTCGAGGTTTACAGGGCGAAATATGGAGGTCTAAAGGAAACCGATTTCGAAAAGCATGCACCAAGAGACGAGAACGATGAAGGGAACAACAACGACAACAACCACAACGGCAAACCCGAAACTGCCTTCACTACTACTACTGCGGAGAACTCGGAGACTCAGCAAGGTCAGGCCGAATCAAATCCCAGTAACCAGGAGAAGGTCGGAGCGGCGGAAACACACAAGATAATGGGATCGGAATCGAATTCGTCGGCGGAAGCCACTGCGAAATCAAAGAAAGCGATGCGTCAAATGGATCGGTTGAAAATTCTACAGAAGAAGATGCATATTTCAACAATGGGAAGGCATGAAAGGCCAAATTGTGAGTTTGAGGACGAGTTTGAAGAAGATCAGTAGCGGATTAGGTAGAATAGTTTGCCAATTTACCTGGCTCTATTTTGCTCCATCTCATCATGCTCTTTAAACTACCCTATCTTCACATTCACAACACACTTTTATCATCCTACTGCATTTGTTACTTTTTTTCTTCTTTTACTATGTTCACCTTTTGAATAAAGAAATTAAACCAGTTAAAATTTTGACAATTTTTAATTTTTAAATTTATGGATAAATTACGTGTTTAGTACTAAGCTATCAATCTTTGTCCATTTTAGTATCAAAACTTTCAATTTTTTCAAAACCATACCTAAAGTTTAATTTTTATTTCATTTTAATATATTGTCGCTAAAAACTTTTATTTTTGTTTCGTTTTAGTAACGCATTCAAAATTTAACGTTAAGTTTTGAAAAAACTAATAATTTAGGTATTAAATTGACCAAAATTGATAGTTTAGATACTAAACACGTTAAGTTTTTAACGACGGATACTAAAATGAAATGAAAACTAAATGTTAGATATTATTTTTAAAATAAATGAAAGTTTAAATACTAAAACAGACTAAAACTAATAGTTTAGGTACTAAATGCATAGTTTACCCAAATTTATTTTCCTTTCCTATAACATACTGTAAATTTTTAAAAATAATTTTGAAATTCTAAAATATTTTTTTTAAAATTCCAAAGTTTTATAAAAAAATTATTAATCTTTAAAAATATCACTTCATAATATTATAATGTGAATAAGTCACCAATTGATTTAAAAAATTATTAAATTTAATATTAATAATAGAGTGAATTGATAAAATGTTAACGTACGAAGATTTAAATAAATATATTTTTTTTAATAATTTTATTATTTTTTTAAATAAAGTGACAAATGTCAATAATCACCATGAATAGCAAACAGGCGGAACAGGTGCAGATACCCTTTTCCATCTCCATACCCATTTAATATTTATGTATACACCACCTACTCATCACTCACGATGGATAAAATTTTTAAATACACACCCATCCATACAGATATATTCTCATATCTACCCCACACCCACTTTCCAATTGGTTAGCCACCACTCATCTCGTACTCACTTGTAATCGTCCATACCCGCTTGTCAACAACCTCACAGATTATATAAGCTACAATCTTTAATTCTAAAAATGATATATCCTAATATTTAGTTAAATTACAAGTCATGTCCTATAAAATCTTAAGATTTACATAATAATCTCTAAAATTATACCTAAATTCATGATATTCCAAAATTTATATAATAGATAGTTAATGGATGAGTGGACAAGGGGCTAGCAAATGAGGAGCGAATAAAGTCTCGAACCCATCACCTACCCACCACCCACGGTAAATATGACTTTTTACATCCACACCCGTTTACTTCCCACTAAACTTGTACCCATCCCGGTCCTAATTGAAGTGGGTGAGGTGCGAACGTTATTTTTTTATTAAGCTAAATATAATTACAAAATAGTATATATTCTCAGTCATTTGATAATTAACGCCCAATCACCCTTACAGTTATTGATGCTCGAACCCATAAGCTCTAAGAGTAATTTGATTCGTGCATCGACTAACGTTAGCAACATTAACATTTCGAAATTGAGCTATAACTCAGCTATAAGCCAAAAATAAACAAAGGGAAATCAAGTTCCACAAGAAACATCTATCACATATAATCGACATTTTACAAGAAAAAGAATGGAACATGCACCCTAAAACGACTTGAACTCCAAACACAGCAAAAACAAAAATTAAAGGAAAACAGGAAAAAGGACTTGTTATTCTACAAATGAAGCCTATAGACTCGTATGAATGTAGCAGCAAAACACCCAAAAGAATGATTAAAAGAAAATGGTTTCTTTTGTCCTTCCCTCAACTGGATGGGGCATAATTCTCTGATTTTTGTAAGACACATCTACAAAAACACAATAGGAGATGCAGGATTTTAGCAGGCAAGACTAAGCTACCAGAATTATAAAAAATAATCGGGGGTTCTACGTGTGGAATCCGGTTCAATCTGACGTGGAGCCGGGTCAAACTGAAGAAAACTTTGCTCCATATTCTCCCCTATCTCAAGAATTGCAGCCATATTTCCACAACGGTAGCAGTAATTTGGTGCACTAAACACCGTTACGACATTCTTATCCTGCAATAATAATAATAATAATAATAATAATACAGAGATCAATTATACACGATATGTGAGAATAAATTGTTCAAAATATATTTCTATTTTTACGAGGGATCCACAAACCTGGGACCAATTATAGCCTTCCATTACAAGCTGGTGAGCTCTAGAAATCAGAGTGAGCCCATTTGTGTGGTTGAACTGCCCAGAAATATCCTGTCCGAAGGTATACCCTGCTCCCCGAGGAGATATTCCCCATCCACATCGGTCATCAGGATCAGACCATAAGAGATCACACATTGGACCCTCATGAGGAACCTACGCAGCCAATAAAAGTGAAAACAGTACAATTAAGAAACCAGTGAACAAGATTGCCTACACGTTTAATAGATGTTACCTTTGTGATTTCACCATATGAGAATCAACACTATTATTAGTCTCTTTAGGATCGACAATAAAAAAAGACACACGGCAATCTAACGGTTAATTCATGTTGTATGAATGATAGTATCTACGGCTAGCAAGTCACACACAAATTACATGAGCCGTAACAGCTTTACTCAAACAGATTAACCCCACCTCCTATTTTCAAAAGATATCCACTATGAACCCTATTATGGGGTAATTAACAATGTATCCATTACAAGGTTTCATAAAATATAAATGGCACACACTATTGTTTATAACAAGGGAGACATAAGTGAAAAGTATAATATAACTAAAAGTTTACCTCCTGTATACGGTCCAGAGCACGAATGTTATCTAATGTATCCAAAGATGGTGAGAGTCCACCATGCAAGCAGAAAATCTGCAAGGAATATGAAGAGTTGTCAGCTCACAGCTAAGATTTGGATGGAAATAATCAACATGACAGTGTCAAAGAAATCAAACCTGACTTTCAATCAGGGCAGTCAGAGGTAAATAATCAAAGAGGTCAGTGAAATGCTTCCAGACATTAGCATTTCCATATTTTCTCAAGCATTCATCATAAAAGCCGTACCTGCAAAGAGAGGAACTTGATTATTGATATGAACATGGAATGATTTAGCAAAATCATTAAATAACTTCACACCTAAAATATTAGCACATGAATTATGTCAAATTAGCGTAACTAGTATCTGCTGCAGGTTTAACTGGCATCCATACTCCAAATTCCAACTCTCTTACAAGACACATTAGTAATCAGTTTGCCTTAACAGAAACAAAAGTGAAATAATCAACTTCAAGATACATTTTTTTTATTTTCCCTTTAATGACATTAAAATATGATATCTAACAAAATTAAAGTACTCCAAAAAACGTGCATGGCTACTTTCTGGCTCCAGTATGCAGAAATTCATTTAGTTTGCAAAAACAAAACTCTTGGAGCAGTTACAGAGTGAAAAGGAGAAAAACACTAGATATTATATCGCACACTTGAGTTATCTGGCGGCTCTCATGATTGCCCCTTAAAATAGTTATTCTATCTCTATAACGAACTTTCAGTGCAACTAGAAGAGTGACAGTCTCCACAGAGTAATATCCTCGATCTGCATATAACAAGAAAAACACATAAATCAGCACTGTATGGCAAATCAACTACTAAAGATGTATCACTATGTATGATCTGTTTCAATGCTAAGCAAGAAAAAGGCCAGCATAGACCATATCAGAGAAAACCAAACAAAAAACCATAGTTACTAGATTGCTGATAAAACTCAATCTAATGACAATCCATTATCTTTCTAAAAACTCCTGTTCTACAGATAACATTACCATCATCGTGTAATTACTGCCTATTGTTTCAAACCTAGATTTCGGAAAATCTGGATAGTTTTAGCTGAAGGGTAAATTTGTAGTATTTGCGGCTCAAATTTAATGTACTATACTAACTTGAGAAGATCACATATGAAGCCAAACAAAATTAGAATCAACTCCTCACTGAACTCTCAAAAAAGGATTCAAATAGTTTGAAATTAAACCATAATGTTCAGGCTAAATAAGGAAATAATCCTCAAAAGTTTTACATATTTCTATTTCAACAGCTCCACCTTATCCTAGAGAAACAATTCTATTCCAGCTCGTTAGATGATAAATACAGTTTACTCTTAAGAATCTCATATTAAACATTATAACTTCTCCATGTAAAACCATATAATGAAGGGGTATCATTTCCTTCCCTAAATCTTCCTTCCAACCCTTCTGTTTTCAATCAACGATATTTACAGTCTAAAGCACAAATCTGGAAATGTAAAAAAATCCAAAGCAATAATTCTTATTAAAAAATATATAAGATTAGAACTTAGAACTTAAACAATAAAAAACTTACATGAAAATCATGAAATGGTAATTAAATGCAAGGAAAACCGGGCCTACCTACGTAATCGCCCATAAAAAGATAATTAGTGTCGGGAGAATTGCCGCCTATGCGGAACAGTTCAACGAGATCGTGGAATTGGCCATGGATATCGCCGCAGACGGTGACGGGACACTTTACCGGCATAACATTCCACTCCTCCACGAGGATCGCACGCGCCTGCTCGCACAGAGTCTTCACCTCCGCCTCCGAAAGCGGCTTGCACTGCATTAAGTGCTCAATCTGACGATCCAGATCCCCGTGGGACGGCATCGTCTGGCAGTTTAGAGATTTGATGCTGATTTTCTTTTACTTTTTATTATATGACGGAGCTTTGATCGGACGGCGGATGATGAAGATGGAGAATTTTGGGGATTTTGGATCAGGTCATGGTTAGGGTTTGGGGGAGATTAAATTTGGACCTCAAAGCTCTATTTTTTCTCTATTGCTGAGAAGCCAACATTATTTGTGTTTACCAGATAACTATTGGAATTTGCCTTTACAAGCCCTTGAAGTTTCCGTCATTTATGAATTGCCTCCTCTATATAGCAACAATTACAAAAAACTCTTGTCCGCTCGTAGACATTGGTATCTCTCGTCTGTATCAACATCTCTCCCTCGACGATAACATCAAGAATATTTGATTTTTTTCTGCAAATCTTTTCTAATTTATATAGGTGTAAACAAATACCTTTCTTTAATTGAATATTTTAAAACCAACAAACACGTTTCTCTCTCGACGACTATCAGTGACGGACATAGAATTTTATTTTAAGAGGAATTAAAATTTCAATGGTCGAAAAATAAATTTTTAATAAAAAAGTACATAAAAATTTAAAATATATGACAAATTTAAATTTTAAATTTTGATTTTTTTTCTTCAACCTTTTTCTAATACACATTGGCATAAATAAATATTCTCATTTAATCAAATATTAAGAGAACCTCCATCAAACAACAAAATATTTTTTCACATCATTTAAATATCAAGAAATGAATTTTAAAAATTAATCTTTAGAAAATATAATTTATTTTCTGAAACTAAAGATAAATCATTTTTTAGGCTAAAAATATAAGATGTTCAAGTACTTTTGAGAAAAACTATTGTAGCCTTCGTATTAATTTTTTTTCAATGTGACCCTTCAACTCAACTCAGAAAATAAATCTAATGTAACCCTTTGACTAACATTTTTTCGTCGTTCACAGTTACAATGTTGATGTGTCAGATCATGGTCCTAACATAACAGTTCATGGTGACAAATTAAAATGACAAATGACATGACAACTGACAAAATTGATAATTCAAACATGATAAATGGATTGACACATCAACACTGTGAACTGGCTTGCCAATATTGTTACGGGTGTCACATTGAATTTGTTTTCTGAGTTTGAGAGTCAAGCGGAGAGAAAAATAATATGATCGTCACATTGTTTTTTTTCAAACTTACAAAGACCTCTTATGTCTTTTTGCATTTTTTTTTTACTAATCCAATCATATATATCAATACGAACAGATTAGAAGTTTAGAACCTCCACTGCTCCACGTGTATAAGACGGATAAACCACAAGAACATGGCTGAAATTCGGTAGATTTTGTCAAGTAACTGATACAATGGAGTTGTCTGAATCTAGTCAGATGGAGAACACATAACAGGTTAGATGCATTTTCTACAAGATATGTGACACTACAAATTTAGCAACACTAGTCCACATTTATGACACATTTTCCGCAACACATGTAAACCAGTCACAATTTTTTCCCTCCTTTAATCGAAAAGACAACAAACAGATTGTTCTTGTTCTTGTTGCTGTGTAAGCAAGCAAGGGTTCTCCGAATTACGTCGCTCTTTCGAAGTTCCCGCCTACGTGCATCTGCAACCACTCTGGTTGTGATCCCTGAGCATATTCCCTTGCTGCTTGTGAGCCAAATATCATTCCAGCACCATCAATTGGCTGCAAACCAAGCTAAAGCACCAGATTCTCGTGTTAAACATATTAGACCGTAGCTCCGATTCATTCCACGATTTTATATGCAAAAGATTGTATATCTGCTCAATTTAGCTTCTACATGTATCCCTAGAAAAAGTTCTACAGTGCCAAATGTATTATTTTAAAGGCGACAGTCAACATGGTGAACAGTGGGGATTTTAGTTGCAGTGATGGCATCAATGGATAAAGCCGATAGACCAGTAACACAGTAACACTGCATTCAAATACGAAACAAAAGATGCAGAAAAGTCAATAGATAAGGCAGCGTCGAAGGCAGGTCGTGTGTGTACCTTGCACCTTTAGACAACAAAAGCACCTCAATCACTTTCCGGCAAGGTGCATTCAATCAAGTGCATGCCTAGTGCACCTAGGTGCAATTGTTTGTAAGATATTAAGGTCAGGCTCGGTTGGTTGTAAATTGCTTCACATATTAAATTTCAGATCTTATATTTACTTAATCGTCTCGAATAGGACTTCAATCCGATGCTATCCGTGCTATAGCTTATGTGATGACACAAATATTATGCGATCAATCAACATAAGCATACTTACATCCTTTGAATGAAAGCTTTCCAAGCTAGGATTCATGTTTCTCCTTGAATTAACTGTTTCGAGTTTCAATGACAAGAACTGCAAAATTACATTCATATAACAGGTTAAAGCTTGAAAGCATAGCGGAAAACGTGACACTACTACAGTAAGATGTGTAGGATTCATACCTCAACTTGTTGCTGCAGTGACTGGATGTAATTAATAATCTCATCAAGGACAAGTGCCTTCCCAATGACCTGATTGAAACGTTTGCATTAAGTTTCCCATCATGAAATTTTCGAGGCACGAACTGACCAAAACATAGAATTAAGGACTAATAGAACACAACTATGCAATAGTAAAAACCTTGTTGCATCCAGGGACCAGATCCTGAAGAATCTTCATCCTCTCGCTAATCCGCTCTCTCCTGGCCTGTAGAGGAAAAACTTATACTAAGACCATGTTTCAAAAGGGTCCAAACCTCCCAGCTTTGCCTTTCACACTAAAACATGAACCAGCAAGACCCATGATTCCGGATCCGAAATTCTTTTACTGGAATTAATTTCAAGTTTCGATATCGAAATTTGCAAATTCAATGGGGTTAAAGGTGAATTACTCTCTCAGCCAAACTATGGCTATCAATTGCTTGACCCCTTCTAGCTCTGACATGAATATAGTCTTGCTTAGGCGGTTTGGCAGGTTTATTATTCAGTTCTAGCCTGCCACCCTCATCGGAACTCGCCTCCACCTCAGCTTTAGGACCAGCAGTTCCATTCTTTGCACCCGGTGTCTTCATCCGTTTTCCATTCGAATCATTCTGTTAAAAATACTAAACCATAAGACATCATGAAGTCCAAACATAAACAAAAATAAAATGCAACTAAAAATTAAACCAAAAATAGCGGCAAATTTTGAATCTTCAAAGTGCTTTACGTCCTCACTGATTTGAAGCCAAACAAAAGCATACAACTTGGCATAAGCTACAAGTGGAAAATCAAAGGAGGAAGAACTGAATTTGAGTAAAACAAGCTGATAATGAAACAAAACCCACGCAGAATTGAATCCAAAAAGCCTAAATTAAAGAGGGAGAAAAAGAACTAAATGCCATAATTAATCGACCTAAATTTCCAAAATTTTCCTACCATTTTCTTACCTACCAATCAACTGAAAATCCAAAAACTAAAAAGAGCTAAAAAAACCCAAACATTAAAAAATAATATTTTGAAACCAGGAGGAAGATAAAAAAAATCCCACCAATTCATTCGCACTGGTAGTAGTAGAAACAATCTTGGAAGACTCATCTTCAGAGTTCAATTCCTTCCTTTTTCTCCCACCTCCACATCCAACACTCTGCTCAGTCACAGTAGATTCCTCCATGGACCCATCTCTAAGACCCGAAGTCTCCCCAAACCCGCCCAAATTACCCATTCGGGCCCCCAACCCACGTCCAGCTGCAACTGTCGGGTCGGAGCCTGGGTTGATTGGGAAAGGCCAAATCTCAGAAAGGCTGTAAGCTGAAGGATTCGCTGCTGAAAAAGACGTCTCATTGATCAATGGAGGATCCATAATGAAGGATTCCTTTTCATGAAAAAAACGGAGTGGGGTTTGGATTCGGGTCTTGGATCCGAAATGGGCTCTTTCGAAAATGTGAAAAAGGGGGGGGGGGTTAACAGGTTAAGGTTTGGGTTTTTGGGGAATGGAAGAGGAGAGAAAAAGGTTTTAAGCTTTATTGGTGAAAGTAATGAAGAGGTGAGCTCAAACAGCTGATTAAGAGAGATGGAGAAAGAGATCTGATCTTTTGTTTGGATGGAGAGGGAAGGGGGATGCGCAATGTGCATATGGTGCTTTTTAGCTTCATCTATCTCTTCCCTTTTTGGTGGAAGTGCTTGTCAGATCCATCAATTATACAGATTGCATCAATTTAGTCCCTCCAGCATTTGGTGTATCAATTTAATGTGGCTACTATTAGAGATTGGTTCAAGTTAATCCCTCTCTTATTGAACGGATGTAGAGTAATGGAAAAAAAGAATTCCTCGTATAAAGTTTTCATCATATTATTTTTTGGTCTAGGATTATTGTTACAATGTCAAGAGGACTTCATGAACTTCGATTTTTCGATGGAAAACACATGGATTACCATACGTCTTCAGTTTTTTCAAAAAACATCTATAGAAATACAGAATAAAGAAAAAAAAATAGTCGGTGACAAGGAAGGCGTACTGTGGTTTCTGTGTCTTTCCCAAAAAATTGAAGTTGCCTAATGTTCCTGGCGTCCTTCCTTTGACACTGTAACAATGATTCTGGATCAGAAAATAATACGTTGAGTGTTTTATGTGAGGAAATTTTTTTCCTGCTGCTCTACACGAGTAAATTTCCCAGTTTAGTTTAATAAGTTCAGGGGGTCATTAGTATATTAAACCAAAACATTATACACTTTGCAAGAGAAAAGTTTCGTAGGTATTTTACCATTTTGACCTAGTTCCCCGAGACTCGTAGCCAGTGTGTTTCGGGCTTTTTTGTCCTCAAAGAAGTACGGTCAGCATGGGATCAAGTGCCCTCCACTACATTTGTAAAAAATTTAATAACAAAAATACACAAATATGTGATTTGTAAAAACTTACACATACTTTATTATTATTTTAGAATTTATGATTTAACCATCTTTTAATTTGATCTAAAAAATTATTATATGATAATTTAGTTTAAGGTTAAAAATGATAATTTTAAATGCAACCGAAAACATGATAATAATTTTATATTTTAAGTTGGACGCAGCTTCAACATGCCATAGATGTTTTTAATTTTTATCTTATTTGACGTTCGGTGTTCGATGGTTGACGGTCACATTAACAAAACCCTAAATCTAAAGCCAAAGTCTCCCAACGAGGTACCAAACTCCTAATAAATCAATCCTACAAGAGAGAAAATGAACATAAAAATAGAAGGGGGTCTCTTGGACTGTTCTATATAGTTTGTCAGTCAACAGGGCAACAGTTTGACCAGTTACTCTCACTGTGTGCCCGTAATTCTGATGGGTAAACAACAGTAAAATTACAATTGCCAAACGAAAATGCAAGTTTAACCGCTATATTTTAACCTTCACTTTGACAAAAATTGCCATAAACTACTACGATCTGGAAATCTGCCATAAGAAAAATTGCAGCACAACATGAAATCCGGTTCCTTGACAATACAGCAACACAGTAACGCTGGCACCCGAGAACGATAATACGGTTTTATTCTGATCGTGCTTTCGTATCTTCCAAAAATGCAGTGTACGAGTCGTCAATACTCTGTGCCTTTGGAGCCAACGATGAGCTGGTGGATTCTTGCTTCACAATGGTAGGAGTTAAAGACTTGGCTGCTGCCGTTGCCACGGTTGAGAGCGAAGGCTTTGGTTTTGCTTTTGGGGCAGAAATCTCCCTCCTTACTCGAAATGATGTAGGGACCTAAACAATATATCATGTCCACAAAAAAATATTAAAGCACCATAAAAGTAGCAATAGGAAGTATACTTACCATAGCAGCTGAGCCAGTGGCCGCTTAATAACAGTAGGTGCTGCAGATTTAACGTATGAAGGTTTCTGTGGTAAGGGTGGTCGATGTGCATAATTATAATCATCCATTGCAGTAGGGGGAGGACCGGGAGGAAGTGGTGGTCTCATCATTGGTGGAGGACCCAAAGGTGGTCTGGGCATTAGTGGGACCATCATTTCAGGAGGAGCTTGACCAGGAAGTCCACTAGCAGATAAATGTGCCCGTATGTATGGAGGTGCTACTGGAGGGAAACGTGATATTCCAGGAGGTAATACATCAGGATGTAGAACTGGGACCATGGCAGGTCCAGGCACCGGAGGTTGTTGTCTGAGTGGAGGTGGGGGTGGCGGAACCATTTTAGTGAACTCTGTCGTAACCGGTTTTCGTCCGGGCACGAATATATTAAATTTGGCGGGGAAATTGATATGAATAAATGGTTTTGAAAATAATTTGGGAGTCGCCATCGGCCTTTTGGGTCAGGTAGGTCGAATACCTAAAAAAAATATCTTTTAAAAGAGTTTTTAAGAAAACATCAATTAAAAGATAAACTGATCTGCGTTTTAACCAAAAATTCGTTCTTTTTAATAATAAAAAGGGATTCGTGGTCGGTTACGTTTAGGGAAGGATTAGCACCCCTACAACGCCCTAAATTGGTACTTTTTAATTATAAATTGTCTCTATTTATTAAAATTTAAAAATTCAAAAAAATATATTTAATTTATAATCCTATTATTTCAAAATTATATAAAAATATTTATTTAGTTAAAAATATCAGAAAAGAACTTCTAGGTGCCTTAAGACAGCTCTTTTCTTTGATATTGATAAATATTAATTTAAATAATATTGTTTAATTTAAAAATACCAGAACAGGACATCCAGTGGTATTAAGACTGTCCTTTTCTTCGATATTAAAAATAAATATTTTAAAAATTATTATTTATTATATATATATTTATGAATATATAAAAATATTTAACAATATAATAAAAATAAAAATACTACTAAAACAATATATTTAAAAACAATAAAATAAATAAAAACATATAAAATAACTGACTAAATTACACTAAAAAAAATCTAATTCATAATTAATCAAAATTATAGGGATTAAATATGTTATTTTCTTATTTAATAATTTAGTGATTAAAATAAAATCATCTAAAGTTCGGATATTATAATAAAATAAATTAAAAATATAAACTAGGGATAAAAAAATTATTTATTAAAATTAAGAGATTAAATCTGTTATTTATCCTAAATATATTATTTTAATATAAAGGACTAAAATGAATAAAATTGAAATTCGAAGACTGAATTAAAATTATTATAAATTCGATTTAGTGACTAAAATGTAAAGTTTACAAGTTTAGATGGCTGCGGAAATGATTTAACTATTCTTTAATTACACGAATAGCCCTCCCCAAAACGACGTCGTTTGAGAAGGGCTATTTAATGCCCAAGACAGCCGGCCCTTCGGGCCATCTCTTTCATTTTTCAATTTTCATTCTCTCTCTAACTGAGAGAGAATGAACAAAGCTCTCCCCTCTCTCTAGCTTCCCTCACCGGAGGGAAGCCGGTCACCGGACGGCAACCGTCTGCCGCCGTGACCGTCACCGCCGGCCACCGCATCCGGTGGCCGGAAAATTTTATTTTTATGCTATTGGGTAGTTCGGACCGTCCTAAGGACGGTCCCGATGTTCTTTTTCCTTAAAAAGCTCTGAATCGGAGCGAATCTACAAAAATACCTTCGGCGTTTCGAAGGTTCTGGCGAGATCCGGTGGCGGTTGGGTTCTCCGATGACAGTAAGTTTATCTTCTTTTTCTTTTCTTTCTTTTCTGTTTCTTTGTATCTTTCTCTCTGTCCTTCTTTTTTTCTGTCTCCCCGTTCTTTTTTTTTTCAGGTTGGGGTGGTGGCTTTTATAGCCACCACCGGTGTGGCCGTCGGACCGGTCCGATGAGGGGGTCTCGGTGAGTCACCGGACTACCAGTGGTGACTCACCCCGTAGCCATGGCGTGGACGGCTGGTGTTCTAGCTTCTGGAGTCTTCGGTTGAGACGTGGCAACGGCGGAGGCGGCGAGATAGCAGCGGCGGCCGCGTGTCCCTAGGGTATCAGACCCTAGGGTTTCCATCTGGGGCAATCTGGACCGTTGGATCTCTCAGATCCAACGGCTGTGATGAGGCGGCCGGCTAGATTTAGGGTTAGGAAACCCTAACTGGAACCCCAAATATTTAGGGTTTCTGGTTTGATTTGGACCGGTTCTGGTTTGTTTGTAACTGGGTCGGTCCAATTGTAATTGGTCTGTAATTATTTATTTATATATATTTATTTAATATATATTTAATAATAATAATAATGATAATAATAATAATAATAATAATATAGTAATAATAATAATAATAATAATAATAATAATAATAATAATAATAATATGGATAAAAAAATTAGTATCTTCAGCTGCCCCTCTTTGCTCATTCTTGTGTTAACAAGAATAGGGCAAAGATGAAAAGATAATAAATTTTTTTATCCATTTGACTTTACTTTGATCATAAGGGAGATATTGAATAAATTCTTCTCTCTCTCCAGATGAGTTCTTCTTATTATGAACTTTCTGCTGGGGATGATGATGACCTCCTTTCTGTGATAGATTTATTCAAAAGGTTGAATAAGCTCTTGATGAGTTCTTCTCATTATGAACTTTCTCTAGAAAGGCTGATGCTAATCTATCTCCTTCTGTGATAGAGTCATTAAAAAGGTTGAATAAATTCTTCTTATTATGAACTTCTTCTTTCTTCTTCAGATGAGTTCTTCTCATTATGAACTTCTCTGGAAAAGATAATCCATCAATTGATGAATTCAGGTAAAAGGTTGAACAAATTCTTCTCATTATGAACTTCTTCTTCCTTCTTCAGATGACGAGTTCTTCTCATTATGAACTCTACCTGGCAATGTTGATCCATCAAATGATGAATTCAGGTAAAAGGTTGAACAAATTCTTCTCATTATGAACTTCTTCTTCCTTCTTCAGATGACGAGTTCTTCTCATTATGAACTCTACCTGGCAATGTTGATCCATCAAATGATGAATTCAGGTAAAAGGTTGAACAAATTCTTCTCATTATGAACTTCTTCTTCCTTCTTCAGATGAGTTCTTCTCATTATGAACTTTCTCTGGAAAAGATGATCCATCAAGTGATGAATTCAGGTAAAAGGTTGAACAAATTCTTCTCATTATGAACTTCTTCTTCCTTCTTCAGATGAGTTCTTCTCATTATGAACTTTCTCTGGAAAAGCTGCTCCATCAAGTGATGGATTTGAATCTTTGCTAAAATCTTTGAAATTCCTGTTAAAAATTCAGCATAGATGAAAATGAATGAAAATGCACCTATTTTTGTAAACACCTAAAATATGATGCATGAATGTTGAATTATTTGATTTCAGATTGGTGAATTGAGTATTTCTTCAATTGTAAAAATCCAATAGATTTTTCTTCTTCAAATGAAAGAATCTATCATCTTTGACCAATATAGATATAATGTCACAAAAATCTCTTGAGAATAAAACTCAATAGTATAGGCTCTTGAAAAGCTTGCATTCAGGTAACATGTTGATTCATCTGATTATGAAGTGACCTTTCAAGATGATTTCACAGATATCGATAGTTCTTCTAATACCGAGAAATCTTGAATTCTGATTCTGATGAGGAGAATAAACTGTTATACTTGACAAAAATGGGATTCTCAAAGGCTGAAGCTTCAATAGCCATGTAGAGATGTGTGGTCCAAATTCATCAATTGCAGAATTGGCAAATTTTATATGTGTTGTTCAAATGACTAAAAATGCTGACGCACTTCTTCCGGTAAAAGATGAGAAGCCATTATGTGATAATCCCAGTTATAAGCAAAGACGAAACTTATGCTATGATTTTTGGGAAAGGGATAAGCAAAAGAATCTTGAAAAGAAACTTCTTAATGAAGACGATCATGCAGTTCATCTTTTAATTCCAATGATTGGTTCTGTAGTTCCTACCAAACCAGATCAGATAACTCAAAGAACACTTCCAGAAGATGCTATTGGCAAATTCATCTTCTAAACTCACAATGATTGTTCTGTCCAACCAGATCAGATAACTCAAAGAACACTTCCAGAAGATGCTATTGGCAAATTCATCTTCTAAACTCACAATGATTGTTCTGTCCAACCAGATCAGATAACTCAAAGAACACTTCCAGAAGATGCTATGAGCAAATTCATCTTCTTAATTCAATGATTGTTCTGTCCAACCAGATCAGATAACTCAAAGAACACTTCCAGAAGATGCTATTGGCAAATTCATCTTCTAAACTCACAATGATTGTTCTGTCCAACCAGATCAGATAACTCAAAGAACACTTCCAGAAGATGCTATGAGCAAATTCATCTTCTTAATTCAATGATTGTTCTGTCCAACCAGATCAGATAACTCAAAGAATACTTCCAGAAGATGCTATGAGCAAATTCATCTTCTAGTTAATGTTTGGACTAGGATATCATAATGCTTATTTGATGTAGAGCCAGAATTTGTAGATTCGAAGCATTTCCATGCTATTACACTGAAAAGGGCTATATAATTCTGCCAATTAAAAACAGAGTTTCTCTTATTCTGCTTCCTCCATGTGCTGATGCTTTTCCATTGACAAAGAAATGATGGCTTTCATGGGATCCAAGAATAAAGTTGAACTGTTTATAAACATGTACAGGAAGTGCCAAATTGACAGAAAGGATCTGTAATGCTCTTGAAGCTTATGACAATAAGCCACCTTCAAGTGTCCAGAAGTATGTTCTTGATGAATGCTGAAAATGGAATCTAGTATGGGTTGGAAGGAATAAAGTTGCTCCACTTGAACCTAATGAGGTGGAAATGCTTCTAGGTTTCCTTAAAAACTATACACAAGGATCTGTTTAGAGACATGTTTCCTAGTGATATCAATATCTTGTTTCTTTTTGCTATAATCAGTGCTGCAACGATCGCCTTCTACTGTCTTAGTATATCTTTGAAAACAGATGTGCAAGAACTGAATGGTGATCGGTTGGAACAATTGATGAGTAAATTTGGCGGATTCGACCTTGTTGTCGGTAACATCCCATGTAACAATCTTGATGTTCATGGCTTTAAGATGGTGATGATTTGCTTACTTTGTATTCCATGTATTTAAAAGTATTAACATAAAGTGATATTCAGAAATCTTTAATTTATTTCAAAATTATGTTAAATCATAGAAGAATAAATTGAATTTCCCAAAATAAATTGAATCTCCAATAAATTGAACTTGAAATAGATAGAATTGTATTCAAAGTTATGGTAAACATAAGAATGATAAAAATTCAAATGTCTCAACAAATTATAAGCATAAGTATTTCTAAATTAATCAAGTTGACACAATTTAGAGATGATGTAAGCTTCTGTCTGGAAGATCTCAAACGTTGTTGAAATGCTTGTAGATGTGAAGTTTCTTCCAAACTGTCAAAATCTTAAGAGAGTTCAATTGCCAGATGCCTAATATCAACCTGCATTTGAGCCGCCTTTTCAGGTTTTCAACTCAAATCCTTCCTTTGGTTACAAGATGCCCTTTGCGGGTTTTCACCTTGAACCCCTTTTTTTTTTCTTTTTTTTTTCCTCTTTTTTCTTTTTTCTATTTTTTCTTTTCTTTCTTTTTTCTATTTTCTTTCTTTTCTTTCTTTTTTCTTTTTTCTTCAAGCATAATATTTCTTGACAGAATCCGAATTTATTGGATTTCTCAGAATTTTTCCATCCATTTCTGCCAAGATCAATGCTCCTCCGGAAAAGGCCTTTTTCACAACATATGGCCCTTCCCAATTAGGCATCCATTTCCCACGGAAATCTTTATGTATAGGTAAGATCTTTTTTAGTACTAGATCACCCTCTTGGAATTCTCTTGGATGTACTTTTTTGTCATGAGACTTCATCATCCGTTTCTGATACATCTGTCCATGGCAAATAGCTTTCAATCTTTTCTCCTCAATAAGGTTCAATTGATCAACTCTAGCTTGGATCCATTCAGATTCATCCAATTTTGTTTCTCTCAATATTCGAAGCGATGGAATCTCAACTTCAATTGGTAAGACTGCTTCCATTCCGTAGACTAGAGAAAAAGGCGTTGCCCCAGTAGATGTTCGAACAGTAGTTCGGTATGCATATAGAGCAAAAGGTAACTTCTCGTGCCAATCTTTGTAAGTTTCAGTAGTCTTTGTAATGATTCTCTTGATGTTCTTATTTGCTGCTTCAACTGCCCCATTCATCTTTGGACGATATGCCACTGAGTTTGCATGTTTGATCTTGAACTGTGCACAAAGTTCGGTCATCATTTTGTTATTCAGGTTCAGAGCATTATCTGTAATGATCCTCTCTGGTAGGCCATATCGGCAAACTATCTCTTTCTTTATGAACTTGCAGACTGTGGATCTCTTAATATTGGTATATGAAGCAGCTTCAACCCATTTGGTAAAATAATCAATTGCCACAAGGATGAAACAATGTCCATTCGATGCTTTTGGTGTAATTGCTCCAATGACATCTATTCCCCACATAGAAAATGGCCAGGGTGCTGTCATTACATGTAAAGGAGATGGGGGTACATGAATCTTGTCTGCATATATCTGGCATTTATGACATTTCCTTGCATAATCAATGCAATCTGTGTGCATGGTAGCCCAATAGTACCCATATCTCATTATTTTTCTGGCCATGGAAAGACCATTTGAATGTGTTCCACATATTCCACTGTGTATTTCTTCAATGACATTTCGAGCTTCGCTGGTATTTAAACATCTCAATAGCATTTGATCATTGCTTCTTCTATACATAATCTCGCTATCAAGAAAATATCCAGCAGCCATTCTTCTCAAGGTTCTTTTATCAATTTCCGATGCATTTGGTGGAAAACTTTGATTTTTGATATATTGCAGAATATCATGATACCATGGTTTACCATCTACCTCTTCTTCCACACTATAACAATGTGCAGGAATTTCATATACTTGCATTTTGATTGGCATCATATCAACCTTCTTAGTTACTTGAAACATAGCAGCTAATGTAGCCAAAGCATCTGCCATTTGATTTTCTTCTCGAGGGAGATAATTGAAGGTAACTTTCTCAAATTCTTTCACTAATTCCAGGGTAAAATTTCGATATTCCAACAATTTAGGATCTTTTGTTTCCCATTCTCCTCTCAATTGATACACCACTAACGATGAATCTCCATATATCTTGAGACATTTGATTTTTCTTTCTATAGCTGCTTTCAATCCTATGACACAAGCTTCATATTCCGCCATGTTATTGGTGCAAAAGAACTCCAGTCTACTTGTAATGGGATAATAAATATTTTCTGGAGAAATTAATACTGCCCCAATTCCTCGTCCCAAAGCATTAGATGCTCCGTCAAAATAAAGCTTCCAAGTTGCAAATTCATCATTTGTTCTGACTTCTTCATTCATGGATATACACAACAGATCTTCATCGGGAAAATTAAAGTTCAAAGGCTGATAATCATTTGATACACGACTGGCCAGAAAATCAACTATGACACTTCCTTTTATCGCTTTTTGGTTGACATATACAATATCAAACTCAGATAATAACATCTGCCATCTAGCCATTCTGCCTGTCAAAGCTGGTGATTCCATTAAGAATTTCAAAGGATCAAGTTTTGATATCAACCAAGTAGTATGGTATAACATATATATTGTCTGAGTCTTCGAGTAGTCCACACCAAAGCACAACATAATTTTTGTATTGGGGGATATCGAACTTCACAATCAGTAAATTTCTTGCTCAGATAATAAATAGCTTTTTCTTTTCTTCCAGATTCATCATGTTGTCCTAGTACACATCCCATCGAATTTTCGAAAACCGTCAAGTAGAGAATTAATGGTCTATCAGGCATTGGTGATACTAAAATTGGGGCATTGGATAAGTATTTCTTAATAATATCCAAAGCTTCTTGACATTCTTCATTCCAGATTTCAGGATTGTTCTTTCGAAGTAATTTGAACACTGGATCACATTTGTCAGTTAATTGAGAAATGAACCGAGATATATAATTTAATCTTCCCAAAAAGCCTCGAACTTCTTTTTTTTGTATTGGGTGGTGGAAGATCTTGAATTGCTTTGACTTTATCTGGATCAATCTCGATTCCTTTTTTGCTGACCACAAATCCCAAAAGTTTCCCAGAAGTTACCCCAAAAGTGCATTTTGCGGGGTTGAGCTTTAATTGATATCTCCTCAATCTCTGGAAAAGCTTTCTCAGATTTTGAATATGTTCTTCTTCAGTTCGGGATTTGGCAATCATGTCATCTACATATACTTCAATCTCTTTGTGCATCATGTCATGAAACAAAGTTACCATGGCTCTTTGATACGTTGCCCCTGCATTTTTTAATCCAAATGGCATCACTTTATAACAGAATGTGCCCCACATGGTTATAAATGTTGTTTTTTCCATGTCTTCAGGATTCATTTTTATCTGATTATATCCTGAAAATCCATCCATAAATGAAAACCATGCATGTCCTGCAGTATTATCCACCAATGTGTCTATGTGGGGTAATGGAAAGCTATCTTTCGGACTAGCTTTGTTGAGATCTCTGTAATCCACACACATTCGAACTTTCCCATTTTTCTTTGGTACGGGCACAATGTTGGCTACCCATTCTGGATATTTAGATGCCTGTAGGAAACCTGCATTGATCTGTTTCATTACTTCTTCTTTGATTTGCAACAACATTTCTGGCCTCATTCTTCTTAGCTTTTGTTGGACCGGTTTATATTCTGGATTGATAGGAAGCTTATGTATCACTATATCTGTGCTTAAACCAGGCATATCTTGATAAGACCAGGCAAAGATATCTTTGAACTCTTGAAGGAGATTTATCAATTCTTGCTTTATCTGGATGGTCTGTCTTCTTTTTCTACCAATCTTAATAGTTCAGTAGGAACATCACATTCCAGTTCATCCTCACAACCATTGATTTCTTCCAGACATATAGGATGCTCTAAATTTATCACTGGATTAAATTTAGGAATACACATGCTATTAACACGGTGACACCTGCAAATTTAAGTCGGACATATTTCCGAAAGAATATAGTAAATTTATGAAATAAATAAATGTAAAAAATGTAAAGAATGATTGCCATATGAAAATTTTAAAGAAAATTTCTTATATTTAACATAATTTCTTTTACAAGATAACAAAAAGTTTTCACTATTTTTGAGCTAAACATAAAGATTAGTTCTGAATATTACTCTGCATTAATATTAAAAACTATAGGAAGATCTTCAGTGGTCCAATTGGTAAGTATTTCTCCAGGAAGACATGGGTGAATCCTATCCAAGTATTTGCCAGTTTTGTTGTCATTCATGATCATGTTGATAAATAATCCATTCATAGCTTCTTCAACTATGTCTTGATCTTTCGTCAACTTTTCTTTTTTAAAGGCTTCAACAAGCTGCTGTTCTACATTAATTGTTCCCCCTGATCTGAATGTGGTCTTTAACTGTGGAAAAAACATGTGTTCCCATATGATTTCTTTCCCTTTCAATTTTGCCTTTCTGTCTTCACATCTTCTTTTCATCTCTTTGTTCTTTTGCTGAAGATTGGGCTTAAACCCTAGCCCAAAACGGTCTTTTTTCATCTTTATACTGATAGGAACTGAAATCCCTTGAAGATTCTTTCCTAGACCTTTCCCAGCTTTAGCTCCGATGCCTAAAGTTTGTTGTACTGTCATCTTAGTGCAATCAGACAATCTGGGATATGGAATTTTGCTTCCTTCTGCAATAATGGTTGCATTTACAAATTCAAGAGCTCGAAAAGAGCATTCAAGAGCCTCATCATTGGTGTCGATATATGGAACATCGCTTATTACAGACGCAATGATTTCTTCTTCAGCACTAACGCATATTAGTTGTCCATCAACAACAAATTTCAATTTCTGATGTAATGAAGAAGGAACGGCTCTTGCTGAATGAATCCATGGCCTCCCTAATAAACAATTATATGTGGGGTGGATGTCCATCACCACAAAGTCAATATTGTACATGACTGGGCCAATTAACAACGGTATTTCCATTTTCCCAAGCACTTCTTTTTTAGTACCATCAAATGCTCGTACCACATTCTGATAACTCTTCATGTGTGATTGATCCAGAGGCATTCTTTGAAGTGTAACTAGAGGCATTAAGTTGAGAGCAGATCCATTGTCAATCAATACTCCCGGCAACACATGACCATGACAATGTGTCGTGATGTTCAAAGCTTTTACTGACCCCATTCCGCCTTCCGGTATTTCATCATCTGTGAACGTTATGTAATTGTCAGCGGCTATATGTCCCACAATTCTGTCAAGTTTATTGAGGGATATATCTTCGGGGATAAATGTTTGATTGAGAATTTTCATCAAAGCATTTCTATGTGCTTCTGAATTCATCAAGAGATCAAGAATAGAAATTCTCGCTTGTTGTTTGTGTAGTTGTTCAACCACACTATACTCACTGTGTTTTAAAAATTTCAAAAATTCTTGAGCTTGTTTTTCTGTCACAGGCTCATTATATGCTGGAGAGGATTCATCATCAAATACCTTCTGAGGTATTGCCATGGCTTTTCCTTTTGCTTTCACTTGTTCTGAAGCATTGGATGTTTCAGGAGAGTAACATCTCCCACTTCTCGTAAAGAAACCGACCTCGCTCACTGCTTCAGACGTCGATGTTGTACTCAGACTTTGTATTTTTCTCTTCTGTTTTTTCTAGAGAAACAGATCCTCCTACCATTGAAACATTGGTAGTATAATTCCAAGGTACCCTGCGGGTATCTTTGTATGGAAATGGTAGAGGAGCGGTGATAACTACTTTCGGCTTTATTGGTGCAGGAATCATCGTAGATGATTTCACATTAATGATCACAGGATCATTTATTCTTTGACTCGGCTTAGAATCCTCTGATGAACAAACATCATTTTCTTTTTTCCCTGGTTCTTCTTCAAAAAATTCTATTTCTCTGTTGTTCATCAATTTTTGCACCAAATCCCTAAACTCAGGACATAGTTGAATTTTATGCCCTTTCTCCTGATGATATTCACAATAATTCTTGCCTTCATTCTGCTTTGGCTTGAATTGTTGTGGAATTATACCGGCTAAAGAGAGTTGTTGGAATACCCAAACAAACGGAGATTTAATTTCAGAAATGTCAGTTTTTACTTTCTTTCTGTTCTCTTCCTGAATTTCATTCACGTTTTTATCTCCATGATTTGGCAATGGATGATTTGATGCAGATGGTGTATTGAATTCCAACTTCCCAGTGTTGATCAAATTTTGAACCACCCTTTTGAATGCCAAACAATTTTCAATAGAATGACCCGTGATTCCTTCATGGTACACACAGTGTGCCTTTGTATCATACCAAGGAGGGAATGGTGGTTGCATGGGAACCAAAGGATAGGGTCGTATGACATCTGCTTTTAACAGCGAATCATAGATCTCCGCATATGGTACTGGTAATGGTGTAAAAGACAACCTTTCATTTTCTTTTCGAGATCCTCTAGAATCTGCTCGATTAGTGTTTGTTTCCTCTTTCTTAACCCTTGGTTGGGTTATTGTAACACTTTTCGATGAATCCTTGCTGTAAGAATTGGCATTATTGACTTCATTCTCCTTTTTTCGGTAAGTAGGTCTTTTGGAACTAGACCCATCATTTGATTCAATCTTGCCACTTTTCAAGACATTTTCAATGAGTTATCCAGAAATAACCAAATCTGCAAAATTTCTGGTTGCATTCCCCATTAGATGGTTTAAATAAGGAGCCTTTAATGTATGGACAAACATTATTGTGGCCTCTTTTTCTGACAAAGGTGGTTGAACTTGGGCCGCAGTGTCACGCCATCTCTGGGCATACTGTCTGAATGTTTCATTATTCTTTTTTTCTCCAAGTTTTGGAGAGTCCATCTATCAGGGACCATGTCTGTCACATGGCGGTACTGCTCTAAAAATGCTTTAGCCAAATCTTTCCAAGATCTAATGTTGGCTTTGGTCAATTGAGTATACCATTTTAAAGCCGGTCCTGTCAAACTATCCTGAAAGCAGTGAATTAACAATTTCTCGTCCTTCACATATCCTGCCATTCTGCGACAAAACATAGTAATGTGGGATGAAGGGCATGTAGTACCATCATATTTATCAAATTCAGGAGCTTTGAACTTGATGGGGAGGATTAAGTATGGAACCAAACTCAACTCACTAGCGTCAAACCCATAGAATGATTCAGTTATTTCCACAGATTTCATTCGTTCTTCTAAGCTCTTGATCTGTCTGGTTAGTTCTTCATTTACTTTTTGTTTCTCATTCAGCTCATTCAAATCTGGGATCAAATGATCAGTATTAAGATCCCCTATTTTCACATCTGATATAAGCGGATTTTTGCTTGAAGATGCAGGATCCACTTGTTGATCTTCATGTGGTTTGACTTCTTGTAATGCAGATGTACGAGCATTGATTTGTATAGGTGTAGTACCAGAATGATAAATTGGTTCTGGTGGAAAACCTAGAGGATACATAGGATATTGGTCAAAAGATACATGATTTTCATGCATTTTTCCACTGATAGCCTGCCTTTTAAACATATCCTCTATTTTCTTCATCATACTGTCTTGTGAATTTGCAATACTGGCTTCAATTTTTTCCAACTTCATTCTCATTTCTTCTTGTTCTTTATGATGCTGTTCCTCAATACGCTGTATTTTATCCTCCATAATTCTCTTAGTAGCTTGTCTAGTACCGTAGTGATGTTGTATTTCTCTTTTGGCCAGAATAACTTCGATTGAAAAATCTTTTAATATTATTTTTTCAAATTTTAATTAATGAATTTTAACTTAATAAATAAAATAATAATTCATAGCGAAAATTATGAAATGAATGATGAATGTATGCAAAATGCATGTATGTAAAAACATTGATCCCAAAAAGTTAACTGTCATAGAACAACTTTCATCGGCATACAAAAGTTTCTTTATAATAGTTCATAACTACAGATAAGGCGTAGCTTTCCTATTAAGCTCTATAATTTCTTTCATTAACCATGACACCTTCTTTCCGCACTTAGAAACTGGATCAACATGATGCTCAATTATTTTGGCTTCAACAGCTAGTTCCCCAACATATCTAGCAACTTCGCTCATTTGTACCATGGCCTCGAACACCATATTGCTTCTTTCTTCACTTCTTTCGACATAGAACTCAGTTGACTTTTGCCATTGTTCATTCGTCCCTTCAAAAGTTTGCTCTAACTCAGTGATTCTGACTTGACAATTGTGCAGAATTTTTTCAAGATCTCTAATGCGTCTTCGCAGTGAAGCATTTTCCTCATTACTTTCTTTGAGGTCATTAGGCCCTAGACGAACCTTTTCTTGAAACAACGATTCCTCAAGTTGCAAAATGTAAGCATTAAACTCTGAGTTTTTGTTTCTAGACTGATCCAGATCCTCTTCAAGTTTTGTTCGTGCTTCTTGCGTTCTTTGATTAAGCTTCTGGATTTGAACATCTTTGTTTCTGCATCTTTGCATCCAATTTCTAGCCACTTCCTACTCTACCTCAAGTCTGGTGTTGAAATTTTTTCTTTCTAATTCCCATTTTTCCTTTTCAATATTGGATTCTTCCATCTTTTGGCCTCTGACTTCAAGTTCAGCAATCAACTGGTTCATTTCAGATTCAAATCCCTTGAACATGCTATTTTTCTCACCTTCAAACTTATTAAAGATGTCATTATTCATCTCTTCTAAATCTTTGGCTCGATCCCTTTCTCTATGCATTTCATTCATGATCTCGCGGTGTTCAGCCTTGTGTTTTATAATTCGCTCTCTTCTGTCGACCTCATAATCTTCCATTTTTTGCTTTCCTTTCTCAAGGTTTTTGAGTAGACGGCTATTCTTTCCTTTCAGATCTTCAACTCGTCTTTTCTCGATATTCAATTCTCTGGTCATCTGTACCGTCGATTGGCTTGATCCTGATGCTTTCCGGGATTTATATAACTCCTGGTAATTTTTCTGTAAGGCTCTGTACTCATCCTCACCTTTTTCTTTATCTTTTCTCAACATTGCACATTGTGATGAATGAAAGTCAATGTCAACCCCCAACATAGCTTTATCTTGTCTCATCTGCTCTAATTCTTTCGACCAGCCTTCTCTTTCTGCTTCAAACTCAGCTCTCAAGATTTCAATCTCTGACGGAACCACCTTAATGCGATCTTCCATAGAGATATCCTCATTTTGATCTGGTAAAGGAATATTTTCGTTTTTCCTGACAGATCTCCATTCTTCATAATCAGGAGTTAGCATTTCTTTTGCTGCTTTAGCTCGGATACAAAAAGTTGTTTTCCAAGCTGTAACGGCTTCCATGATATTTCTTTTATAATTTTTGCTGTGGAATGCAAACTCAGATGACTGTAATCCAGCAGTGACAGGTACAAATTGACAACCTTCATACTGTCTTATGACCAGAAGTGGTGCATATCCAATTCCTCCCCATAATCCGAGTAGCATTATCCAGTTGTAATCTCCACATTTGTAAATGAATTCCCTTTGTATTTGCCACGGGGCTCGCCAAACAATGTCATTGCTTTGCAGATTTCGAAAGGCATTAATCCACATATCTTTCGTAATTTCTTTCGGCCATTCCTGCTCCAGAAATTCTTTTAATGGTGAGTAATCCGTATTAAAGCGTCGGTATGAAACTTTTTCTATCCTCCAGAAATGACTACGGATCCAAACATATAACAACTGGGTACACCCTGAGAATCGTCCACCTCCTAACTTTCTACAAGCATTTAACGATCTGAAGGTCCCTGCTAGAATTGCAGAAGCAGGATTAATCTTTTTCGGTAGCTGCTCAAACAAATCTACCACTGCAGCTTCAACATATCCCAATACTTTTGGGAAGATGACCATACCATATATACCCAGAGCAAATAAATCTAATCGTACTTTAATATCTGGATGGCTCTGAATAAGTTCTCTAATGTTGGTCCAAGCAATGCCTTCGCTTTCGCCTTTTTGTTTTGTACGGGCTGCTACCCATTCTTCTCGTACCCCGGCAATCTTTGCTAATTTAACTCGAAAGGGTTGAGTTTTAATTGACTTTGAATATATTCGATTCTCCAAAGCACCTTCAAGATGTAACAAAGTTGTGTATTCTTCAATAGTAGGGACCAAGTCTTCCTTATTGAGAGTGAAGCAATTGTACCCTGGATTCCAGAATTGAATTAGGGCTCGGAGTAATTCATCATCAACTTCTACATAGAGCAAATATGGGATGTCTCCGTAAATCTGATAAAACTGCAATTTTTTGTTTGAATCCCAACTTTCTCAAATGCTTCGCAAATCTTGCATATCATTTCTTTTTAGTGAAACTGAAGCATAACTGGCCAAGTCAGATACATAATCATCCTGCAGACTGTCTCCTTCTTGTTTTTGTAAATTCTCGGCCCACTGTCTTACTTCTGAGTTTAGAATTACTTGACTTGAACACTTTTTATCCATAGATGAAGGCTTTCCAATGAGATAATTAACACAATGATCAATGTCTTTTATCCTGTATGATGCTATGCAAACAGAAAAATAAAGAACACAGAAAAAAGAAAATTAGTTTACATAATAAAGAAAATTTAATAATAACATTTACATAAATATTCTTTATTTAAACATGTTTTTCTGAATTTAAATAATTTAAATAAACATGTAATTTAAACAATAAATAAATTAACAGGAAAGTCAGAATTCATTTCTCCTGTGTGTACACCTATTTTGGACAAAATTTTGGCATGACTTCTGATCGGAAGAGTTTCTAAGGTTTTTTATATGCAAGGTTTCAGATCTAAGAATAAAGGTACCCGAATTGTCTTTGTTAGTGCCCCCTTGGGTTGCTAACCCTCAATCCTAGTCCATCACAGACTAAAGTGGATCGAGTTCAATTCGAGGGGATACATTTCTCTATGCCTGACACGGAGAATAAATTCTCACGAAGACATAGAGCATATGAACCCCGGAAGTTACTTGCTAGGTCTGACACGGAGAATAAATTCTCACGAAGACGTCGCTTTCACTCCCACTTAAAAGGGACAACTCAATTATAGAGCTTTATGTTATGCAATGCAAGTATTTGTGTGTGAGGAGAAATGCTCAAACCTTTGACAGAAAAATAAATAATGAAATAAAATACTTGCAATAAAATAATTGCAAATAAAACATATAAATATTATGAAAATAATAAGTAAATATATATAAGAAAAAATTAAATATATAAATTTTTAATTTTTAATTAATAGAGACAATTTATAATTGATTTTTAAAAGTTTGACCAGTCCCCAGCAGAGTCGCCAAGCTGTCGTAACCGGTTTTCGTCCGGGCACGAATATATTAAATTTGGCGGGGAAATTGATATGAATAAATGGTTTTGAAAATAATTTGGGAGTCGCCATCGGCCTTTTGGGTCAGGTAGGTCGAATACCTAAAAAAAAATATCTTTTAAAAGAGTTTTTAAGAAAACATCAATTAAAAGATAAACTGATCTGCGTTTTAACCAAAAATTCGTTCTTTTTAATAATAAAAAGGGATTCGTGGTCGGTTACGTTTAGGGAAGGATTAGCACCCCTACAACGCCCTAAATTGGTACTTTTTAATTATAAATTGTCTCTATTTATTAAAATTTAAAAATTCAAAAAAATATATTTAATTTATAATCCTATTATTTCAAAATTATATAAAAATATTTATTTATTTAAAAATATCAGAAAAGAACTTCTAGGTGCCTTAAGACAGCTCTTTTCTTTGATATTGATAAATATTAATTTAAATAATATTGTTTAATTTAAAAATACCAGAACAGGACATCCAGTGGTATTAAGACTGTCCTTTTCTTCGATATTAAAAATAAATATTTTAAAAATTATTATTTATTATATATATATTTATGAATATATAAAAATATTTAACAATATAATAAAAATAAAAATACTACTAAAACAATATATTTAAAAACAATAAAATAAATAAAAACATATAAAATAACTGACTAAATTACACTAAAAAAAATCTAATTCATAATTAATCAAAATTATAGGGATTAAATATGTTATTTTCTTATTTAATAATTTAGTGACTAAAATAAAATCATCTAAAGTTCGGATATTATAATAAAATAAATTAAAAATATAAACTAGGGATAAAAAAATTATTTATTAAAATTAAGGGATTAAATCTGTTATTTATCCTAAATATATTATTTTAATATAAAGGACTAAAATGAATAAAATTGAAATTCGAAGACTGAATTAAAATTATTATAAATTCGATTTAGTGACTAAAATGTAAAAGTTTACAAGTTTAGATGGCTGCGGAAATGATTTAACTATTCTTTAATTACACGAATAGCCCTCCCCAAAACGACGTCGTTTGGGAAGGGCTATTTAATGCCCAAGACAGCCGGCCCTTCGGGCCATCTCTTTCATTTTTCAATTTTCATTCTCTCTCTAACTGAGAGAGAATGAACAAAGCTCTCCCCTCTCTTTAGCTTCCCTCACCGGAGGGAAGCCGGTCACCGGACGGCAACCGTCTGCCGCCGTGACCGTCACCGCCGGCCACCGCATCCGGTGGCCGGAAAATTTTATTTTTATGCTATTGGGTAGATCGGACCGTCCTAAGGACGGTCCCGATGTTCTTTTTCCTTAAAAAGCTCTGAATCGGAGCGAATCTACAAAAATACCTTCGACGTTTCGAAGGTTCTGGCGAGATCCGGTGGCGGTTGGGTTCTCCGATGACAGTAAGTTTATCTTCTTTCTTTTTCTTTTCTTTCTTTTCTGTTTCTTTGTATCTTTCTCTCTGTCCTTCTTTTTTTCTGTCTCTGTCTCCCCGTTCTTTTTTTAATTTTTTTTCAGGTTGGGGTGGTGGCTTTTATAGCCACCACCGGTGTGGCCGTCGGACCGGTCCGATGAGGGGGTCTCGGTGAGTCACCAGACTACCAGTGGTGACTCACCCCGTAGCCATGGCGTGGACGGCTGGTGTTCTAGCTTCTGGAGTCTTCGGTTGAGACGTGGCAACGGCGGAGGCGGCGAGATAGCAGCGGCGGCCGCGTGTCCCTAGGGTATCAGACCCTAGGGTTTCCATCTGGGGCAATCTGGACCGTTGGATCTCTCAGATCCAACGGTTGTGATGAGGCGGCCGGCTAGATTTAGGGTTAGGAAACCCTAACTGGAACCCCAAATATTTAGGGTTTCTGGTTTGATTTGGACCGGTTCTGGTTTGTTTGTAACTGGGCCGGTCCAATTGTAATTGGTCTGTAATTATTTATTTATATATATTTATTTAATATATAATAATAATAATAATAATAATAATAATAATAATAGTAATAATAATAATAATAATAATAATATGGATAAAAAAATTAGTATCTTCAAACTCTTTTATCGCTGGATGGTGATTCGCATCAGATTCTGATGGAGCATCTTCAGCCTGGTTTATTGCCAATTTAGGGGGCATTCCAGGAGGAGGCACCTAAGGACACACACACAGAGAGAGATAGAGAAAGATTAACACTTTCTTGGAGGTTGAGTCAAAATAAGCTAAAACAATTGATACATTTTCAAGTCAGGAAGGCAGCAGCATATCCAGAGAGCATGGAGAAGAAAACCTAACCCGATACAGTTCCTTGGAGGTTGAATCATCTGATGGTACAAATATTTTCTCCCCTTCATTTTCACTAGTGCCCGAGAGAGGTGGCAGCATGGACTGTGGAAGGGGAGAGAGGTGGCAGCATGGACTGTGGAAGGGGAGGAGGTGATGGTAGTGGAGGGCGAACTGTAACTTGCTCTTTAGGTGGGGAACCAGGAGGTGGTGGTGGACCAGGCGGAGGAGGCAAAGGGATACCCAAGTTTTCCGTGGCAGGCTTGGGAGGCATTGGAAGTGGGGGTGGTGAGGCAAAGAATCAGGTGCAACAGAGACGTCCCCTGAGTGTGATTTATCGGTATCTGGCAAAGTGGTGGAGGTGGTATAGCTGCAGAAGTATCCTCTGACTCAGTCTGTGAAGATGAAGCACCAGACAATGGAATTCTAGGTCCTGAAGGCCAAAACAAAAGGAGAATAAAAGCATGAGAGAGAGAACAAACCCAGCTTAAGTGTTCAGGTCAGAAGTCCAGGAAAAATAACTGTGTTACAGAAGAAAACAAATCAAAGAGGAAGTTACTACACCTATTGATGATTTATACATGGGTGGCTTTCCAGGTGGTGGAGCCCCTGTGGGATTCAGAGTAGGATGATAATAAACAGAGCCCTGCATATAAGGGGGGGGGGGGGGAGGAATAGTATAAATTAGACTCCAAGCAAGCAGGCATCAAAATATAATTGTAGAAGTTAACCATCTCATTCAGAACTTACTTCAGGTTTAGGATACTTTGTTCTCTCATCTTCTTCTGCAGTTGTCCTCCTCCGAGGAGGCCCCAAGTGACTGCAACAGAGATAAATTATAGTTGGTAAATGAATTTTTTTGAAGATGTGCATAAAGGAACACATCATAAAGAGAATTGTTTATTTACCTGAACATAACAGGGATCTCACCCTTCTCCTTCATTTGATCTTCATATTCCTGCGCAAGGGAGCAATGAATAGTGTAGTTATCTCGTGCAAACAACTAATTCTAATAAATGACAGAAAAAAGCATAAGCCAGTAATTATTTCTTGAAAAAAAGGTTACAATCTTAATCACTTAAATTATTACCTTCCTCTTCTTTAAGACAAGGTTAAGTGTGTCTTCAAGTTGTCTCTTCTTGTGTTTTCTTGCTTTGTCTGAAGCACCTTCAGCTTCTGTAATATAGCTCAACGAAGTTATTGACCATAAATGATGGTAAACAAGACTGCATTTAAAAATTAAAAATTACTAAAGAAATAACCAAATATACTAGTGAGAACAAGGTGAACTACAGAAAAAAGGCTAATTACAGGAATACATTTCTCTAGCCACTTACAATACCCGTTCAACCTTTCTTCAAATAAAATGAATGGAAGAAAGAGAAGGGAAAAGAAAACTTGTGTATGTAGCTGTTACATCAAAATTGTAATGTAAAAAGAAAAAAATATTTTCATTGAGATTACAATCTAGACAAAGGAAAAATCAATCTTTTTCCATCTTAATGCTGCATCCAATCCAAGAACAACTTCATCAAAAAAAGATGAACATGGAAATTACTTAAAGGAAACTAATTTTTCCCACTTCTTTTGGAAACTATGTTCTTCACAGTAGTTAAGAAATGGTTTATTCCAAGCTCAAGAAAGTGACTAAATGCCACAAAGATAGTAACAGAAACCTCCTCGAAAGGAAGGCTAAAACAGAGTAGAAAATCAGCTAGCAATGAAGGTTTGATCAGTCCTCTGCATTAGTACTATAGTTTCCCGACCAAGGGGGGAAATAGGACATTGCATTCTTTATAAATTTTTCTAATTTCAAATCAAAGCAATCCCCAATAAGTTCTGCTCATTTTAATTAAGTGCTAATTTGCATCTAAGCAGGTATTAAGTCATCAATCAATCAATACAACATGAAACATCATAATAGAACGACTTACTCATCATTTCTAACTTGTCAATCTGCTCCATGATTGCATGCGGATCATTCTTCAGAATTCCTACCTCTCTCACCTTCTTCCCTTTCCTTCTTGCTCTGTTAGAATAAAGTACGCATTAAAAACAATTAAAACATTAAGTATATAAGAATTGTAAGGTGAGACAATTACTTGTATTTACAAGTTCGATTCCAAAGCAACTAAATAAAAGATATTTAATAAGCAATAACGACGATCGGCAATGGAAATCTCTCGTCGGAGTGGGGAGAAGTGAGGATTTATAATATTTATTCGATGTTTTCTTTTGAACATTACCTGCGCGTAATTCTGCATTTATCCTTAGGCACAATATTGTTTTGGGTAAATCATCTATTTGGTATACCACTTATTCTAATATTTTTGTTTTGACCACTCAATTATATTTTTAAGTAAAATCATATTAATGTTTTGGTTAATTTTGATAATTAACTTAACCAAGATGATAATATTTTAATAAATTACATTTAATCTTCAATATTTAAAATCACATATTATCGTTTAAATATGTTTAAATTCAAAAATTAGATGTCAAACATTGATTTTATACTATATAAGTTCTTTATACATACTTATGGAATTTGATTTTAAATAATTATATGCATGAGCTTTTATTTTAGTTTCATTTTTATAATTTTTTCATTATCAATATATAGGGATAGATCGAGACAGTAACACTCTTGAAAATTATAAATTATTATATTTTTTTAATTTTTTTATATTTTATATTGATAATTTATTTTGCTCCTATAATTATATAAATTCGTTTGTAACATAAAATTATACGTCGCGTCGATTCACATGATACCATTTTAAATTTACTTATTATATACATGTATAACTACATTTACCTAACATAAAAATAATTAGATACAATCTATCAAAAAATTAATAATTTGATACAATTTAAATAAATCAAAAAATATATATCACATTGTACATAGGAATAAAGTCCACATGTAATATTAAAATTGAATCTCATAAGTAATTCTAATCACAGAAGTGACACATTCCTCCTAGATTATTCAAATTCGAATAGTATTATTTATTAATATATATAAATTTATTTAAAATAAAATAAAAATATATTATTATAGGATAACATTATAAATAATCAAAATATTATAGTTCAAGTGGATTATTTTAAAAAAAAAATCAACATTACAATCTCTTAAAAATAATTTCAGCAGCTCCTCCATCGAAAGCTTTCATGATTGTTTCTCAAGCTCACGAAGAACGCCCTAATCTTTGAACAACAATCCGGCCATAAAACTTCCT
Organism: Hibiscus syriacus; assembly: GCF_006381635.1. Taxonomy (NCBI): domain Eukaryota; kingdom Viridiplantae; phylum Streptophyta; class Magnoliopsida; order Malvales; family Malvaceae; genus Hibiscus; species Hibiscus syriacus. The sequence goes on along the minus strand of NW_024062784.1, from coordinate 760,554 downwards.
TGTCCTGATAAACAACACGAATGCGACCATGAATCCGAGCAACGCGACCGATGCCATGATGAAAAACGAGACCATGAAACACCGAGTGCCGTAGCAAGACTTATCTTCGCCGGTCGCCGCTTTGTCGTAAATATACCCGATTATCCTCACGGAGAAAATGTAAGACCCCATAGGGCTGGCGATGGCGATCGTGTTGAAAATCGTGCCCATATGTCGAACCCCGAAGATCTCAGAGGTGATGGTCGGCATCAACGACCACTGCGAACCATAGCAGATGCCGACCACAATCGAGCCGATGTACAAGTTCCCGGGGAAACCGGAAGCTACGATCAAGTGACCAAACGTCAATGTTGCTAGTGTGATGACCATGAACAACGGCCTAGCCCAACCTTTGTGTAACAAAATGTCTGACAAAAAACCCGCCCCGAACCGACCGAGGAAGTTCCATATGCTCCACAAAGCAACCAAAGAAGATCTCTCTACGGTCGAGTAGCCGAGAGATTCACCAATTTGACTAATGTTGTTTATCGTGGCCAAACCCGAACCCATTCCGCATATCATAGCGATGAACAACAACCAAAAGTCCGCGGTAAGCATAGCTCTCGATAGATCAAAAACTTTATCATCTTGATCATCCGATAAGTTCGCATCCGAAGACAAAGCAACCGACTTAGCTTGGTCCGGTTCGCCGCAGATCTCATGGTACTCCCCTTGTTCTTGTACTCCATCGTATTCGGTCACCGGCATTGGCTTCGGATCGTACATTAAACAACTCGTTTCGAGAGAAGGCCGTCCTGAATCCCAGTGGGCTTTGAACGCGATTCCGAAAGGCGAGGCGAGTAGAGCCATTAGGACCACGAAGGCAACAATCTGAGCCCTTGCCGGTAAAACGAAGACGTTTTGTAATATTATGATGACCATGAGATACGCAGCGACGATCAGAGCAATGTAAGAGAAGCCATTCATGTGTTTCTTTTCGGAAACCGAGGTGGTTCCATGGATTTTGACGAAAGGCATGAGCAAAAAGGAGACTAGAGTTGGAGTGATGGCGAGGATCAAAATGAAAGTGGTCGGATCACCTTGGCATATGGTGTTGTACGCTTGAATCAATACTGCTCCACTTAAACCCAGAAAGCCCTGACATCAAACCTCAAATTATGAGTCCATATATACTTTTTGTTTACGAAGATAAAGACTAAATTGAATACTAATGAAGATTTGAGTTAAAACTATGAAACTTAAGGAGCTAAAGAACTAGCAGTGTAATTTCACCATTTTTAAAGGAAAAATTTGGGTCCGTTTTACTGTTTAAACTTTTAATTTTTTTCTAAATCATCGCTAACATTTAGTTTTCATTTCATTTTAGTACCCGTCATCAATACTCAATACGTTTAATACCTAAACTATCAGTTTTGGTCCATTCTAGTACCAAAAATTTCGATTTTCTCAAAACTTAAAGTTATATTTTGAACGGGGAACTAAAATGAAATAAAATTTTAAATTTTAACGACAGATACTAAAATGAAACAAAAAATAAACTTTATATATGCTTTTAAAAAAATGAAAGATTAAATATTAAAACGAACAAAAATTGATAGTTTATGTATTAAATGCGTAGTTTACCCAACTGTGTTCATGAACATTAAACGAACATGTCATGCACATATAAACGAATATGTTCGCAAATAATAAATAAACGAGCACCTTTAAAATTAATTAAACGAACTTAAACACGATATTAAAAATTTAAATGAACATGAACCAAATATGAATACCTTAAAAATAAATAAACGAACATAAAACACAATTTTATTTGCTCAAACTCGATTCATTCACTCTTATAAACCTTTAAATAAAACTAAAATTATACTAAAATTATTTTATCAATGAATAAAATTAAATTCAGAATTTTACTTTAAGAATATTAGAGTCTTTTTCTCTCTATCCAACTTGCCTAACTAATATAATCTAAAGTTTTTCCTATACAGTAAATTGATTGGTGCTGATAGAGCCACATCCACTTGACGTAGATATTACTCAAATATTTTTATTCCGTGAACTAACTTCCTTCCTACATTTATTGGCCAGCATTTTTTAGGCTTATTATATGAATTAGTACTTCAAGTTGACAACATTTTAAAATTAATATTTAAATTTTAAAATCTTTTTTTAATAATCTTGAGTAATTATTTGGTTAATAAAAAGTTTAGGTCAAACGTGGCTTCCCAGTCCAATATTAAGGTATATTTAAGACTCAATTGAAATTCACATAGAAATTTATAGATTACCTACTACGAGTGACGGTGGTAGGATTCGAATTTCACATTACAAGTTTAAATTCCTGAATCTCAATCGCTTGTATCAATACTCGTTGGCATCTTGAATAAGTATAAGATAATACATGTTCAAAGATAAATTTTCAATCACTTAAGACATTATTTATACCATGATATTTCTAATGTTTAAACTCGAAACTTGAAAAAATAACAATAATTTTTTTATCATAATATCGATTATACATTTGTTGGGAAAAGCAAATAATTTGTAGGATAAATTTATATAATATTTTTTTATTTGTTCTTATTTAAGAATTCAAAATATCTTTATCTATTAAAGAGTTAATATTTAATTAAATTATGAAAACCAAATAATAATAATAAAGCAAAAAAGAAAAAGGAAAGATCCATGGCTATTATTGTACCTTCATGATCCCCACAATGGTCCCACTGAAGTATTGAAAATTTTCCACGCCACTAACCACGTTCGCCGTATTGAAAAACGTTTGCGCATGGGCCGCCAGAAGCATGAACAAGCACATCACCGGCACCGGCGGCTGGCCGATCAACCCCACCACGGATGCCCATATGAAAATATACCCAACGAAGCACTGGACTGCGCCGGCCACGTGGACTACCCAAGGGCCACTAAGGAGCCCGCTACGGCGAGCGGTGACGGCGGAGTAAAGTAAGCCAGAGAGGATCCCGACGTTGGCGCCTATGTCTTTGAAGACTGAAACGGTGTCGAGAGTGGATTGGTCGTAGGATTGTGATGATTTGAGGATGGAAGAGTAGATGCCGAAGGTGTAGGATGCGCCGCCGGTGCATTGGATCCATATACTCGCCGCCGTGGATATCCATTTGGTGTGGAGGAAACTCTCCATGAGTGGAAGAATTAAAAAGAGAAAAACAAAGAACTTGGAATCTTGTTTTTGGCCAACTTTTTTGGAGATTAGCGTCCGGTAATAATAGCAAATAGAAAGATCAAAGATTTGGTGCGATACGTAAGAGAGAAAAATTCTTCAAAAAGGCATCACAAGTATATTTATCTTTTAAAAAATCAACGGCTCGTATTATTATTTTTTGACTATAACTCTCTAATTCAAAAGAATATTTAAAATGATTGTTTTATCAACGTTTTTTTTCGTAATCGACTGTTGAAGTATTGATGTGTCATTATATGATGTTGGTATAATAGTTCGTGGTGCTGATATAACAATCAAGAGTGGTAAATTAGTATGATGAATTATATAATATATTGGTTAAATTAATAACTCAAATATGACAAATGGATTGACACATCCATAGTAACATCAGTTTCGTGAACTTAAAAGGTTAATTATAAAAAATGTTGGTCAAAAGATCACATTAAATTTATTTTCTAAATTGAAAAATAACATTAAAAAAATAATACAAATATTATATTATTTTTTCAAAAGTATAGAAATTTGTAATGCCTTTTTAGTTTTGTTATTAGTTAGAGGTTGGGCTTTATGAATATTTTATAAAGATAAATTGTTTTGGACTACTATGTTTAAGGTTATTAAATTATGTTTAAATATTTTTTAACTATTAAACGTTGTAATATTATAAATAATAAACAAATTCATTATATGTTATAAAATGGTTATAATAATTTCATAAAACTATCTTTAAATTTATATAGAAATATTATTATTATTATTATTATTATTATATATTTTATGATAATTTTATAATATAATAATTATTTTATAAATTTTAAAATTTTAATAATTAAAATGTGCCTCTACAATACCTAATCTGGATTAGTCGATTAATAGATCGGATAATAGTGATTAATTCAAAAAAAAATATTTGAATACAAATCAATAAATTTTGATATATTTTATTTAATAATTAATTGTGATGATAGTTTTTTTTTTTCTTCCTTTTCTAGCGGTGGGGAGGAAGTCCTATTTCATGTTAAATACGAAGCACATGTTCACATGAGCAACTCAAAATATCCACCGAATGATTATGACTACAAGTCGACTTCTGGGATGCAAATATTCATAATATATAATGCACTTGTATAGTATATACACTAGAAATGATCGTCCAACTCAGTTTGTAGAGTACACGGTTTTTAACCTTAAGATCGTGGGGTCAAGTCCCACGGAGGGCATTTCATAATTCGGAAGTCTCACACGGAAGCTGCTTACACCTGACTTTGGGGGCAGCCCACTATCATACCTCTCCCTTACTCCATTACATATAGGAATAAGGGTCAGCTAATTTTTGTATAGTATATACACTAGTACCAAAATTATTAAAATCACAAGTATAATTAAAATAAAACCTACTTGTTATATGGGTAAAGTGCACAAACAGTCCCCCGATTATATGATACTCCTTTATTAAGTCATTCAACTATCAAAAGTTATAAAATAATCCTCTTATTTTGTTGAGTCCCTTGACTATTAAAAGTTACAAAATTGCCATCCGACTATTCATTATGTTCCAAACTCGTTGTTATTTGTTAAAAATTTGACGGTTTTCTGAGCTGAACGTTAACCTGTTAACTGTGGTATGATAAAATCTGATCACATAATCTCAGACGACTATCTTACCTCAGTCATCATGTTAACATCCAACTTATACAACCGCCAATTTTTTAATGGAAATGACGAGTTTGGAATATAATGAATAGTCATGTGACCATTTTGTAACTTTTAACATTTAAGGGACTTAATAAAGCAAAATCCAATAGTTAGAGAACAATTTTATAACTTTTAATAGTAGAGAGACTTAATAAAGTAATACTCTATAATTGAGGGACCATTTGTGTACTTTACCCTTGTTATATTGACTTTTAATAAAGTTTATGATTTTGTATTTGTTAACGGTGTTTTAATGTATGCACACATTTTATTAAATCAAAATTAAGTACTTAAAGAAAGAGTTTTGTCGTTAGGTAAAGTTTTTAATCTTGAGGTCGTGGGATCGAGCCCCATGGAGGGCATTTCATAATTCGAAGGTCTCCTACGGAAGTTGCTCTCAATCTAGTGTTGGGAGCAGCCTACTATCTTAACTCCCCCTTATCCCATTACATATGGGAACAATGGACAACCATTTTTTAAAGTTTAAAAAAAAATAAATGAGTCGAAATCAACTAAAAATTTTAAGGTAAAGTATACAAATGGCCATTCGACTATAGGTTATTACTTTATTGAGTCCCTCGATTATTAAAAGTTACAAAATGATCATTTGACTATTCATTGCGTTTTAAACTCATCATTTATCGTTAAAAACTTGTAACAATTTGAGTTGTATGTTAACCTACTGACTATAATATAATAGTTATTTGAGATTCTGATATCATATTATATCATATATTAGTCAACATGTTAACGTCAAATTCAAATTGTCATCATTTTTTTAACGGAAAAAATGAGTTTGGAACATAATGAATAGTTGAGTGATCATTTTGTAACTTTTAATAGTCAGAGAACTTAAAAGAGAAACATCTTATAGTCAGGGTACTATTTTCTAACTTTTAATAGTTCTCTAACTCAATAAAATAACACCCAATACTCAGGGGACCCTTTATGTAATTTACCCAAAGTTTTATTTATAAGAAAAAAATAGTAAAAATTCTAATCAATCTCGTTCAGCTATCATATTTATGTAAAACACGTAACAAGTAAATGGCATATCTATAAATAAAAGAAGAAAATACATGGACTATATTTTTTTATAACCACATGCTTCTAAACGATTACTCCTGATCGGGTATTGTAAAGGCAAATATGACATCTCTAATATAATTTGTTTTATTCACAATCGTCAAGATTCAAATAACGGACTTTACTTAAAATATAAAATATCTCGTTCCACTAGACTAATCAATTGTTAGTTTTGTTCAATTGTATTTGTAATACCAACTCTCATTTTTAGAGAAAATTCAATAAAATACTACGAAAATTCAATATCTATATCCAATAGAATAATGTTTTATATGATATAATTTCTTACCAAAAAATATAGACAGTATAATATTTTATTATTAAATATATATCAATTCGCTTCAATATTATATAATTTAAGTAATAAATAATTTTATATTTAATATAGTACTAATGATAATTGTTTAGTTTACGGTTCGAGGAAAAGAATATGTGGTTGCGGATCTATTAAGGGTTTAGAATGGTTATGTATCAATTTGAAATATGACTTTTTTTTTATAAATCTTATATAAAAATTTTATGTGATTAATATATAGGGTAAATTACGTATTTAATACTTAAAATATCAATTTTGGTTTGTTTTAGCACTTAATCTTTCAATTTTTTTAAAACCATATAGTTTTTATTTCATTTTAATATCCATCATTGAAATTTTAACGTGTTTAATACCTAAATTATTAGTTTTTGTCCCTTTTAATACTTAAACTTCCAATTTTTAAAAAAATTAAAGTTAAATTTTAAACGATATATTAAAATAAAATAAAAATTAAACTTTAAAAAAATCTAAAAATTTAAGTACTAAAATAAACTAAAAACAATAATTTAAATATTAAACACTAAATTTATCTATGTGTACATCCTAAAAGTATTCTATAATACATATGTGTGTTGTGTACATCCGTTAGTCTCCATTGGCACATTGTAAGAACATCGGCGCAGCCACCAATTACCCGATCATCAAAAATCAGTTTATAATGCCAGAAATAAGGAAATAAACTGGACACGACACTGCATGACAGGACAGACTTCATAATAGAAAACATACCACGACAGTTTTGTCATCATACATAATCCAACTTAATGATCATGACTATTGGCAATGTTGCCCGTAATAGCAAACCTGAGAATATAAAATCAAACCCTCTCCAGAGTTTTAGACCGCCTAAGTTAAAGTTAAGGAAAGACGTGATAAAAAATATTTAATATTTTCTACTTGAAAATTTTGTTTATAACATTTTCGATTGTAAATCGAAAATATTAAAAAAATTAACATTTTAAGTTACGTCAAACCAAAAATATTATGATTTTTATAACATTTTAACTCACGTCCATTTCCTATCGTCCTTTAACCTTAAATTAAACCGCCGTATAAGAACCATCCGATTCTCTCTTCATCATCTTCCTCAGCTTGCAGTTATCTTAATACCACCTTCCCGGGGGGCACCATCAACACATCTACCTTGCTCTTCCACAAGTTTCGTTTCAAACGAAAAATGAATGATTAATTAATGTTAAAGACTTGTTTAATAAATACTAAAAACTAAAGCTTTAGTTTAATATTTGAGTGTAAAATGACTATTAATAAGTTATTTCAATGCAATAAAATACATGAAATTGATTTCCAAATGGATAGAACAATTTAGATCATGTACATAAAACTTCTCAGCCAAAAGTTTTTGCCATTAACCATTAAATATATCCTGCTGCTCAATCGCCAATCCGAAGCATTCGGGTCCAATGTCAGGTTCGGGTTTTCCATCAAAAAGCTCATCTAAACTGCAACAAAATGAAGAAGCTGGCATCAGCTCCTTATTTAACTATAGTAAAGGCAGCTAATAATATATAAAAAAACCTCTTCTACTTCCTGCAACAAAACTCCGTCGTGCTCCGGCCCGATGGACCGCAAACTACAGCAGATGCATCCGCTCTACGTATGATTGAAGTAACCATCGGTTAAGAGGCTCTCCACACCCTACGAAACACCCGGAGTTGCCATTCTCGGTGAAGAACGGGAAGCTAAAAATGTTAAGAAGATCTTGAACGGATTGTCGCACGAGTGATGATCCGGTAACCCTGCTCCGCCTGCCCCATCCAGTCACTATATCGATCCTGCTGGGAGTGACTCCTGAGACCAGCATTTGTTGGCGAAACCAGGCAAGTGTCCTAGACAATGCTGTTACAGCAGTACCGTCCGACATCACATGCAGGTTGATCAGCCAATAACATGAGCTTTTCTCTCTAACAGCATCGGGATATACGTTCTTCTCCATGGCTACCTCCCAAACAGACCCGGCCTCCTCCTTTAGCCCCGATTTGTGAAGAAAATCCACAACGGCATCCACCAGCCCCCTCTTGCTCTCTCTATCCTCACTGTGCATCATATCCAAGAACTTGTCCACATGATCCCACACATTTCGACCGTCAGGTCCTGCTGAAGGCATACTTAGCAGAAACATATGTGCAGGATGACCTGTAACAGACAAGAGCTGGCAACAAGTCCCCATATCATATGGTGACCCGGCTTCTGTACAATAACTCAGTAGCAAGGTATAAGTTTGCAAAGAAGGATTTAAACCCAAATCAAGCATGCTTTGCAGCAAGTTATAAGCATCCGACAACCTGTGTACCCTAAGGAACGCACTGAGCAAAGAATTGTAAGTAGGAACATTCGGGAGCAGCCCTGCTTGTAGCATGGCCTGATACCATTGCCAAGCCTTCTCGATATTACCAGCCTTACCCCACATGTCAACCAGCAGGCCGTAAACAGGTTCATCAGGCACCCAGTTTTTCCTTTTCATCACACCGAAAATTGCTTCTGCTTCATCCAGATATCCACAGTGTCCAAGCACCTCCATTACTATGCTGTATGTGACCTTGTCGGGTTCAAACCCAGCATTCTGCATATCACGGTAAAGTTTTAACGCACTGTCATAGTTCCTTGCCTTTGCATGCAAAGCGATAATGATGTTGTAGGTGACTAGATTAGGAACACAACCTTGATCGACCATCTCATAAAACAGCCTGTCGGCAGCAGGCAAGTGCCCAGCCTTTCCAAGACAGTTGATTATCACACTATAAGTGAATGTATCAGGAGAAAGGCCAAATGCTTGCATTCTTTGGTACAAGTCCATGGCAACATCAAGAAACCCAGCTTTGGCATGGATATCGATAAGAGTACAATATGTGACACGATCAGGTTCACAACCTATTTCCTGCATTTGATTGAACACATTGATAGCTTCTTTTAAGTAGTTTGCACGTCCATAACTATGAATAAGACGATTGTATGTCACAACATTTGGCCGACAGTCATCCTTCACCATCTGGTCGAGCAATCTATTTATAGCCCCAAATTGCCTCGCGCGACCGAGGATACCCACCATGGTGGTGTATGTATGACCGTCGTGCTTGAATCCAGCCTTGTTTTTCAGCCAATAGAAAAAGCCGAGAGCAACTAAAGGATCTGGTATCTGCTTTAGAACTTGGTTAGCTTGATATGCATCCATTGAAAAGTTGAGATTTTCAAGAGCCTGCTCGGCAGCAGGGCCCCACTTCAGCTGTTGCAATATCTGGGATACAGCTTCCACCGAGTGCCCAGTGCCTCCTAGTGATCTGCTCATAGAAACTTCAGTTGCCATTTTCATGTCTCTAAAGGATTTCCTGAAGCCATCCATGCCGGAATCTGAAACCTTTGCACTTGAAGGTATTTCATTGAAATTAAAATTTGACATGAAACGATGAGATTGAGCTTTCACTCTCTGTGGTATAGGCTTCCTCCTATCATAAGTATTTGCAGAACTACTATATGTTTTTGATGAATCCACAAATTCGGCATTCGAAACTCGCTTGTAACCTTTGACAAAATTGGATTTGTTAACTCTATCTTTTGTACCATGGTAGCTAACTGTTTGTTTTTTCCCAGATGCTACTTCAGATGACTGTTTTGGGTTGACTTTGGCAGAGTTCTCTCTTTTGACAGGCTTGAAAGCTGGAGATTTTATATTTGGAAGGGTCCTTGTCGATTCAACCACATATTGTCTAGGTAAGCTTAATATTCCACCCCCATCAGACAAAGGAAGCTTATAATTCATCAAATCGGACAAGAATGACACAGCTTCGATGCCTGCTTTAACAAACTGGTCAGAAATGGTAGCTGTTGCACGTTCATCATGTTGAACGGCATTAGTGCTGCTAGCAGAATTTACAATGTTAGATCTGGGCAAAGGAATAGGATGAGAGACAAACTGTGTTGCTCTCTCGGCTTCATGAGAATCTACAGCTTGGGATGCAGGCCCCAACTTCAGAGCTCCCATAGCCGAGGGTTTCGACAAAGCTTCATTTCTTATGTTCTGACTTCTTGAAACATAGGTCTCATCTTCGGGGCACGTGCACGAATTTCCATCTGCAGCAGTACCTCTTGAGCCACTAAACAGAAATGATCTTGCACCATTGGACAGGTTACCAATATGCTTTGCTCGTAACATGATCTGCACAGACCAGAAGATTTTTCAAGGAAGAGAAATAGTTTAACCCCCATATATCAACCAATAAGAAAAGCATCGATTATACAAAGGCACGACACTAAACCGAACCAAAGGCAAAGAGGGTAATCTACATCCTTTCAACAAAAGGAAGAGTGTTACATGCTACTAAATGTCAACTAAATCCAGCAAAGCCCTTCGATGTCCTCACTCACATCCGGAAAAGCAAAAGAACAGGTTGTACATCATAGAAAATAAGATGTGGCTTCATCTAAATTTTGCACCAAATAAGAATCACACTCGAAATTATATCACAAAATAAACAAACAGCTTGTTGTTTATAAGAGGTTTTCCATAAATAGTATGTTACTGAAAGATGTTTCAGCTATAACCCTCTTCATCAATTACAAATGAGAGCAGTCCATGAGCCTACAACACTTTGCCCACCAATATCAACCATTCTGGGCACCTTATCTACGCTCTGCAACTGTAGATGAATAGTTTTCCGGAACGAGAAAGAACCGATCCCAGAGGAGACATTCAAACGCTTATAATGCAACGGAGAAACAAAAATAGCTGAAAAGAATGACAATTGTATCATGCAAAAAGTGATTCCTTTTTTTTCCCTGCCAAAAGAAATTATCCATTCTTTTCTATCCACTAATTTCCATACTAACAGTTCAAAGTCCACTGAAAACCAAACATACAGTGCTCTATGTTTTCGATCTCCGAAAGCTCTGAAAATGATAAAATTTCTAGAACTAGATCTCCAAATTACATAATTTGGCAGTCCTTCCCCCTCTAAATTCTCCATGAACCTTAGTATCAAACAAAGGAAAACTGAATCAATCAAGTACTGCAAATAACTTCAAATAACACCAAGTTCTCTCTTTTACACAGCAGATCAATGAAAACAACAAAACAACAGCCAAGCAAACCACCATTCTTATCGCTAGAGCTTTCCTTGCCTTTGACTTATCTCCTAGTGCTTCTAAAAATCTAACCACCGTACTTTTTCTTCTTTGTCGCCGTTAAAACACACTTTAAACCCAAAAGACAATGACCACGACATAAGAAAAAAAAAGAAAATCATACAAAGAACATGCAATTTCCTATACATCTGAGAATGAACCAACGAAACATATGTGCTCAATCGTCGAATAAAGGGAGAAAAGAAGAACCCATTAGTCTTAAAACCATATAGAAGCAAAAGAGCTGAAACCCAGAAAATAATAAGATCAATATAATGCAAAAAAAAAAAAACAAAGATCATAGTTTTATGAGAAGAAAAATACCTGAGAATGGAGTTGAAAATTCTGAGTTTGTTTCAGAGGGAACTAAAGGGGAAGCCTTTGTTGAAAAAAAAAATGGTGGAAGAGAAATAGAGGCTGCTCTCTTCTTCCCTTTCTCTATGTTGTCAACCCTCTATTTGTTCCCCCCCCCCAAGTAAATTGGGAGTGGCTGTGACGGTAGTTGTTCTCACAGCTCGTCTTTTGTCTTGTAAATTTCACACTTTTTTCTTTATTTTTTTATATGTTAAAACTATAGAAAATGAATAATCTATTTATTAGAGTATAATTAAATAATAACTTTCATAATTAATTGGTATATTTATTTATTTTGTGTGAAAAAAAAATATTTTGCTTTAGGGTGTAAATATATGAAAATAAAAGGAGACAACAAAGCAACTATGGAGACTTGTGGATGTGAGGTTATCTTACAAGACAAATTAGACTCATTACATTTATACTTTAATTGTCATAAATTTTATACCAAAATTTATGGTAATTATTTTAATAATAATATTCTTTATTTTTTTTCATAATTTATTTAAATTATTGTCTTAATAGTATAATATATTTAAATAAATTTAAACTATAAGTTTAGGAATCCAAAAGATGTCCATATATTCTTCAGTAACAAATATTAAATTATTAACATAATATAAAATTGATCAAGGAGATGTTAGGATGCTCATAAAAATTTTAAATTTTCAAATAATTTTAATATTTTATGTATTAGTTTAATTTTGCATACTTTGAAATCTAAAATTTATAATTTATACTCTTTAAATTTTTAGAGTTAATTATAGTATATGTCTCCAAACTACTACTCTCATTTTAAATTGATCCTTAAACTTTTGAAAATTCTAATTTCACTCTCAAACTATGATACTCAGTCTGAAGTAGTCTTTAAACTTTCGAACATTCCAATTTCATACTCAGACTATGTAAGTATGTAACTAATTTTAAATCTTCAAAATTCATCTCGAATTCATCCAAATATGTAACTAATTTTAACCATAAGTTAACCTAAACTTTATTTTTTTCAAACATATAATAATATAAATTGACCTAACGATTTTATTAACATGGAATGTGATTAGTATATACATATAATTTGGGGTAAAATTGAAATGTTGAAAATATTTGGAGACCAATTTAGAATGAAGGATATAGTTTGGGGATGAGACTCAAATGCTCAAAAGTTTGAGTACCAATTTAGAATGATAGTCATAGTTTAATTATGAAATTGGAATATTTAAAAATTTAGGGACCAATTTAAAATAATAACCATAGTCTGGGGATGCATGATACAATCAACTCAAATTTTTAATATAAACTTTAAAATCTCTAATTTAATTCATAAGCTTTTATCAAATATTTTTATATTCAATAATCATATATGTCTAAATTATATTTAAAGTTGAACAATATTAAAGTCCTAACTAAGGGTGTAAACGAGCCGAGTTGAGCTCGACTCGAAAACTTTGAAATGAAGCTCGACTCGGCTCGAAAACTCGCGAGCTTAAGATTTTCAAGCTCGACTCGAACTCGAAATCCTAAATTGAAGCTCGTGATCAGCTCGAAAAGGCTCGAAATGAAAAAAAAAAAATCTTAAACTTAACTCGATTAAAGCCTCAAACTCGAACATGAACTTTAAATACAAAAAATCTTACTATATTTTAAAAAAAAAAATCAATACATAAATATTAATATTATTAATAATTTATTTCTAAAAAAATAAAATCTTAATATATTATATTTTCGAGCTACTCATGAGCTTTTCGAGCCGAATATCGAATAGCTCGTTTCGGCACGTTAAGAACTCGAGTTGAGCTCGAACTCGAGTCCATTCGATCCGAGTATTTATCAATCCTTGATCGAATCAATCTAAAGTAACTCACGATCTGTCTCATCTCATTTACAGCGCCTAATCCTAACAAAGTTGTTCACGTTTTTCAATTCAATTAGTTTATTTTGTCTAAAAGACTCATTCAACGTAAACATATATAATATTTTTATTGAACCAGTCGCCCACGGTTGGCCAAGAAATCTCATTTATAATTATTTAATATAAATTCCTATCAACATCGGTACAGTGTATAGAAGATTCTCTTCATCAACGGTGGTGGATCCATCAGAGATTCGAAAGTAGTTGGCACGAATTCGTAAATTTGATTTTTTTTAGATAATTACATAGTTTAGTAATATGTTGATTTTAAAAATTTAATTATACTTATTTTTTATAAAAATTATATATATGTATCCACGCTAACAATTATTTATTGAGGCCCATAACAAAAAATAAAAGAGAGTTTAAATCGATTGACCTTTTCTTGTACTCTACAAATAAATAGTTGTAGTGTTAAATGTTTCTTGGAGCACAAGCAGGATTTCAGAGTTCGTAAATGCTATACTTTTGTTAATTGCCGGTACAACTCGCATAGCCTACTCGCTGCGTTCATTAGCCACGTGTTTCACAGGCTATAATTACTTTACAAATTAACCTAAAAAATAGTTAACTACATCACGCGTTCCCATTCTACCACCCTCGTTTTAAAATTATCTCTAAACTTTTAAATATTTTATTTTTATATTAAAATTATGACTATTGTTTTAAATCAGTCCTCAAACTTTTAACACTTCATTTTCATCCCTAAACTATGATATTCATTTTAAATTAGTCCCTTAACTTTTTAAACACCTCAATTTAATCTTAAATTATACGTATATACTAATCACATCCTTTGTTAATAAAATCATTTGACTAAGTTATATTATTACATTTTTCAAAAAATAAAATAAAATTTAGGTTAAACTATTGTTGAAATTGATTACATATTTGGATGAATTTGAGGATAAAATTGAAAGATTCAAAGGTTTAAGGACTAATTTAAAATAATATTCATAGTTTAAGGATAAAATTAAAATTTTCAAAAGTTTAAGAACTAATTTAGAATAAAAATCATAATTTTGAGATGAAACTAAAATATTTAAAAATTTAAAAATTAATTTAAAATAAAAGTCATAATTTAAAAGCATATAATGTAATTAATTCTAAAAAATAAGCACCGTATCTCTGAGAAATATGGACAACACAACCCATATATCTTGTATTGCTTAAAAACTTATTTGTGGCTCATTCATAAGTTCGTTTATCAATTCATTTATAAATTCGTTTGTTCTATTTTTTTCTTCTTATTTTTATATTTCTTTGATTCATTATTGATTTATTTTTCATTTTTATATTTTAAATATTAATGAAAGTGAAGATTAAATTGAACACAAAATAAATTTTGAATTTCACTGTTAGTATGTATTTCGTCCAAGAAATTCTCATCTTTTTTCAATCCAATCGTTCGATGTAAGTTGTCAACAGAGACGGACGCAATATTTTATGTTAGGGTGTAAACTTGAAGTCATAAATAAATTATTTACATACGACACGTGAAGTTGATTTCGAATTATTATATGATATTAACATATTTTTTGAGTATCCAATGAGTATCTTTAGTGATAAAGATAATATTGTTCTTTTTAGACGACTTGTGTTTGAGCAATCGTATTTTATAAATTAACAATCAATATTATTCTTTTTTCTCCCCTTTTAACACTAGGCTTTTAGCAATTAAATATATTCATAAATATTTACCCCCACAAAATAATAAAATCAATATTATTATATTTTCATAGTTCCTCATAGTTTCGGCTATAGATAATTACTTGAGGTCATGTCCTTCTTTTAGATCTCATAGGTCGTATAGGGGGTGGGCTCGACAGAGTGGTGTCAAGGAGACTAGACTTAGAGTTTGTACGTTGAATGTAGGCACATTAAATGCTAGGCTGTTGGAGCTGACCGATGTACTAAGTAATAGAAAATAGATTTTGCATATATTCAAGAGACTAGGTGGAAAGGGGCTCGCGCCAGAGAGTGTAACGGGTACAAGTTGTGGTATTCAGGCGTAGATAACGCTAGAAATGGGGTGGGTATCTTGGTATCCTCTAGGCTCAAGGAAAATGTAGTTGAAGTTTGAAGATACCGTGATAGGATCATGATGATTAAGGTTATTATAGAAGTGGAAGTAGTGAATGTCCTTTCAGTGTACGCCCCACACGTTGGCCTAGGGGAGGGGGAAAACGTTGCTTCTAGGATTCGTTAGATGATGTACTTAGGAGCATTCTGGAGGACCAAAGAGTTTTCATAGGGGAGACTTCAATATCCATATATGTAGTGAAATCAACGGTTATGAAGGTGTTCATGGGGGGTTTCGGTTTTGGTAGTAGGAACGAAGATGGGTGAAATCGACGGGTATGACGGTGTTCATGGGGGAGACTTCTTTGGCTTATTTAATAACGGTGCCTCTCCCTGTAGAGATAGTAACGTTGATAGGTCAGTCGACCATCATACTACGACCAATGACTGTCCTACAAGTAGGATTGAGATTGAGGAAGTCAAAATGGCCCTTAGAAAGATGGGGAGGGACAAAGCTGTCAGTCCATATCAAATTCCTATCTCTGTGTGGTTGACCTTAGGAGAAGAGGGAGTTAAGTGGTCGACCAATATCTTTAATATTATTTTAGAGACTGCCAAGATGCCAAAGGAGTGGAGAGAGTCGATGGTGATACCAATCTATAAGAATAAAGAAGATCCCCAACGTTGTGGTAACTGCAAAGGTATTAAACTACTCAGTCATACCATGAAGCTATGGGAAAGGGTGATAGAGGCTAGATTGAGACATGTTACTAGGGTTTCGAAAAACCAATTTGGCTTTATGCCAGGCAGGTCTACTACGGAGGCGATTTATCTACTTCGACGGCTTATGGAGAAATATAGGGGAAAAAATAGAGATCTTCACATGGCGTTCATTGACCTTTAGAAAACGTATGATAGCGTACCCCGTGATATGATCTGGAAGACCTTGGAAACGAGATGAATCCAAACTGCTTATATCCGGGCGATTCGTGATATGTACTGTAGATCTACTATATACGTCAGGATTACAGTTGGCGACATCGAGGCATTCCCGGTGGAAATCGAACTCCACCAGGGGTCGGCTCTTAGCCCTTACATCTTCGCCTTGATTATGGACGACATCAGTGGGAACCAAAACGATGAAGATGTAGAAGTTTGCATAAAATGACACGTTCTCCCCTCAAATGATTGTTTCAAGTACCTAGGGTCTATGATACATAAAGATGGGGTGTAGACGATGACGTTATACACCGTATAAAGGCAGGATGGCTAAAGTGGAGGGCTACTACTGGAGTTTTGTGTGACAAGAAGGTGCCTCTAAAACTTAAGGGAAAATTTTATAGCATGTCAATAAGAATAGCGCTGCTGTATGGATCATAATGTTGGGCAATCAAGAAGGATCACGTAAGGAGGATAGAGGCCGCATAAATGAGAATGCTTCGATGGGTCTGCGGTAGGACTCTGTGGGACATGACACCAAACTCTGCAATTAGGATGTCCTTGGGGTTGGTGTCTGTATCCGAAAAAATGAGGGAGGAAAGACTATGGTGGTTTGGGCATGTCCTTAGGCGATAACCGTCGGATGAGGTCAGGAGGGTAGAGTCGATTACAGCCGACGGTGCCAGAAAGAGAGGACGACCAATGAGGAAATGGGTAGACTGCTTGAGATCTGATTTGAAGGATTTAGCCCTTACCGAGGACATGACCTTTGACAGGATAGTATGGAGACTTAATACCATGGTAGCCGAGTAGTGTGGGCCACAACCATAGGATGTAGCATATCTGTCTTCTTTTTTAATGCATTTGTAGTAATTTTCATGACTTCTACTTTTTATATGGTTATGTCATTGTAATCTATGAAGGCTTTGAACTAGGGTAGCGGAGTAGTGTTGCCTTAGTTTAGATTTTAACCCATTTGACTTTATACCTTCTCGTAGCTTGCTATCGCTGACTACTATGTATCATTCTCTTCATGTTTCTTCTTTTTAAATTTAGTTGGGACTTACGTTTTCTGTCTATATGCAGAGATTTTTACGCAGGGATTTGTTTGCAGGGATTACTTCATATTATAGATGCGCATATGAAGACTGCATATGAAGTTTGTTCAACTATGTATTTATTTATTTATTTATTTATACATGCATTGTATTTTATATTTATTTTTAATTATTTGACTGCCGGAAGTCTTCTACGAAAGCTGCTCTCTAACTGTCGTTGAGGGCAGCCTACTACCCTACCTCCTCTTTACCTCATTGTATATGAAAATAGGATTTTGTTGTTGTGTTTGAGCAATCGTGTCTGCATGATGTATGTTGTTAGTGACTAATAAATATCTTAAATAGATAATATCGTATAATCATTTCATATCATAACAAAATATTTATGTTGGTTGAAGTTTAATTTTATTTGAAATATAAATTTAAATTTTTCCATATTTTATTATATTTGTAAATTTAAACATATTTTAAGCTTGTGTGTAATTTTCTTATAGAATTATTATTCTGCTTTAATTTAAAACATCAATTATAATGCACCATGACGTTGAGTAATGTAAAAGGGCAGTGAAAAAGGGTATTTTTCCTTTTTTTCCCAACATAATGATGGAAGTCATCTCTGTCATTTTGTCTTTATTTTTTGGGGTTTACTGATTATTCATGACGGACTATAAAGTGTCTCCCCGCATTTAAGGGAACTCTGGAGAGAATCTAAAGAAAGATAATTTAATTTGAAGATATAAAAATATGATCGAAAATATTATAAAAATTATAATACTTTAAGTTGGGTGTAACTTAAAATGTTATATTTTTTTAACATTTTTCAATTGAAAAATTTATTTGAAATATTTTCAGTTGACAACCGAAAATCTTACTTTCTATATAATATTTTTCTGTTCAAAAAATATATTAAAAAATTAATATTTTAGGCTGTGCTCAACTGAAAATGTTATAATTTTTATAACATTTTCGGTCGTAACCATTTCTAGTCGTTCTTTAACCTTAGTTTAAGCTGTCGTAAGGTATAACTACCCGAGATGCTTGATCGTTGGTTTGTGAGATTGAACTTAATAATATATAATAATGTATTCATTCATTTTGTCAATAACTAGTTGCTCTAATGAAATTTTATCAAATTCTTTAAATAAGGTTTCATTCATTACTTTATGAGATTAAACTTAATAATATATGATGATGCATTCATCAATTTTACCAACATTATGTTTTATCGATTTCTTAAATTCAGTATTTGTGAATGAAGTAAACTAAATTGGGATAGTTGGCTCGTCTTTGTAATACTCGAATTGAATTAATCGATTAATAAATCATATATCGATAATTATTTCTTAAAATATAATAATTCATAAATATAAAGGTTAAAAATCAAGGTTAAGAAGAATTTGAGGGATATGTTACCATTTTACCGATTCCTAATGCATTAACGAAATAGAGAAACTAAATTTCACATTTACAAAGAATACAAAGACCGGGAGCAGAAACATAACCGGGGTCCTAAAAAGGTAAAATCATATTGAAGTCCCTCAAGAAATTATAAACTTTTATATTAGTAATGGAAAAACTGCATTTTGTCCCTTAAAATGATGAAATTATGTTTTAAATCTAAAATTTATGAAATCAGAAGTTAATACAAGGGTAAAATTACTCTTGGCCCTATTAGATATACCTTTTTTTAATATAAATATATGGTCATTGACGGATACATAAATATTTTTCAGGATGATTACACACATATATTATTCACATAAAATTTTCAAGGTGGACACAACTATTAAAATATATAATTATCTAAAGAAAATTCAGATTTCAGGGTAAGTCCGCTTACTCTGGATCCTTGATGGATCCGCCACTGAATATGGTAAAGTGGAAGGGAGGATCACATTAACTCAACATCAACCTTGCTTGATTTAGGGTAAAATTAAAGTAGAGATAAGGCAAGAAGGAAAGCCTTTAACTTAGGTAACCCACATACATATTTGTCTGAACGTTTGTCAAATTTGATTTGCTTTTTCGTTGGCAAGGTGGTCCAATAATTTGCGTTGACTTTGATGGGTTGGAATCAAGACTTTCAACCTCTTATTTGGTATATGTGGTTAGGGATGAGCATAAAAACCTAAAAAAAATCGACCCGAATTGTGGTGTTTGGACGGATTGATTCACAAATTTAAGAATGATAGTTATTTGAATCGAACCGAACTTTACTTGAACTGTATACACTTCTAGAAGTGGTATTAATTAAGGACGTTGGTTGATTAGGATATTCATTCCTCATCTTGACCACGTCTCCACCTAATTTTTCCACTCCAAATGCCCATGACCGGCCTCCCCCTTGTTTAGTCATATTGTCCCATTCTTGTATTATTTTCAGTCACGGTGAAATTTTAAAATTTTAAAAATATAAGGATTAAAATCGACTAAATTGGAATACACCGACTAATTAATTTGTCTACGTTTAAAACTAATAAGGACCTAAAGAAAATTTTGACCTGAAAATTAAGGAGCTGAGACTTAGTTTACCTAGCTTCACAGCCAAGAGGGCTTATAAAGTAATTAGATATAAAAATTAGGAGGGGTCGATGTTTAATTTATTTGGCTATAAAACTAAGATAACCTAAAAAAAGGTCCTCTAACTATAAACTATTGTTTTATTAAGTCTCTTGATTATTAAAAGTTATAAAATGATACTTCAACTATAGAATGTTGTTTTGTTAAGTCCTTAGACTATTAAAAGTTATAAATTGATCACCTGACTATTTATTATGTTTCAAACTCGTTATTTTTCGTTATAAATTGACGATTGTCTAAGTTAGATGTGAACATGATGACTGAAATATGATAGTCGTTTGAGATTATGTGATTAGATTTTATCATATCACAATGATCATATTAATGCTTAACTCGGAATACTGTCAAATTTTTAACGAAAAAGGACGAGTTGAAACATAATAAATAGTCGGATGACCGTTTTGTAACTTTTAATAGTCGAGAGACTCAACAAAAGCAATAATCTATAGTCATATGACTATTTTGTAACTTTTAATAGTCGATATACTTAATAAAATAATACCCTATAACCCAAACATAATTGGACCTAAAATATTTTAAGACCATGACCCCACACATCATATACATGGCTCCGTCCTTGACCTCTATAATGAATTTATAAATTATTTTATTCAAATTAATCGATTAATAATTTAACTATAGATAATTATATTTTTTTATTAAATTATATAATTTACCAATTAAAGTGAATTGATTTTCACATCTTCGAGAACATTATATTTATTGTGCTAATTAAATGTTTTTATAAAATTAAATCTAAAATTCCAAAATTAATTCATTTTTTTTGTAACAAAATTTTTATGGCTATAAATATTTAAGCAACCAACCCATAATGAAATAAAAATGTAGAATAAAATAAAAATATTGGAGTCGAATATTTTGAACAACTCCTCATAGTAAGTGTAAGTTGCAACCAAACCAAATACTTAAGCATCCTCTAAAAAAAGTTGTATTACCTAATGCCCATTAATATTAATTTAATAATAATAGTTAAGATAACAACAACAACAAAGGCAACGACTACCCTCTTAACCCAATTTGCTTCATTCACAATCGTTATAATTCGAACCTCTGACATTACTTAAGAGATTTAGTACCTCATCCCACTAAACCAACTAGTTGTTGGTGTATACAATTAACTATTATCATATTGCAAATCAGGGATAAATTGCATGAAACAATTTATATCGGTGGCTAAAAAATAGTTATTATTTTTTAAGTATAGAGTTCAAGCACCTACAATTATAATAAGGGTGATAGATCGTTCATTATCGAATAATTAAAAGTATTTAAAATAAATATTATTTTGTAATCGCCTTTATCTTAATAAAAAAGCATAAATAAATTGAGAGAGGTCACACTCTAACAATTTTAAATTTTCATACAATTTTAAACTTGTAATCTTCAAAAAAGAATTGAGGATTTCTTTATAATAAATCATAGTTTTTGATGAAATTAACATGTTCAAAAGTTTACATACTACTTTAGAATAAGTATCATAATTTTGGAGTGTGTGTTACAATGAACTCATTTCCCTTCACACCCCTCACTAATCAAATTAAGAAAATATAATCATATTAAAAAATAAATAATCATTTTTAAGGTAATAAACAAATAATTTTATTTTTCCTTAAAGAAATAAATTTTGTTAACAACAACCAGTTGTTTTAGTGAGATGAGACACTAGGTCCCTTAAGTAATGTTAGGAGTTCGAATCATGACGTTTGCGAATGGAACAAACTGAGTTAGGAGGGTCGTTCTCGATTACGTAGTACCGATCTAGATTAATCGATTGATAGATCGGATCCCTTTTGATTAATTCAAAATAAAAAGAAATCATTTTTGTTAAAAAAAATATATTACTAATAAAATAATAATCATATTCATGCAACGAGGAAATTTTCAAAACCCACCAGATTTTCTCGAGTAACCAGTCACCCCGCGTTTTCTACTTTTCGTTTATTTTCTTTCTTCCTCCGCCGCCCTCCGCCCACCAACCCCGCAACGGCGGCGATTTAGTTTCAGCTATTCTTATAATTCTTTCTGATTATGGGAAATTGTAACGCATGCTTAAGACCGGACGACAGTCCAGAAAGTAAACCGAATCGATCGGACCAGAACCAGAAGGGAAAGAAAAAACACCGGGAAAGGAAAACAAACCCGTTCTCAGACAGAGTCGCCTCGCCGGATCCGATCCGAGTTCTAAAAGATGTGATCCCACTGAGTCACCGAACTCGAATTTTCGACAAGTACGTCCTCGGGCGCGAGCTGGGGCGAGGTGAGTTTGGGATTACTTACCTCTGCTCGGACAGGGAAACGCACGAAGCCCTTGCGTGCAAGTCAATCTCCAAGAAGAAACTCCGGACAGCCGTCGACATCGAAGACGTCCGGCGCGAGGTTGCCATAATGTCGACTCTGCCGGAACACCCGAATATCGTGAAACTGAAAGCGACGTACGAGGACAACGAAAACGTTCATTTGGTTATGGAGCTTTGTGAGGGTGGGGAACTGTTCGACAGGATAGTGGCGAGAGGGCATTACACGGAACGCGCGGCGGCGAACGTAGCGAAGACGATAGCTGAGGTGGTTAAGATGTGCCACGAGAATGGCGTTATGCATAGAGATTTGAAGCCTGAGAATTTTTTGTTTGCTAACAAGAAAGAACACTCGCCTCTAAAAGTGATCGATTTTGGCTTATCCGTGTTCTTTAAGCCTGGTATGTTGATGAATTTATTCATTTCCTTTTTTGAGGTTTTATACGGGTTTTTGATAAATTTTGAATTACAACCCAAAATTTAGATGATTTTTGTGTGGGTTTTTGGTTTTTTTTTCCTGTTTACGACACTTTTTCGAAGAGCAGAATTCTCTCTGGGATTGTTTGATTTGACTGGATTTCGTATTATGCTCGTTAGATGTTTGTTCAACAGCTGATTGTTGAGTTTTTGAACTTTGATTACCTTTATAGTGAGATTTATTCATGGATTTCAGCTTGATTGCAGGATTGATATTTGGAAAATTGGATTAATTTTTCAGGGGAGAAGTTTACCGAGATTATGGGGAGTCCATATTATATGGCCCCTGAAGTTTTGAAACGAGACTATGGACCAGAGGTTGATGTGTGGAGTGCTGGTGTGATCCTTTACATTTTGTTATGTGGGGTTCCTCCCTTTTGGGCAGGTATACCTTTTTTCTTGATTCTGTCCTTTTACATGCTTGTACAGTTCCAAACACTCTCATGAACATGTAGCATTTAAATCTATATATTTTCAGAGACCGAACAGGGCGTTGCTCTTGCGATTTTGAGAGGGGTCATTGATTTTAAGAGGGAACCTTGGTCTCAAGTTTCAGACAGTGCTAAGAGCCTTGTTAGGCAGATGTTAGAACCCGATCCGAAGAAAAGGTTGACTGCTCAACAGGTGCTCGGTAGGTTCTCCGGCAGTTCTTATCGTGTTGAATTTTCCGTTAGTATCAAGGACAGGCAGTTTGCATTTTTAGCTTTTGATAGCATTGGAGGACCCATAGTACTTGCTGCCTGAACATTATGAATTATTGTTAAAGACAGTGAGGTCACGATGATCTTGAAAGTTCAGATCCCTGCCATAATGCATTCAAGCATCGAGCTAACTTTATGCTGTGGAGCGGTCGGGTTTATAGCATTTGGCATCTGATAATGACTTAACATTATTTGCAACTTTGTGTGGTCAAATGCTGAGATGCTTTCTGTCACAGAAATATTTAAGCTTTTAAGACTTCTAATCAGAAGAAACCATTTATTTTAGCATGCAATATATACTTTGATGTTCCTGCAGGATCTTGTTTTCGACGTTTTTAAGTAGCTATGTTGATTTTTTTGCTTTTTGATCTCATCCATCCTTGACCCTTCTTTCGGGCACAGAACATCCCTGGTTGCAAAATGCAAAGAAAGCTCCGAATGTTCCATTGGGAGATATTGTGAGAGCCAGGCTCAAGCAGTTTTCGATGATGAATAAATTTAAGAAGAAGGCTTTAAGGGTAAGCGTTTTTAGGCAGATTATGCGATTGTCTCTTAAAGATCCAAGACCATTGTGCAGTTCGCAAGTTCCTGCAGGTGATTCAGTTTATGTAAATGCTGCAGGTAATTGCAGAGCACTTATCGGTAGAAGAGGTTGAAGTAATCAAAGATATGTTCACATTGATGGATACGGACAATGATGGGAAAGTTTCGTACGAGGAGCTAAAGGCCGGTCTTCGGAAGGTTGGTTCGCAGTTGGCTGAACCAGAGATCAGGATGTTAATGGAAGTGGTATGATCCCTTTCTTTTGTCTGCTTAATTAACTGAAATATCAAAATTTAGCATCATTGTTACTTTTTTCCCTCATAATTTCACTTGTCTTCCAAGGACTCGAATGTTGACTTATGTTTCCTTTGTGTTGATATCAGGCTGATGTTGATGGAAATGGAGTGTTGGACTATGGAGAATTTGTAGCAGTGACAATTCACTTGCAGAAGATGGAGAATGATGAGCATTTCCGCAGAGCATTCATGTTCTTTGACAAAGATGGGAGTGGATATATTGAACTGGACGAGTTACACGACGCATTAGCCAATGAATCTGGTGAAACTGATGTTGATGCACTGAACGACATCATGCGTGAAGTCGACACTGACAAGGTTTTACTCTATAAATATCCGAGATTTCATTTTCTTTGAAATATTCATTTTCAACATTACACATATTTGGATGTTAGTATGGGGCATGATCTCCCAAATGTAAGCATACTCGTGTTGGACATATACCGTTATCTGACGCTCATCCTCGAGTCCATATAACACAAAATCTAAGTGATTATGGTTTTCGAAGTTTGTCAAAGTAGTTTCTGCTGAAAAAAGGTTAAAACTCCAATGCCTTTGGGGGACTGAGGATTGCTAATTGTAACTAAAACTACCAAGTGCCCTTTCATCATATATTTTCTTTCATAACTTTGAACTTGTTCCATAATTCAACAGTTACCCCTTTTTCTTTTCTTTGCCAACCTTTGATTATTCAGGACGGGAGAATCTGTTATGACGAATTTGTGGCCATGATGAAAGCGGGCACCGATTGGAGAAAGGCGTCAAGGCAGTATTCAAGAGAGAGATTCAAGAGCTTGAGTCTTAACTTGATGGAAGATGGTTCCTTGCAGCTCCACGATGCGGTTACCGGCCAAGCTGTTGCTGTTTGAGGTAACGGGATCGGTCGACTTTGTTATGCTTGTTCCCGCTTGACAATTCCCTCCCACCATTTGCTGTAGATAAACTACCTATATCCGAAACTTACCAAACCAGTTGCGTCACGAGATGGCATTTAGGTTCGAGTTTAACACCGAGCTTTGTCTGTTTTGTTTTGTTTTGTTTTGTTTTGTTTTGCTGGTGCATGAAGTGTACATTAATCAGTGTCAGGTGCCATGTTACCCGGATTATTCATTTCTTCTTATTCTTCTAAAGCGATCATTTTCGATGCATATTCAGATACGAGTGCGAGAGTACGATTCCCTGAACCTGGTGTATCTTCATCGAATTCGTAACACTCGCCTTCTAGTCCGAGTGACATAGGTTAGTTGTTGGTAGAATGTGAAGGGAATGTAGGTATATATACATCTTTTTTCCATGTCATGCTTGGTGATCGACTTCGTTTTGTTTCATTTTACTATTTTTGTGCAGAATGTAGTGTGGAGCTGTCTTCGACAAATGTGACATTATAAAAATGTTTCGAATCTTTGCTATATATATATATATGTTACTGTTTTTTTATTCTGATTCCTTTATATGTAATTGTCAAGTTGTAAAATTGGCTAGTAAATGAGATCCAATTAAAAAATGGATCGTCCTTTGACTCTTCAACATTCAAGATTAACATTTTAGATGTCATGTTAAAAATAAAAAGTAAATCAATTTAAAAGATAACATGGCTCGAGATTTTAACCTGCATGAATTTAGTCTGAATATTATACATGCCACTTAATTTGATCGAATTTATGTAAGTTCGACTCGATTCAAAATTTGACTCCATATATATATATATTGTAAAGTGATAAAAGCATTAAGAGTCGAAACTTTTTTATATATTATATTATATCGATAAAAGATTTCAAATATTCAATTTATTTTAAGTAGAATATTGTGAAGCACTGGGATGATTTTTATATTAGCCATATTATTTATGTCAGTCAATTATGGCAGCGATTTAAAAATCAGATTAGACTATTATTTTATCTAAAACCCAAAGTTTCATTAGTTTATAATGAAGCATCTACTGGTGCTTTGCTTTTATCTTTATTGTCAGAGGCTGCAATGTCCAAGAAGCTCGAAGGAAAAGTAGCCATAATCACCGGCGGAGCAAGTGGAATCGGAGAAGCGACCGCCCGTCAGTTCGCCATCCATGGTGCCCGTATGATCGTGATCGCGGACATCCAAGATGAACTAGGCCAAAAAGTAGTCGAATCCATCGGTTCCCATAAGTGCACATACATGCACTGTGATGTTACCGACGAAGATCAAGTGAAGAATTTAGTCCAGACGACGGTCCAGAACCACGGGCGGCTCGACATCATGTTCAGTAACGCCGGGACGTTTAGCAACTCGCCTCAAACCGTCGTCGAACTGGACTTGGCGGCGCTCGATCGCCTCTTCGCCATCAACGTGCGCGGCATGGCCGCCTGCGTGAAACACGCCGCTCGTGCCATGGTGGAACTGAACATCAGAGGAAGTATCGTTTGTACGGCGAGCACCTGCGCCAGATCCGGTGGCGACAGTCTCACCGATTACCACATGTCGAAGCACGCGGTGGTCGGGTTGGTGAGATCGGCTAGCAAACAGCTCGGAGTGCATGGGATTAGAGTAAACAGCGTGTCGCCGGCCGCTGTGGGAACCCCGTTACTCTGTCGTTACCTCGGGATGGAGGCAGAGGAGGCGGAGCAGGTCTTTGAACCACTCACTAGCTTGAAAGGGGTGGCGCTGAAAGCGAAGCATATTGCTGATGCGGTGGTGTTTCTGGCGTCGCTAGATTCTGAGTTAATAACCGGGCATGACTTGGTGGTGGATGCTGGTGCTCTTCTCAAGTAGACACTAGATGTTTGATTGTCACCTTCAAATATTGGTTTGAGAAAATAAATGGGTTGTAAAATGATTAAATTGCTTTGAAAATAAAATATTAATTATAGTTAAAAAAACTAAATAAAATATTATATATTAAATTTAAACTAAACAACAATATTAACAAACCTATAATTGTAGAATGATCAAAATATATATTGATCTTGAAAATAAATTGTATAAGATAATTTCAGTGAAAAAGCTTATAATTTTCATTTTTTTGAAAAATATAATTTCCATAATTCTTATTTCAATATCTATGTTGTGTCCCATATCGACAAACCTATCATTATGCACCCGCCACTATCAACCAATAATAACTTCCACGAATGGCGACAAGGTGGAAGGGTAAAACCGGTGACATCAACTCTGTTTTTTAAAGTACAAATCAAGTTATATCGAATTATAATTAATTAAATTTTAATTTAAATATTATATATATTTTACTTATCATTTATTACGAATTCAAATATATATATATATAAATACTTAAGTCATGTAAAACTTTTAAATTTTATAAAAATTTAAGATCGTTTGATGAATGAAAATAGATAACTAAAATTAACTTTATGGTTCTTTTTAAATAATTCGAATTCATATTCGTACCTAAGTATTTTAAACATAATATTTTATATCTTTAAAAACACAAAAATAAAAATGGCAAATTTGGATAAATTACACGTTTAGTAGCTAAGCTAATAGTTTTAACTTGTTTTAATATATAAACTTTTAATTTTTTTTAAAATCATACCTAAATTTTAGTTTTTATTTCATTTTAGTACTCCATCGCATAAAACTTTAGTTTTTGTTTCATATTAATAATCCGTTCAAAATTTAATGTTAAGTTAAAAAATAAAAATTTAAGTATTAAAACGGACTAAAATTAATACTTTAGGTACTAAACCCGTTAAGTTTTTAAACTGAAATAAAAATTAAATGTTATGTATAATTTAAAAAAAATAAATTTAAATACTAAAACAAGTAAAAAATGATAATTTAGGTGTTAAATGCGTAGTTTATCGATGAATTAAACCTAACCACAATAGGGGTCGCTGCTTGTTTATTTGTTCCCGAAGTAACTGCAACAACATGGGACAACCAACCCAACACCACCTCCTTTTATTAATCTTAAAATTATCCCATCCATCAAAGCTTCTTTGTTACATTCTCTAAACAGTTTATCCATCGAACGGTCAAAACCATCCAACTCAAAAATCATTACTCTGGAACAGGTTGTACTGGATTTCCCACCGTTATTTTTGGAACTACTCGATACCAAAGCCAGGGCAAAACAAAAGCAAAGCCAAAACAAATAAAAAAAAACAAAAAATGGTAAATATTCTTCTTGTTTTGCTTGCAAGCTTACTCTCTGTTATTTTCTCATGAAAAGCTGATGTTTCGGTGTTTTTGAAAACCAGGGACGGTAGATTTGAACTTCGTAATTGTTGCATTTGCGAGGGAAGTATCAGATCTGGTGTGAATTTTTTAAGTCGCGAGATGCTTTCTTTTTTTTATTTTCTTTTGGCGCCATTTCGCTTTCCTTTTGATTTCATCTATCAGTAGATCATGAATTTTACGACTAATTACTTTAATTTCTTCGTTTTTGATAATTTGACTCTGAATTTGTTAGATCAATGGGTTTTAAGCTGATTTTGAGTAATTTGCTTTCCTTTTGTTTTTAATTGTTTGTAGAACTTTTGTGTCACTGTAATTTGTTAAGCGTAATTTATGTTTTCGTTTGACATTTTTTTCAACGATTCTTGAATTTATGGTTAATGCACTCTTAAGCTGTTACAGCATAGAATGAAGCTGAAATTCGATTGCAGGTGTTTTCAGTTTCACGTAATCTTCACCTAATGGGAAAATCACCTGGGAAATGGATTAAGATGGTGTTTTCTAGAAAGAAATCTTCCAAAACCGGTTACCATAAAGGAAGGGAGGTAAATTTTATTACTAATTACTTTTAAATAACAAGTAGATGTTCAGATCACGTGCATGAGAAACCTCTAATAATGAATTATAAATATAAATATTTATCTTCCAACTGTTTTGTTTTTCTCTATAGCATATATCTGAATAATTTTCAGTTTATGGTTGGTTCCTCTGCCATTTGGTTTAATTTTGGTGCCTTGGTTCCATCCACCGAGAAAATTAAGTAAATGTAAAGATTAACTGATTTAAAGATTAGCTGCCTGGAAATTTCTTTGGGAGTTGTAGTATTTAACGTGGATGTTTTGATGCTTTTATCTTGGGAATATATCATTTCTTGGATTTATGAGATAAACATGATTTGGCATCTTTCTTCCATCAATCCTAAAATATTAATGCGTGCTTTCTGTTTTCCAATTGAATTGTTATTTGCAGAATGTTGCCAATGTAAAGAAGGCATTGGATGAGATCAGGGCATCAGAAACTGAAGTTGCTGTGGCTCCATCCTTTTCTTCACACCTTAATCCATATGCCAATGAGAGGGATGAAAGGGAATTAGAAGTGGAAAACAATGAAGCTGCAAATATCTCTAATGATGACGGGATATCAATGTCGGTGAGTCAAGGCATAGATTCTCCAAATTCCATTCTCCAAGATTCGCAACATGATCCAGAGAGGCTGAAAGAAAAACTGGCAGCAACCATTGTTCAAGCTGCTTTTAGGGGTTACCTGGTATTTCTCTTTTTGCCTATGCAAGTTTACTATCAGTTTTCAAATAGGTTAGCAAGAACCTTCAGTTATGATTATCCCTTCACTAATTTTATCGGTTAATTATGTGAAGGCTTGCCAAGCATTTGGGTCCCTCAAAGGAATTATAAGGCTGCAGGCACTTATTCGTGGTCACTTGGTTAGAAGACAAGCAATTACTACTTTGTGCTGTCTAATGGGAATTGTCAAGCTACAAGCTCATGTCCGTGGAGTAATGGCCAGACATTTTGATGGTGGTCTTGAAGTGCAGAAGAAATGCAATCAAATGAACCTTCGGGTAATTTTTTTTGGGAATTTGATCATGAACCAATTACTATTCATGAGTCATCTGGTAAATTCTTTTAGTACATGCTCTCATCCTGGTTGCTAACAATTGAAATTTATCCTGCAATCACTTGTCCTTTGTCTGTAATATTTACTTCCAGTAATCACAATATGCAGGAGGTTGTATCATAATAGAATTTTTGAAGTACAGAACATGTGCTTTTGCTTATGTCCTCATCGTCCTGCACCGAATTTGTATTTATTCAATAAATATGTTGGTTTTTTTTTTTTTTTTGCTTTGTTAATTCTTATTTCATTGTTTGGCAGGAGAGCAAGCCTGTGGTTTCTCTTGGAGTGAATATGCCTGCACGCATTGGAAGGTTGTCAGGAAATGCTTTTGTTCGTAAGGTATGGCTGATGTCATGCTTACAACATTTCTTAATTTATGAAATAGAAAATATATGGAATTTACCTTGATATCGAGCCACATTTCTGGAGATGACGCCATGTATTGGCTATTATGCTTCGGTGGCTTTATCCTTATATATAAGCTTTTCTTATTGCCGAAAAACATTTATGTCATTATCTGGCCTTAGGCTTGTCTTATCCATCATATCATGGTACCATGCAAGAAGTAATTGCTTCAGGCAATCATATTTTCATTTCCGATATTCCAATTATTGATCTTGCTTCATGAATCATATTGATAGGCCGAAATGGGTGAAAGCTACTAATTTATTCCTGTTCGTCTGATTCATCATATCACGGTACTATGCAAGAAGCAATTGCGAATGATTAATTCAGGCATTCATATTTTCATTTGCCGAGTTTTCTAATATTAATCTTCCTGAATCAAATTGATATGGCCGAAATGAGTGGAAGCTACTATGTTATTCTTGTTCAATGAAGCTTCAGCTGTTCAAAAGTTTACTTTTCAAGCTAATACGTACTCTCTCATTTCATTAATATTAGGTAGGGGCTCCAAATATCATCTAACATAAGCGTTTTGTAAATATTAGATGTTTGGATCACTAGATTATGCAGCACAAAAACTATTCTGCATAATCAAACCTAAAAAACATGTCTTGTTTCTCGTGGCACCTAAAAATATTGGGTGCTAAGAGGCATATTGTTAGCTATCCCCTGTCAGTAGACACGATTTCTTAAATTTAAATATGATTTGATTTGTTCCTTTCCTTTTACCTTCTTTTCTGTTTCACATAGGGTAAGTGACTACTGTTTTTTTTTTCTTTCTTTAGCTTGTTGCTTCATCATTTCCTGTAATGCCTTTGTTCCTCCAAGTTGATGCTGGGGAACCAAATTCAGTCTGGAACTGGTTAGAGCGCTGGTCAGCATCTTACTTCTGGAAATCAGTTCCTCAACCAAAGAAAGCCTCCATCTCTAAGTTGCAGAGGAAACAGGCTAATGGTCATGTTGAAATTGATACAGGTCGACCAAAACTGAGTGTTCGCAGGATTCGTACTGCAAATCTGGATGGTACCTCTGAATTTGGCAAGCCCAAGCATAACCTGAGGAAACTTTCCAGCCATCCCGCTGAGTTGTTAGTGCAGGAAAACCCGCAAAACGAGCTTGAAAAGGTTAAACGCAACTTGAGAAAAGTTCATAATCCTGTAGTAGAAAAGTCAGTGCAGTCGGAGGTTGAATTTGAAAAGTCAAACCCAAGTTCGGAGGAGGTCTCAAGCGCTTCTAATATAGATACCGTGGAACAGAGCCAGAATAGTTTGGCTGAGAAGACAAATAAAGAGATGGCCTTGATGGTAAATGGTTCAGCTGAAAAGATGAAGAATGAGATGCCTGTGACAGTAACTAGCTCAACTGAGGAGATGACTTCAAGAAATAGCTCAGCTGAGAAGATGGACAATGAGAGAGCCTTGAAAATAAATAACTCAACTGAAAAGATGAAAAAAGAGACGGCCATTACAGTAAATGGTTCAGCTGAGAAGACGAGACAAGAACCAGCTACAGCAAATGGCTCAACTGAGAAGATGAAGAAAGAGACAATCTTGACAGTAAATAGCTCGGGTGAGAACGTGAAGAAAGAGGCAGTCTTGACAATAAATAACTCAGCTGAGAAGGTGAAAAATGAAATGGCCATGAAAGTAAATAGCTCAGCTAAGAAGAAGAGACAAGAGACAGATTCAGTAAACAGCTCAGCTGAGAAGGTGAAGGAAGAGACGGCCTCGACAGTAAAAAGCTCAGCTGAGAAGGTAAAGAAAGAGATTGCTGTGAAAGTGAATGGCTCAGATGAGAAGATGAAAAGAGGGACGACCATGGCAGTTTCAAAATCACTCGACACTGAATCTGTGTCGGGGCCATTTGTGATGAATGAGACATTAAATATATTTCATGCAG
Organism: Hibiscus syriacus; assembly: GCF_006381635.1. Lineage (NCBI taxonomy): Eukaryota > Viridiplantae > Streptophyta > Magnoliopsida > Malvales > Malvaceae > Hibiscus > Hibiscus syriacus. The sequence goes on along the minus strand of NW_024062784.1, from coordinate 727,813 downwards.
ATCCCACTATTGTTGATTCAAAACCTTCGACAGATAGAACTGTGAAGGACAATAAAACTTCCATAGCAAATGTGGAGCTGAAAAAGAAGGATGAGTTAATGAACAATGAAAATCAGAAATCTGGCAGGAAAGCTTCTAATTCTGCAAAACAAGATCCTACTGAAAATGGACCTCAAATCAGTCCTCCATTGCCAAGCTACATGGCAGTAACTGAATCTGCTAAGGCTAAGCTGAGACTGCAACACTCTCCTCGATCCGCCCAGGATGGAGATGACAAAATTAACCTCACTCGTCGCCAGTCTTTGCCATTATCAGCTCACTGTAAAAGCAGGTCACAGTCACCAAGGGGACAGAGACTGGTTCATGCAGGAAAAGAAGGGATCAAAAATGACAGACCATTGTCATCCAGAGACAGAAATGGTATGAAATTCTGATTCTTGTTTAGAACCTCAGTTTGTTTGGATAAATTACACGTCTAGTTCCTAAGTTATCAGTTTGGTCTGTTTTAGTACCTAAACTTTCAATTTTTTCAAAACCATACCTAAAGTTTAGTTTTTGTTCATTTTAGTATCCCTATTCAAAATTTAACGTTAAATTTAAAAAAATTGAAAGTTAGGTACTAAAACAGACCAAAATTGATAGTTTAGATAATAGACGCGTTAAATTTTTAACGGTGGGTACTAAAATGAAACAAAAACTAAACATCAGGTATGATTTTGAAAAAATCGAAAGTTTATCTACTAAATTGACCAAAACTGATTGTTTAAGTACTCGCTTATATTAAGTTTGACATGTTTCATCGTAAAACTTTCCTAAAGGCATATTCTTTTATTTAGTATACGTATTTCAGCAATGTCGGTTGTTTAACAGTTGATCCTTTCCTTTATCCTCGCCCGTGCTAAATGAATAGGCCTGAATCTAGACGGGCATTTGTTCGTTCCCATGTTAATGAATCTAGTTTTTGTTCAATTTTGCAGCAAAGGTGACTCAAGTCGGGTGGAGGAGATGATCTCAATAATAGGTCCAAAATTCATATGTTTTCTGGTGTATAAAAATTATTAAAATATGCTACGAAATCTAAACAGGGTCAATAATAGGTGTGCATAGGATACAGGCCGTGTGCCTCTGAAAGGTTCCGTATTCTCTCGGTGTCTGTGAGAGGAGTGTAAATCGATAGGGTTTTGAACTTTCAACATGGCCACAAAAATAATCATCTTTGTCGTGAAATTTTCATTTCGTTTGTTTGTACTAATCTTGTCTTGCTGCTGATTTTGTATTGTTGCTATTTATACTTGTTCTTGGCCTCCTAGATGTGTATCAGGGCTTCTTTGTTTCTAATTCCTTGGTCTTTTTTCTCTTTGGGTTTTTTGAATTTAGCCTCTTTGCCTTTAATTTTACGAATTTGGTCCCCAATTGTTAAAATTGTTAATTGTTAAATTGGAATACGTGCTATTAATTAGAGTTTTGATGGACAAAATGTTTAGAAATTGAACACAAATATATTTACAAAACAAATTATGTTTTATACCCCCATTAAAAGTAAAACAAAACAAAAACTCAAAAACCTGAAAGACTGTAGTGGTTCAAGCAATCATGTAAAAAGAGTGTGAAAATAAGGTGTCCAATATGAATGACTATGAAGTAGGTGTAACACTGTCGTTCGGGTCGATCACAACTCCCCGAACTGGTGCTCTCCGGCTGAAGCAGTTCCAGGTATTAGGTGGAGAAACCATCGGCTGAGCATTATTAGGTAATGGAATTTCGGCGGAGTGACCTGAAATGCAGAGTGTCCCGGAATCATCTTGCTCCCAGTAGACTTCAACCATGATACCTCTAGGATTCTCGGCAGATTCCGTTCCCGGAATCCCCACAAACCTTGCACCTACGGGTATCTGCATCGCGTTTCAATTATTTTTTTTATAAAAAAATTATGTTGAACTTCCTTTGTAGTTATATACATATATATGCATATGTGTGTGTCAATATGTGTGTACTTTTTCATCACATTCACTTACCTGAACTGATGCTCCGGATGTTATTGTCAAAGTTACTAGTCGTCCTTCGGCTGCGGCGCTTTCTAACTCCGCTTGCCTTGCGATGTTCAAGAAAACTTCTTCGAGGGTTGTAAGGCCAAGTTGTATATCCGCTATGCCGAATTCCTGTTCTCTCTCTTCTAGCTCCTTGAAAAAATTCTGTTCGAGATTACAAATGTCAAGACATGAAACAGTTAAACAAGCAAAGCCAAAAAAAAAAAAAGATTGTTCCAACAGATATTATCGAGTACTCACGGTAAGAAGCTTTTCTCGATCGTGTGGAATGACGAAAGTCATGTAATTTCGGTTCTCCTCCTTTGGCTCCACATCTAGATGCTGAAAAAGTTTGAGCCGGAATGAGAAACCAACTGTTTAGAACTCGATGGAATACTTAAATAAGTTGGAATTATGCAACGTACGTTTCTAAAGAACTGCTTTACAGACTCCTGTTGGTATGTTGTGTCGGCTGCATCTCCATCAGGAGGGTTGAGCCCATTGTTGCTTCCAGTGAAGCTAACATTAGCAATGAAACCAGTACCGAATCGTGACTTCAACCTGATTGAGGTTCCGAGGCAGTTGAGCCTACCCTTTACCATGATCCCTATACGGTCACTTAAAACATCAGCTTCTTCCATAGAGTGCGTTGTCAAGACAATGACACGACCTCTCTTCGCACGCTCTATTATGTCCCAGACATGCCTTCTGGATATTGGATCCATACCAGTAGTCTGCAGTCGTACGGTAATAAATACAACGTAGCAAGGGAAGAAGTGCTCGTTTTATGCATGAAAAATGGAAAGAAACAGAAGTACATACAGGTTCATCCAGAATGACCATCTTCGGGTCCCCTAGAAGGGCAACAGCAACACTGAGTCGACGCCGCATTCCTCCACTGTAACTCCCAGCTCTCACTTTTGCAGCTTCTGTGAGTCTGACCTCAGCCAGTGACTTCTCAACTACCTGGAATTCGAGTAAATAAATCAATCTTCATGGGTAGGATGATGGTCGAAACTTGAAAGAGTCTTTCAGATAGTTTTTAGATGCTGATATGCTAGTAAATATTTATATGGTTAAATATGATGGGATGTTGATTCAGAGATAAACAAATGCAAGACAAAAGTTGTGTAAATATTATGTCCATCAAGTCTATGCGGTACATACCGAGTCGATTATAGATGTAGGTAGGCCTTTGACGTTAGCAAACAACTCAATATGTTCTTGACCAGATAGAGCATTCCAAAGGATATCAAACTACAAAAACACAAAAGTAAAAAATGTTAGGATCCAACCCGAATGAAGATTCGTACTTAGAAATGCTGAAAACGGCAAGCACTGATGCACATGCCGACTATGAGTGACTGCATGTCAGAGAGAGAGAGAGAGGGTTACCTGAGGACAAACTCCTATAATTTTCCGAATATTTGACATACCAACAGAACTTCGAACAGAGTTACCATAGATCAGTGCTGTTTATAATTTATAACAGATTGTTACTTCCATAGATGATTCATTCTACTGAATTATATGCATCAAGAGAAAAGATTCGAGGATCAAGGCATCTTACTGTCTCCACTGGTCACAGGTGTTATGCCAGTCAAGCAGTTGATTGCTGTGGTTTTTCCAGCTCCATTGGGTCCAAGAAGACAAAATAGTTGATCCTTTGCAAGATTCACCCATAAGCCCTGAAGACAAGTTTACAAGTAAGCAACAGATTTTAAATAAATCCCCACTTACAGCAGAAATCTAAATTCCTATCAAAAACTCAAAATTATGTTTTCCATCTCTAGCCTTACTGCAGTTATTCAGCAACTGTTAAGATCATGAGAAAAGAACAGCTTGATGAACATATTGAAGACAGAACAAATATAGATACTGAATAACATCGCAGAGCCATAATGATGTGGTTGCATGAATTGTGACTCAAAATTGCTCAAAAGGGTGCTAGCTGGCCAAAAATCAATCAAATTAAACTGCTCTTACCATCCTAAACGACCCAACATCCTAGACCAAGAAATTCCCATCGAAGTATATTAGGAAAATAAACAGTACTTTGGAAAGAGAAAATCATTTATGTTCAGGTACTTAAATTTGGACAACATAGTGATGAAGAAACATATCGTTCTTCGTCAGGCGAGAAAACTATTGTAAAAAAAAAGGATTGCTTACCTTAACAGCATGGTAGGGTGCAGTTTTCTTCCATTTACAACAGCAACTACATGACCTGGTCCCATGATACGTCTTTGCAAGACCACGTATCTGAACTGCAACATTCTGATCAACTATACCTTCCCTTGCTTGTGTTTTAACAAGGTTTTCCTCTTGAAGGACATCTTCATCATCGGGAGTATTATGCTCCACAGGTGGAGCTGAATAAATACAGCTACAAATGCCACCCTCTATTAAGAGAAAGCAAGAAAACTACAAGTTGGTCACATTAGTTCACATAGGAAAATTGATGAATATAAATTTATTTTTATTTACCTTCTTCCTTTCCACCTTTCCCCGTCCAATACCCAGGCATCAAAAAGTAAAATACCGGTCTTCTCACACCAGATGCATTTGGAATTATGTTATCGAAGTAGATAGCCAAAACAAACCACACAAAAAATGTTGCCACCAACCATATGTAGATATCATTCTGTCAGGAACATGCAAAAACAAAGCATTAATGAAAAGATAACCAAGCAGACAGATATAGTGGGAAATATTCTCAACCAAAAAGTTACAATTTTTAACCATGGACGTACAATTGTTATTATACATTCGTCATCATTTGGAGCACATTCTGTTCGTCTACTCCAGCTAACTCCAATGTCTTGTGGAGTGTTAGTAGCCTCAGAAAGAAGATTTAGTGCTTCAGCAAGAAGATTGGGTGGGAACAATGACCAGATATTTTGAAGAGTTCGACTGAAGGTATGACTATAGGGGAATCCAGCAGAAGTAACAATCTGCAATAAATGACTAAGGTCTATAAATATAATTGAACACGTACTCAAAATCAAGAAGTTCAGAGTTGGATCATTGCCTGGGTAAAGAAACCGATTATAAAAATGAAGAAACCAATAGTAGTGGCTGCAGATGACTTGCTAATGAATGATGACAGCATGAATGCAAAACCAACCTGCCCATCAAGCATCACTAGTCACAAATCGTTACTTAATCAAGAACAGAAATCAACATAGGGAATCATAAACACAAACAAATCATCTGAAAAGATCAAGGAACATGTTTTTACCATATTGAGTTGGAAAAGGAAGAAGACAAAGAAGAGAACGGCAAAACTGTTGTTCAAGAAAAAATCAAACTGAAACATCATTCCAAACAGAACTATAAAGAGTGACGAAATAAGTGTCATGAATCCCTCCCATGTGAGCCACGATAACCAATAGGCAGAATCAAGAAGACCCATCATAGTCATAGCCTGTTGAGCAAGAATAAAAAAAGTACACAAACTGGATCCATTATATTCCTGTATGAAGATTGCAAAACTAATCTCGGTTTTGAATATAAAAATTTGAGACCTGTCGAAGCTTGAGTTCTTTCTCCGACACCAACGAACCAATCTCGAACACAAAACTGAACATTGCGATCGCAAGGAAAAAAATCGGTCCAACAGTAGCCAACACGGAAAAGTCGTCCTCTGCGGGGTGAGCAAATTCCTTGAATTCAACAGTCCATCCAAAGTTTGGATCTGCGTTATCATATAAACAAATCAGACAAAGAAACACAAATCACATCCGTCAAATAAAATTCCTTAATAGGAGAAGAACTTAGTACCTCCAATTAGCGACCTAGCAATCTCACGTTCTGCCGCAAGTTGTAGTGGAATTTGGAATTTAAGTGTGGGATCTTCATATTGTCCCCGTCTTCTCATTCCAGTAGAATTAGTCTGTAAACCATAGCTAATCACACTTCCATTAAGTTCTCTAAAATGCAAAGCTCCCGGGACATGCATAGGATTATTGAAAAGCCACTCATCTACATCACCAGTAGTCCTAAACGATTTAACCTGCAAAAAATACATCAACATACATACATATAAGTAACTGTTTTATTTATCCAAGTAACCAGTATAACTACTACAGCAAAACTTTCCTTGCATTCTGCTAATACAGAACAAATTTGAAGAAAACATATATATTAACATTTTTAAATAGCAGAATTAAAAAAAAGCACAACCAAGTTAATATAACAACAAAGGTCCAAAATGGTAATATTGCAGGTAGATCCCTTCAGAAATTGTAAAGTTTTAAGTTACTGAACGGTAAAATTGCATCAAAAAAATTATAATTCAATTCCGACACCCTAAAAAATTCACGGATCCGGCGCGGTTCACGGTATTCATTAACAGAGAATATACATAAATTAGTTTTATTTTACTTTAGAATCGGGAATGGGCCTGCCGGGATTGTTCTCTCTAATGGCTCTAACGATCCTGTCAACGGTCCGGCTCTCGTTCCCGCTCCAAACGAAGTCGTAGCAAGGTAGCCTAACAAAGTACTTGTTCTCGCATGCAGGGACCGCCGGAGCCACCAGCGGCTTCGGATCCCGAATGTCCTCGTACGTCGTCGTGTTGCCGTTTTGAGCATTGGTTGCTCTGTCGATACCAAACAGGAGGAAGATGAAGAACAACGAAGAGAAGAGTTGGATAAACGTCGATCGCTTGTTCCGCAAGGAGAGTATCAGATTCTTCTTCAACAGAGCTTTGAATTGCAAACCAAGCAGGTCAATTCCCCCCATCGCCATTTTTTTTTTTTGAAAAAAGTCGATTTGGTTTTTTTGTAGGACTTGCTTTTGGATTCTTATATGTATATAAACAGTTGAAAAGGCGGGGTTTTTGTGTGATTATATGAGTGAAAAAGGAAGGTAAATTACCCTTGGAGTTTGAATTATTTTCCGTTTTGCCACTTACAGGTAATTTCGTCGAAGATAACTTGTGAATATATATGTATCTGTTGACTAATTAATAATAGGCTAAAGTACACAAAATGTCCCGGTTATAAGATGTTGTTTTATTAAGTCTCTCGATTATTAAAAAGTTACAAAATGGTTCCTAACTATAAGGTGTTATTTGTTGAGTCCCTCTACTATTAAAAGTTACAAAATAGTCACTTAATTATTCATTATATTCCAAACTCACCCTTTAACGACAATTTGAGCTGAATTTTATTCTATTGTATGGGATATGATAATCGTTTGAGATTCTAATATCATATTTTATCATATCTCAAATAGAATATTAACATCAAGCTCATACTACCGTCAATTTTTAACAAAAAAGACGCTTTTGAAACATAAAGAATAGTCAGATGTTCATTTTGTAACTTTTGATAGTTGAGAGATTCAACAAAATAATACCTTATAATCGAGGGATCATTTGTGTACTTTACCCTTAATAATAATTCATTTAAGCTAATAAATTAATTCTCGGAAAGGGATTTCTATTTAAAATTATTTTATTTAATAAATAATTGTTAAAAAACATTAATTTTACTAAAAAAATTATATGCAACAATTACTTAACTTAGATATCAAACTACACACTTGATTATACTTTTTTGATAAAACACACTTTATTACATTTTAAAATTAAAGTTTAAAGTATAAGGATCATAGTTTAAATTTTATTGTATAAAATTATGTCTAACTTTTTTCGTATTTATTTAGTTTTAAATTTTATATATGCGAAATGAATAGAATCGAATTTTTTTATTAAATATTATAAGAGTTAATTTCATCATATGTCCCCAATCTATGACCCTTATTTCAAATTGGTCTCTAAATTTTTAAACATTTCAATTTTATCCTTAAACTATGATTATCATTCTAAATTAGTCCTTAAACTTTTGACATTTCATTTTCATCATCAAACTATAATCTTCATTCTGAATTAATCCCCAAACCTTTTTAATATTTCAATTTTATCCTAAATTATATGTATATATTAATCACATCTTTTGTTAATAAAATCATTAGGCCAAGTTATGTTATTATATGTTTGAAAAAAATTAAAATTTAGGTTAAACTGTGGTTGAAATGGATTATGTATTTGGGGATGAAATTGGAATATCTAAAAGTTTAGGGATTAATTTAGAATGAGATTTATAGTTTGAGGATGAAATTAGAATATTTAAAAGTTTAAGAACTAATTTGAAACGAAAGTCATAGTTTGAGGACATATGAGGCAAGTAACCATATTATAAGAATCAAATTTGAATTAAAAAGGTAATATTTAATATTTAAATTTGTAATATTTTTTGCTAATAAAAATTGTAATAACTTTTTAAAATTAGTTTTATATTCATCAAACGGTACGTCAACTATATATTTATGTAAAAAAAATACCATCAAATTTCCATAGAATTGCACGTCATTGAAAATTAGTTTTTCTTCTTATATATGAAAACGTGCTTTATGAGAAAACCTATTCCGGTAAGTAAACCACCAAGATGACCATATTTCCGTATGTAATGGGGTAAAAGGAGGTAGGGTAATAGGTTGCCCTCAATGTCAGGTTGAGAGCAACTTTCGTGGAAGACCTCCGTTATGAATTGCCTTCAGTGAGACTTGATCCCACGACTACGAGATTAAGAGCCTTGTGCTCTACCAACTGAGCTAGAAATACAATTTCAATAAGTAAACCACCACCACATATAAATTTGTCAATTTCATAATTTTACATTAACACCCATAAATAAACATGTTATACAATAATCATCGGTATCTGATCTATTAATCGAATAATCTGAATTAGATACTGTAGAAAAGGCGACCTTCCCAATCTAATAAGCCACTAATTTTAATAGTGTGTTTGGTTGGGGGAATGTGAGATTCTCGTTGTAATGGAATCCACATTCCCCCGTTTGGTTGGCCGGGAATGTCATTCCCGGTAATCTTACATTACCAATAGTGGATTTTTTTTGTATATTATCGGGAATACCATTACCTTTATTTTAGTAGGTATTGTTGGATTACCGACGTTTTGGACTAAAATGCCCTTAATTTTTTTTCCAAAAATATTCTTATTTTGTCATTGAATAATAAAAATTCCACGAATGTTAAATTATAAACTTATCCTTAAACTATTTTAGATTTACAAAAAAAAAACTATAATTAAAATTTTATATGAAGTTCAGGGATTAAAATAAAATTTTACCCTTTCATTAAACCTTTTTATATTTTCAATTTTGTAAAAAAAATTATATAAATTTTATGAATATAATTTTTTTGAAAGAAAATATATAAATATTTTTCAACTTGTTAAAAAAATAAATATATAATAAGGACAATTTGGTCAAATATACATTCCAATAATCTTTTATTCATTTAACCAAACACGGTAATCTTACATTCCTGCTAAACCAACCAAACACAAAATACAACATTCTCAGTAATCTTATTCTCTGGTAATCTTTTATTCCCACTGGTAATCTTACATTCCGTGAACTAAACGCACCCTAAAGGATATATTCTCAGTCGGTATAAATAAACATATTATATTGATGATAGATATATATAAATATATTATAATGTTGACTTTATGGTATTATTGTCTTTTTCATGCTTCAATTCAAACGAGGGGAAACAGGAAAGAATTTTCCTGTTTGAAAATTAGTTTAAAATGTCAGTTCAAATATGAAATTATTTAATTATTACATAAAATAACGTAAAAGAATTTGTTATGCAGACCTTTAAAATACAAGTAATATGAGGCAATTTTCATTTGTTTTTCACTTTAGCAACAGACAGAGCCGTCATAATACGAGCAAAAAGATTGTACAAAACAGAGCTGAGAGCCCACTGTGTTGAATTATTAATTATTATGCATAATCCCATTTATTTAACTATTAACTGTGTTAAGATTATGAGCCTAAATGCCGTTTTTTCTTCAAAATAATAATAATAAAAACAAAAAGTTGGGTTTGATTTTTTTTAGATAAAAAGAAGGTAAAAAGGCATTAGAGATCATTGTACTTTTAAAACAATTAATGTGATCCTCGTGTTATTTTTTCTTGTAATATGACTTTTTAACTCATAAAATAAATTTAATATGATCATTTGACTAATATTTTTTCGTCGTTGACCATTACGATATTTATATATTACAGTTCACGATGATGATGTGGCAATCTACGATACTGATATGATAGACCATGATGGCAGACTAATGTTACGGATGACATGACATATTAACTAAATTGATAACACAAACATAGCAGATGGACTGTCATATCAGCACCAAGGACCATCACATCAGCGCTGTGAACAGATGCGCCGGTACTGTAACGGTCAACGACGAAAAATGTTGATCAAAGGGATACATTGGATTCGTTTTGAGTTTGAGAGTCACATTAAGAAAAAAATAATATGAGGGTTACATTGGGCTTTTAAAAAGTACAAAGACTTCTAATGTTTTTCGCCTAAAAAGAAAAATAATTTCGGTATCACAAAGATTGAAATTATGGTATTTTCTTAATAAATAAATAATTTCTTTTCTAATTATTTACTTGAAGACGAAGCAAACTTCTGTTCTCAAAACCAGTGCTTTTTTTTTAATATTTTTAAAAATCTGTTGATAGCATCGCCTTTGACCTTTGAATTTGAGCTTCCGGCCATTTCGTTTGGTGCACAGTCTTGGATTATTTATACGGTAAAATATACAAGAGAGTGTTGAACTATGCTCCAACATTTGTTTTGGTCATTAAATTTTTAAGACTCTTAAAATGATCATCAAAGATAGAGATATTTGGTGTATATGTTATTATATTATTATTATTATTATTATTATTATTATTATTATTATTTAGAATAAAAGTGAGGCTTAAAGCCAGGACATTACACACTCAATACACGAATATAGGGAGGGCCATTACAATCTCGATCAAGTAACTCAAAGGAGATCAACGTGAGGGGTGACTGCATCATAAACAACGACCATGTTGGCCTCACGAGGTACATGAATAAAAGTAATGTTCCAATCTTCTTCACAGAGACGAGCAATGGAGCGAACCAGCGGGAAAGGGCTGTTGGAGGACGGAGGAGATTGCAGCTTTATCACATCTGAATTATCTGATTGAACGACAATATTCTTGATGTTTTCAGTTTCCACGAGTTTCAGACCTTCAAATATTCCCTATATTTCGGCTTGAAGAATCGTAGTGATGTCGACATTCTTGTGAAAAGAAGCTAAGTGTGAACCGTTGTGATCGCAAAGGATTCTACCAACCGAGCTAGTTGCAGTGCCATGAGGAACAACCGCATCTATATTTAGACAAAGCCAACCGGGAGGTGGCGACATCCACCGTTTATATCTATAATCTATAATATACATAAAATCACAAATTTAGAGAAAATTTTGAAACTTGCAAACTAAATAATTAGTTTCAACCTTACAAAAACATTATTGATGTAAAGGCACACTAACATTCAGGAAAAGGAAAAGAATCCATTTCAACAGCAGCAGATGGTAAACCCCTTAAAAATGTTCATGGAGCATGGTGAATTGTATCGGCTGTCTTCTTGAAATCGATTTTGTCAACTTTAACCTCTCCGTCGATGAGTTCATAGACATAGACCATGACTCGTAGCCCGTCGATATCCATCAGGACAAAGCTTGGGTTGCCATCATAAGTGATGCTGCTATACGCACCGGTAGCAGATCCCGGGTTTATAACAACCCCACCTTCATGTTTGTATGCGGTAAACTGGTGGGTGTGACCTGTCACGAGTATGTCTACATCGAGCTGCCGCTGTAGCATGGCTAAGGAGTCTAGGTCACCCCAGGGAATAACCTTTATGTATCGAGCCACATTAAGAGTGATTAGTATTGTTTGAAATGTGCATATCAACATAGGTTCAGAGTTATAACCCTCCATGGATCCCTCAAATACATGGGTAAACTAAAAAAAAAGAATGAGCATATTCGTGTAAGACACGTTTCCATATCCGATATTTCACTCTTGAGACCGAGCAACACAGGTGTAGGTCACATCATTAAACATGAATGCACGTATTTTTCACAGCAGCAGGAGATGCATGCTTTATAAATTTATATAATGGGCATCTATTTAAAGCTGATTACTGATTTAAAATGAAGAGTCCAATACCACTACATATCATCGTAAAAAGAAAAAAACGATTGAAGGTACAAAAGAAACCATACCTGATGACCATGGCACAATCCCAACTTGAATTGTCCAATAGTTAGAGTTTTGGTCTCGGGATATCTTGTTTCTTCATCGTATTCACCTCTGGTAATATGCAGGTCAGGACAAAGAGTCTTCAAGTAATCTTGAACTTCCTGAAATTTTAGTCCGATTTTGCTAAGCCAGTGGTAATTTCAATAAGATACAAGGAAACAATAAATTGTCAACATTTTACTATGGGGTAGTTCCCGTGAAAATAAAGCTAACAAATCGATTCATTCGAATACTTCGCCGACTATGCAAATATGAGAAAGACCGCTAAAACTTAAGACATTAACTTCTACTATGCTAAGTTTAAACTACGTACTCGGTACTTAAACCCTACTTTAGCCCCTTAAGCAGTTGAGATTCTGCCACAAGAGCAAAACAGGATAACTAAATGCTATGTTACACGGACTCTTTGTTTTCTCAAAAGTGGCACATGTCCCCTTTACATATTTGGAGGAATGAGTTACTGTCCTCCGGATATACTGAAACCTTGTTTAAAAAGTCAATCAAACTCAAACACATGCCGACGTCTGAACCTCACCGCGAGTTTGGACAAGATAGCCTATATGCATTTGAGACCAAACATGACAGGGGAAAGGGAATCATAAACATTAGCTAAGATATTTAGATAGAAATTACAATGATAAATCGAGACGATTATCGATCATCAGTTAAATACGAACAGCAGTACTTTCTGCTGCTTTTCTCAAATTCAAACTAAAAACACTAAAAAAAAGGAGAATCTTGTGTAATGCATGAAGTAGGAAAACAATATATCTTCGGGCAAAGACATGAAATCCAGATTAAATCAAGCATAGAATTAGCAATCATTAACAAGAACCAGATAATTCCTTAGTTTCAAGGGAAAATAATTAACAAAGTCAGTTGCTTCAATTAGACTCAGCTGAGAAACATGAAACCCAAATTCAACTAAGATTCAGCTAGAATACAACCCAGAGAAGAACATAGTGGGAAAAACCCAGAAAGAAAAAGAAAGATGGGATACCTTGATGCAAAGATTGCCAGTGCAAATGATATGTTGGATCTTCCCAGGAACAAGCATGGACTTGAATTTCGGAGGGAGATCAGCCGCCCGATGAGGTATATGCAGATCCCCCAAAGCCAAAACCAGAACCATGTTCTTCTTCTAATACCTAACAATAGCTGCACAATCAATTCAGAAAAAAAAAATTGAAATGAAAAGAAACACAACGGGAAACATGAACACGAAAGAAGATGGAATGGATATTATTGGATTACCAGTAACGGATTTGGATTGATCTTTTGGGAGGAAACCCAGAAACAAACATAAAATGTTTTTTTTTTTTGGATTTACCAGTGAAGCATTTGATTCTTTTGATTTTCTTTCCCTCTCGTACTAGTTGACGATTTGTTCCTCGAAACTGTGTTGGCTTGTTGCCATCCCAGTTTTGCTCAATGGTAGATCGGTTCAGAACCATCAAAGACCGGCCCGGTCCAGTAGTTTCAGTCCATTTCATTCGAGCTATACTCTTTAAAAAAGAAAATTCTGACAGAATTCATTGAAGAAAGAGAAAGCATGAATCAAATCACTTCGATGATAAAAAAAAAATTGTTATTTTTTTAAATATAAGTTTGATCATAAAAAATATTAGAGGGGTAAGTATTTAATATAAAAGTTATTTTTTAACATATGCCGCCTTTTACCTCTCCAGATTAATAAAACAAATGAAAAACTCATCACTTTTTTTATTAATTTAGATATATGTAAAGTAGTATTTGTTCAAATACTCTCAATTATTTGATATTAAATATTCATACATTCCTGCATGCATGGGGCTCGAACCTAAAATTTTAATAGATAACAATAATCTCTTAATTACTGAAATCGTTTAGTTCGTGAAAAAAAAATCACCACTTTAAATAGGCTCATACAAAATATACGAAATATCAATATACCAACAACCAATTGATCTAGTATGATGAAACACTAAATCCCTTAAGTAAGGTCGATATAGTTAAATCTTGACAATTATGAATGAAGTAAACTGGGTTTGAAGGATCACCCTTACCTTGCCTTGAACAAATATTATAATTTAAAAATTTTAAATTTATCAATATATATAATCATATATTTGATTCTTTTAAAAAATCTAAATATAATCTTAATCTCAATTACAAATACAAGTGGATTAAAAAATAAAAAATATAATCCTAATCTCAATAAACAAATACAACCAGTAAAATGAGATACTAGACTACTTAAGTAATGTTAGAGATTCGAATCCTAGTCATTACAAATGGAACAAACTGAATTGAGAGGACCACCATTGTCTCTACAGAATCTAACTCGAATTAATCAATAAATAGATCGAATATAAATTGTTATAAAAAAAACTTTATAAGCTGGGGGTTGATCTTTTATCTAAGCACTTTGACTTTATAATATTAACCCCCCAAATACACTAATTAATTGGCAAAAATTGGTTCTCGAAAATGGTGACCACATCACGTTTGCATGTTGGGGGAGGCTGGATCAGTTGATAAGATCACTACCATCTTACTAAAATAATAATAATTATTACTAATGAAAGATTATTTAATTCATGTTTAAAAGAAAATTGTATTTAATGCATTTCTTTTTTAGTTGGGTAAAGTATACAAATGTCCATTGATTATAGAATATTGTTTTATTGAGACCTCCGATTAATAAAAGTTACAAAATGGTTTTTTGACTATTTATTGTGTTCCAAACTCGTCACTTTCCGTTAAAAAATTAATGATAATTTGAGTTGGACGATAACCTACTGACTGAGATACGATAGTCGTTTGAGATTTTGGGATCATATTATATTATGTCTCAATCAACATGTTAACATCAAACTCAAATTGCCATAATTTTTTTTACGGAAAAAGACGAGTTTAGAACACAATGAATAGTCGGACGACCATTTTGTAACTTTTAATAATCGAATGACTGAATAAAACAACACTCTATAGTCGAGGACCATTCATGTACTTTACCCTTTTTAGTTATACTATGACAAATAAAAAAAATATAAATTGAGACAATGATAAAATTATTGTGTGTGCCCTCAAAATATATAATTAATTATTATTCGTAGTAGGTTAGGACTTTTTAAATAGCACTCGATGAATAATATCGAATTTCGTCACTACTAGAAACAAAAAATACAAGGGAGTAATAAAAAAAAAGATGGATGAATTGAGCAAACCCTAATACAAAAAAGAAGCAAAAATGAAAGTAGTGAATCCATGAAAACCTAGCCCTCGTTTGATTAACTAAAAGTGATCTACTGCATAAGCAAACTACGGATTATGGCGGCCTGAGCATTGTCGGTCGTCGCTAAAAGCTCCGACAATCTCTCGCTGAGGTCATCAACCTCTCTGTGCAAGCTTCTAATGTAGTTGCATGTCTCTTGTAACACTTTGGCCGCCGAAACCTGTCAATAAAGCAGATATATCAGCTACTTAATCAAGTGGAGTAAGGTTTCGATGGAGAATATTTCTCCAAACGAGTATTTTTAACGTAAAAGTATCATTTTTCAGCTTCTTGGTTTGAGTCAATAATCACGTTTCAAACGCGAATTTTGGGTGGAAATGGATTGTTCGGAAATGTTCTTGCGTTTCGAAAGGAATTTTGAGTCAAAAGCACTTCCATTAACATTCCCAACTGGCCCCTTAATAATAAAAGAGAAAAATTTTCTCCCTAAAGATTATAGGTTCGAACAACTATATTTGTAGGGTGTATCCTTACCAATAAATTGTAAAAGTTCCGAACAAATAATATATTGTTATCACCACATACTAATAAAAAAGTTGACAAATAATAATTCTGTTAAAAATACTATTATAGTTTATAATAATTTTGTTTGAAATACTCGTCACAAATACTTTATTTATTTATTTATTTGAGATAAGTATAAGACAATATATGTTCAAAGATAAACTCTCAATTTTTTAACATTGAACGCTTACACCCCTACCTCTATAGTGCTTTTCAATATTTAAATGAAAATATTCACGTATATCATATAAAATTCATTAATTTTATATGAAAATAGAATATTTATATTCACTGAATAATTATATTTTATATAACCAATAAATTCTACCATATTAAAATACATTTAAAATTTTCTTACCAAAATATTTATTTCTTTGTTAATTTTATTTGTTTTGTGGGGGTAATTTTATATCCAAAAAATTATAATTTCGAGAATATAAATAATAATTTAAATTGACCTCTCCAAATTCAAACTAAAAGATCCATCACCGTCTCTAATTAGTTTATTACATTAGCCAAGAGGCATGAGAAATTAAGGTTGCCATTAGTCCTTGTATTACATGTTAAGTTGTATGTTTAATATTCGTACTCTAATTTTATCAATTTAATCTTTGTACTTTTAAAATTTTAAAATTTCAATTACAATCTAAATGTTTTAATGACAAAATTATTAAATTATAGATTCTTAAAATGATTAGATTAGAGAACAATTACTAAATCAAAAATCTATACACGATAAAGGAATTAATCAATGTGATCATCGTATTATTTTTTCTTTTATTATGGTCATCCGATTTAAAAAAAGAACTCTATGCGACCCTTTGACCGACGTTTTCCGTTATTGACCAACGGCTCCGTTAATTACTATTGACATGGATGTTTTCTCAAATATGTTACGAAGGGAATACTACTTGTGGTTGTTGGTAGAGACATAAATAACCAATTTCCGATTGCATGTGCAATTGTTGAAGGTGAAGGAAAAAATAATGGAGATGGTTTTTGCATAAAATCATGGTTGACTTAGAGCCTCCTAATGGCCAATGATTTATACTAATGTTGGTCAATGACGGAAAACTTTGGTCATAGAGTCGCATTATATTCTTTTTTTAGTTGGAGGACCACGTTGAGAGAAAAAATAATATCATAGACATGTTGATTTTTTTAAATTACCCTTTCGCCTTCATAATAAATGAAACAATACATACATGCATACAACATACGTCATACATGTATAGATAGAGAAGGGCTGTAAAGTTTGGAAATACCTTATCACAGTGGGCATTACGAATCTCAGGAAGAAGTTGGTGCAATTTAGAAACAAGATCATTGATCTGATCATCAGTTATTCTTGAATTACTCCCTGATTGTCTTGATCTGGACCTTCTGCTCGACATCTTCTTGGGGATATAATATTACTTAACAAAACACACAAATTATATAATATATGTGTATATATATAGGTGAGAATTTGTGAATGCAAAGAGATGAATTTTGAGTAACATAGGAGAATGGTGGCAATGGAGACAAGTTATGGAGGAGGAGATATAGTTGGTGTGTGAATATAAGAGAGAGAGAGAGATAACAAAATCAAGGAAAGCTAGTGGATGTGCGTTGGGGAGTGGAGAAGGGGGACAATTTGCATGGGAGTTTGCTTAAAGGCCCATTGTCTTTAAATAGGGGTTTTAGGAAATAATAATAATAATTTTAGGGTAAATTATGAGTTTAGTACTTAAATTATCAATTTTGGTCTATTTTAATATCTAAACTTTCAATATTTTATAAAATCACACCTAAACTTAAGTTTTTATTTCATTTTAGTACCCGTTAAAAATTAACGTTAAATTTTGAAAAAATTGAAAGTTTAGGTACTAAAACGGACCAAAACTGATAATTTAAGTATTAAACGCGTTAAGTTTTTAATGGTGTGGTACTAAAATGAAACAAAAACTAAACGTTAGGTATGGTTTAAAAAAACTAAAAGTTTAAGTACTAAAACATATCAAAACTATTAATTTATGTATTAAATACGTAGTTTTACCGTATTTTTTATATATAATAAAACACACTCAACCAAAAAGAATCAACCCATACTTAGATATGCCATCTTGTCTTTCATTTGGGTTGTTCCTAATTTGCTTTTACTTAACGATAATCGGTAGGATATATCGAACGGTCTCGGTGATTAAAGAGAGTATTATTTTTTCTAGAGGTTCTGTAACATAGAGTAATTGTGTTTACCAAGTATGTGTGCGTTGTCAATAGTAAAGAAATATTACAAACATATATTATATTGTAATCATCTTATATTATTCAAAAAAATTGATGAAGTATATCAGAGATCAGTAAATTATGTTTAAAAGACTGTTTTAGTTATCGAACTTTTACAAAATGATAATTAAAATCAATTTGTTATGAAATGGTAAATGAAATACTATAATAAGTGTAAAAAATCGATAAATCTAGTGTATATTTTATAGTAGTTCAATAAAATTGAATGATCATTCTATAATAAATTGATAAAATTTAATGACTCTTTTATAATTTTTGAAAGTTCAATGATCAAAACAATTATTTGAGTATAGTTCAGTTACCCTTGATGTACTTTACCCAACAATAACACATATTAAAAAATATATTAATATTTTTTGAAACATTTAAATATTCAAAAATACTTTTAACTGAACACATCGTGATTCGAATAGAGAAATAAAAAATAAAACAGAGATGGAAGTTCTTGGTTGATTTTTATTTTGTACAATAATTGAGAGAAAAGGGTAGTCTATGACTTAAACCTTAGACTCAATATTAACTATGATAAAGTATAAAAATGGTCCCTCGACTCTGGAGTATTGCTTTATTGAGTCATCCAATTATTAAAAGTTACAAAATGATCATCTAACTATTCATTATGTTCCAAACTCATCATTTTTCGTTAAAAACTTGATGGTAGTTTAAGTTGGACGTTAACATGCTGACTAAGATATTATAGTCATTTAAGATTTTGGGTTCATATTATATCATATATCAGTCAACAGGTTAACGTTCAACTCAAATTGCCATCAATTTTTTAAAAGAATATGATGAGTTTGGAATACAATGAATAGTCGGATGACCATTTTGTAACTTTTAATAGTCAGAGGAGTCAATAAAATAACACCCTAAAGTCGGAAACCATTTATGCTCTTTATGCTATTAACTATAACTTGAAATCAAGCACAAATATTTTATGAAACCTTGATTGGTTGTCAATGATTATTAGATTAATGATGATTAATGTATCAAATAATTACGCAACATGAGCATATATTATTTCCCTACACAAAAAAATTATATAAAAAAAAATCAATGATTTTATGTACTTAATGAATTTTCTGTTGATGCTTAACAATTATATTTTTATAATAATTTTAGATTCGATCACGAACCAATAAGTAATCTTAAATTCTTTAATTAAAGTTTTATATTATTCGTTGATTTGATCAACATTGTTATTATTATAATATTTTTGAAGATGATGAATTCAAATATATTTAAATATGGATGTATTTTCAATTTAAAATTTTAGGAAAATAATAATTAATTTAGGTATATTAAATAAAAAAATTAAGGAAAAAGAAACTAAGGGTTGACCGGTCATGTCTTAAGTAAAGCAAAAAGAACACACACCATGTTCTTTGCACCTCATCTCACGTGTTATCTTGGATACCCAAGCTCTTCATTATTTAATTTGTAACTACTTGTTGAATAATTTTATAATTTCTTTTATACATAATAGGATAAACTATATGTTTTTTCATTGCCCTCCCGGAATAATTTGGACCGACTTGCGTCACAAGTCTAGTTTTGGTGGGTGAGTCTTCCAACAAAGATTTTCTACATACACAATGAATTAAACTCGATATCTTGCTTAAGCGATATCAAATTGTTTACTACTTGAACCAACATCTGTTGATGGATAAGCTATATGTTTAATACCTCATCTCATGTATTATCTTGGACATTCGATTATCATTTTTAAAATCATATCTAAAATTTAGTTTTAGTTTCATTTCGATCATGTAACATTAAATAATTAACATAATTGTTGATGTTGTAATTTTTTTTCCAATTTATGTGTCATTATCTTGTGGTGACACATCAACATCACTATCAATTTTTTAACGTGTGGTCAAAAAACCAAAACTAAACGTTAGGTATGATTTTGAAAAAAAAAAGTTGAATGACTAAAACGAAACAAATATGATAGTTAAGATACTAAACGTACAATTTATCCTATATAATATTATATAAGTTGTAGTTTAATGAATATTATTCTCAATTTCCCCATTGACTCTTCCTAATTCTTGGGTTAGAGCTGTTCATATTTAGGGATGGATATAATTTGGATCAAGTTTTTAGTCTATTAGAATTTGGCTCGAGTATTCTACTCTTCTACTTGTTACATGATTTGATATAAGTTTAGAGACTCTATCCGACCTGAAATTTGATTCGAATTTTAAGATAAAACTCACACTTTACGTTATATATATATTATTTTTATTAGATAAGATAGAGATCTAAATAAAAAATGATAAAAACATGAATATTATTGATAATTATGTTATTATCTCATATATATATCATTTTTTATTAGATAATATAGAAATCTAAATAAAAAATGATAGAAACATGAATATTATTGATAATTATATTATTATCTCATATTAGGTTAAAAAATTCATTCTAAACTCTACTTGAACTCAATTTTTTTATAAATAAAAAAAACTCTAATCATATCGAATCAAATTAGAGTCTATCGAATCTGAATCACATGCCTACTTCTATTCATAGTACAAGTCCTTATAATAGAGAAAAAAAATTAATTTTAACATTGTTACTTTATTTGGTTAATTATCATTGGATTTATTTTGTTTTATTATTTTTATTTATATTTGGCAAGAGACAATAAGAATATTATCATGAACTGTAACTGTATATTAATAATTCTTTGATGCCTGTCTGTTATTTGTAATTATTTATCAGAATTAATTAAATGAAAAATGAAAAAAAAAATCATCAAAACTAAGGGATGTTTGTTTGCCTCTTAATAGAACTAGGGATGGTAACTCAACCCGATCGGGTCGGAATTTTTTTATGCATTGTTCGGGTTGGGTATGGTCGGGTTTAGGGTGGAAAAAATCCGACCCGAACCGAATATATATAATTTTATCCTATATATTTAGGGATAATTACAATAATACCCCTCTATATATAATTTTTTTCAATTAAGTCACTGTTTTTATTGAATAAAAATATATTTTTATTATTATTTCGGGTCGGGTCGGATTTCTAATTCATATATTCGGGTCGGGTCGGGTGAAACCTTAATTTCATCGGGTCGGGTCACGGGTAGAGGACCCTTTCTTCTCATGTCGGGTCGGGTGTCCCAAAAACCAGACCCGACCCATTGTCATCCCTAAATAGAACCATTCAGCGTTGAATGCTAAACCGTTCACCATTCAGCGCGTTTGTTTCGCACCTCTGAATGATTCAAAGCTGACTGATTCAGCAAAACAATGTTGAATGATTCAGCACAGAAGTACATTCTGAATGATTCAGAGCTATTATCAAACAACATGTCTCATTCAGAGCTAATTCATACATAGTCTCTGGATCATTCAGTATTTGAATCATTCAACGCTTAATCATTCTGAAGTAAACAAACGTCCTCTAAGTACCCCATGATTCACTATGTAAACTAATTAAATATTTTTAATTATTTAATACTAAACAGCTGGTAATTATTTTTTAGATTTATGTGAGATTTGATCCAGCCTTCAATAAACCTCGTAATTATTTTTGCCAGTCGATTTACTTATATATTAATTAAAAAGTCGATCATGCATTACTATTTTTTTTATTGAATTTTATTTTGATAACACGTGCTTGTGACCCACCGATAGTCGAAAAGAGTAGAGATTTAATTAATTTATTTATTTATAAAACAAATTAATATTTTTTTTGACTTAACAATATTTTTAAAAATTATTAATTTTATTCTCGAACTACTTTTACATATTTAATGTGACACTCAAACTCATAAAAAACTCAATATAACACTTTGATTATATGTGTTTATATCATGGATAGTTATGATATTAATTTGACGGTTTAGCTTACATTTAATTCGAAAGATGGAAGTTTTAAGTTTAAAATTTTAGGGTAAAGTACGCAAATGATCCCTGATTATAGAGTGTTGCTTTATTAAGTCTATGGATTATCAAAAGTTACAAAACGATCATATGACTATAGGATGTTACTATATTGAGCACTCTGACTATTAGAAGTTACAAAATAGTCACTCAACTATTCATTAGGTTCCAAATTTATATTTTTCTGTTAAAAAATTGATGACAGTCTAAACTTGATGTTAATATGATGTTTGAGATATGATAAAATCTAATCCTATAGTCGATTTTTTTAACATCCAGCTCAGTTTACTGTCAAATTTTTAACGAAAAACAACGAGTTTAGAACCTAATGAATAGTAGGTGACCATTTTATAACTTTTAATAGTTGAGGGGCTCAACATGCAACATCCTATAATTGAAAAACCATTTTATAACTTTTAATGGACTCAACAAGGCAACGTCCTATAGTTAACATTATTTTTTTCACTCATAAGATTTAAATTTAAATCATAATTTAAAGACAACATATTCTTCATCTCTTATTCCAACAACCATTGATCCAAGAAATTTGGTGATTAAAAGTTGATTTATTGAAAAGATTAATTTAAATAATAAAGTCCAAGGTACACAGAAAATAAAATAAGATAATAAAAGAAACAAGATCCTTTGTAAATCAATGGGAAAGGAATAGTTTGCGTATTTGATGATGAAAGTCTGTGATCAGAGTCAGATGTCAGTGAGGATAGTGAAGTGTTCAGCGTGCATTTAGGGCGCACATGACACTCATCCAATGGCCAGCCAGGACTGTACTAAATGTCACATAAAATATAAATAAAATAAATTTAATATATAGGGTAAACTACAAAAAAACTCACTTATTTCATTTTTCTTCTATTTTAATCATTCAACTTTCAGAAATTACATCTTGTCCATTTACATTATCGATTGATCACGAGATAATTAATAGGACCGTTACGGTAAATTCGTAACTCTCCTGTATAATATGTGATATGGTAAATTTCTTTTTCATGACGGTGATTTTATTTTATTTTTGGTTGCAAGGGGAAGTAAATAAAGAACTAATTCATAGAGAACCCTCTAAGAAATGAAGTGTTCCTTGCGGCTAGTAGCCGCTTCAAGTTGTAAGAGGACCTCCGAGGGAGGAGACTCAAAGATGGCCGATTCCTCTTCAAGGAAACAACCCATTTTCGAGATAACATCGACGCAAAAATTTCATTCTCGATGGGTATGTTGAATGGACATATTCTAATTACGACCTCTCATGTACTAAAATTTACATATAGTTTGAAAAAAATCGATAGTTTAAGTAATAAAATAGACAAAAAATAATAGTTTAAGTATAAAATGTATAGTTTACCCTTTTTTTAACTCGAACTAAAATTTTATTGTTATATAAATTAAAAGTTCACAAAATTGATGAAAAATATTAACAAAATAGTTCACTGTCCTTAAATGCGTACTTCGAAAGACAGAGACTAATTAAGTTTGGAATTGAGGAGGACTTAAGAAACATTTTTACCAAAAGTTATACATTGATCATCTTAGCATCTACAATTCCGTGTAATTTTTGTTTTTATTTTGATTAATTAACTAATATGAACTTAATATTACCTTAAAGGCAACATGCAATTGTCTATTTAGGTATTATTAATTTACATAAACTGTATATATTTTTTTTCATTCCCAATATTTAAATCTCAAATTTTATTTCATGATTTTTAAAGCGTAAATTATGCAGATAGTCCCTTATATTTTTTGTCTAACCGACTTTGGTCACCAATTTAAACATTAAGGGTAACGTTATCGATTTGTTTGATTATAGTACCTAACATTATCGATCTGTTCGATTTTAGTCCCTCAACCGTTAACTCCCGTTCAATTTTAGTCCCTCCCCCTTGTTAGGGACTTAAACAAAAGATGGTTAACGAAAATTAATGGCTGAGAGACTAAAATCAAACGGATCAAAAATATTAGGGACCATTTCCCCCTAATTTTTAAACTTGTGACCAAAGTCGATCAGATCCTATACATAGAGGACTATCTTCATAGTTTACCCTTTTTAAAATAAACATATTTCATTAACCATTATTGAAGGTTTGGAAATATAAAAGATGTGTTTATGATACGATCATGATAACACTCACTTATCTTTTTGTCTGAATTCATGTCCATCATCTAATCTCTTACTTTTATCTTTAGGAATTTAGTCCCTCTATTTGTTGTATTTGAACGTTCAAGT
This sequence comes from Hibiscus syriacus, assembly GCF_006381635.1. Lineage (NCBI taxonomy): Eukaryota > Viridiplantae > Streptophyta > Magnoliopsida > Malvales > Malvaceae > Hibiscus > Hibiscus syriacus. The sequence goes on along the minus strand of NW_024062784.1, from coordinate 703,370 downwards.
GTCCAAATATTTAACATCAGCAACCAAGTTTTGTTAATTTCAGGTCCACTACTAAACAATTTTTTGATATATGGTTACCAAACTACAAAATTAGTATTCTTTATTTTAAAATGTAAATGACCTGATTTTAACCAAATAATTTTAAGGGTAAACTACGCATTTAGTACCTAAACTATCAATTTTGATCCGTTTTAGTACCCAAACCTTCAATTCTTTTCAAAATCATACCTAATGTTTAGTTTTCGTTTCATTTTTGTACCCCACCTTTCTGAACATATTTACTACCTAAACTATCAGTTTTGGTCCGTTTTAGTACCTCAACTTTCAAATTTTTTTAAAACTTAACGAAGCAGGATATTATGATATGAGGACAATTTTGAATTTTTAAAATTTTAGGAGACGAACTTAAACTTATAAAATTTTAGTGGGCGAAAAATAGATTGTTAATAAAAATATATAGAAAAATTATAAAATATAATGTAATATTAAAATTTTAGGGGGTGAACTTGAACTTATAAAATTTCAGGAGCGAAAATAAATTTTTAATAGAAAATACATAAACAAATTCTAAAATATAAGATAATTTTAAAATTTTATGACGACGACTGTCCCCACCCGCTCCTCTCGGTCCATCTCTAACTTCACTAGTTATTGTATACGGTACAACTATATGCTAATTAGGTTGTGATTAGTTCATAAAATATAAGATTATCGGAATAGAATAGTTAATAGTTGTTTTATGGATCCGTCAAGAAATCTTAATGGTTAAAAAAAATACTATTATTTCTAGAGATCTTAGGTTTAAATATTTGTGTTTATAGGTACGTGTACATTACCAATAATTAAAAATAATTCTGAACAGACACTACCTTATAATTAACTTAAACTATTCAAAACAAAAATAATGATTTTATATTTAAAAATCACGTTCTCGTGTTTAGATGACAAAAAAGTTATCTTACGCCTATAGTATATTATTGTTATTTCTTGAAGTTTCGATTTATAAACTTTGAAACTTTGAATGCAAAAGCACCACGCTTAGCCTCTGTTTGTGCGAACAATCCTCGAGAACATCCAGCTTAAATAGTTTTAAAGCAACTTCTCGTTCCCAATAAAATAGTCAGTCTTCCTAGTGTAGGTGAATGTGAAGAGCACAGTTCATGATTTCTTTTGAACACTGATTGCCAAGTACTACGGTAGTAAGAGAGAGTTTATATCAAGGGAGCGTTTGTTTTGGGTACAAAATGTCACGGGTTCAAATCCTGTCATCCCTACCTATTACTTCTCCTTTGAGCAGTAACGAGGGAGTCGTTTTAGATTGATTAAAATTAAGCATACATAATCTATCATTTTCTCATATTATATATGATATATGATAGGAGTAGGTGTGCGCGATGTATTGGGGTTATAAAATAAAAGAATCTTCTTTTTTACAGTCTTATTTATTATGATATTTATTATGATAAGAAAGCGCTCTTAGTTCAATTCGGTAGAACGCGGGTCTCCAAAACCCAATGTCGTAGGTTCAAATCCTACAGAGCGCGATTCGGCTCTTATTAGGTCGAAAATTACACCGAATTGAAAAAAAAATTGAACATCAATTTGAATTTGATCTCCTTGGATTAAATTATTAAATTTAAATTATAAAATTTTTATAAAATTAAAGATATAAATTTATAGAATTAAAGAAAGGGGTCAGTCAAAAGTCAAAAAAAGAGATGTTAATTAATCAAAGGTCTAACTGATCACCACGTCTGTATTGTAAATATGCGGTTACGAATAATCCAGCCAAAGTAATAGGAATTAGGCCTAAGACGATTCCAAATAGAAAAACTTCAATCATTTCAATTTATTTGAAAGGAGAAAAAGAAAGGTAATATCATTACTAATGGAATAGAATAAATATTAATCCTTTCTCCGAAAGAATCATCGAAAAGGGGAGGTATCCCAATGCAATAAAGTTACATAGTGTCTATTTTTCGTTGATATAAGGGGTATTTCCATGGGTTTGCCTTGGTATCGTGTTCATACTGTCGTATTGAATGATCCCGGTCGCTTGCTTTCTGTTCATATAATGCATACGGCTCTGGTTGCTGGTTGGGCCGGTTCAATGGCTCTATGTGAATTAGCCATTTTTGACCCCTCCGATCCCGTTCTTGATCCAATGTGGAGACAAGGTATGTTCGTTATACCCTTCATGACTCGTTTAGGAATAACCAATTCATGGAGCGGTTGGAGTATTACAGGGGGGACTATAACTTCTAAAATTATAGGATCGAACGAATTTATAAAATTTTAGAAAGATAAAAGTAAACTTTTAATAATATATATATATACATATGATAGTTTCACATTTTCAAAAATGGTCTCTCTCGATTCTTGCCTCGGTCCTTTCCTAGATTGTAGTGTTGGGCGTGTTGCGAGGTGCAGGTGAAAACGTTCAGTTAGGTCATAATTTTAATATAAGTTTAATATTTAAACTATCAATTTTACTCTATTTTAATATTTAAACTTTTATTTTTTTTAAAAATCATCCTTAAAATTTAATTTTTGTTTCATTTTAATATCTCGTCATTAAAAATTTTATTTTAATACCCGTTCGAAATATAATATTGACCTACTGATTAATGAAAAGCATTTAGGTTAGAAATTTTAATACCGATAAAACTATCAATACTAATTTAGTCAAGAAAATAGAGTTATGTCTATTGCTTGAGCCGTGTTTCCTATTTTTAACTACCCAAAAAACAAATAGGATATAAATTTTAGTACCGATAAAACTATCAAATCTAATATAATCAAGAAAATAGAGTCGACACAATAGGTCGATTACCTGGTCCGATACAGCCAGTACCATTCCTGTACCGACTTTGAACTTGGGAACTCAATTTGATGGTAAAATTTTCTTCAGAACTTAAATTCACAAACATCAATCTGACACAGAATGGGTTTTTGAGTATAATCGATGGTTTGGCATGTAATAAATCGGACCTTTTAACCTTTCCATGTGCTGCACCACCAAAGGTGAACCTTAGGTTAGCTAACATGATATGCAATTTTTCCTATTTCTAGCAATCCATTCATTTACACAACTTGAACATAAAAGATGAAATTGCATACATTTACAGCATTTAGAATTGCAGAGAAGATTTTGAACCTTCCACAAAACCTTCAAAAAATGGAGTTATTGAGTTAGTGATCCTTTCTCCCAGCAAAAGATCGTTGGATGTCTCATGGTCCAGGCTGATTCCCTTGCTTGAACGCCCTTTGCTTCCTTAGGTTTTCATGTATTGAAGCCAAGAATTCATGCTTAAGACCATCCTCTGCTGTAATCCTTAACCTCGGGTTCACCGTTAAGCACTTGTCTACGAGATCATAAAGAGAGTCCGGTATCTCCGAATGGAAGACTCGTCTCTTCGTATTCATTTGACACCACTCTCTTAAGTTCATGGATGTTAAAGACTGCTTGCCATAAAGCTCCTGCAACAAAAAATTGGAATCTTGAATTAGACGTCACAATTTACTTTTGAATAGATTACAGTTGTAAATCATGCATTATACTTGTATTTATACCTCAGGAAAAGAGGATTCACGATTATGTAACTTGGCTACTTCCCAAAGATCTTCACTGCCTCTCAATTTTGCAATATCCTTAATATTCCTGAAAGTGTCAAAGATGATGGCAACATAAGCAATCAAACAGAAACTGGATCAAGCAGCTTCGGTTGAAGAGATCTTACTGTTCAGGATCACCGATGAAGGGTGATTTCCCGATCATTAGGTAGAGTAGTGTGACCCCAGCAGACCAGACATCAATCTTTGGACCTTGATGTTGAGATCTGAATAAGACCTGCACAAACCACTCAACTCCAGGCATTCAGTGAAAATACAATATCAATTATCAAGGAGAGAGCAGTATACTGTAATCTGAACTTGCAAAAAGTTTCAGTCGGTTCATTTACTACCATAAATCAATTTTCTTACGTTGGTCAAATGGTTAAAATTTGGCATAGGGTGTTAATATTTTTCTTTTCGAAATGCTTTTTTGCTTATAAAATGAATTCAACCCATCACATTGAAATGTATTGTTCATTACCTCTGGAGCTCGGAAGCCTTTTGTTCCAGCACAAGGACCTTCTCTCTTATGCTTTCCTTCCCCTGCAAAGGTTTGGAGCATTTCATACGGGAAATTACTCTTTCAAACCAAAATTTCAAATTTCACCTAAAAAAATACTTACTCTTGTTCTTGGATAACCCAACTCCAGATATCGCAAGGCTAGTTGAGTTCAAAGGCATTGGAGTAGGATGGAGAACCTGTCTATTCATTATTCCAGAAGAAGCAGCAACTCGTTTTCTCATGGGAGCAGGAACATGAGACACTCCAGGTTTTGGGGTCTGCATTGCTTCCTGTGCCAGGCTGATGAGTTCTTTCCTACCATGGCATGGCAAAGGTTCTCTGAGTCTTTCTGCTGAAGGAGTCCTTGCACTCGCATCCTTTGCTGAGGTAATGCCCGAACCTTCTGCACCCTGACTGTTTATTTTATTCCAACTGCTCAAGTCATTGTGAGGAGCCTTTCTTTGGACTGTTGTCTTCCTCATGTTCTTAGGCTCTAAAGTTAACCTGGAGCCTTTTGTTGCCTCAACATTGATTTCCTCCCTTGATTTGATCTTTAAAGATTTGCTGCTATCTGTCAGATGAATGGCTTTGGCAGGCACGTTATTACGATGATAACTTACATCATATCCCAACTTTGATTTGTCTGTGAAATGCATAAGAATGCCACATCAATCATAAATTGATAGTCAGGAGGTACTGAGGTAGGTAGATCAGGAAACTTTGAAGGCAAACTAATACACAATGGAAAGGAAGACCATTTGACTGGAATGGAACAAACAAGAAACAAAACATATGAAAATAGCAGATCAGTTATTTGGATGATAAGGAGAGAAGCAGCAAGTAGTTAACAGCCAGTTTATAACTCTCGTTTTCCCTTTCAATTCTTATGGATATAGAGGACAGACAAGAAAACAAAAATATATAGATGTTCCTCTTCATTGCCTGCAGTAAAAAGGTAGTAGGATTCTTAATTTCCAGCTCCAGAAAAAAGAACTAACCTGTACTACTGTACTTTTGCTGCATTTCCTGTAAAAACAAGAGAGGAGAAAAAAACTGATTATCATTAAACTAGAGAACAAAAAGACTGGCGGGAAAGATACATAACGGCCAATCACATAATCATGTAAGGTTGGCACATAGCTACGTACCATTGCAAGATTGAAATCAATAAGATAACCTTTGTTGGTCTTACGAGAGAAAAGAAAGTTTCCTGGTTTAACATCTCTATGAATTACTCCCTGCATATTCATAGAGTCATTAAAATCATGTAATTTTGTAGATAGATGCATCACATTTAGAAAATCATATACCTGTTTATGAAGATTTGCAAGAGCCTTGAACAAGCAAAAAGCATACCACTTTAACTGAAAAACATCAATCTCTTTTTTCAGCACCTGCTCAATGAAACAAGCTCGCCATCAAGAAGAACAAACAAATTACGGCTTCCAAAATTCTAATAATTACCTCAGGTCTATCATGCTCAACATACTGCAGAACAAAGCAATCAGAATTCTCACTCCTAATGCATCCTTCATATCGTATTATAAAGTTTCTGCCCCTGATATTGACAATATAATACAGAAGATTGAGGGAGGAGGGGAACAAAGCTTTATGAAAACTGCTTCACTTTTATAAACAAGAAAGTTTTCTTTAAAGTGAAACAAACATTTTCTAGAATGTTTACCCAAAACGCTCCAGCATGTTCATCTCATTGTTAACATAGTTCTTATGAGCATTGGCATGAGGACCTGCAATGAGATAAATAAGTAATATAACATCAGGGGAATGGACTATAAACGTAATACAATAAGAGACCTCGTTGCAGCACAGCAATGCAACCGCATGTTATATGAATTTGCCTTACATTTAAGGGCAACTAAAGCCCCGTCATTCTTCCTTCGAGCCCTATACACAGTGCCATAACCACCTGCCAATTCAAGTTTCACCTTATCCAATTAATAGAACATCTTAGTTATAAGCAGAACACCTGTGAAGTGATACGCAAGCAAGTAAAAATTGAAGTTATGATACCTGACCCTTCTTCCTCTTCTACAATATAAGATTCAAACTCAGGTAATACTTTTGGCTTCGCCTGGTCCTAAAGGAAGCATAGATGAATATTTAGGTTATCATTGAAAACAATGCACAACAGCCAACTTACGCTTATTGAATAGAGACCACTTGCAAAAATGAAAATAATATAACACCATACATGAGACAGAAAGCTACAACTGGAGAAGTGAGCTTACTTGAAAAGAAATGAATGTAGAGTTTCCCTTTCTCTCTTTAACGGATATATCCTTAGGGTTCTGAATTGATTTCTGCACAGTACGGACTGATACAATATCTTTTACACCATGCCTCCTCCTTTTGTAAGTACAGACAACTTTGGTATCCCCTAAAGACTTGTTGGGAGTCTGCAATACTGGAGGTACCACATGCCTCTGATTAGTCTTTGCTTTTGCAGAAGGATCTGGCTCTTCAGTATCAGAATGCATAACGGAAAGATTAATGTTAAAGGGAGCAGAAAGATCTTCAACTACTTGTCTTCTACTTGTCAAGTCAAGTTTATCCTCTTTCTTACCATCCTCCATAACCATTTCATTGTCTGCAATTCTAAAACTTGTGGCGGTAAAATCCGCATAAAATTTTCCACCCAATTCCACTGACATATTGTTCTTCTCAGAAAACTCTGGAGAGTCTGTACCATTGTGTTTAACAGCCGTGGTTTCTATGTCACGAACTGGTTCTCTATTCAGAAACATCGGTTCTACAATTGGCTCACTGGCAACTAATTCTTTACCGACATTTCCTAGCATATAGTCTTGCCCGTGCACCTTGCTTTCTACTTTTTCAATGCCCTCCACTTTACAGCTTAATTGTCTAGCACTAGATTCAGCTACCAAACAGGAGTTCAGCTCAGTGTTCTTTACCAAGACCATAGGACTACTCATTCTACCGATATCATCAGTTAAATAATAGCACACCTGAAATTTTTATTTCATCAATTAGTATTTGTAGACTATAACTCCAAAAAGAACAATTATTACTAAAAGCAGAATTGCTTGATGGAATTTCCAATTCGCAGATCTAGAATTACCATCAATAAAGTAAAAATACATGCAGTTCGATTTAAAAGTTACTACAAAATCGTAATTTCATGGAGTTGATCTGCAGATCTATTGTGCAAAATAAACTCAAAAAATACCTTCGTACAATAATTCCGGATTCTCTTAACCGAGGGAATCAACTTCTTTTCCTCGTCATCCTCAGAAAAATTCGCAGCTGAAAAATAGCTTAAAGGTCAATCAAAGAAACATAAACGCCGAATTACACAACACAAAAAAGATGAAAACAAATTATGACTCCTTTTTAAAAATTTACCATATCGATTCCTCTTGCGAAGCCATATATTCGGGGAACTACCGAACCGATTCGGCAGCGAAGTGAAAGCATCGGCAACAGTGTAGTTTCGAGCTAAGTAAGCGGCGAAATACGAAAGGCCAATCGAAGAGATAGCAACGAGATGTTTGTCGTTCGAGAGTGTAATCGGAGAGTTTGAGATGGAACAAAGCGAGGATATAATAGCGGGGCTTGTCGAAAAGAGAGTGCACCGGGAAGCGAGGTCCGGGAGAGGGGTGGGCTTACCGATCGAGACTATCAGAGAAAAAATATACCAGGCCTTTTGAGACTCGGTGGCTGAGAGGCTTAATGGCTCGGTGAGTTGGTCCGAGTTACTTTTCATGACGATTATGGATGTAGATAGAGAATCGGGGGAGCAAGACGGGGAGAGAATTTTTAGGGTTTGCAAATGGAAGTAATTTACTGGGAATTTTTGGGACGAAGCTGAGATGGGCGGGAATCGGGACGTGATGGGGATTTTAAAGATTTAACGCGTGCGAGTTTTCCCGCCAGTGTTCTTGTCTGATAACTTGAACTTGTGCGAGGGGTAGGGAGGACAATGCGTCGGGTTATGATCGAGATTTTTTGTCAATTCGATTCTAAATATTTGATTTGATTTTAAAATTTTATATCTTATATTCGATTCGATTTCAAAAATATATCTTCCACCCGATTTTGATCCGACCAATTTTGTAGAGTATTAATTCGACCCAATTCTCATCTGACCCTATATAAATTAAAATTTTAATTAAATAATAATAAAACTTTTAAGAAAATTACATTATTATCTTTGGGTCAAGTCATGTTAGAGTTTTTTTACCTTTCACCCAGATCCGACTCGTTCAGGTCGGAACTCATTGGATGTAGATGAAATTATCATCCCTAGCGAGGGGAATTTAGTAAAGTAATCCTCTTTTTCTTACTTAAAAAATATTTAATATAAAAATAAGTGTTTAAATTATTCTTAAAATTAATTTTTAGTAAAGCATTTTTTATTAAAAATATGTCTAACATTTTTTCTGTCACACTTTTATGTATCTCTTGTTAAAAAAATTTAATAACAGTGTCATGCTTATATTTTTTATTTTTAAAATAAAATATTATTTAAAAAAAATCTAAATGTGACACGTATCACCTAACAATTGTTTTTAAGAGTAGGCATCTAAAAACATAATGAATAAATTTATTATCTATGTTTAAAGTTTTAACAACTAATATTTAAAAAAAATTATCATCATGCACGAACTAAGTGGTCTCCATGGTACAGGAATGGTTATCGTTTCTTAAGACTCAGGTTCGAGCACCGAGAACAACAGGAGTGTGAGTATTTAATCTTAAGAGATTGAGAGTTATCTTAAAACATATAATGCATTATACTTATCTCATATTAATAAAAAAAGTACCGTAATAATTTTATTTATTAATCGATTAAATCAAATCGATAAATACAAATACTCATTATTTGACGATTCTAATAATCTGATTTATTCTATTAATCACGTTAAAGTTTAGACCTTCAAATTTATTCAGACAAGGAATATTTTAAATTAAAACGAGATAATAATTGTACTGTCTTCAATAAGAGCTTAAAACGTACTAATTTAAAATCATACCTAATGTTTAGCTTTTATTTTATTTTAATACCCCGATTTTAAAAACTTAACGCGTTTAATATATAAACTATCAGTTTTGGTCCGTTTCAGTACTTAAACTTTCAATTTCTTTCAAAACTTAACGTTAAATTTTGAACACAGATACTAAAATGAAACAAAAACTAAACTTTAAGTATGATTTGAAAACAAATGAAAATTTAAGTACTAAAATAGATAAAAACTGATAATTTAGGTATTAAATACATAATTTACCCATAATGTTTCATTCACCATATATAAACATCTTCATATAAATACATAACATAATATGTTTATAAACGACAAAATCAACGAGATAATGCGTTGAATTTTTTTTTTTCACGAGATAGTGCCCTCGCCAGATTAATTGCTCAGATAGGGTGATCTCTACAGTCCCACGTCTCTGGGGGTAGGTCGCCATGCACGCCCAGCGACCTACCAGGTCGCCATGCACGCCCCAACACGCTGGGCATCCGAGACCATCCGACCGAGGCCATCCAACCAAGCCATCCGAACGAGCTATGCGAGGGCATCCGAGGGCAACCGAGCGAGCTATGCAAGGGAATCCGAGCAACCAAGCGAGGGTAGGTCGCCATGCACTCCGGGCGACCTACCCTCGCTCGGTTGCCCTCGGATGCCCTCGCATAGCTCGTTCGGATGGCCTCGGATGCTTTCGGATGGCCTCGGTCGAATGGCCTCGGATGCCCAGCGTGTTGGGACGTGCATGGCGACCTTTGGGGGCTGCATGGATTGCATGGCGACCTACCTAGGTCGCTGGGCGTGCATGGCGACCTATATGGGACTGTAGAGATCACCCCATCTGAGCAATTAATCTGACGAGGGCACTATCTCGTGAAAAAAAAAAATTCAACGCATTATCTCGTTGATTTTGCCTATATAAACACAGTGAATATTATACAAATACATAAATTATAATCATTTTTCGCAGAACCTCTCATTAGGAACGGTGACGATGATATTCACCATGCATGCATCCTGATCCTCCTCCCGTGAAGGAATTACGACAATATGACCCGAAATCGATCGAAACCAATAGGAAACACGAACAGGCTTATTCTCTCGTCGGAAACTAACATCGTTTGCCCCTAAACCATCCCAGTTTTCGCAAGAGACTTCCACGTTAGCCCTCGACATCCCATGTTTTGAGCGGCTTTCTGCTTTGATGCTCTCGAACGATTCATTCACAAACAAAAGAAACTCGACAGGCATTTCGGTTCCAATCTCGTTCTTGTCGGCTTCCTCGACACAGGCCAACGCAACTCGTCTGCACCATTCGATCTCCAGATTATGGGTTTCGGAATTGACCTTGAAGATCGTGGTTTTGCCCGGCTTGTTGTTTGAAGTACTTGAGCTGATTACGGTGGATCCGGTGGTGCTTTTGAGTCCCGGTAGGTAGAATAATGGTGGTTTTCGTTCATTGTTCTCGTTGACAACTTTGTTGTGAATGTTTGCCCATGTCTCGAGGAACTTTGTCCTTAACAAAAGATCTACCAGAAGAATGCTGCAGCTAATTCCAATGGAGTATCCTCCACATTCGAAATTCGTCACCTGTTAAACATTGTTATATACGAAAACTGATTCGAACTCGAGAACCGGTGAAGTCGGTGTAATATATTAAAAGACATAAAGATCATTGTAATTAAAAAAAACAAGTGGTTATCGTATTTTTTTTCTTTTATATGGTTTTCTAATTCAAAAAATAAGTCTAATGTGGCATTTTGACAAACGTTTTTCATTATTGATCGTTACAGTGTTGATGTGATAATTTACAATATTGACGTGATGGTCTACAGTGATTGATAACGTGACAAATGGACTAAATTAGTAACTCAAGCATGACAGATCAATTGTCACGTCAATATCATAGACCACCATGTCAATATTGTGTATTGCCACTTCAGCACCACCGTAAATTACCACGTCAGTATCGTAATGATTAAATGATGAAAAACGTTAGTTAAAAGGCCAAATTAGATTTATTCTGAGCTAAAGAGTTACATTAAAAAAATACGAATGTTACATTGATTTTTTTCAAATGTATAGGTGCCTCCTACCTATATTAAATTACCTGAACATAAAATAGTAGAGAGAATTGTGGGTTTTGCTCATCAATGTCTTCCCAAAACACAAGCTGAACTTCGGCCTCTTCCCTTGGCTTCAAATCAAGAAACTCCAATAGATTCATCTGAACCGTCGCCTCGATGAGCCTAACGCCGGAATCATTGGACACGATCTCCAATCCTCCCTCGTTTCGCTCCGTTTTTTGAAGACGACCACAAATCATCGGTTGTTCCGACAAAGCTCTCCCGAGCGTTTCTTTAAACCACCCGGCAACTAGCCAGCCTGAATCTTCTTTCTTTTCCTTCATGTAGTATTGGACCACGTTGAAGCACCTCCGGAAAATCCCTAAACCGACATGATCCCACGTTAACACCCGTCGTGTCTGTCGTGGATCGGTCATCCTCGTCGGAGTAACCGTCGCGATGCCTTCAACGGACACTTTAGGGACAACAACAGTGCTGTCACTGTATCTTGCTCCTGTCATCTCGGGAAAAGCTTGTGAACGAAACCGGTGAGCTTTCTCGATAAATTTGATAGCATTTATATAAGATAATTTTGAATTATCAGAAATTTTGATCGGGGCTGATATGACGGTGCACCTAACGTACCATAATAATTCATAAAAGGAAATAAGCATGTCTGATTCAGTACGAGATTTAGTAATCTAATTGAAAACATCATCAATTAAACCTCGTTTTGAACACACGTAATCGAAATAGCCACCTTCCAACCGGCACATGACAAGTGTCTTTTCCCATTTGTTTGGTCTTCTTTTTCCTCTTTAAAAAAGAAAATTAAAACCCAAATTAATGAAAAGAAAATATTGATGATGAATTCAGACCAGACCAGTTGAAGCAATTAGGCAAATATCAGTTGATTCAGTTCACAGCGGGTCACCCATACAGCGAAATGGACAGGCTTTTCAATTAATGATCGGTTGCTTGTTTTCGTTTATTGAAGCTTTGGAGGCACTTAAGAATGAACCAGGGAACATTTACATCACAAAATTTAAAGCATATTTGTTTCTAGGGTAAATTACGTATTTAATATATGCTTTAATATTTAAATTTTTTATTTTTCAAAATAATACACAAAGTTTAGTTTGCGTTTCATTTTAGTACCCGTTTAAAATTTAACGTTAAATTTTGGGGGGAAATTGAAAGTTTAGGTACTAAAATGAACCAAAACTTATAGTTTGGGCTCTAAAAGCATTAAGTATTTAATGACAAGTACTAAATTGAGACAAAAACTAAATGTTAAATATGGTCTTGAAAAAATAAAAAATTTAGGTACTAAAATGGGTCGAAACTGATAATTTTTTGTACTAAACGCGTAATTTACTCTTATTTTTATAACATTAAAAAATAGAATATCAAAAAATAGAGTATAAAAAAAAAATTACTCACTGCATTTCTTTTATTCTTCCACAGGAGCTAAGATGTTCGAATCATTCCAATTTACTACCTCCACATCTCATAACATCATAATGAATTGAACTATAATAAAAAAAGGTAAAGTATATCATTCATCACTCAATTATCTTATCTCTCATATTTTGGTCACTAATATTTAAAACTTTTTAATTGAATCATAGAACTTTTGAATTATTCCTATTTTGGTCAATCTATAGTTTAAATTATAAGCTGTACGATGATGTGAATTGTTTTAATATTTTTTTATTATTACGTGACATTTTTGTCAATATTTAATGCCATAAAATATCTAAAATAAAAAATAAAATTATATATTCAAACCCTAATTTTAATTCCAAAACTTAACCCTAAATCTCAATAAATCATTGTCAAACCCTAAATCATAATTTCAATTAATCAATGAAAATGCTAAACTACAAACCCCAATCTCAATCAACCACCACTAAACCCAATCCCAACTAACCACCACCAAACTGTAATCTCAAAATATTCAAGTTTTCGTTTTAAACAGCTCTTTAAAAGCAAGAAACATTTCGAGTAACACGATAAAGGAGGCAAGCATCTCTCACTCTCCAGGGCCATATATCACACCATTAATGAGTGAAAAACAAAAGTTATATACTAAAAGTACAATACTTAATATCTTGGAAACTTAACAGAATGGAGACACTAGAGCAGCTGGGGATGAAAGGATTAAATTGAAAGGTTTTAAACTTCAATGACAAATTAGAAGATAAAAGATAATTGAATGATGAATGATATATTTGATCATAGTAAAAATAACACTCATTGTATAATGATAACATAGACTTGTCATTAGTCATCCTACAATAAATTAGCTGACCCTTATTCCCATATGTAATGGGATAAGGGGGAGGTAGGATAGTAGGGTGCCCCCAACACCATATTGAGAGCAACTTTCGTGGGAGACCTCCAAATTATGAAATACCCTCCGTGAGATTAGTCATCCTACAATAAGATATTTATATCCCGAGCAAAATCAAAAAAATGATCTTATTTTCTTTCTCTGGTATCGTTCCACCTTCTAAGTAAAATCATCTTTCTCGTTTTTTAATATAAAGTGTCGACCAACAATTATTCTTTCATCGGCAACAACTTTCCACCCAAGTCAAAAGGGATTAACAGTTCACGATCGACAAATCAAATTTATTCCCATCAATAATATATAGTTCAAGGATCTATGATATATTTTACCTTTTTCTTCCTTTCTAAGTCAACATTAGTTGTACATTAAACCCCACGGCTACAAAGTTAATATCGGAGGCGAGGGTAGGCCGTGCTATGAGACAATACATGACGCTATGGCAACTAATGTTTGAGGAGGCTCTCATCGTTAATCCTAAATCATTAAAAATCATCAAATAATTTACCCTAATATGGGTAAATTACGTATTTAATACTTAAACTATCAGTTTTGATTCATTTTAGTACCTAAAGTTTTATTTTTTTTCAAAATTATACTTAACATTTAGTTTTTGTTAAATTTTAGTATTCACATCGTTAAAAATTTAACATGTTTAGTACCTAAATTATTGATTTTTATTATTTTTAGTACCTAAACTTTCAAAAAATTCAAAACTTAACGTTGATTTTTCAATTGGATGTTAAAATTAAATGTTATGTATGCTTTTAAAAAAATTAAAAGTTTTGGTACTAACAAACCTAAACTGACAGTTTAAGTATTAAATACATAATTTACCCTAAGTTTTAAATAAAAAAACTTTATACTACCAACCGATGGTTCCATGGGGTAGTGGCTAGCACTCTGGACTTTCAATCCAGCGAAAATGCTTATTGAACGCGAACAAAGGAAAGGTTAAAAAAATCAAAACCGAAATCGATCACCACCTGTTTGCTGTTTCAGTCGTTGCAACGGTGTCTGACTAGCTGCGGCAGACCTCTGGCAACCAGCCGAGTAGGCATAGATGTCGCTGACCTCCGGCAACCCGTCGGACCTTATAGTAGATGTCTATATTTTCACATATTTGTCTTCTATCTCGTTAATTCCAAAGGCCTGAATTGATGTAACGGACAAAATGCTTATTGAACGCGAACAAAGAAAATGTTAAAAAAAATCAAAACCGAAATCGATCCCCGCCTGTTTGCTGTTTCGGTCGTTGCAACGGTGTCTGGCTAGTTGCGGCAGACCTATGGCAATCAGCCGGGTAGGCATAGATGTCGCTGGCCTCCGGATAAGTATGGACGGAAGTAAAATTTTATATTAAGAGTGAACTTACACTTAGAGAATCAAATTTGAATTTATAAAATTTCATGAGAATAAAAAATATATTTTCAATAGAAAATACATCAACAACAATTCCTTTAATGATGCAGGGGGATCCGAGACAGATGATACTGAGCTGTCAGATTGCACGTTGATGGCGCTGAGATACTATGAGTTGGCAGATCAGCGCAAAGGCGGGAATTGATTGTGACATGTTCCTCATTGAGGTCGTTTTGAGTATGTTTCAGTCTTTTGGCCATAACTTTGGCTACAGGTGTCAGAATCGCGCATAAGACCCCAATCCGGAAAGCTCTTTTCGACGTGCACGCTCTCCACATGAGCTACGCTCCATGTGGCCTTTTTTTCAACCTCAATTTCTGCCGTTTTCCCCTCCGAATCACTAGATTTAGTTAATTTTACTATTTATGGTAATATTTCGATTGTTAATTAGGAAGTCAATTTAAATCCGATTTAGGCCGGATTTTTGGGAGATTGCTTATTTTATTTCGAATTTCAATTTAGAGTGATTTTCGGGATTTTGCTATTTTTGGCAAAATTCGAATAAAGACGATTTTTTTGCTATAACAGTCCGGCTTGTGGACTGCTTTTTGGAGAGTTTTGATTTTATAATATTTTATTAAACCCTAGAGACTTTTTCTATGGTTTTTGGGCGAATTTTCTCTTGTGAATCGTCTGTCGGAGCTAGCCTACAGGATAATCACTATTCTGTCTGGCGTCAGTTGGTGTCAGAGCTTCAACATATTCTTGGGAAATTTCACCAGTTTCAATGGCTGGAGGTCGTGGTCGTGGTCGTCGTGAGCAGGTTCCGAATGAGGAAGCCCAACGCCGTGATCGCAGCGTTCAGGATGTGATGATTGCGGATTTGCAGAGGCAAGTCGCAGAATTAACCCAGCGCCTGGCGGCGCAGGATTTAGAGGATCGTGAGGCCTCTGATCACGATACCAATTCCACTTTCGAAAACCCATATCACAATCGCGCAGGATTCCGGGGCGCAGGATTCTGGGAGCACCGTGGTCGGGAGGAGCGTCATGGAGACCTCGGTTTTCGGGTCGATCTCCCTGAGTTTTCTGGTACATTACAGGCCGAGGGATTCGTGGATTGGATTAATGAAGTGGAGCGTATTTTTGAATATAAGGAAGTCCCCGATCGTGTGAAAGTGAAACTGATCGCCATCAAACTCAAGGGCAGAGCATCTGCGTGGTGGGAACAGTTACGACGTTCACGAGAAAGACAGGGCAAAGCCAAGATCACTGATTGGGAGAAGATGAAAAAGAAGATGAAGGGCCACTTCCTTCCCTTCGGCTACACGCAAACCTTATTTCAGCGACTTCATGCGTTGAGGCAGGGTGTGCGATCAGTCGATGATTACACGGAGGAGTTTTACCAATTGGTCGCCCGGAACGATTTATCTGAGACGGAGGAGCAGATGGTGGCGCGATATTTGGGGGGTTTACGCCAGCCCTTGCAAGATGTCCTCAGCCTTCATTCATTGTGGAGTGTTTCGGAAGCATACCAGCGTGCACTTGCTGTTGAAAAACAGCAAAACAGGAGACCAGTGATCAAGAGCGATCACAATAGTCGACCAGTTCGCCCTCAAGAGTCCCGTCCTGCTCAGCAGCCACCGCAGGGTAATTCTAACCCTACTATTAGATGTTTTCGTTGTGGTGAACAAGGGCATAGGGCGACTGATTGCAGGAAGCCTGCTAGTCAAAAGGGCAAAAATTTGTTGATTGAGGAAAACGTGGAAGACGACACTGAGGAGATTGGCGAACCCGTGTATGACGATGATGAGACTGATGATGTGCTGTATGGAGATGGTCATGAGACTCTGGTCGTTCGCAAGAGTCTACTTACCCCCAAGGGCGATTCAGGGGACGATTGGTTGAGAACCAATATTTTCCACACGACTTGCACAGTTGCAGATAAAGTCTGTAAAATGATCATTGATAGCGGCAGTTGTGAGAATGTAGTGTCCGAGGAGGTTGTCCAGAAATTGCAGTTGAAGACGGACCGTCATCCTAAGCCATACAAGTTGTCATGGCTAAATAAAGACAGTGAGGTAATAGTTGATAGGCGATGCCTCGTGTCTTTTTCAATTGGTAGAAAATATTTTGATAATGCCTGGTGTGATGTTGTGTCTATGGATGCGTGTCATATATTGTTGGGTCGACCTTGGCAGTATGATCGCAGTGTCATTCATGATGGACGGAAGAATACATATTCCCTTAGCATCAAGGGAAAAAAGATTGTGTTGGCACCCCGGCGGGAAGGACTTACTCCTACCCCAGTAACCCATAATACTAATCTACTTTCTATGTCCAGGTTTTTAGATGAGATTGAGCATGGCGACGTGGTCTATGCCTTGCTACCTTGCGAGAACAATGCAGTAGACGTGGATACAGATTTACCAGTAGAGGTGCAGCGGTTGCTAGCAGAATTCTCTAACTTGATGCCAGAGGATCTTCCTCCTGGACTACCACCTATGAGGGATATTCAGCATCAAATTGACCTTGTTCCTGGGTCAAGTTTGCCAAATCGACCAGCATATCGCCTCAGTCCCAAGGAGGCCGAAGAGTTGCAGCGACAGGTGGAAGAGTTGTTGGAGAGGGGCTATATCCGAGAGAGTATGAGCCCATGTGCAGTCCCTGCTCTGTTAGTGCCAAAGAAAGATGGTTCTTGGCGTATGTGTGTTGACAGCCGAGCGATCAACAGAATTACAGTGAAGTACCGGTTTCCAATTCCCCGTCTAGATGATATGTTGGATCAGCTATCTGGTTCTAAGATCTTCTCAAAAATTGACCTTAAGAGCGGCTACCACCAAATCAGAATAAGGCCTGGAGATGAGTGGAAGACGGCGTTTAAAACGCCACAAGGGTTGTATGAGTGGATGGTCATGCCTTTTGGGTTATCCAATGCGCCCAGTACATTCATGAGATTTATGCATCAGGTCTTGCGGCCTTTTATGGGGAAATTTGTTGTAGTTTACTTCGATGATATCCTCGTTTATAGTCTGACATGGACTTCACACTTCGATCACCTCCGTGCTGTTTTTGAGATGCTGAAAACGGAGTGCTTGTTTGTCAATCAAAAGAAGTGTTCTTTCTTCACTACTTCTGTGACTTTTCTTGGTTTTGTTGTGTCTACTGATGATGTTCATGCAGATCAGTCAAAGATAGATGCAGTCTTGGAGTGGCCCAGACCAAGAACCTTACATGACATCCGAAGTTTCCATGGCTTGGCGTCTTTTTACCGTCGATTCATTAGAAATTTCAGTACTCTGATCGCCCCTATCACAGAGTGCCTCAAGGGGCGTGATTTCCAGTGGTCTGAGGAGGCAGAGGCCAGTTTTCAACTGGTCAAGCAGAAGATGACCGAGGCTCCAGTTTTGACACTTCCAGATTTTGACAAAGTGTTCGAGGTAAATTGTGATGCATCTGGCGTTGGCATTGGTGGTGTTCTGAGTCAGGCAGGTCGTCCGGTTGCTTTTTTCAGTGAGAAGCTATCGGGATCGAAGAAAAATTATTCCACTTATGATCTGGAGTTCTATGCCATAGTTCAGTCCCTGAAGCATTGGCGTCACTACCTAGTACAGAAGGAGTTTATTCTGTTTACCGACCATGAGGCCTTGAAGTACATCAATGGCCAACACAAGCTGAGTAGACGTCATGCCAAGTGGGTAGCATACTTGCAAGAATTCACTTTTACGCTGAGGCACCAAGCAGGGAGTTTGAACCGCGTCGCAGATGCCCTGAGCCGTCGTACCTTACTTCTCACCACCATGAGTACTAAAGTTGCAGGATTTAAGACGTTCACAGATATGTATGCAGCTGATCCTTCCTTTGGAAGGATATTTCAGGAGGTAACTGAGGGTCACCGTCATGATTTTGTTTTGCATAATGGGTATCTGTTTCGTGGATTACAATTGTGCATTCCAGATTGTTCATTGAGGCAGCAAATTATAAGTGAACTCCATAATGAGGGACACTTTGGCCGAGATAAGACATTGGCCCTTATCTCTTCTGAATTTTATTGGCCCAAGTTGACTAGTGATGTGGCCCATTATGTGGACCGTTGTTATGTGTGCCAGCGGTCTAAGGGAGTTCTCACCAATGCGGGATTGTACACTCCCTTACCTGTTCCTGAAGCTCCTTGGTTTGATGTCAGCATGGATTTTGTACCAGGCTTACCCCGCACCCAAAGGGCCTCTGATTCTATCTTTGTTGTGGTTGACAGGTTTTCCAAGATGGCTCATTTTGTAGCCTGCAGAAAGACTATGGATGCTGACCGGATTGCCCATCTCTATTTCAAGGAGATTGTGCGTTTACATGGTGTTCCTCGATCCATCACTTCAGATCGTGATACTAAGTTCATCAGTCATTTCTGGAAGAGCCTGTGGGGGAAACTGGGAACGCAGTTGAATTTCAGTAGCGCCTACCACCCCCAGACGGATGGCCAGACTGAGGTGGTGAACCGAAGTTTGGGAAACCTTTTAAGGTGTTTGGCAGGAACGAAGCCGAAGCAGTGGGATTTGGCATTGCCTCAGGCAGAATTTGCCTACAACAGATCAAAAAACAGAACCACAGGTTTAAGCCCATTTGAGATTGTCTATGGTCAGAACCCATCCGGGGTGTTGGACTTAGCCCCTATTCCACGTATAGGACGTTTCAGTCCTAAAGCAGATGAGATGGCAAAGTATCTTCGGGGTATCCATGAGCAGGTGAAACAGACCATTCATGAGAGCAATACCAAGTACAAGACTCGGGTTGACAATCATCGTCGTCAGGTACTTTTTGATGTTGGTGATTTTGTTTGGGCTGTATTAACTCGTGATCGTTTTCCTGTTGGTGAGTATAATAAGCTTAAGGATCGGAAGATTGGACCTTGTGAGGTCGTGCAGAAGATCAATGATAATGCTTACAGGTTGCGACTTCCCAGTCACTTGAAGACTTCTGATGTCTTTAATGTGAAGCACCTGAGTCATTGTTTTGTGGATCCTGATGACACTACTCTGAACTCGAGGACGAGTTCTTTCCAACCCGGGGTGACTGATGCAGGGGGATCCGAGAGGGGATCCGAGACAGATGATGCTGAGTTGTCAGATTGCACGTTGATGGCGCTGAGATACCATGAGTTGGCAGATCAGCGCAAAGGCGGGAATTGATTGTGACATGTTCCTCATTGAGGTCGTTTTGAGTATGTTTCAGTCTTTTGGCCATAACTTTGGCTACAGGTGTCAGAATCGCGCATAAGACCCCAATCCGGAAAGCTCTTTTCGACGCGCACGCTCTCCACATGAGCTACTCTCCATGTGGCCTTTTTTTCAACCTCAATTTCTGCCGTTTTCCCCTCCGAATCACTAGATTTAGTTAATTTTTACTATTTATGGTAATATTTCGATTGTTAATTAGGAAGTCAATTTAAATCCGATTTAGGCCGGATTTTTGGGAGATTGCTTATTTTATTTCGAATTTCAATTTAGAGTGATTTTCGGGATTTTGCTATTTTTGGCAAAATTCGAATAAAGACGATTTTTTTGCTATAACAGTCCGGCTTGTGGACTGCTTTTTGGAGAGTTTTGATTTTATAATATTTTATTAAACCCTAGAGACTTTTTCTCTGGTTTTTGGGCGAATTTTCTCTTGTGAATCGTCTGTCGGAGCTAGCCTACAGGATAATCACTATTCTGTCTGACGTCATTTAACCACTTACGTAAGTCAGTTCGTGCTTATATGTATTTTTTTTTATTAAGCTAAGGTAATTACATAGTAATATCTGTTATAAATACTTTTAATTATTTGACAATTAACGTTCAATCATTATGTTAGTGTTGGTGCTTGAACTCGTGATCTCTAAAAACAACAACGATTATTTTAATCACTAGGTAAGTTGTTTGGTGTTGCTTATACGTAATTTTAAATTATCATAAGGTTGTTTCGTGTCATGCACAAAAATTACATACACACGTAAATGAAGTAGCAAGGAAATGTCTTCTTCAATGGAAAATATTTCCCTCTACGAGAAACTAAATTATATGTTTGAAAATGACTTAAATGTCCTCTGAAATATGATTTGTAATTACTTATTCAATTAATTTAATTATCGACCACGAGAGGATAAACAAAATATAATTATTACATCATTAATTAATAGTTTTTATGCAAACGATAAAGAGAAACAATGCCTAAAAAAGTACCACTGATAAAAAGAAAACGAATCGGATTCCACTTCCAATAGATATATCATATACTATTTAATAAAGTTAGCTTATCAGTTTATATGATTATTGAGGTATAGAATGAACTTTTAATTTGAATAATTAAAAGGTTTTAACTTTTAAATATTTATATAACGAGCTTCTCTCATTTATATTTTTCAATCTTTTTTATCGATAGTGATATTAACTTTGATGTTGGTTGTTGATCGTCAGTATTTTTTATTGTCATTTTATTTTCTTATATCGTGTCATTATTGTTTTTCTTGTTTTTAATTCTTAATAAATGTATCTTTTATGCAATGTTATAATCTGGCCTTTATGACATGTTTTACTCTGCTTTTGACACATTTTTTGATCGTTTGACCGTTATTTTTTATTTATTTTTTTAAGGGTCGATTAGATATCATCACGACTAATTAAGATGACTATTTATTTGTTATCATGTTGATCTTTCCTACTTTGAACCCTCAGATTGAATTTGGATACTTTTTTTATGAAGCTAAGGTGATTACAAAGTAGTATTTATTCTAAATATTCTCAACCATTTGACAATGAATGCTCAATCACATGCTACGGTTGTTGGTGCTCGAACTTGTGTCCTCCATGAACAACAATTATTTCTTTAGCCACTGAGGTAAGTTGGTTCGTGATGAATTTGGATATTTGATTTGCGTTTGTTGATAGTTTTTTCACGCCGTTCGACTCTAATTTGTGATTTTATCGATGGTCTTTCAATAACTTGATTTTTTTGCAGTTCGTTTTCCGTTTCAATCAGATCTGTTTGTATTTATCATTGTTCGAGTTTTGATTAAGTTTTATAATCTTTCATTGTATGATATTTATGTGATCTGAATTATTAATTTTGAGTCAATAATTTTAAGAAAATATCATAATTGTGTGTCTAATTTATGATTATAATTATAAATTTTTATTGTAATTCATTATATTTTTTAATAAAATTAATGATTTCTATTAAAAAAATATTTATAGAACGAATTTTTCTCTTTTTCTAAAGAAAAGAAGATGCTCAAAATTGTAACTTTAACTATACCCGAATGCGCGCACACGTGGGTTCTTTCGGTTACCTTTGCTACGTCACAGTTCACACCCACTAATTCCCATCAAAAATAAATAAAAATAAAATAAAATTCCAACAATTCTGACTCTTTTATTTATGACAACAATAAACCTACGCGTAGCTTTTGCTTCTTCGATTTCTCCTTCTCTCTCTCTCACCGGCGACGATATCAAATCACCGGAAAACTCTCACCGTAACGCCCCGATTACTCGCCACATCCGTCATCTCCGCCGACACCTCGTGGTTTCAGTTTATTCCAACTCGCCGCCATCATGAATCCCGAATAGTAAGCTGTCATTTTCCTTTTTTATCTCTCCAATCTCTGGGGGGAAACCTTTAAATTTCCAATTTCCTTTTGAGTTCATTTTAAATTAATGTTTTACATTTATTTTCCCATGGATCTTCTTGCTTTCTCTATATCTTATTTGTCTATTTCATTATTTTGATTATTGATTTGCTTTCTGAACCGGATCCGGTTGATTTCTGTTTCAGATCTGTTTATTGATATTCTAGATATTTAAGTTGGCTATGGAATAATAATTGTAGCTAAAATATTTGATTTTATGGAAGTAATTTCTTAACCTAGTTAACAGTTTCCGGAGAATTTTGTATGCATCAAAGAAATTTAGGCTTAAAGATGGAATAATCACGTGAGTTTTGTTTGATTGTTGATATTCTCAAGCCATAACAAGGAGATTGGCTGCTTTACGAGCTTTCAATTTATCTACGTTGAGATTTTGAATACATATTGTGTTTGTATTCTGAATTTAGTATTTTGTCTTATTGACAGTGATTATCTTTTTAAGCTTTTGCTTATTGGAGATTCTGGTGTTGGGAAATCGTGTCTACTTTTGAGGTTTGCTGTAAGTTCTCGGTCCCCCTTTGAACATAAGTTCATAACCTTTTAGATCTTAGCTTCGTGATTTGTTATAGTTTTATTTTTTACCTAAGATTAATCTTTTCAAAATCATTCTTCTTTATTTTTTGAAATCAGGATGATTCATACCTGGAAAGTTACATCAGTACCATTGGGGTTGACTTTGTGAGTGTCGTCTTGATACATTGTATACTATTGGTTTGTTTATTTGAGACATATTAGCAGTTAGTTAATTATGATTTGTGTTCCCAAATGCAGAAAATCCGTACCGTGGAGCAGGATGGAAAAACCATCAAACTCCAAATTGTAAGTCAGTAGTCTTTTCTTTTGTTATTTTGAGTTTTACCCTCCAAAACTATTGGTTAGAATGCCTACCATGATCTGGTACACCCTTAGTTTGGTCTGCTTTAACCGTGTTGCGTTCATTCACTCTGTTCTAGGCAAATCTAATTTTACGAAATTCTTTATAAGTTCAATACTTTTGTTTTTCTTTATGATATGGTTTATACACTTAAAAGGCTGTATCTTTTGTTTTGATAACTGTCAATTATTGATTGCCTTTTCATGCTTGTCTCTTGATATGCAGTGGGACACTGCAGGCCAAGAACGCTTTAGGACAATCACTAGTAGCTACTATCGTGGTGCTCATGGAATCATAGTAAGCCAACATCCATCCTTTTATCCATGTCTTCTGCCCCTTAGTTTTCTTTATGAAGGACTAAACTCTGAGCTGCTTGTGATCTTGGCAGGTTGTTTATGACGTGACGGACCAAGAGAGTTTCAACAATGTCAAGCAATGGCTAAATGAGATTGACCGCTATGCTAGTGACAATGTGAACAAACTTCTAGTTGGGAACAAGTGTGACCTAACAGCAAACAAAGTTGTGTCATATGAGACGGCTAAAGTAAATCGATTACTCATGCGAACGTGTCGCAGATTATTATAGTTTTAGGTAACGAATAAAGTCCTAAACTTTTCTTCGCTCATGACTTATTTTTCCTCTGTACAGGCTTTTGCAGATGAAATTGGGATTCCTTTATTGGAAACCAGTGCAAAGGATGCCACTAATGTAGAAGAGGCTTTCATGGCCATGGCTGGTGCAATCAAGAACAGGTACTGTACCTCATGTGTCACACACACAATCAAAGAGATATAGATAATTATCATGTACATTGACAGTGGAGTTAAAAAAAGCAAGATTAAATGATACATATGATGTACACGGGATAGGATTTACTTATACTAGTGTAAAACTTAATTCGACGGGATATGATTTACTTATACTAGTTTAAAACTTAGTTCGACGGTATAGGATTTACTTATACTAGTGTAAAACTTAATTCGATTTATACGTTTTTGTAACGATTGTATCCAGGATGGCAAGCCAACCAGGCATGAACAACGCGAGACCTCCATCGGTGCAGCTCAAAGGACAGCCCGTGAACCAGAACTCTGGATGTTGCTCGTCTTAAAAGGAAAAAAAAAAATAGTGGGTTCATATCTTTTGTGTTACTTGTTGCATGTAGCCAAAAAAAGAAAACTAATTCTATTTTATGCCATTTGATAGATAAAGTGGTTCAACGTGCTTTTTATGTTCTCACCTTTTGTGTTTCCTTAATGTTCTCTTCAACTGCTGTTCTTTTAATTCTATTTGATTTCACGAATGCATTTTGTCAAAAAAAATATGAATATTTGTTTAAACCATTTGCTACTATTATTATTTGATCAACCTCTTTTAATTATTTTAAATAATAAAAATAATTGCTGTTCGAAAGTACAATTATGATGGCACTCAATATTAATTAGTACAATTTACATGTAAAGTTGTAAATACAACTAATGTATCTATATAATTATAACTCGAATCAATTTATACAGTGCAAATATTCGTTAGTAATTAGAATATATTGAGTTAATTGCAAAAGAGGTCCTTAAGCTATGATCATTATTTTATATTGATCTTTAAATTTTAAAACATTCTATATCAATCATTAAAGTATGACCATTCTAACTAACAAAGGTTATTCAAGTGGTAAGCAGCTTGAAATTATTTAAGCCAAGTCTCGAGCTCAAGTTTTTATGTATGTAAAAAATCCTTGTTGGGAGATTCACCCATTAAAATCAGGTGTACAACGTGAGTCGGTTTCGAATTTGTCAAGACAAAACCTTGAAATTGAGAGGGCATTCAAAAAAGTATGACTATTCTAAATTGATCCTTAAAATTTAAATATTTTATATCAATCCTGGTATTATTCCATTCTAAATTGAATTCTTTAATGTCTTTTTGTGATGGAAATATCGGGGACAGTTTTGTATACACCTTTGGAAGTGTGATGCTCTAAATTACAAAATAAATAAAGAATAAGGGACACCCTTGTATATGTTCAAGTGTTTTCCATTTTCAATCCCATTAATAAGCTTTGCTTATTATTGGGATGGACTCGGCAAACAACTTGCCATAGGGAAGCTAAACATGTCCCTGTCGAGGTTCAAGCTCAAGGCCTTGTGTGTATATAATTGTTTTACATTCGATCTTTGATCATGAAGTAATCTAGCTAAACTTCTCTTTGCGTTCGACCTAAACGGACAGTTTGACGACAAGAACCCATCCACCAAATGCAAATAAGCTTCCAAATCATGACAACATGCGATGTCGGCATTTGATTTTAAATAAGGCGACATTTTAGTATCGATTCGTAGTTCTGTTCCGACGTGAGAATACGTCCAGAGATGATCTTTTTGTTGTTGTTGTTCGGATCCTTCGCGGATGAACAAGCTTGGAAGGGCCGGAACTTTAGTGATCAGATCTTGGTTGTTAACGATTCTCAACACTTTAATGTTTTTCTCGTTGAGTCGATCGACGAAGCCCTTGTTACCGACTCGAGGTCCGCCGAAAGAAAACACTGCTACCGGTGGGGCGTCGGGCGTGCATGAACTTATCTCGTCGGCAACTAAGAGCGATAACGCTGCGCCAAGGCTATGCCCAGTGATCGTAATGCTAAGGCTTTCACCTTCGTACATCTCCATCAACCTCTTCACTTCGTGGACCACTGATTCGGCCAAGCTTGGTACGTGAGCGCCACGTGTTTTATGCAAGCTCAAGAACCCACATTCGACCCTTCGGGTCGGATCTTTAGATCCGGGGATTTGAACCAGTTGAGCTCGAAGATTTTCAGCCCATTCGAGGCACGTAGCGGTTCCACGTAAAGCGATAACGATATCCCTCCTTCCCATACGGTTAATCTCCCTCCTGTCATCGCAAACCGCTACGTACCCGATCCAACTAGACCTCTGGGTCATCCACCCTATATCTGGAGCCACGTCGTCGACCCATTTCGGCAACCCGACCGATGACGTGGCGTAAAGACTCTTCGTCACTTTGTAAGACCTGTCGGGCAACGCCACGTGCCTCGGCAACGGAGTCTCGTCGTCGGTCGACATTGCCGGGTTCGAATGAAAACCGTGGTAAGCCGCTTGAACGAACTCACCGTATCTAACGACTTCTCGCCGGAGATTCTCGTCGAGCGGGTCGAGTAAACCGGACCAATCATTGCAACCGTGGTACTCTCTCCAGCGAGAACCGAGGTCGTTCCTCGGAGAATACTCCATGGTTTTAGATAAAAGCCTCTTCAGCCTATTCAGGTGGCTCGGAGACATATCTTCGGCGGCTTTCATTTCCGGCCAAATCCTGGACAGATTTAGCCCTTCCTGTAAGCCTCTACCTTTGGGTTGGATCAACCCATTGCTGGAACCTTTGATGGCTGGTTCCGGTTTCGGTTGGTTTGTTTGCTGGAGGAGTTTTTCAAGGTTTGAAAGGTGTTCCCGAGTTGACTCAGTAGATGATGCCGATGAAACACTCGAAACGGGCTTTTGAGAAGATGGGTTTAGAGGTGATCTATGGCACTTGAAGCTTGCTCGCCTGGCGTGGATGACGTTCAAGTTCTGAGCCGGAAGAGTCGAGCCGACGCCGATCAGCATGGATCACTGAACCGGAGAATACAGAAGAAATTAAAGACAATGGTGAAGAAAGAGAGAGCTTGAATTGAATAGCGAACGTTAAGACCAAGTGGGATTGAAGCTCAGAGATGAATTATGTGTATTTATAGACAAAGATTTCCAGCAAAAACCCACACTTTACACAATAATTACACAAAGAACCTTGTTGTCTTCAATGGTAATAATGAAAATATACGGATATTTTCTGGTTTAATGGGTACTACGTGGAAAGGTCCCCCGCGGGTTCAAGAAAAGTCTGCGATCAATGAATTGACTGAAAGAAACCTTGGGTTTGGCCGTTTCAATTGAATTGGATAATGCCAATAACACAACTAATATTACTAAAAAATAATTGTAACTAAGAATTATCATATTAAATTATAACTAAGATACTCATATAATAAAATATTGTCTCGATTAAAGAAACCTAGCCGTCCTTTTTTAATATTTTTTTATGTGGTTTTAATTCTATTGTTTTTTTATATTATCTTTTTTTCTTTAGTCTTTTTAATTTTAAATAATAATATATGTCTTTGTGATACGTTTTTCTATGTTCTTGTGGTACGATCTTTATAGAGCATCATAAGAATCAAACAAGGGGAAGCCAAAATGTACCAGACACTTGCTGATGATGCAAGAAGAGAAGCGGAAGGCGGATTGCAATAGAAAAGGATGAAAAGATTGAAGAAGAGTACAGGAGTAGAGTTGCGAAACTACGCTTGGCCGAGGCTGAAGAAACGCATAAACAAAAGATCGAAGAATTCCAAGCTCCGGAAGGAGCTTACAGGGAATACTACAGTATGAAGACAAGAAGGGAAGCAGATATTAAAGATCTTTTGTTGAAAATGGAAGCTACAAGACGAAATCTTGGCATGTGATTTGCTAACTGGTTTTCACTTGGAACAACTGTTATTGTTGGTTAATATCAAGGTAGAACAGAAATCTGTGTTTTATAAATACAAGAAAGAGAGTTGGCTGATGTGAAGGAGGAGCTGAGGCCCAATAGGAGGAAACTGGGTCGTTTCACGAAGTCTTATTACCAAGAAGTGAAGAACAAGCTTCTTAAAGCAACAAATAAATCACCCTATGAATTCAAGTGTACAATGTTTAAAATGGCTAGAGAATTATGGATGACATTGAACTATAAATATGAAACTGAAGATGCTAACGCTAAGGAAAATTTAATGGTCAAGTTCTTAAAATTTGTAATAATGTCTCATAGCTTAAGAGAAAAGGCAAGTTATAAAGAATTTGATTTCTATAAACATGAAGTTGAAAACCAACTTAATAAATAGATTAAGATGGTAAGAATAGTGATTGTGACGATGAATATATTCAACTATTCGGTGAATTTTGTTCACAAAATGTTATTATTCACGAAGTGACACCACCATATTCTCCTCAATCAAATAGAGTAATCGAGCAGACAAATCAGACTCTAAAAAAATGATAAGATAATATAATTTTTTTTAAATGAGATATACATATAAAATTTTAGGACATCATTAACATACTAACTAAAAAATATTCGAATTTGTTGATTACAGCTAGAAAATTGAAAGCTTTAATGAAAACACGTACACACGAAAGTGTGGACTTAAATAGAGACTGAAAAGGAAGGGCCTAAACCATACATAATTGAGGTTATCATGCACGCACCGAACACCGCACACAATGTTGACAGTGCCTCCTATAAACTAATATTTAATTTAAAATTTTAGTGAATTTCGATAGTTACAAAAGAAAATGACCTTAGACTTTCCCAGCAGTGTATGGATAAATAATGATGTTTATGAATAAATATATTTGATCGATTGATCAGATTGTTTGTCTTTATTCTTTCATACGAATACTCTAATCGAAATCCCATTCATAAGAACACGTGGATTTCAGGGCCACATCAATCCACACAAGCACTTTGTTAAGACAGGCAAAATACTTGCATATAATATGAGAATGATATACACTTGATCCTTGAGCAGTTATGCTCCATCTTTTTGTTCCATTCATAAGAAATGGTGTACTCGATTTACAAGGGAAGAACAAACATAGTTTGCTTCGGCCTAAAGAAACATTATTCGCAGTTTATTTATGTACGAGACAAGATGAAAAGGGGCACGGTACCTACACAACATGCCGTGTAACAGCGGTTTTCAGTAGACATGGATGTCCACACTGATAGCACGTCCGAGGCAGGTGCTTTCCTGAGCAAGTTCCTGTGCTGAAAGCTTTTGATGTGCTTGGCAGCTTAGCCACAAGCATGAGATTCTTGCTAATGCCGCCTGACCGACAACTCTAGCCCGATAAACTACACTAAGATCTGCCCATATGCTGCTTCCCGTGGCACCTGGCTCAAGACTTTGGTCGTATCCATCAAGATCAGCTTCGGTTACCACCACCACCGAACCATCATCAAAAGTCACAAGGTCTCGTGAAGATGCTGAGTCTGAAGTTCTTAAAATTAAATCCATCACATGGCTGTGGAAGGCAGCCTTTCTCATTTTAAGATAGTAGAACTCTTCGACAGCCTAAAATTGCAACAAAGAGATGAATCAAGCACATTGCTTCAGGAATTGTGATTTCGATAAAAACAAGTATGGATGCATTATTCCCGAATTTGATTAGAGAAAGTGGGACCCGATACGTAATACCTGCCATTGGGAAGAGGCTAACCGCACCCTTGGCCTGATAGACTTCACATAATCATATGCCCCAGCAGGTGTCATCTGCTTATAATAGACCTATATTAAAACCAGAATTCATATCAGTGCATCTAGAACAAACAAGTGATGTGGCCAACACATATTTATAGTTTATATAGCACTAACCAGGTAACATAATACAATGGTTGTGCTGCGACCACGGCCAGCTTTACAGTGGACATATGTAGTTTCCCTATGTGATGCATTTCCTAGAGGAAAAAAACAATGAAAACAGGGAACATTCAGTAAGAAAATAACTAAGAACAGAAGAATGGAGAAACATTTGAACTATGTCATAATTTTCACTAAAAAAAAGCCATTTTCAGGCAAGTTTGACCAACACAAGCAACCCCTTCAAAGGAGGCTTACTATGAATGAAATCAATGGCTCGGCATATTGATGTCAAAGATGGTGCAAAGCAGTAGTCTCTTGTAGGGATCACCAAATGGTTAATGCCATGATTCTACAACAAAATTGTTGAAAGAAATTAACAAATTTGGAAACAATCAAAGGATCCAAGATAGGCAACATTAAAAAAACAGCATAATGAAAACGAAAAATCAGCCTAAAAACTCGAAACCCGGGGGGAAATGAGACAACATTCAAAATGTATAATGTATATGTGCTAGAACAGAATGCCCACATGATAAAGAGGTGTAGGAACCAAAGTCTCGTAAGGTTCATTTAGTGTGATTACTCCGCCAACACCGATCTCCTTTAGCCTCGGAACATCAGCGGGGAATGGAACAGCACCTAACAGGATGAACTTCAAAAAAGAAAAAAAGAAACATCATATTAGATAAAGGGAAAACTAGGGTGAGCAAGACTTCAAAATTTTTTCGACTATACTTGAAAAAACTCTACTCAAATCGATTTCAGTTGTAATTTCATAATCTGGACTCGAAAAAATTTCAAGTTCAAATCAACTATGCACTTGTGAGCAGATTACAATATAGATTCTAAAACAACACAATAATAAAACACCATCTTCAACAACAAAAATTACTTTGGATGAACAAGACAAGAACCTAAGCTATATACCTCATCAACTCTGTCCCACCACCGGAACTCCGCCTGAATCTTGTTCCTAACAACGTTGTACAACAAGGTCGGGTAAAACAGAGCACGAGCTCCTGCACCCACCAATATCCTCTTCGCATCCCATTCAACAGAACTTCTTTCTATGCTCAAAACCTCATTACTTTCACAATAACTCTTATTTTCTCCCCCTACCTTCAATTCCTCAATATACATAGCCGCAGAGTTCAACAGAAAATATATAAATATGCACAAAATTACAAACCCTAACCACCGAATTCACGGAATTTGTATGGTTTGATCAAAGCAGGAAAAGGAAATGAAAATATTTGATAATCCTTTTAAAAAACAAACCCTAAATCTTGGAATGGAACGAGATTGATTTGATAGAAATTGTTCTGGGGACAACTGGGTTATGAAATAGAAAAGAAACCACCAACATAATTTTGATAAAAAAGGGCCGATCGGACGGCGGGAACAAGCCGGAGATGACGTCTCGTGATCGAGCGGTGACCCGATTGATGGAAATTGGGGATTTTAACACGAAATTTGTGCTCTGTAAACCCTAATCGGATTTCTTTTCCCGATCTTTTTGGTGGGAAGTCGTGAAGAGATGATTTCCTGGATTCTACTCTTTCGATTTTACATAAAAAAAAATGGAGAGACGAAAAAGCGGTGGATAAATTTATATCGGGTGAGGGAGGAGATCTAAAACGACGGAGGAGATCTAAAACGACGGGGCATGATTCGTAGGTAGTTCTGACAAGTGGGTAAACTAATGACACGTGTTGAACCGATTTATGTCGAACTTTTTTAATGGATAAGCAAACTTTTAATCCCTGAAGTTGCCATTTTCAAAATTCGATCCCTGGTTTTTTTTCACCCGAATTTTGATAATTTTGATCCCTGAGTTTGCCATTCATAGGTATTTATATGAAACAAAAATTTAGATATGAAACAAAAACTAAACGTTAGGTATGATTTAAAAAAATTAAAAATTTAGATACTAAAACGGATCAAAATTAATAGTTTAAGTACTAAATGTATAGTTTACCCTAAATACAATATATGTAACTTATCTTACAAGCATTAATTGAAAAAATACACTGTATTTTCATGTTACTTAAAACAATAACAATAGTAAAAAGAAATTGACATTTTGTTTTCATTGAATTTTAAGCCAAAGATGAAAGGAAAATTGAAAGTTAATCATAGTCATAAATTCATCACTTTTCTTGTAGTTACACAAGCTAACTAGGAAAATAGGTAAACTATCATCTAATTATTGTTTTTGGTCATTAAACTTTCAAAAATTATAAAACAACCATTAAATTTATTAAAAAATTATGATAATTATATCATAATAGTAACCATTTTATAACAATTTAATAAATCTAATGATTTGTGTAATAATTTTTAAAGGTATATTGACCCAAGATAATCATTTGAACATAATTAGCTAAACTTTGATACGCTTTACCCTAAAATAATAAAGGGTAAAGTAAATAAATGGTCTCCTAACTATAGGATATTATTTTATTAAGTCTATTGACTATTAAAAGTTACAAAATGGTCCTCCAACTATAGAGTATTGTTTTGTTGAGTTCATCGACTATTAAAAGTTACAAAATGATCACTCAACTATTTATTATTTTCTAAACTCATATTTTTTTGTTAAAAAATTAACGGTATTAGCTAAACGTTAACTTGCTAACTGTGATATGATAAAATATGATCCCGAAATCTTAAACAACTATCATATCTCAGTCATCATGTTAACGTCAAACTTAGACAACCATCAATTTTGTTAACAAAAAAAGGATGAGTTCAGAAGTTGACGAATAGATGAGTGACTATTTTGTAATTTTTAATAATTGAGGGACTTAGTAAAGCAATATTCTATAATAAGAGGATCATTTTATAATTTTTAATAGTCAAAAGACTTAATGAAAAAACATCGTATAGTCGGGGGACTATTTGTATATTATCAGATTTAAGGTGAAAAATCATTAATCTTGTTCGATTTGATCATTTTTTTATATTTAATATTTTTATATTTTTATTAAAATATATTAATTAATTATTAAAACTGTAGAAAATTATTATAAAATATATTAATTTAATTGTTTAAAATATAATAAATCATTATAAATTAATTTATTTTAATTATTTAAATATATTAATATATTCCTGACGGGTCGAAATTTTAATCTAAAATGAGTCTGGGTGAAAAAAAAACTAAAATTTATCAGACATGACAGATCAGGTTTTAAGTATGTATTTTTGGGTAGGGGTGGCCAAAAACCCGGCGGCCAAAAACCCGGCCCGCCCCACCCCACCCCACCCCGTGCCCATCTCTATTTTAAGTTGGTGAGAAGTAAATTACAAAAGCTAATCACCATTCACTCATGTGTGCTCCATGTCAGCATAAGAGCCCTAAAAATGCAGAGTATATATATTTTAAGAAAATTTACAAATATGTATACGAGTTATATGTTATTCAAAATATATAAGTTTAGAAATTCGATATTCTAATACAAGCCTGGTGTGCTAAACCGAAAACCACACATTTTCTAAGCCAAAGGTTATTGACATATTATTAGTACAAGCTCGAGTTCAGTTCGAAATTCAAAGCTTCATATTTAACTTAGGGGTTGTGTGTTTACTTCAGAATGATTAAGCGTCGAATGATTCAAATGCTGAATGATTCAGAGGCTCTGTATGAATTAGTTCTGAATGTGACATGCTGTTTGATAATGACTCTGAATCATTCATAATGTACTTATGTGTTGAATCATTCAACACTGTTTTGTTGAATCAGTCAGCACTAAATCATTCAGATGTGCGAAACAAACGCTTTGAATGTTGAACGGGCTATTTGATAATGATTCTGAATCATTCAGAATGTATTTATGTGCTGAATCATTCAACACTGTTTTGCTAAATCAGTCAGCACTAAATCATTCAAATGTGCGAAACAAACGCGTTGAATGTTGAACGGTTCAACATTCAACGCTGAATGGTTCCATTAAGAGGCAAACAAACAACCCCTTAGTTCGAGTAAAATTCAATCTCGTATCTAAATGTTTTAAAACTGAACACGAAAATCTAAATGTTTTAAAAATGAACACGAAATAAGATTTTAGTATAAGAGAAACCCGACGTGTGAGTTTGAGTGTAACACTCGAGATTTCAAAAGACTCTCATATAGGTTTAAGATTTTACGTGAGAGGTTATTCGACCGGTGATATTTATTTAATGAATAGAACATGAAATATGATAGTTAAGAGTGAAATAAATTTGAAATTTAAAAGTGTATATCTTCTTTTAATACAGAAAAGAGATTAATTGTGCATAATAATAATAAAATATAATTTTAAATTAATAATTATATTTTTATAATAAAAATATTTTGTATAAATATACAATAAACTTAAGAATCATATATAAATATAGTGTGGAAGTAAAAAAAATTGAGCCTATGGACCGCGTTCAATCTTTAAAACAAGAGCCCAAGTTTGGAGTACATGAAACGAGGCCAACTCAAGCTGATAAATTTGGCTCAATAAGTTAAACAGATGAAAAAATAGTCCACTAATCAATCCAAGTTTTAACTTGGGATATACGATAAATATTATAGTATAAGGTAAATTCGTCATGTTAATATGACGAGTTTACTCAAATAATATTTATTTTATTTAAAATTTTCAAATTGACGTGACAAATTCTAAAAGATATAATTATTTTATTAAAATTTGTCCTGTTAAAGTGACAAATTTCAATAAAAATATATTTTATTAGAACTTGTTATGTTCACATGACGAGTTTGAAATCACTATCGTAAATATCATAGATTTCAAATTAATTTTAAATAATTCATAATGGATCAATTATTTTACCTGCTAGGCCTATTAGGCTAATTTTACCACTCATGCTCCTTATGTTCTTATGGTTTTTTTGCCCAAATAGCATAGGCATACTAAGTATTTACCCTAATGTGGTACAAAGTAATTTATTTAGGGATATATAATATTTTATACAGTGTATGAAACTGGTTAACTTGACGTGATGAGTTCTAATAAAAATATTTTGTTTTCAAACTTTTTATCCCGATGTGGTAATAAAAAATATTTTATTAGAATTTGTCACTTCGAGGTGACTAATTTAAATAAAAATATTATTTAAATAAACTCTTCCCATTAACGTGATCGAATTTCTTAAATACAGTAGCAAATATCGTAGAATTCAAAATAAATTATATATGCCCCACTTGGCTAATTAATAAATTTTTTGCACTGTTGGGCCAAAAAAAACCTTATAGACAAGCTCGTACCATGTTTGTCATCTGATAAAATGTAAAGCCTCTTGGCCCTTCGTCTTTATAGACTTAGGGGTATAAACGAGTCGAGTCGAGTTCGAGTTTGAGTATTGCCGAGCTCGACTTGAATTCGAAAATTTTAAATGTAGGCTCGACTCGACTCGAAAATTCGTGAGCCTAAAATTTTCAAGCTCGACTCGAACTCGAAAGATAATATTAAAACTCGACTTGAACTTGAAAAGGCTCAAACTCAAAAAAAATTCAAGAGCTCGATTGAAGCTCGAGACTCGAGCTCGATTGAAGCTCGATTTTGAGCTCGATTCAAGCTCGAACTCGATTAAAACTCAAACTCAAACTCGAATTTGATCCTTAGGGGTAAATTTTAGGCTCTCTAGATTTATGCGTTTTGTACAAAACAGTCCCTCAATTATTTAAATTTTAGCTTAAATTAGTCCTCACATTTAGATTTTTCTTAATTTAGTCCCTGTTTATGATTGTTTTCTTTAATTAGTTGTGTATATTTATTTTGCATG
Organism: Hibiscus syriacus; assembly: GCF_006381635.1. Taxonomy (NCBI): domain Eukaryota; kingdom Viridiplantae; phylum Streptophyta; class Magnoliopsida; order Malvales; family Malvaceae; genus Hibiscus; species Hibiscus syriacus. Next base: position 667,682 of record NW_024062784.1, on the reverse strand, counting down.
TTGACATGTTTATGTATAAGTATGTGAATAATTTATTTATGAGCCACATAACATCATTTTGCATAATTTGTATGTTACCTTCATGGCATAACTTAAACCCTAACACATAAACCCTAAACCTTAACACATAAATCATAAACTCTAAACTTTAAATCTTAAATCCTATCACATAAACTCTAAATCCTAAACCCTAAATCTTATCACATAATTAGTTATGAGGTAAGTACAATATAATATCTTAATATTAAATGCTCAAACCCTTGATATTTATGATATTTGAACCCAAAACCTCAAAATATAACAATAATTTAAAAAATTAGTTATTACAAATATTTTTATTAGAAATATATTAAATATTTATCATTAGAGAAATAATTTTTTTTATCAATTTAAAATAAATATAAGAATATTTATTCAAAAATAATTTTTAACAATTTTCAATTCAAAAATATTTATTCATTAATAATGTATTTTTAATATATTTTTAATAATGTAATTTTAAAAAATATAAAATTATAATATAATATTTTTTTAAGTTGCTCACGAGCTTTTCGAGTCGAATATCGAGTAGCTCGTTTTGGCTCGTTAAGAATTCGAGTCGAGTTCGAGCTCGAGTCGAATCTATTCGATCCGAGTATTTATCGAGCCAAGATCGAATCGATCTCGTCTCATTTACATCCCTATATAGACTAGCCATTGATGAAGACTTAAAAGCTCTGAATTGCAGAAACAAGTTCATTGAGACAACTAACTTGATTTCGTCAAGAATTACGAAAGAATGTCCGAAGTCCTTCAACTACCAGTCATTGACTTGTCTTCAGAAGATCGCCTCTCCACTGCCAAATCTATTCGTCAAGTTAGTATTTTCCCCCATTTCCTTCAAATTTTGGCCCTTTTTTCACTCTGGGTTTTTATTGCTATGTTCTTCCATGATTAAGTTCATTACGTATGGGTTTGATTTTAGTTTTATGTTGTCTTTGTTAAGTTATTTGCCGTGTGCTTCGCATGCTGCAAATGTGCATGCCTTTGTGTTGTTTCTATGGAAAATCGAAGCAATTATGGATGGTAGTTTATCAAATTCAACATTCAAAAACATGTTCTTTGCCGGCCCTTTCGTGTCGATTGATAAGAATATGTTGTTCTTATAGGTTATTCTTGGAATGATTTAATAGGGTTCAGAGTCTAAATTTGGGAATTGTATCTCAGGCATGCTTGGACCTGGGTTTCTTTTATCTTGTAAATCATGGGGTTGAGGAAGAACTGATTAAGAAAGTTTTCGAGCATAGTAACAAGTTTTTCGCACTCCCGGTCGAAGAGAAGGTCAATTTTGCTGTCAAGAATCACAGAGGTTACACGGGATTGTTCTATGAGAAGCTCGATACTAGTTTAAATGCCGCCATAGGTATTTCGACTTTATCTTTATTGTTTTCCGCTGTCTTGGTTAAGCTCTATTAGACACTCGTGGCATTGAGACCAATGTCATGTACCGGGGAACAATCAACATTGTCCACCAAATAGACAAAACCGAAAATTAATGTTGATCGCCTGTTTATAGCATGTAATCAAGTCTGATTGAAACTGAAACTCAAGGAAACAATCGGTCGCTTTTGGCTGGTCAAAAGCAGGTGACGCTAAAGAAAGCTTCTATATCGGCACATTAGCAGAAATCACCTTAATCAATGGCCTTCCGAAGGTATGTAATGTAAGGAAACGACGCGTTCTGATTATGGGGCCGTGTGTTTAAGCTTAATGCTAATAAGTTGCAATTGAACCATGAGAACTTTGTTGTGATGGTTTTCGGGTTTCCCGTTTTCAGAAGATATGCCATCTTGGAGAAGCACAATGGAGGCTTACTATAAAAAAGTCTTGTAAGTCCCTCCTATTAATTTTGATATTGGCATTTATGGTGTGCAGATGAGAATAAAACTTGACAAATGACAGTTTTATGTTTAGAGGGTTGCTATTTTATAAATTTATAGCTTAGATGCTTTCTGACTAATGATTTAAAATAATAATAAAATTGTCGTTCTCTCAAGATTTTATGTTTTCCCTTGTTCGTCAGCTCTTACAAATCACGGTGTTTTGCTCTTACAATATATATATATATATATATATATATATATATAATATACTCATACGGAAAGACTCGGCAAGTTTACAATAATACTAGATTTGCTGTTTCAGGTCGGCTGGGATGAAGTTAATTTCTTTAATTGCCTTGGCTTTGAACTTGGATGAAGATTTCTTTCAAAAATCAGGAGCTTTGAGTGAACCGATGGCCTTTTTGTGCTTAATACACTATCCAGGTCTAGTGATATCGTTTTTCATCTTTATATATCGATGCCATGTACTGATGTGTTCCGGAATCCTTTACTAAGGTCAATTTTCATGATCCTAGTGCAGCATGTGATGAAAACTTGTATATAAATTCTAGATTATGATGATATGTCTTTCGATATCCAGGTCTGCACATTCAGATTATGGAACAGTCACTCTTCTGCTGACTGATGGTGTTCCAGGGGTTCAGGCATGTTCACTTTTATAACAGCAACCCTTTAACTTTTGTATTTCGATACCATAATGTTTTCACCGTAGGCGCTAACAGGTTTTCCGGGAAAAATCCGAGCAACAGAAAGTTTGGGAGGATGTGCCGAGCATAAGTGGGTGAGTAAATGATTAGTATATATGGCTGTGTTCTTATTAAATTCGTCTTTTGAGCATCGGATCTTGTTGAGATACATAAGGAAGCTGAGGGTGCTATCCACGTGCGAAGTACCCTCAGCTTCCTTATGTATCTCAACAGATCTGAACAGGGCATTCATCGTTAACATTGGGGACATGATGGAGAGGTGAACTAATTGTTTTTTCCGATAATCCCATTCCTCGTTTCATGGAATGATTTTCTAATGGCAGTGTTGATGTATCTCTCTCTCATTAGTTTCGACTATTTCTAGGTCAACAATGCACCGAGTGATGCCAACCAGACAAGAAGGCTACCAGGTAAACATTGTTCTTTCCCGTATACTTCTTAATGTCATTCATTGTGTTATTGGCTAGCCTCGAGTGGTCCGGGAATTTATTTGCTCATCTTTCAACTTCGAGTTATGTTTGAAACATTTCGTTGAACATTCCGTCAAAAGATTGAAAAGTCATCACATTTGAGATCCAAAGTCTCGATTTGATGTCGATATCTGCACTTTTCACTCGAGGGAGGCTCCGATTCGTCTTGAAACTTCATATATTGCAACATTTCAGGTGGCATTCTTTCTAGAACCCAACAAAGACTGTATAGTGGAATGCTTGGAGAGTTGCTGCAGCGAGTCTTGTTTCCCAAGGTATCTATGCAACCCGAAACGGGTATGTTCACGAGTATCCGAACAACGTGACATATAATTTATTTATTTTCTTATGACATTGTAGATTTCCACCTATCCGTAGCTCGGACTACCTGGAAGAACGCTTTAGACTTGCAGCTACTGCTTCTACCGAAAATCATTGGATTAACATTTAACGGCCACGGTCGGTGATATTCACATTTATGATACAAGAAAAACCAGTGTTGATCTTCTCATGCTTGGCCTGTAAGTGAAACATTGGATCCAATTATATGTACCCATATATATGGTTGTATTTAAGGTCAAGTCGGATTCTTTCGGGATTTATGAGTAGAACAGGTTATCGATCGTGTCGAACTCGGATCGTGTCAAACTTGGACGGCGTTACGACATTTAATCATTCATAAATTGATATGGAGTTTCACCGGTTCAGTTCTGTGGAAAAAACATGTCTTTATGTGTCTTGATCACACCATCTTTGAAGCTTAGTGGGGTGGTTGGCTTGTGTCCGTTCTTTTAATTTGGGATAGGAACAGTTCAGGCAACCCATAATCTTATGCTAAAGTCGATATCTTTATTAAAAAGATACAGACAACACAATTCTCAAAATAAAATAAAGTAAATTATGCGTTTAGTACTGAAACTATCAGTTTGGTCCGTTTTTGTACCTAAATTTTAATTTTTTTAAAAGCATACTTAAAGTTTAGTTTTTGTTTTATTTTAATACTCCGCCGTTAAAAATTTTGATTTTTGTTTCATTTCAATACCCCATTCAAAATTTAATGTCAGGTTTTGAAAAAAAAATATGAAAGTTTAGGTATTGAAACATATTAAAATTGATAGTTTAGGTACTAAATATGTTAATTTTTTAATGATAGGAAATGAAAATCAAATGTTAGGTATGATTTTGAAAAAAATTAAAAGTTTAGGTATTGGATTAAAATTGATAGTTTAGATATTAAATGTGTAGTTTACCCAATAAAATAACTGTTTTATTACAAAATAAGTGTTCAATTATCAAATTGATAGTTTGGGTTAAAATAGATAGTTTAGATACTAAATGCGTAGTTTACCCAATAAAATAAAGGTTTTATTGCAAAATAAGTGTTTATTATTTTTTTTGTAAGGATAAATGCTTAATGTTTCATATACTAATTATTTTCATGTCTTCAGTTAAAAAGTTGTTATTTTCCATTAACAAATTTTTAATTTTTGAATATTTTCTTCTTTTATTCATATCATCATTATAAGTAAAATCAAAGTATTTTGGGAGTTAGACTTTTGATTTTATTATCACATGGATAGACTTTTAGAAGCGAAATATTTTTGAGATTTAAATCTTTTGATTTTGTAAAAAAAAAGAAAAAGAAAAAAATAAAAGAATTTAAGTATAACTCATGGGTTGAAATTGATACATCGAAAATAGATGAATTTTCAAAATTAAGAACTTATAATTATTTGATTTCTCGAAAATGAATGAAATTTTGAATTTTTACCCTTTTGATTTTTCTAGAAAATTGAAGAGAATAAAAAAAATACGAAAACTACATATTAAAAATTTATTATGTTCATGTTATTGTCATCTCTAATTAAAAAAATTATTCTTATAATGAATTTTTGAAAAATGAGATTTAATTAACTAATAATTTAAATACAAATATTTATTTTGAAGCATGTTTTTAAGGAGTTCCTTGTACTTTTGAAAAAATAATAATAACGTGACTATCGTATTATTTTTCTCTCAATATGACCTTTAACTCAGAAAATAAATTTAATGTGACCCTTTGACTAACGTTTTTCGCTGTCGATCGTGATTGTACCGACGTGTCAGTTCATGATACTGATGTGACGGTCCACGATGCTGACGTGATAATTTATTTGCCATGTTTAAGTTATCAATTTAGTCAATCTGTTATATCATCTGCCACGTTAATCTGCCACCCTGGACTGACATGTCAACACTATAACTGTCAAAGACAGAAAAAAAAAACATTAATCAAAAGATCACATTGGGTTTATTTTTGAGTTAATGGTCACATTAAAATAAAAAATAATACGAAAATCACATTGATTTTTTTTAAAAGTATAGGGACCTTCGATGGATTTTTGCTTTTTTGTTTTTTAATGTGTAGAAAATATATGCAAGAATTGGACGGAAATGGGGATGGTTCGTAAAGTCGAATATAGTGTTCAAAATTGTCGGTACGAATTTTTTCTTTATTTCGTAATTTAATTTATTTGGTTTTACTTTTTTACCGTCATTATATTACATAATTGTTGTCAACGGAAATCACGTGTTTTTTAATGGCCGGTAAGGAAAAAACCATGAGCAAAAAGGGGGGAAAAGATATTGTTTTCAGACGGTGGGGATTACGCAGTAATTCGAAGACACTCGTCAACGTTATCAGAATATTCAAACCTAACACTCAGAACGAAGTACTATTTATATCCACTTATTCCCTTGCTTTCCAAAAATCAAAATTCGTTTTTTTTTTTCCTTCAACTTTTTATCTGTTCTTTTTGAAGTTTTGACTCGAATCCAGAAACAAAAAACAATGGCGGCGCTTGATTACCACGCGGAAGAGAGGAGAAAGGCGGAGTTTGACGTGGAGGAGATGAAGATCGTTTGGGCTGGTTCTCGTCAAGCTTACGAGATCTCCGATCGAGTTGCTCGTCTCGTCGCTAGTGATCCGGTGAATTGCTTCTTCTTCTTTTTGCTTTTGATTTCTTGTTATCTAGGCGAAATTTGTGTTTTAATCGTTTTGTTGTTAATCACTGATCTGTTTGTTTGCCTTTTCGACAAAATTATTGAACAGAACCGGAATACTGTTTAAGTTTCGACATAAATTCAGTTGTTAGAGACATTTTAGTATTTCGCACTGTTGCCTGTGATTCGTTTACTGTTTGAGATAGCTTTCTTTCTGTTTGGTTCCCGGGGTGTGAAATGATTGAAGCTGAAGTTTGGACTTTGGTTGGTTTTTCACTTTTTTGTGTATTGGTTTGACTTTGACAAGAATAGGCATAACTGGATAAGTGAAATGAAGAAAAACATGTTTTACACAGTTTCCTTTCACCTGTTGAACTGGTTATTAACTTCTTGTTTCTGTTTTGTAAAGGTTTTTCGAAAGGATAATCGAACTATGCTGTCTAGGAAGGAATTGTTCAACGATACTTTGAAGAAAGCTGCTCATGCGTGGAAGAGGATAATTGAGCTTCGTCTCTCTGGTTTGTTTTTGATCATGTTCCTCTTCTTCAACTTTGTCTGAATTGTTTTTTCCCTTAGACATCTTATTTTAACACCGAGAAATCTTCTTACAACAGAAGAAGAGGCCAGTGAATTAAGGTTTTTTATGGACCAGCCTGCTTTCACAGATCTTCACTGGGTAAGTCCTGTTTTTCTTTTCGTGTTTCTAAGCTTCAGAAGTAAGTGTAAGTTCGCGTATACGCACTAATATATAAATGTTTTCTTGACCTCCTATGTATATTTTCTTTGACAGGGAATGTTTATACCTGCTATCAAAGGAAGTGGAACTGAGGAGCAGAAAGCGAAGTGGCTTCCAATGGCATATAAGATGCAAATTATTGGATGCTATGCACAAACTGAGCTTGGACATGGCTCCAATGTCCAAGGGCTTGAGACTACGGCAACATTTGATCCTCACACTGATGAATTTGTACTTCATAGTCCCACATTGACTTCAAGCAAAGTGAGTAAATTTGCTAACAAGCTAATTACATCATTCTGTGAAATATATCATGAGAGATGCTTCGATTGTCATTCTTAATGCTTTTTGGATGAGACAACCTCTTTTTCTTATGTTCGAGTGTGGCTTTCATCTGTGTACTACACATCTTCTTTGAGAGGATTTAATGTTGAATCATTCTTAATGTATTTTCTCGACTTAACATTTGCTAATTGGGGTTGTCATTTATAGTGGTGGCCTGGGGGATTGGGTAAAGTGTCCACACATGCTGTGGTTTATGCTCGACTTATAACAGATGGGCAAGACCACGGTGTGCACGGTAAGTGTGAAATGCATAAACGAACTCGTTTTGCTGGTATGATTATATTAATTCAGAATTTCCTCTTTCTTTCTTTGTTCCAGGTTTCATTGTCCAGTTGCGTAGTTTGGATGATCACTTACCGCTTCCCGGAATAACAGTTGGTGATATCGGAATGAAATTTGGGAGCGGCGCATATAACAGCATGGACAATGGTGTTCTGAGATTCGACCATGTGCGCATTCCAAGGGACCAAATGCTAATGGGGTTTGTTGTTTAACCATGCCTCTATGGCTTTGTCTCTTTTCTGTTAATTTTTTCCGAAGAATAATATTGACTGTTCTGAAGTTTGATTTTCTTTTTTCCTCTCCAGTGTTTCACAGGTTACAAGAGAAGGGAAATGTATTGAATCTGATGTTCCTCGCCAGCTGGTTTATGGTACAATGGTCTATGTCCGCCAAGCAATTGTAGCTGATGCTTCTACTGCCTTGTCAAGGGCAGTTTGTATTGCGACAAGGTATAGTGCTGTCCGTAGACAATTCGGTTCGCAGAATGGTGGTCCAGAGACCCAGGTACGATTGTCTTTTGGATCTTATACTCATATACATGTTTCAAGTATGTGTCGTTTTATACAGCTACCTTTTATGATCACTTGTTATAGCTCTCTGTTTCCCTAGAAACTTTCCGATGATTGTGTTCAAGATTCTGTGATAAATGTACTGAAGGCTGAGGCTCATCTAATGCCTTAACGTTCATTTATTCTATTTCAGGTGATCGACTACAAAACACAGCAAAATAGACTCTTTCCTTTGCTTGCTTCTGCCTATGCTTTCAGATTTGTTGGCGAGTGGCTGCAATGGCTATACACGGATGTGACCCAAAGATTGCAAGCCAATGATTTCTCCACATTACCCGAGGTTCATGCGTGTACTGCGGGGTTGAAGTCTATTACTACTTCCGCAACTGCAGTATGTCACTTAACTTCACCACTCTTCCTTCGAATTATATTGAATGTTTTGCTGTTTATGGGTGCTTTTAGCTTGACTGAAATAAATATGGTTGCAGGATGCAATCGAAGAATGCCGGAAACTATGCGGTGGTCATGGTTATCTGTCTAGTAGTGGGCTCCCCGAGTTATTTGCAGTTTACGTCCCTGCCTGTACTTACGAAGGCGACAATGTTGTTCTGCTTTTACAGGTATGCCGAATGAGAAATATTATCACTTCTACTTACAACATGTTTTCATCATCTACATTTTGCTCTTTAGATGGTAGGGGATGAATTCTATTGTTCAAATGGAGATTTAATCATAGAATCGAGTAGTATGTTTTGCTATGTATTTTGTGAATCTTTGAACTCGATATCATATTAACTAGTACTTATGGCGTTTCTTGGTATCTTATGAAGACGGAATGAATCTATACTATAAAACATGAAAGGGATATCTTAACTGAAATTAATGGACTTATCTATCTTAGATATTATATTTACAATGACGATGGGGCGCCATTGATTGACAATGTAAGGGGAAACGTTTCTTCAGGTTGGAAGGTTTCTAATGAAGACCGTTTCCCAACTGGGGTCTGGAAAGAAGCCTGTTGGGACGATAGCTTACATGGGACGAGCAGAACGCCTCTTGCAATGCCGTTGTGAAGTCGAAAGGGGTATATATTATGCGTATTTGGTTTTCGAGTTCTCATGTTGTACCTACATACTGTAGCTAATGTATAGACTGGTGTACATGTTAATCTTACATCAGTACTCATCGACAAGTTATTATTGCTTATGTAAATCATAATATACTAATTTCGTATCTTACGTTGGCTTACAGCTGAGGATTGGCTAAAGCCACACGTAGTAGTAGAGGCATTCGAAGCAAGGGCTGCTTCGATGGCTGTTGCCTGTGCGAAAAACCTCAACAAATTTCCAAATCAAGAAGATGGTACGTCGATTCTATCACGATCGAGGAGTAATCGTCCTTTTTTATCCGTACATTTTTCACTTTACATATTACCATACCAACTTAACTCTTGCACGGTCCACTAGTACGTAGTCATGCTTTACTGCTTACCGTAAAAGTTGCATATTCCGAGTCATAGAACTTTGTCGATGCTATAAGGCAAAGATTGTGCAGTAGCCTCCCCGTTGAAGTTGATATCCATAATTTTGATGTGCCTATGTGTTCTTCAGGTTTTGCTGAACTCTCACCTGATTTGGCCGAAGCTGCGGTTGCTCATTGTCAGTTAATTGTTGTTTCCAAGTGAGCTTCTCCGGTCTGATCCACTCGGGATCGATTATTCTCGATTGTTTATTTTGTTTTCCGAAAAGTTCTCTAAGAAACTTCTGTTTCAGGTTCATTGAGAAACTGCAACAAGACATACCCGGAAAGGGAGTGAAAAGACAGTTGGAGATCCTATGCAAGGTATATGCTTTAAGCCTGTTACACAAACATCTCGGCGACTTCATTGCCTCCGGCTACATTACCCCGGAGCAAGGTGCACTAGCAAATGAGCAGCTGAGATTATTGTACTCCCAGGTCCGTGTCGGTAACCCGAGTTAGTTACTTTGCATGGTGCTTTTGCTTGAAAAAAACTGCTGCAATCCACAAGTTCTGATCTCTCCTTTCTTTCTTTTTCTCGTAGGTCCGTCCGAATGCTATCACACTTGTCGATGCATTCAACTACACCGACCACTTCCTCGGCTCGGTTCTCGGTCGCTATGACGGAAACGTTTATCCGAAACTCTACGAGGAAGCATGGAAGGACCCTTTGAATGAAACTGTAGTGCCTGATGGATACCAGGAGTACATTCGGCCGATATTGAAGCAACATTTTCGCGTTGCGAGACTCTAAAAGAAGCAATCGACTACCATGCTGTGTTGAATTGTACATTTGGTTACGAATGAATAAAGTGCAGTGGCCACTCGGAAGTATTTGCACAATTTTTTTCTAGGTTATTATACAATTAGTATATGAATTCAGCAACTTTTTTAAATTGATACCTTAAGTTTCTTTTTATCTCAAATTAGTATTTGTGTTGACTTGACATTTTAACGTCTAGTTAAATTGTTGGTATGACATTGACCGATTAAAGTGATGGTGTCCGATAGGATTGTATGACATTAACGTTATTATTTGTTATAAAATATTCACTCGACGTTAATAATGGTTAACAAATTGTTACTATAATAATGAAATGTTGACGTAGCACGTTAAACAAATTAATTTAGCATGTTTGACCGAAGAAGAAGAAGAGAGTCAAACGGTCGGTTAAACGTGTTGAGTCAACTGGTTTAATGTGTCACGTCAGCATTTCGTTATTGTAGTAACGATTTGTTAACCGTTGATAACGTTAGTGACTATTTTGTAACAAATGATAATTTTAGAGACGGATTTGTGACTTTCAAACATCAATAATGAAAATGAACTCTTACCCAAATATTATTGGCCATTGACATAGTTTACCCAAATTTGAATTGTAATTTATTCATTAAAAAAATAAGAGTAAATTTTGTATTTAATACTTAAATTATTAATTTAGATCCGTTTTAATACTTTAACTTTTTAAAAAATCATACTTAAAGTCAAGTTTTTATTTTATTTTAGTATCCAACTGTTAAAAACTTAACGTGTTTAGTATCTAAACTATCAATTTTAGTCCGTTTTAATACCTACGTTTTAAATTTTTTCAAAATTTAATGTTACATTTTGAACAAGGGTACTAAAATGAAGCATAAACTTAATTTTTAGTGGTAGTGTACTAAAATGAAACAAAAAATAAACTTTAAGTATAAAATGAATATTTAAGTATTAAAATAAATTAAAACTGATAGTTTAGGTATTAAATACGTAATTTATCAAAATATAAAATAGAGAAAAATATAAAATCTACTGGAGCAAAAGACCAAAGGTCAAAATAGATATCATAGATTAAGTTAGAAGGAAGTTGGTTCATCCTTAATAGGCTGTATAATCGTAATTTTTTTTTTTTTTATAATTCTTATCATCATTGGTAATATAATCATTGCAGAAAGACAATTAACCTAAATAAATGAGATTTAATTTAATAATTAAACTAACTAAAAAAATATAGGGTAAAAAACATAAATGGTCCCAAGATTACAGGGTACTATTTTATTAATTCCCTCGACTATTAAAAGTTACAAAATAGTTCTTGATCATGATCATGGAGTGTTACTTTGTTGAGTCTCTCGACTATTAAAGGTTACAAAATAGTCTATTCATTATGTTTCAAACTCCTTGACTCCTACAACTGCCTCTTCTTCCCCATTGCTTCTCTTCCTGGATCCTTGATCTTCTTTGAACTGTCGAAACCGATGATCTCCGCTCTCCTTGCCGCCAATATTGCTTGCCGGCTTCACGCACATACAAGAATACGGGTACTCATGGAATTCACCACGTCCGGCTCTAATCTCATCAGGTTCTCCCATGAATCCTCTTTGAACAGCCCTCACATTCTCGGCAAAGGTATCCCAATCCATTTGATCCCTTTCCATCAACAACGGACTCAGCCTCTTGGCATTTAGCCTTATGGTCCTCTTGTGCCCCGTCTACCTCCTTCCAATCCAAAAACAACAAAGAAATTACAAACACACAAAAAAAAGAAATAACAGCTTAAGATGTGCCGGAAACAACTAAATTTCTCACCTTCGACCTGCGAGAATCTTGGCCATGTTTCCGTTATTATTGATGACGAATACGTCGCTTTCGTCGCAAACAACGAAATCGATGGCAGCAAGGGAAGAAGAGTGAGGAAGAAAAGGCTTCAGCTCTTCATTTGCAAGCGTCTCTTTTGTATACAAGTTTGGAAAGAGATGTCTTAGTGGTGCCAGAGTCTCTTCTCCACCATATGTTTCTCTTGATGTAACGTAGATGTATGTGTCATTTTGGAAACCAAGTGCCCTCAACATCAACCCTACTTCATGGGGAGTAAGCGGACATTTACCTCGCCTCCTCTCCCCAAAGGCATCGATGTCCTGCACGAGTACGATTACAAGTGCAGTTTAAGTAAATGCAGGGCAATGTTTATAAATGGTTCCAAAATCGTAAAGACGGTATCTCACCGGCAATGTTTCCCATCGTTTTCATATCTCTGCGAGCTCGTTTCTCTCCTTGTCTCCTCCTTCGAAGTAACAACCGGAAAACGCTAGCATATCTGGTTCGAATCTGTAATTGAAAATGTTAAGAATCATAGAAGGAAAAAAGGGTCTCTGCAGAGTTTAAAATCATGTTTATGATTGTTTCTCTACGCATGCTTATGAACCAATGTGCTAATTTGAGTACACCCATAATATGGATCAAACCTCAAATGGAGTAAAATAAAACGTGTAGCCTTCTCACGCATTTTCATGACGAAGTTTTTGTCCAAGTTCTTGAATAGGTTTTGTAAATCTTAAAGCATGGAAATTAGCCGGCAACGTAACTTTTGAAGGTCTTCGTCGATGTTTTTGGCCAGTCTGTAATCCAATATTGTCAGTTGCAGGTCCTACAAAATTTCCTGTGTTAACTGCTGCACCCCAACATGAAAATCATAATATCCTAGAAATTGTATAATAAGAATCACATTCTACTAACATGGTTCCTGGAAGTTGATCCAACTCTCTTCTAAGCTACTAATCAGACAACCGAGGGAATGGACAAGAAACAGAGTTGAATCGTCGAAATTATTCCTTGTAATCAATCTAAACTAGCATTAGTGTGGAGTATCTGCAAGTGGTCTTACATGTCTTCTTTTAAGTATTGGCAGAACTTGGTCTAGATAATATTCCGGAGGGGATTCCCTTGGGACACGCATCGTGTACGGAGGTTTTTCCATCGATCGCATGAATTTATCAGGAACTCTTTTGACAATGGTTACATCTTTTGCTAGGTAAGAAATGAACCAGTCGACATCAAAAATATTGAAAAAATCACTGCATGACAATAAAAACAAATACTCAACAAGGTAAAAGAGAAATAGGGACAATTCATAATTGCCGGAGGAAGTTGCTCTCAACCTAGCATTGGGGGCAGCCTACTACCCTACCTCCCCTTACCCCATTACACATGGGAATAGGGTCAGCTAATTTTAATAAGTTGATTCAACTCACCTATCATCCTTCCAATACGAATGGTGATCCAACTCGGGTACAACTAAGGTTGCATTAAGTATCCGTGCAACAACAACGACATCTGATATCTGTGTACCAGAAGCAAATTATTACTTCTAAAGAAATAGCACACTGGGCCTTTAGACTCGGTGTGATTACCAGATGCGTAAATGCATGCAACATGAGTTTTGGAAGATCATATCCTCGTATTCATATCTAAATATAAGTTCGATACGAGTGTCAAATACAAATGATTTAAGAAAAATGAAGATTAATGCAGCTGGAGCAAATAAATTCATAACTAGCTCAAGAGGCACATCGAATTTATTCAAATTAACTAAAGCAAAGCTTATTGGAGCAATTTCAAGATCTCCCATTAGGATATTTACCCAAAAATATATCACAATGCATAAATAATTCCACCTACTCCTGTTCTTTGTTGATTCAGTCCTCCACTTGCAGCAATAAGCAAATAACCATTTGATTCTTTCTCACTAATAGCATCTACATATCAAATTATCAATGTAGATGATGAATCAGTGAACTCAAAAGACTAGATTGATGAAACTTAAAAACGAAAACAGTGCCAAGTGATTTCTTTTACAAGAAGTGAAAACAGATGATACATGAAATCAGGTAACTAAAACCATTATACTGATAACTATGCTAAAAAGTAAAAAAAGAAGCATCAGCAAACTGCTAAGAATGAGTTAATTTGGTCTTATTCTAGACCTGGAAGAAATCATCTGTAATTTAGTTTTATCTTCAAAGTTGAACACCAATATTATCAGATGACAAATAGTAAACATAGGCAAATTGCACTAAGAAATAGCTAAACATCATAGTAACCGATTAACTTTATGATGTACCAAGGACTCATCCATTTCAAAATTAGCAATTACTAATCAATAAGAGCACCATAGATTTGCATTTGCAAGCTAACATGAATACTTCAACAAAAGATTTTCAAGATATCTTTGTAGTCGAACACAAATGTTGAACATGAATACTTCAACAAAAATGGAAAGTCTGAGCATAATAGTTTACCGATTGTCATCAAAAGAACCTAAAGCTGCTGCCATCATCTAAAATCATAAACTTAAAAGAGATGCAGAGAATTTGAACTAACATAAACACCTAAGCAACAACTTTCATTTTGCGCCTGTAAACGCTCTGTCATGAGTTAATAAGGAGAAACCAGCGGTGAATTACAGAAAAATACTACAAATCCTGTTGGAATTGAAATGTGTTTCTTAATCCAATTAAGTAAAGAATATCAAATATTCCAAAAATAAACCAAATGCATATAACATAAATAAACACAACGTACCAGGAAATTTAGCACTACTTTCGCTACAACCATAGACGTATTTTGCATATTCAGATTTCCATGTATCAATCGGTCCTTTATTGCTTTCATCCTACAGCATTTGCATAAAAAAATGTTAAAAAAGAAGCAAATCTCAACATTAAACAAACAACACGAACTTTTTTTCTTTCAATTTTCATTTTACCAAATGGAAGAGGCTTTGTCTCGCAAATCGCTGGGAGTACCGCTCGAGCTCAGACGCCATATGGCCGGTGAGGAGCGAAATCACGCCCAAGCAAAAGAGCATCAAGCCACAGATGACCGACGTCAAAATTGGCTTCCTCTGCGATCGCGGCCTGTTAAACACATTCTTGTTGCTTACGACGCTGCCGTTTTGATGCTGAAACAGCGCCATCTTGGCCCGTACCTCGCCTTAGCTACGCCCATCACGGACTCAAACAAACCGACTCCGCCATTAATTTCACCATTCTAATCACACGAAATCGCCGCGTCCCACCTCCCGCTCTTCCCAACGACTACGACCATCAATCGGTAAACAAGAATTAGGATACGATTGTAAATAATGCGATGACGGAGGCTGAAATCGAAGAAAAATCACGGTTCTCCCTTCTTTCATGCGATCCACACTCTCAAAGCTTGTTTGAAATGCTACAGGTCTCTGATTTTGTTTATAGATGCCTCAAGATAAAAAACGAAAACACAAAAGGAACATGAAAAATTAGAGATTAGAGGGAGAGATGCATGAGATTCCGCCGGGTTATGGGGAAGTTGATGAGCGAGGAAGAAGACAAACGGTTTTTTAAAATATGCCATAATTACGAGGGAAAGTTTAGTTATTGCCCGGGTCAACTTAGTAATAACATTAAAAGCTAATATACCATAAATTGTATTAAAATTATTTTTTAATCATTAAATTTTTAAATATTATAAAATAATTATTAAATTTGTTAAAATATTATAAAAGAGTTACTAAATTTCTTAAAATATTATAATAAAAAGATTATTAAACTTATTAAAATTTATTGTTATGTATGATGGTACATGAATATTTTGATAAATTTAATAATTATTTTATAATATTTATAAAGTTAAATGACTAAAATAATCCTGTCATCGTAGTTTAGTTTCTAGTGTATTTTACTCTAAAATCTAATTTGAATTTGATACATAATATATTTATATTACATTGATTAAAATTTAAGTTTGTGTGTAAAAACACGTTAAAAACAGAAAATATCATTAAAATTTAAGGTAAATTACGTATTTAGTATATAAACTATCAATTCTGATATGTTTTAATACCTAACTTTTAATTTTTCAAAATCATACTTAAAGTTTAATTTTTGTTTCATTTTAATACATGTCGTTAAAAACTTTAATTTTTGTTTCATTTCATTACTCAATTCAAAATTTAATATTAAGTTTTGAAAAGATTGAAAGTTTAGGTACTAAATCGGACCAAAACTGATAGTTTAGGTACTAAACAGTTTAAGTTTTTAATTGTGGGTACTAAAATGAAATTAAAACTAAACAATATGTATGATCTAGAAAAAATTTAAAATTTACATAATAAAACAGATCAAAACTAATAGTTTAAATATTAAATGCATAGTTTACCTAATATTATCTTTTTATTTAGTAAACCATTAAATTCAAAATTACGTATGCAATATGTGTACATATATTTATGATTTGATCCATGTGTTTTACATATGTTCTACTTTAAATTTGGATTTACGTTTAACATCCAAGTTGATGACTATACTAGCAAAAAACCTATTGAAAAGATTGAGCGATTAATTAAAATGTTTTGAAGTTTATAGATCAATTTAGAAATATGATTATAGTTTGTGTATGTTTGATGCAATTAACCCTGTTTCTATATACTTGACTATTATAAACCAGCCAAATGTTTTGAATCTAAAACTCCATTTGTTATGACAAAAATCATGGACCCATCCACTAATCGATTTAAGTGTGAAGCTGTTTGATATCGATTAAGTTTTCGAGTTTGAGTTATTGTATATACATAAATTTTTTTATTGAAAACTCACCCATCAAAACTAGGTGTACGACATATAGGGACAACAGGGTTAGGTTAGGGTCGGGTTTTTGGTCAACACGACCTGACCCAAAAATATTAACCCTTTACCCAACCTGAAAATTTTATACCCCACATCCGACCCAACCCGACGCAGAAAATATATATCTTCCACCCGACTTCGCCCGAACCAATTTTTTAGTGTATAAATCCGACCCGACCCAATAGACCCGATATAAATTAATGATTTAATTAAAAAATAATAAAAGTTTTAAGGAAAGTACAATATTATCCTCGAGTCAGAGTTTTTAACCCTTTCACCCGAACCTGACCCGATTTGACTTCACCTCTTAAAAAATCTGACCCGATTATATCGAAATGGATCAGAACCCAATAAATGAGGGTAGAATTATTATCTTTAACGACACGAGTTGATTTAAATCAATTAATACGAAGTATTGGAGCCGGAAGGAGGAAGAAAAACATGGAAGACTTTGGCAAACTAAAATTAGCAGCCCTCCTCCACTCATGGGAATGCCTTGAATCTAAAGCGCGCGTGTAGACTGGTGCATGCCGTGAACAGTATCTTTTTCCCGATGGTTTGAAGTTCCCTAGTCTCTTTCCTCATTGAAGACTTAGAATTTCTCTGATGGCATGCTTTAATTTGTTAAGTCCATGAATGAGTCGAGTTTCAGGTCAAATGAGACATTGGTATCTTTTATTCAATAAATTTAAAAAATATATAGTCATTATAATAATTATATTTTAGAGAATATTATAATAATTTATTCAAATCAAATAAAAGATTATTCTAAACTCAAATTTAAAATAAAAATCGCCTGTACTAAATTAGAGCCGAGTGGGTTCAAATATTTGACGCAACTGATGGGAGGATCAAACACGCAATCGAAGAAACAAAGGAGAAAAGTCTTAATGGAAGGTTGTCTGAAAAAGAAACCTCAAGTAATGTAATTAAAACGATGAAAATAAACTGATTTTGGTCAAATCTGAACCTAATCAAGCTTAAACTAAGATAATAACCATATATATATATATATACTAGGGTAAATTATGTGTTTAATATCTAAACTATCAGTTTTGATCCCTTTTAGTACTTAAACTTTCAATTTTTTCAAAACCATAGTTTTTATTTCATTTTAATACCTCTCCGTTAAAATCTTAACGGATAATTTGCTTGCGGAACCTTTACTATGGGTATATTACATCTTTTAAATTTTTTAACATAATTATTTAATTTTCAAATTACTCATAATTCAATCACTCCAACTTCAAATTTTTAAATTTCAACATCAAAATAGGAGTGAGAAGATAGTTGAGTGATGAATAATATAATTTACTCATAAAAATACATTGTCGTTAAGCTTTTATTGGTGAGGTACTAAAACGAAACAAAAATTAAAAATTAGGCATGATTTAAAAAAAATAAAAATTTAAGTACTAAAACGAATTAAAATTAATAATTTAAGTACAAAATTAAAGTATTGAAATTAGAACGTACATTAATTATATGGTTAATTAAGTTCTATATCCATTAGGATTCTATTTTATTTATTATTTTTTGGGGGTTTTATCCTAACCCAAATACATAACTAAACCTACCATTTATATAATTCTATATTTAATGATCAGTTCAATTCCCAGAACGCAACTACCAACCGCAACTATGCAGTTTTCGTTATTTCGTTACGATTCCATCCTCCTCTTGTTCCTTTTCCTCTGTTTTTTCCCACGTGCTTGTTTTCCCGCCAGGATCACACCGGAGCAAATAACCGTCACGACCACCGGCGACACACATACGCACAAGGCCACGTGGTTTAACTTCACTCGCTTTAAAGACGCCGACAACGGTAGCCACGTCATCTCCGGCATGTCGGAGCTCAAGAGATACTTCCAACGTTTCGGGTACCTCTCCGTCCGGAACGACAATTTCACTGACGTTTACGACACCCAATTTGAATCCGCCGTTAACTTGTACCAGAAAAAGTTCGGGTTACCGGTAACTGGGAAGCTCGATTTCGACACGATATCGACGATCATGTCACCGAGGTGCGGCGTCTCCGATTCGGCCCCCACGAAGATCCATGCATCGAAACACTTCGTGTATTTCAACGGACGGCCGAGGTGGAACAACGATTCGGCTTCGACGACGACGCCCATGACGTTGACATACGCATTCTCCCCTTCCAACATGATAAACTACATAAGCTTACCGGAAATCCGAACAGCTTTCAAACGCTCGTTCTCGAGATGGGCTTCGGTGATTCCCATAAACTTTAATGAAACTGAAGAATACGAAAAAGCCGATATAACAATCGGGTTCTACGGCGGCGACCACGGCGACGGGGAAGCATTCGACGGGGCTCTAGGAGTGTTGGCTCATGCATTTGCGCCGGAGAACGGGAGGATGCACTTCGATGAAGATGAAACGTGGGCCGTAGATTTCAAGAAAGCGAAATCGAAGTTAGCTGTTGACTTGGAGTCGGTGGCGACGCATGAGATCGGTCATATTCTAGGGTTGGGTCATAGCTCGGTACAGGACGCCGTCATGTACCCGAACTTGAGTCCTCGGGCAAGAAGAAGGGAACTGAAACTTGACGATGTGGAAGGTGTTCAAGCTTTGTATGGGTCGAACCCTAACTTCGAGATCAGCTCTTTTTCAGAATCAGACAATGTTTCCGACAAAGGAACTGGACTCGTCTGTAGATCATCAAACTGGACTCTTTCTTTGGTAGTGCTGGTGTTCTTCATTCTTTTGGTGATAGTTTAGGCTCTTTTTCATAGGGTTATTTATGGGTGAAGAAAGAAAAATGGTCACACCCAAACAATTTTTTGAAACAATTCTTTGGTCCTTTAAGGAAATAAATTTGTAATTTTACTAATTCGATTAATCAAGTTATCTCTCAAATTTTTAGAATCTTTCATGTCTTTATATTTAATTTTATTATCCTATTTGTCTTTTTTTTTTGGGTTACAAAGAAAGGTTGAATTAACGGTTAAGAGTCCTCTTCTTCCACTTGTCCAAGTCCAGTTGGAGGAGACGATGTATAATAGCTGGCGGATGAGCGAGTTCTGACCGGGCAAGAGTGCCTGTACGTCCAAGTAGTGCTAACGCATCGACAACGCTGTTAGCTTCACCGTGAATATGCTGGAAAGTGATTTGCCACCGGCGATGCAGGAGATCTCGAATACAACAGACCAAAGCTGGTTCAAAAAGGGAAGAAGGTGAAGAGAGAATCCGAATAGCTTTTTTGTTATCCATCTCGACTTCGTACTTCTGAATCCTCAAATCCATGCGACCTCTAAACCATCAGTAAGAGGCCAGAGTTCGACATGGAGAATGAAACAACGCCCAAGCTACGATAACACCTAGCAATCCAATCTCCTTCGAAATTACGAAGGATGCCTCCTCCTGCATCTGTTGTGTTTTGATTCACGGAATCATCGGTGTTGAGTTTAGTAACGCCATGCAGGAGGCTTCCAAAATTGAATTCCATTCCTCTGAATGGTACACTTGGGTGCGATTTGCTTTGATGGATTGGGCCCAAGACTTGATGGACTGGATAATAGTGTGGGTGGGCTAAATTTCTCCTTCGAAGACAAGACTGTAACGTTGTTTCCAAAATCTCCAAAGCATGATTCCAAAGAAACGTCTCCAGTCATAAGCACGATTTCGCCTTCGAAGATAAAACCGCAGTGTTATCTTTTTTTCTTCTTCCTTTTAACATATTAAAAAAAGCTTTACCAATAAAATTGTGCTAAGTGCTATAAAAATCATAAAAATTATTATCGACTTTAATAAAACAATAGGGCAAATAGCATAAACGGTCCTCGATAATAAAATATTACTTTGTTTAGTCTTGACTTTAAAAAGTATAAAATGGTCCCATGATTATAGGGAGTTGTTTTGTTGAGTCTTTTGACTATTAAAAGTTACAAAATAGTCACTTTATTATGTTCCATTCCAAACTTGTTATTTCTCATTAAAAAGTTAACGGTAGCTCATTCCCGTTAAAAAGTTAACAGTTGTCTGAGCTATACGTTAACATGCTGACTGAGATATAGAATGATTTAGAGTTTATAATTTAGGGTTTTAAGTTACGGGTAGGGTATAGAATGCTACAATCGAGTAATTTAGAAAACTAAATTGATGCGGAAATACAATATGGGCGAAAGTGATAAATTATGTCTAATGAGAAAAAAATTACCCCTTAAACGAGATAATATTTAATTTGTATTTCACACACAAATTCAACTCATAAATAAAAATTAAACTCCATACTAATTTTAATTCATTATTATCCTCGAATGCGAGTTCTTTTATCACACAACATTTTCCATTTCAATCCAACTACAAGCAGTTTCTTTTATTACTCTTTGATCCCTCATGAGCTTTCTCATTACACTCATCTCCCCCCATTTTTGGTGGTATGCAAAAATGTTAGACATCATTACATAAACATAATCACTGTAGCCCTCCAATTCAATCAACTTTGCTGCTGCAACCATTGCCACCTTCAGATCCTTACAACCTCCGCAAGCACCGAGCAACGCCTTCCAAACCACACCACAAGATCCGAAGCCGAGTTCATAAATCAGCCTCCCCGCTCTCCGCGTCTCTCCTCCTCGACCCATTAGCCGAATCAGACAACAACAATGCTCGACGGTGGGCTTAATCCCGTAATCATTGATCATTGACTCGAAGTACAGATACACCCATTGAAGTGACGTTTCGTTGTGAGAACACCCGACGAACACGTTAAGAAACGTGACACAATCGGGTTCCAAGTCCCTTTGAGTTATGAGCTGCTTGAAAAGCTGGATCACTTTCGTTGAATCGCCATTGTGAGCATAACCGGAGAGCATAGCATTCCAAGTCACCAAATTCTTTCTTGGTAATGATCGGAACATAGACTCGGCGTTCGTAACGTGCCCGCATTTGGAGTACATGTCAATGAGAGCACTTCCCACAACAACGGATGTATCCAAACCACACTTTATTGTGCAACAATGGGTTAACATTCCCCATGTTAAAGCTGAGAGACCTGCAATTCCGCTTAGGATTATTGAAAATGAGAACTCGTCCATTTGAGCATCATTGGAGTGCATTTCATTGAAAAACCGAAGACCCTCCCATGGTCGGTTTCGATTAACATATCCGGTCAGAATCGAAGTCCATGTAGCTGAATTCGGACTCGGTGTATCGAGTAAAATACCAATTGCATCATCTATGTTTCCGAACTGAGCAATGCCACTGATCAATTCATTGTAAGATATAGTATCACGGGCCGGCATTTCACTCCATACACTAAAGGCTTGCTCAAGGTTTCCATTTCTAGCACAGGCGGCTAAAACTGAATTCCACGAAATAATGTCCTTATCAATCATATTGTCAAAAACCAAAATGGCGTCGCCCACAGCCCCGCATTTTCCATATGAATCAATCAAGCAATTCTCAACAACAATTGCACATTCAAAGCCAAACTTCAAAACGTTGGAGTGAATTGACTTGCCTAAATGCAAAAACCCCAGCTGACCACAAGCAGCCAAAGCTGCAGTAAATGAGTACTCGTTGCAACAGATTTCGGACCTATGAAGCTCAAGAAACAAACCCAAAGCTTTACGGAACTTCCCAGTTTGAACATGCGCAGAAATCATAGAGTTCCAAGAAATGACACTCCGTTGAGGCATTTCAACAAACAGCTTATTCGCTTCACATAACGAGTCGATTCGCCTATAAAACCTCAACAGAGCGTTAGAAACAAACGCATTGGAGACAAACCCAGTTTTTAAAACGTAACAATGAAGCTGTGAGCTGTAAGAGTCAATACCCAGATCAGTCGAGACCCGAACCAAGTGAACTAGGGAGTAGTCATTTGGTTTAATGCCGGAGTGGAGCATCTTGGAAGCCTCGTGTAGTGTAAGGTCCATGTCGGTGCCTCCTTTAGCTAGTGTTGAAACGAGAGTGAGCCATGGTTCAAAGCTTTCTTTCGGAACTTTGTTATTGCCATTGTCGCTTCGAGAAACGAAATTTGAGCTGATTAAGTGAATTGATAAGAGATTATACGATTGCTGCTGTTGTTTTAGCTGGTAGTGGTAGTTATTGACTCTCCCCAAGAGTGTTCTTCGCATAGCTTTGAATTTATGGCTTGGAAATATTAAGAATCTTTTGATGCTCTAAACCATTTGAATATATTAAACTACGCTTAAATGTAAAACAAGCGTTTAAATTATTTTGATTTTTACAAATAAACATCTAAAATATTTTTAATTTATTTTAATATTTTAATATTATAAACATTATCATTTTAAATTTTCGAGCCGTTAATTGTCAATTTCTTAACACGTCATAATTTTAAAATTTTTATTTTTTAAAATAATAATTTAAAAAAAAAATTAAATAAAAAATACTTTTCCCTTACCAGCTTCCCACATCCCTTTTCCTCCCCTGCTTCCATGACATTTTCATGGCCCGGTCAAAGGCCAAACGATCAATTAAACAGCTGATCAAATGGACGGTTGTCAGAGCCGGTTACATTATCACCATCGACCAATGGAATTTGAGGATTGGATATCTGGGATAGGGATTAGGGAATAAAATCCAGAAATTTTGAAATTTTGGGTTTCGAGGTGATAATAAGAGTTGTGACCGGTCATTAGGTGGTCGGTGACGTATTAGTGATACGATATGGGTGAATGACTGATCAGAGATGACTGACAATCAAAGTAAATAGGACTAGAATAAAAGATTTTAAGTATTTGAGTTACTTTGATATTTTATGAAAAAAAAATAGGAATTTTTTGAAAATAAAATATTTTTAATTTTTAAAAAAATTAATTTTCAAAGTTACCAGATTATGACACGTGCACTTAACAAATGAAACTAACGCTGTTGACGACACCTAAAATGATAATGTTTTTAACATTATATACCAAGATTAATTAAAAAATACTTTATTTATCTATTCACGAAAAATAATATAATTTAAACAATTATTTTATATTTAATCCGTTAGACTAATAGAAACATATATTAAAAAAAAAGCACTTTATGATGAAGTTATTTTCATACTGTTTCTGATTTGAAAAAAACTCGAGCAAATGCTGCTGTACTACACTCAAGCCTACGTTTTGAGTCGAGGGATTTACTAGTACAGTGCTCATCATATGGTGTGATAAAAAAGGAATTTCAATTATGAGTGTTTGAAAAAAACACGAATTAAAAAGAGATTTTATTTGCAGTGCCAACTACAATAAACCAATTTCGTCCGGACAAAATGGAGCTGGTCGAGATTACGCAGAGGCGCGTTGTCGGCGAGAGTTTTCGGTCAGGGTGTCGGGAACCTCGATTGCAGCTCTGTGCGAGAATGTCTTTTCTTTCTACATGGTTAATGTAGCAGCGAGAGTTTTCGGTCAGGGAGTCGGGAACCTCGATTGCAGCTCTGTGCGAGAATGTCTTTTCTTTCTACATGGTTAATGTAGCAGCAAGACAGTTTTTCATCCCCATCTGATAATGGCAGAACCCCAAGTTAGACCTGCACCGAAACCCGAAGCCACGATTGTGTGGCCTGGCTTCACCTTTCCGCTTCGAATAGCTTCGTCCAGTGCCAAAGGAATGGATGCGGCACTCGTATTGCCATAATTTGCCAGATTTGAAATGACCTTTTCCGGTGGGAATTCTAGCCGTGTTGCAACTGCATCGATAATCCTCTGGTTTGCCTGCATTGATCGAAGTCTAGTTAGATTTTCCTGGTCTATAAATCAATGGAAGAATTATTCAGAATACTATCCTCAGCTATCATATATGTGAACCAGTAGCTATGGCTTTACCGGTCACTTTTCATGGGCATAGTCAACATTTAATATTTTTTTTCCCAACTGTAATGAAGGACAAATCTTGGCACCAGTAATATGGGAGTGTTCCGGGACACGGTTAGGCCAGCAGGCCAAGTAAATGGAACGATGCATTTTAATGAAAGTAAAATGTATACCATCTTTGTACATCTAAATGATACATATATACATACCTGATGGAGCAATAACCAGTCAACGTCCGATGCTTTGAGGTCTGCTTTTTCCAAGGCAGACTCGATTGATTGCGGCACACATTGGACAGCAAAGCGAAAGACTTCTTTACCATTCATCTGTATGCAGGCATAAGTAGACCTTTTAGGAGGAAATTCTAACACCGAACCATTAGAACCCAATCGATCATTGATTTCGTTGTCATTTATGGGGACACCGAGATGTCTGAAACAGGAGTGTGACAGCTCAGTTGAATTACTCAAAAGAAGCAATATGATATATATATATATATATTTTTAAAAAAAGCACATACCTTGCACCCTCACCATCACTATGCAAATCAAAGCTTAATAAACCATCCTCCTCAGCATCACAGGCCTGCAGAATCATTTGTATCTTGAATCAGTGAATGATATCATATTCCATAGCAGAAGAGGTGTACATGGTTACTATTTCTTCGGAAGAAACCATTTGACCGAAATTCATAGAACTTAATAAATAAGCTAACTTGAAAAGAGTGAACTGATAAAAACTCGACATTGCCTCGTACAGACAAGAGTGGACTTATAAAAAGATGGTATTAGTGCGTTACCTGAACTACGACAGCACCAGCAGCATCCCCAAAGAGAATGCATGTTCCTCTGTCGGCCCAATCAACAAATCGAGAAATAACATCAGCTCCAATTACTAAAACATTACGCAAGCCACCTCCTGTAATTCACAATGGCAAAAGTTTTATTCCATACCACATTAACGGCTTTAAGAGTTCGATGCAAAATGAACAAATTCATTACCCCGAATGTAGCAAGAAGCTGAGAACAGACCCAGCACAAATCCACTACATGCCGCAGTAATATCATGCGCTAGTTGAGATTTTGTGCAGCCGAGCTCCCTTTGGACCTTACGACATAAATAAAGGTTGCCAGAACACAAACAAATTAGTGATCCGTAAAACATACACGATCACTGTCTAAATAAGCACGTAGCAGTATGAAGACCCACATACAAAACTGAAGACAAGTGAAGCTCATGGAAAATCAACATTTTGAATTATACTAAAGCTGTATAGCCAAACAGTTATCTAAACCAAACCCTGTTCGAAAAGTGGTATTTTCAGCAACACTTGATAAAATCAACTACTACGTTCATGAAATTCACTAGAACATCAATTACTTCCCTCCCAAAGAGAATGCTTAAACATAAAATCAAAATCTCCGGTCAAATTTCTATTCTTCAACCATAATTCACGAATGCGGCAAGAAACCTACTTTCAGATTATATTTGGTTATACCACTTCGCATGAGTTTCTACCACACAAAAATCCACGGAAACCCCTAATGAAACACAAAAGGGTGAACCAAAAGAAGTTTTGAGACCAATATATAATCTATTAATATCGACAAATTTTCTCGAATTCAGTGAAACAGAAAAGCTTGCATGCACATACTCAACATTTCTTATAATACAAAAAACATATATGATCATATGTGGTAATCAAAACAAACAAGTTAGTGAAGATAAATCCGAGACATCTCACTTGTAAACTCCCTCTTTATATTCAGAATATTTAGAAGCAGTCGTATCTAAAATACATAGAATAGAAGCATGCAATTGTAGATTTTAGAAACCTACATGTAGCTCAGAGAGAGAACAAATCATAAAAATTGCCATGTTATTAAAGCATCCTTAATAGATTCCATGATTAGTATTGACCCTTTCCTCTATACCTTTGGAGCATCACCGAAAATATCTTCCGGAGTAGATGTGCACATCAGGATCAGGTCGAGATCATCGGGTTCAACATCTGCCATTTTAAGGGCTTTCCTTGCCGCTTCAACCGCCAGGTTTCTTAAACTTTCCTTTCCTGTAAGAGCAACAGTTAATTGTTATTTCCTCCACAAAGATACAAGGATGTCAAATAAAAGAGAAAGATGTAAGCTTCAATGTTTCGTAAAAAAGAAAAATATGCTACAAGCTTTAAGCTAGGGGTTTTTATCACATCAGTGGAAGTTTGATACAAGTAGGAAATGCCGACAAAAGATAATATTCTACAATTGCACTGTTATGCATTAGACTATGTTCCGACCTGAAATAACCCGTCGGTTACGTATTCCAGTGCGGACAGATATCCATTCATCAGAAGTATCAACAATTTTTGCAAGATCATCATTGGAAACTGAAAGAGATGGCACCGCTGATCCACAACCAACTAGCTTGCAGCCTTTACTGACAAGCCTGTATTTTTCCAGCAGAAAAATAGGAAAGTAGAACGTACATCAGGAAAATCATCATCTTTCAATGTTAAACAAGTAGATAAAAAAATAAAAGTGAACCAGCATCTCAATTCTGAACGCCGGACTAGATTTGAAGCACACAATAAATACCAGTGACAGGTGTAATTGTTTGACACGATAAATTAGGAAATTTCAATGTCGAAGGGGATTACATGTAAGCATTTTACTTCAACTAAACCCTACAGTCCCGCAAGGCTTCTCCATCGCCATTATAAGAGAAACAAAATGCTTCTAGTGTGAAACTATCAATCGGTGTCCTCCCAGAGACCAAACAGACCAAAAGATGAATGCACCAATATTATGTATCTAACTCTAACCATATTAATCTCAAGCTTGTAAGATGTAAAGTAAGGTGTGCAGATTTTAGCTTACAAGGGGTCAGGCTCAGAATGAGATTTCTTTATACATATGGCGGAATCTCAAAACCACTAGTTATTTCCTCTATTCCTATTTCATAACCAGAGCAAATTTTCCTATAGCATATATAGACATGGATAACTACATACATTATTTCAGCAACAAGCTCGATACGGTAAGTTGTTCTTGGTCTGCCACATGCAGTATCCTAAGCTGCTGATTATTTCGAAGCACCATTCTTAAGTTGGATGCCGAGTTTCATTAATAGTTAATTCAGCTAAGAACACTAAGAGCATACAAATCCATACATCTTGCTGACACCGAATTTAATACATGCAGAGCTACTTGCATAAGTGGATTTGCAATTTCAGCTCATCACTAATTTTCAAGCCAGGCTTATAACCACTTAGGATGCGTTTGTTTCACGAAATATAAGATTACCAGTGGGAATGTAAGATTACTAAGAAATAGGATTACTGAGAATGTTGTATTTTGTATTTGGTTAGTTTAGCATGAATGTAAGATTACCGTATTTGGTTAAAGGAATAAAAGATTATTAAAATGTATATTTACTAAATTATCTTTATTATATATTTATTTTTTAACAAGATGGAAAATATTTATATATATATTTTAAAAAATTTAAATTCATAAAATTTATAATTTTTTACAAAATTAAAAATATAAAAAAGTTGAATGAAAGGGTAAATTTTTTTTTAAACCCTGAACTTTATATAAAATTTTAATTATAGATTTTTTTTTTGTAAATCTAAAATAGTTTAAAGATAAATTTGTAATTTAACCTTTGTAGAATTTTTATTATTTAATGACAGAATAATGATATTTTTGAAAAAATATTAAGGCGTTTTAGTCTAAAATACCAGTAATCTTACAATAACTAAGGAAAGGGAGATAATGGTATACCCAAAAAAATCTACTATGGCTAATAAAATATTATTGAGAAGATTCCCGGCCAACCAAACATAGGAATGTGAATTCCATTTTGAACCAAAGAGCCCCTTAGAGCAAGCAACAGAATCAAATGAGAACCTAAACTCTGAAATTTAAACTCCCCTATGAATCTCCAGATGCACATGCATATGCTTCTAACTAGTGTGCATGAACCATTAAAACTCAATAATATATCAAATTTATAGTTTATAAGTACAAAATATATTTGGGAGATCAAAACCGAACCAATAAGCATGCCTTTAACATAAATCAATACCCAAAAGCCAAATTAAACACAAATAATCAACCAAACTAGAATCGAATAAGAACCAGACAAACATAAGAAATTTACTTGGGTACTCGAGATTGAGAAGGGGAAACATGCGTCCCGGCAACTTCAACACCACTTGAGCGCACTACCCTCCTAAAGATTCCTTCAGGGAAGCAAAACCCAGATTGAGGAACGCCTATTGAAGGCTGAAGCTTTCTCCTCAGGCTCGAAACCGAAGGTGTTGAAAAACCCGATGCATTGGCCATTTACACACCTAAATAAACCCAGCTTCACAACAGCAAAAGCGAAAAATATAGCAGGAAAATGAAAGATAGAGAGAGGGAAAGGCAAAGCTTTGAAACTTGGTTTGAACAAAAGGAAGAATGCAATGATCTTTGGGATGCAATAGGGAGAGAAAAAGAAATGAACTTTCGTGAATCAATTAAGCGGAGTGAAACATAGGATTCAGTTGGGGTTTGTTTAAAGGTAAAGATCTTTGGAAGGTCCGAAGAGTAAACAAAAAAGGTTGAGATTTTGGCAACCAAATATGAGGAAACTCCAATGGGTAGCCTTGAATTTTTGTCCATATAAAGGGTATTTGTCAGTCATGCAAAGTGCTTCGCCATTACCCAAGTTTACGATTCAATTCAAGTTTTGACTCTTCTTTTGTTGGGCTGGAAACAGTTTCAAGGCACGTGGCAAATACCCATTTATTGATGGTTCGTTATTTTCAAGGTTCGGTTTGCATAAGATCGAGAGTTCAATTCGAAGTTTATTTGGTTGATTTTTTGTTGTTGTTAAAGTAGGTAAATGTTTATCTATTATTAAGTATTATTTTAATGAGTCATTCGATTATTAAAAATTATAAAATAGTTTATTGATTATAAGACTTTACTTTTTTAAATCTTCTTATTATTAAAATTTACAAAATAATCATCCGACTATTTATTGTATTTTAAACTCGTTTTTTTTTGTTAAAAAGTTGATCGTAGTTTGAGTTGGATGTTAACATGCTAACTAAGATATGATCTCAGAATTTAAAACGATTATTAGAATTTTAAACTATTTTGTAACTTTTAATAGTCGGAGAACTTAAGAAAGTAATACTCTATAGTTGTGGGACTATTTGTGTACTTTACCCTTTTTGTTATTAGCTTTTATATTATTTATAAATTATAAATTTAGTTTTATATTTTAATTTATTAATTCAGATTTTTTATACCTCTTAATTTAAAATTTTAGTAATAATCCAACTAGATACAATATAATTAAATTAATGGATTAAAAATGATCAAAATTAATAATATGAACTAACATCTATAATTTATACGTAGTACAAAATAATAATAAAATTTGTTAAAAATAAATTTAAAGAATATCGTTTGAATGATTCTCAAAATTTAAAATTTTGAAAAGTATAAGGACTAGTGATTGATCTTGATAGTATATATAAGGACTAGTTATTGATCTTGATAGAATAGATTAATTTTTTAGTAAACTATACATTTAGTAACTTAATTATTAGTTTTGGTCCATTTTAATACATTAATTTTTGTTTTTTTTAAATCACGACTAACATTTAGTTTTCATTACATTTGAGTGCCCAATCATTAAAAACTTAGCACCTTTAGTATATAAACTATCAATTTTGGTCCGTTTTAGTACCTAAACTTTCAATTTTTTTTAAAAACTTAACGTTATTTTTTTATCATGAAACTAAAATGAAACAAAAACTAAAGTTTTAACGGTGATGTATTAAAATGAAATAAAAACTAAACTTTAGATATGGTTTTGAAAAAAATTAAAGTTTAGGTACTAAAACGGACTGAAACTAATAGTTTAGGTACTAATCTTGTAATTTACCCTTATTTTTTCAATTGAACTCTGATAATTTATTGAGGAAAAAAATCTAATTACACCTAATCACACATTTAACTCTTTTACCTAGCAATCAAAGTTCAAAGTTTGCTGAGCTGCTAACTTTTCCAAGTATTTTGTCTATTTTTTTATAATATCGGTATCTAATCTATTGATCGATTAATCCGGATAGGGTATTGCAGAGGTAAGAATGACCATTCAAACCCAGTTTGCTCAATTCACAATGGTCAAAATCCGAACCTCTAACCTTACTTAAGGGATCTAGTGTCTCATTCCACTAGAATAATCAGTTGTTGGTCAAGTATTTGTCTATTGGCTACGAAACAATCAATCATTTTTAAACTATGATAATTAAAAGGGTAAATTTATAAATAGTCCATTGACTATAGAGTGTTGCTTTATTGAGTCCCTCGACTATTAAAAGTTACAAAATGATCCCTCTACAATAGGACATTGCTTTTTTGAGTCATCGACTATTAAAAGTTATAAAATGGTCACCCGATCATTTATTGTGCTCCAAACTCATCATTTTTTCCATTAAAAAATTGATGGCGGTTTGAGTTGGACGTTAACCTGTTGACTGAGATATGATAGTCGTTTGAGATTCTAAGATCAAATTTTGTCATATTTCAGTCAGCAGGTTAACGTCCAACTCAAATTGACATAATTTTTTTAATGAAAAAGGACGAGTTTAGAATACAATGAATAGTCAAATAATCATTTTATAACTTTTAGTAGTCGAGGATTAAAAAACCAACATCCTATAATTGAATGATCATTTTATAACTTTTAATAATCAAGACACTTAATAAAACAACCTTCGATAGCCGGGGACCATTTGTGTACCTTAACCTAATTAAAATGATTGTTTGAACTTAGTTTAATAAACTGATATGAATTACTTTACTTTGGGTACATGAAGAAGAAAGTGGTTGAGAATTGCAGGCAGTTTCTGTTTGATGACAAATGGCCAGAAATGAGGTGATTTTTTGTTTTTATTTTTACTTTTCTAACACCGTTCGACCAATATTTCCAAAACTAGCACCCTTTCTGCTGAGTTGGCAAAGGCGCGTCCCCGGGGGCGCGCTTTACCCGGTTTTTCGCTGAGTTGGATGCCACGTGTGAAAGGCGCGTCCCCGGGGACGCGCCTTTGCCAACTCAGCAAACACGTATTTTGTTTTATAATAAATAGTTTATTTTTATTATTATTATAAATTAATAATATATTATGTAAAATGTTTCGATTATATTATGTAAAATGTTTCGATTATAATGTAAAAATTATAACTAATAATATTAAATATTATATTAAATAATATATTAAATATATTTATGTATTTAAAAGTTAAAAAAAATTATTTAGGTGTACATACATTGACAAATTATATAAATGCAATAACATTAAATTATTAGAAATAAAAACATTCATTTAAAAACTTTAATTACATAAGAGTTAACGGTTATATGATGATAACAGAGCTGGACATTTTTTTCTATTGTGCCCGATGTTTCTACAATGCCCACATCGTTTTTGTTCTGTTGACTTCTCCCGAATATCCATATCACAATGTATTCTAGTAGATTTTGGACGACCTGAGTCCCTCAATAGCAATGGATCTGGGACAATTGTAAGCCAAGTTTGAATCTCATTTGGGTCTCTTTCGTTTCCTATGGGCGGAAACTCAAATTCATATACCTTGAAAACTTGTGAAAGTTGGTATACGGGATCAACATAATTTTTGTAGTCCAAATGCGAATGTGAGCAAGCAGCAATGACATGAGAGCATGGATATTTGAGTGCTTGAAAGAAACCACAATCGCACCACCTCTCTTGCAGATTAACTCTGAAAGAGTTAGCTTCAATCCCTTGCAGCGGACGTGGCATTTCGGTTACACGAAACAATTCACGGGTGCGAGAAAAATTTGTAACTAACATCCCATTTGATGTAGCCATTTTTTTCTGTAAATCGGCTACTAGTCTTGGGTGGTAAATATGTCCGTTTTGCATCCAAGTAAGAGCTTGTCCACCGAGTTTTGCAAAGAGTTGACCCAAACGAAAATAAGTCGTTTTGACCAACGCCGTGACTGGTAAATGACGCGCCCCCTTTAAGGTTGAATTTATTGCTTCAGCCAAGTTTGTTGTCATATGACCATAGCGATACCCCCCGTCATATGCATTTGTCCACATTTCTTTGCTGATGTCCATAATGTACTCGCACCCCTTCTTATTTTTGCCAAACAGCTCTTGTAGCATCGACTCAAACCTTTGAGGTAAGAGTTCGTAACCTAAGTCATTAGGAATATGTAATAGTTAATATGAAGTATAAATAAGTAATAAGAAATTGATAGAAAAATTGGGAAAAAGTAACATACCCATCCGCACGACTAACTGACGTTCATATAGGGCAAAACGAAATAAGAAATTGATAAAAAATAATAACTATTTAAAAAAATACTAACATAAAAATAAATTTCTTACCACTAATAACAAATTTAAAACTCAAATAGTTGGAGAATTTGAGTTATATAAGAGAGGAGAAGATGATTTTGGTGTGAAGAATGAGTGAGAGTTGAGGGGGTTTATATAGGGGAGGAGGAGGGGTAGTTAGGAAAAACGGATGGGGGCATTAATGACATTTAATGGAAGGCGCGTCCCCGGGGATGCGCCTTCCACACGTGTCTGCTGATATGGCAAAGGCGCGTCCCCGGGGACGCGCCTTTCACACGTGGCATCCAACTCAGCGAAAACACGGGTAAAGCGCGCCCCCGGGGACGCGCCTTTGCCAACTCAGCAGAAAGGGTGCTAGTTTTGGAAATATTGGTCGAACGGTGTTAGAAAAGTAAAAATAAAAATAAACGGTGTCAGTGGGGTAAAAAAGCCCAGAAATGAATGCATCCTTTATGCCCGAAATCAGCTGACCTCCATTTAAGGCTTCCGCCAATATATTATTTTTTGGTAAATATCTATTAATTCAATTGTTTTTTTATTAATTTGAGGTAAATATAAGATAATATATGTTTAAAGATAAATTTTAATCTTTTGACATTAACGTTCATATCACTGACATTCTCGGTGTTCGAATCTAAATCCTCAAAGAATAACAACAATTTTTTTACTATGGATACCACTTAGTTCGTGCTAATTCAATTGTTAAATGTTCATCACTCATTTGCTCATATTATGATATAGTTTTATATTTAAATGATCACTTTTTTATTAATTTAGGGGTAAGTCTAAAGTATTATCAGTTTAAAGATAGTTCTTAATTACTTGATATTGAACGTTTATATCACAAATATTATTGATGTTCAAATCCGATACCTCAAGAAATAATAATAATCTCAATTAAAATAATTAGTCATTAAAATTTATATAAATTTGATGTCATAACTTATAATAAGTGTAAATGTATGCTAAGTTAGGGTAAAATATTTAAACCGTCACTGAAATTTACATAAGTTTCTCTTTTCACTATTAAATTCTTAAAAAATCATTAAATACTCACTAGCGTCTTAGATTTACAATAAAATGATCATTCAACCATTAACTTCTGTTACCTGAGTTGTGATAATTTTAAAATAAGATTTAATGATAATATATTTATAACATCAATTTGTTATATATTTAAACGTCACATTTGAAAATTATTTACTCTCTATTAGTTAAGGTTTTCAATTAGACTCTTTTGCTCACCAAAGTTTCTTAAAAATTTGTATATTTTGGACACAAATTTTCGAATTAGCTACAAAGCATAGACAAGATATCTAACATATCACCGTGATTTATAATGACAAAATTCAAGATCTGATGATTAAATCTATCTAATCTGCTAATCTATGAATAGCCACAATCATTTATACCTTACATCATCAAAGATCGTTATGTTATATACCACGACTCTCTATTTAAATTAAAAAGATAAATCGTGAATAATCGATAATAGACAACTTATTCTCATTAACACAACTATAACCTGAGTTAATAATAATATATCTATGACAAAGTTAACTAACGAGTTAAGACAGTGAATTGGGTTATTTAACGAGTTAACAGCAATTTTTAGACATTAAGGGCGAAACATATATTTTTTACAATTCAAAATATAAAAAAAGCATTAACCAGATAAATAAATAAATAAATAAATATATTTTTACAATTTGTACATAATAAGAAAGCAAGGCAACACCGCACGTGGATCAAACACAAGCAGCTCGCCGTTGTCCCCACTCACCGAGTCATACCCAGCTCGCCCATCCATCAACGATTCGTACCCGAACCCCATCCGCTTCGACACTCGACCAGCAATAACCCGGCAAACCAACATCGCCCTCCTCCCCCTCCCACGTCCCGCGCTCCCGTGCGCCCCGCCGCTCCCGGCGTGCGTGCAAACTGCCGCATCCTTCCAGCCGGGAAACACCCACGCGTCGTTCATCCCGCAGTCCCCCGAAGTGGTACCCAAACAACGGAAGCGCATGACCTCGTTCCCGTCTGCCACGCACCTCGTGTCCTCCTCTTCACCCGAACCCGACCCGGACCGATCCTTGACGGTCTCCCGGTACTCCTCGAACCGCGTCACCGTCCTCGGACAACTCTGAACCTTGAAAACCTTCTCGACGCGACCAGTGAAAGCATCGGGACTCCAACTCGTATGGAAGATAATCTCCACGACATTCCTCGAAGGATCACCCTCGGGTAACTCGGTCAGCGTTCGGGTAGAGCTTCTCCGGCGAGGCCGCGGCGGAGGATTACTTAAACCGGGTCCGGGTCTGATAACGTCTTTGATGGTCTGAGAACGCGATCTACAGCTGGAAGTGGATATCAAACGCTTGGGGTTTGGGTGATGAACATCTTCAAATGCTCTGGATTTACATTGCAAAGATTTGATCCACCCGCTTGCCATAATCACTCTCTTTTTCTTCTAAATTTGCGTTTTCGAATTGGTTTTATGGGGAGCTTTCATGAATGAAAAGGAACGGACATAGCGGATATACCCTATAATTTGGAGATTATTTATAATCACTCGCTTGACATAAATAGTCGATGACTTACAATTATTATAGGAGATTATTTATAATCACTCGCTTGACATAAATAGTCGATGACTTACAATTCTATGATGAAGAATTATTTTATAACTTTTAATAGTTAACGAACTTAATAAAGAAATACTTTATAGTTTGGAGACTATTTATGTTCTTTACCCTATATACAAATGGTCAGTGACAGATGTAAGACTTGTCTAGTATGGACAAGTGTATATCTTGAAATTCAAATAGTCAACCGACTAGCCCGTGAAACACTTTCCTCCTACAAATGCCATATACTAACAAAATTAAGGCTTGTTGTTAGCAGTAATTATCAATAATCTCAGAATATCGTTTTCTAATATTCTTCACCAGCCAGCTCAAACAGTTCGATCAACATTTAAAAAACAACCGACTAGCCCTGTTGAACACACTATAAAACCCAGTACTTTTAACTCTAAGCAAGCCAACTGCAACTAGGGTTTTTGAGATGGCTTCAAAGAGATCAGCTTCCATGGCCTCTTTTTAGCACTCAACATTCTCTTCTTTTCCCTCGGCAGTGCTTGAACGAGGCAGATGCCCCTGCCGCAAGGCCGACTTTGGGTATTTTTTGATCCGGGGTAAAATAAAAGAAATAGACTCCTATTTATGTGATATTAACATGCATAGCTTAAATATTACTATAGAAAATATTATGGGCCCCGGGCGGGTGTCCCTCCTGCCCCTGCCCAAGGATACCCTTAAGTTAGGTGTGTGTGCTAATGTGCTTAACTTGGTCAATGTCGTCATCGGTTCACCCCCGGTGAAGCCATGCTGTTCCCTCATCCAAGGCCTCGCCGACCTCGAAGCCGCCGTCTGCCTTTGCACCGCACTCAGAGCTAACGTCTTGGGCCTCAACCTTAACATCCCGATTTCCCTTAGCTTGCTTCTCAACGTTTGCTCAAGGAATGTTCCAAAGGGCTTTCAATGCTAAACCGCCACTCTTCATCTTTCTTTTGGTTTTTGAAATTTATGGTTCCCACTATTTCCAATAAAACAGTGTTTTTGTTTGTAACTTTTGTTGTCTCTATTACCAGTCTTGACCTTTATTATTTGAAATAAGTTAACGGAAGATCTGTCAATTAAGGCTTCACGTTATATGTAATGAATGTATTAATGTTATTATTTGAATTATTCACTGGACCTGAAAATAAGGCTCGAATAACTTCACCTGCCAACTCGTTTTCGGACACACCTTCTACAACAAAAATCACCGTCCCTCTTGAGTGGGAGAATTGAAGACTATAGAGAAACAAAGGTTTGGGTTTTCCCACCACTTCTTCAAATTATCCCGAAGGATTTTACCTCTCCTTCAAATGCAACATAGAAGCAAAAATTGAAAAACATTAGACAACCTTACTTTAGGAGGAATTTTCAAGTCGGATTGAGTTGGGTTCGGGTCTCATTTCAAAAAAAATTTGATCGGGTACCTAAACTTGAATCGGGCCAGATTTCGAGTGGAGAGTTCATTTTGGGGGTTCAGGTTAACTAAAAACTCGATCCAACCCATATCCATCCCTAGATTCAATGGTAGGTTCTAAGCTGGCCCGTGACAGACCAATCGAATCCAGCAAGAAACATGAAGGTTTGAGGAGCTAGCCTTCCAAGAGAGATTAATTATATCATTTTGAATCTGCAATCCTTTCTGCCTGTTCTTGGCGGTTTTTAAGTTGTAGCTATTTTGGAAGAACATGGTACAGTGGGGATATTTATTTAAATTAAGGCAAGAAAAGTTAAAAACATTACAATCCAATCACTTTTGTCCAAAAATTAGTTTGGTAATGCACCTGGTAAAGGATAATACATCCACACCCAATTGGGGTATTACATATTTTAAATAATATTTACAATTTGAATCTTGATATTGTGAATTAAATAAATTAAATTTAAAAGTTATTTCCGTCATAAAATATTTTAATATATAATTTGTATTAATCGATCAATCGGTTGAATATAGGTAATTATATAGTTTGTAAACATAAGAAAGATCCAAATGATCATGCAGGAGAGTGATAACATGGCAATGTACCACAAACATCAAAACTGCAACAGCCTGCCCTAAATGGGAAAAAGCAAAATCAAATCGATATACCCTACAATTTGATTAGTTACCCTAAAAAAAGCAACTAGACCTCTCGAAAACACTATAAAACCCCTCTGCCTTCACCCCAAATTCACCATCCTCGAACACTTGTACTTTTAACCCTAAGCCAAGCAAGCAAGCCACTAGGGTTTTCAAAAAAAGAATCAAAATGGCTTCAAAAAGATCAGCTTCCCTTGCCCTTTTTTCACACTCAACATCCTCTTGTTTTCCCTAGGCAGTGCTACTAATCCCTGAACTCCCACCAACTCTAACCCGATACCGAGAACCCGACCCCATCCGCATGAGGCAGATGCCCCAGGGATGCCCTTAAACTAGGTTTGTGTGCTAAAATGCTTACCTTGGTCAATGCCACAGTCGGTGCACCCCCGGTGCATCCATGTTGTTCCCTCCTCCAAGGCCTCGTTGACCTCGAAACCGCCGTCTGCCTGTGCACCGCTATCACGGCTAACATCTTAGGCATCAACCTTAACATCCCGATTTCCCTTAGCTTGCTCCTCAACGTTTGCTCAAGGGATGTTCCTATGGGCTTCCAATGCTAAATCGCCACTCTTCACCATCTTCGTCTTCCTTGTGGTTTTTTTAAAAGTTTATGGTTTCAAGCATTTCCAGTGAATCGATGTTTTTGTTTGTAACTTTGTTGTTTCCATTTCCAGTGTATTACTTTCCTTCTGGTGTTCTCTTCGGATTCTTTATCTCATAAAAAGACTTGTATTATTATTGTTATTTTTTTGGATAAATGTATTTATATTTATTCGAAGAGCAGCATGCCACTACAAAATACATATACATCTCAACAAAAGAACAACCCCTTTATAGTGTAAATCCTATACCACCCCGAGTTATACAAAGATTAAGAAGATATTTGAGTGATGAATGATGTAATTTACTCATTAAATAAGAAAGTGCCGTTAAGTTTTTAACGGCGAGATACTAAATTGAAATAAAAACTAAACGTTACATATAATTTTCAAAAAGTTAAAAAATTGGATATTAAAACAAATCAAAACTGATAGTTTAATTATTAAATACATAATTTACCCTTTGATTGATCATATTATAATTGACCATTTAGCCTAGTGAGCTCATTTTATAAAATGAGCTCCGACTTTTACATTAATAATTTTCAAAACAAAAAATAAAATATGAACATATTGAGTAGTCGATGTGATAAAAGAAAAAAATATTTTCTTTAAAAATTTATATTTTATTAATTATATTTATAAGATATGTATTTATTATCTTAGACTAAAATAATTTTAAATAAATATTAACCTGTGATCGTCTTTCGATCATTCTCATGTGCTGGAATCACAAATGCCAAAAGGGAACAAGACAAAAGATTTTTCTTCACCTTTATCAAAATTGTCGAAAGATTTTCCTCCACCTTTATCAAAATGTCAAAAAGGGAATAAGGCAAAAGTGAAATCAACATAAAATATATTATATATAAAAAACAAAATTTATCATGATTTTATTCCATTTAGTTTCATATCATAGAATTTTAGGTAGGGGTGTTCATTCGGTTAA
The DNA here is from genome assembly GCF_006381635.1 of Hibiscus syriacus. Lineage (NCBI taxonomy): Eukaryota > Viridiplantae > Streptophyta > Magnoliopsida > Malvales > Malvaceae > Hibiscus > Hibiscus syriacus. Next base: position 628,376 of record NW_024062784.1, on the reverse strand, counting down.
AACGGTGGTCGACCGAATTGAACTACCCTTAATCGAATTAATCGAACTTTTTTTTTCTTTAACCGTTAACCGAATCAAACTTTTTTTCAAACATATTAACCGAACCGAATTAATTTCGGTTAATTTTCGAATTAACCGATTTTTTTTTTAATTTTCTAATTTATATAAAAATTAAATGTTTTTAATTCAAAAAAAGTTTATAATTAATTTAAATAATATATAATTATAAAATAAAAATTTCAGATAAATTTTTAATTAATTAATATTGATTTAGATTTAAAAGTTATTGAATCTTAAATTATTAATTGAGTTTTAAATTGTTTGGGCTTATCCCAAATGTTATATATAATATATTTAATATTTTTTAATTAAAAAAACAGTTTACAATTAATTTAAATAATATATAATTATAAAATAAAAAATTTATATAATTTTTTTAATTAATTAATATTGATTTAGGTTTAAAAGTTATTGAATCTTAAATTATTAATTGGGTTTTAAATGGTTTAGGCTGAGCCCATATGTTATATATAATATATTTAATATTTAAAATTTAATTTCGGTTAATTCGGTTAATTAACCGAATTCGAACCGAATTAACCGTTAACCGAATTCTAAAAATTTTCTTAACAGTTAACCGACCAAACTAATTCGGTAACCGAACCGAATTAACTTAGTTAATTTGGTTCGGTCGGTTAACCAAATTAGTTCGGTTATTTGAACACCCCTAATTTTAGGTATACTTTACTGAAAAATTATTTTTCGTCTCTCGTAAAATTGTATAAGTTCAAGTTCGTTCATCCTAGAATTTTATAAAATCAAGTTCACTTCCTAATATAAAATCATGCGTCCCTACCTGCTTGATATGTGAAAATAAAAATAATATACGGGAAAAATAAAAATCATTAAAAATACTAACAACAAATTATTAGCTAATAATAACTAAATATTTGGTTTAAATTAAGCTAATTAGAGCTGCGTTCAAGTACCACGAGACTCGATTTTAGTTAGTGAGCCTTATTGATTTCTTTAATATGAATTAGAGTAAAGTACTTAAATTGTCCATCAACTATAGGATGCTACTTTATTAAGTCTCTGGACTAATAAAAATTACAAAATTATCACATAACTATTTATTATATTCCAAACTCATCATTTTTCGTTAAAAAATTGAAGGTATTCTGAGCCTAACGTTAACATGTTGACTGTGATATGATAAAGTTTGATCCCATAATCTCGAATGATTATCATATCAGAATCATCATGTTAACGTCCAACTTAGATAATCTTCAAATTTTCAACGAAAAATGATGAGTTTGAAACATATTAAATAATTGAATAACCATTTTTTTGTAATTTTTAATAGTCTAAAGACTTAATAAAAAAACATTCTATAGTCAGAGTATTATCTTGTAACTTTTAATCGTCTAAGGACTTAACAAAACAACATTCTACAGTAAGCGTATTATCTTGTAACTTTATCCTATTAATTAACATGTAAAAATGATCAATTACACGTGAATAAGAATCGTTAATCTCGTGAATCCAGTGGTCGGTTCAAAGCTCGCCCGTGACACACCAGTCCAATCCAGCTAGACAACTTCCATCGGCTACATGCCAAGATTTCAAGACATACAAACCCCACGTACAAACAAAATTAGGGTTTGCATGCAGCAATTATCGACCATCTCATAATACTATTACAATATTAAGGAACCATCTCAAAATGGTCTGTTTCTATTACATGGTGATTTCTCATATGCTTCAGATTCCATACACTCTGTAACATCAAAGATGCCTTTTGTTTTTTAGGGGGAAAATAGAATATTTAATATACTTTTAGGGAGATAATGAAGGAAGAATGATGAAAATAAAATGGTAGTTCTCCTATACAACAGTTTAATTTAAGGTTAAAAAATGGTAGAAAATTAACGCGTCCGAAAATATTATAAATAAGGTTTTTAACCTAAAAATATTAAGAAAAATTTAACATCTTAGGTTGCGTCCAACCTAAAATATTACAATTTTTATAACATTTTCGGTTGTGCTTTTCCTTAGCCTTAAATTAAATTGTCTTTCCTTACACTCTCTCAAAATAACAAGAATACAAGAGAATTACAATTATGCACAAATTTCAAAGTTCAGTACACAAACTTCTAATCATAATCGAGTTAATCTCGAGTATCTATTTATATAGAGATGACTATTTGATTATAAAAAAAAAGTGTACAGTAAAAATTCTATTTTTCTCTTAGTTTTATTTATTCATCAAATATTGGAGCCTACCATAAACTTTTTAAATAAAAAAATTCAAATATCCAAAAATTGATCCTATAGGGGAGTGGTAACATGGAAATATGCTAGCTTCTACCTCAGAATTCACAAACATCCAAACTTCACTAGCCAGCCCAAATTGCCATAAAAATCAAATAGATTTATTCTACAACTTGGTCATTTAACCTAACATTAAAAACAACAACCCTAAACCCTCTTGAAAACACTATAAAATCCCTATCGCTTAACCCCAAAATCCCCCATCCTCAACACTTGCATTTTTAACCCTAAGCCAAGCAAGCAAGCCAATAGGGTTTTCAAAAAAATCAAAATGGCTTCAAAAGGATCAGCTTCCATTGCCCTCTTTTTCACACTCAACATCCTCTTCTTCTCCCTAGGCAGAGCTTGTTACACCTGCCCTCCCACCATCCCTAACCCGAGGCCAAACCCGAGGCCAAACCCGAACCCAACTCCCACTCCATCTGCACAAGGAAGATGCCCCAGGGATGCCCTTAAACTAGGTGTGTGCGCTAATGTGCTTAACTTGGTCAATGCCACCATCGGTACACCCCCGGTGCGGCCATGTTGTTCCCTTCTCCAAGGCCTCGTCGACCTCGAAGCCGCCGTTTGCCTGTGCACTGCTATCAGAGCTAACATACTAGGCATCAACCTTAACATCCCAATCTCCCTGAGCTTGCTTCTCAACGTCTGCTCGAAGAATGTTCCCACGGGCTTCCAATGCTAAACCGACTCTTTTCGTCGTCATTGTCGTTCTTACAGTTTCCAGTATTTCCAGTAAATCAGTGTTGCCGTCGGTAACTTTTGTTGTTTTTCATTTCCTGTGGAGATTGATACTGAATAAGTCTGATACTCTTCTTCAAGTGCTTTTCTTAGGGCTTTTTGTATCTCTAAGGGACATGACAAGACTTGTATTATTCACCTTGTTTTATTTCCTTATTGTTTCTATGTCGACTAATTAATGAAATTTGTATTTGATTCTAAATTAATTGAGTTTGAATTAACAAATTTACTTATGTACTTGAATTTATTACGAATTTTATTATAAAATTCCATGATAATTATCAATTTATTTGTTCTTTTATATTTTTACTATTCTAAGTTATATATTTACCATTAATATTTATTTATATTTACAATTAATAAAAACAGCACAAATAAAACACATTTGAGAGACCAACAATCTTCAATCGGTCTAGTGGGATGAGACATAGATTCCTTAAGTAAGATTAGATGTTCGAATATTGGATATTACGAATAGAGTAAATTGGAATGAGAGGACTACCCTTGTCTCTGCAATATCCAATCTAAATTAATCGATTAATAGATCATATATCGATGGTTATAATAAAAAAAAACACTTGCAAGTATAGTTTTCTGTCCGTGACTGAGAATTTGTTGAGGAATATCTAAGCATTGTCACGTGGAAAACTTTAAAAAGATTAAAAAGAAAACTCATCTTACTGCACAAAAAGACAGATTCTTTGGAGTTGCTTAACAATTTTCATATGATTATCCGTATTTAATTAATTAATTAATTTATATTGAATATTATATATATATTTATTGAGTATATAATTAATTTAGATTGATATGAATTAAGTAAGATCTCGGTATTGAACATCATGTATACAAGAATATGAGTTTTTATTGTCAAAGGATTTAGAGTTTTTTTAAATTAATCACTGGTATTCGATCTATTGACCGATTAATCCAGATCGGGTATTGTAGAGGCGATGGTGACCCTCCCAACCCAGTTTGCTCCATTCGCAAACGTCAGGATTCGAACCCCTAACTTTGCTTAAGAGACCTAGTGCCTCATCCCACTAGACCAACTGATTGTTGGTTACTTTATTCTGGACAAGGGACAAATGATTTAGAGTTTTTAAATATACACCATCTTATATTCATTCCAGATTTATAAAAAAAAAATTATTAAAAATTATAAAAAAATAATTATATTTTAATCTATTGTCCACTTGGCTCCAATTCAAACCCGTGAACCATTCTTGTTTTTTTAAATAACTAATAATAATTGCAATTTTTTTTTACTTTATTCTGGACAAGGGATGCATGGGATTATAATGTAACCAAATTGCAAATACAAAATCTAAATAACTTTAATCATTAATCAAGATCATGTATGTTTCAGATCATGCATGAAAATTTAATAAATATATATATATTATTAAATTTTAAGATAATATTATTTTATTAAGATGATTAATGGGATATTTTCTAATTATTTAAATTTATGAAAGAAGAGTAACTTTTGTTTTTGTAATAGACCTAATTTATCGCTTCCGCCTCAATCGAATTTTCGCATCAATTTAGCCATCGAAGTTACTCAATTGCATCATTTTACACCCTATCTCCAGTGGTGGAACATAAGTAGGGCTAGTGGGGGACATGACCCCCTAAAATTTTAAAAATTATAGTTTAGACTCTTAAATTTAAAAAAAATTAATTTGGTCCCCAAAATTTAAAAAAATTCAAATTCAAATTTTAAATTTTGGTAATATTCTTAATTAAATCCTTTCCCATAATTTAAAATTTTCTTATTAAGCCTCTCAAAATTTCAAAAATTTTAGTAAGACCCTAATATTTTTGAAAAAAACTGTAAACTAAACCCTTCAAATTTTTTTAAAAAAAATTTAAACTTCTAAATTTTTTAAAGTTTTAAGTTGGCCCCCAAACTTTATGGCCCCCAAACTTTATATTCAAATTCCACCGCTACCTACCTCTAACTTAAAATCTTAAATTATAAACCCTAAACCATAACCCATAACATCTAACCCATACATTCTAAACCCTAAAACTAACTTAGAGTTTATAATTTAGGGGTTTAAGATGGTATTCGGGTCAGTGCCTTATGCTATGCTTAGTTAGTTCTGTTTTGGAGGCCTGCTGGGTTGATTGGCTGTTTGTAGGCTTGCCGACTATTTTTCTGTTATTAGCTTCTTATACTGCTGGTTGTTCTGTTGTTGTGAAGTGTTTTATTCTTTTGTAGGTTATTGCATAGCTAGGCATGATGAGAGCTTACGGTTGTTTGTATCCCAATCTTGGAGTACTCTTTTCCCGCATCTAGGTCTAGGGTTTTTTTTAATGAGGCTCTTGATTGGGGTGATCTTATTTCTCAGTTATAATAAAATTACATGTTGCGAGCAAAAAAACAATTAGGGGTTTAAATTAGAGGTAAAGTATAAAATGATACAATTAAACAACTTTGAGTGCCAAATTGATACGAAAAGCAAAAATAATGAATTGGGTCTATTACAAGAACAAAAGTGACCCTTAACCTTATATTTATTATATAGCCTTAAGTATATAGTGGACCAAGGTGCGACGACTTATCTTAATTACATAGTCTTTCGTTTTTGGTGCTTTGTATAATTTCCCTGATTGCATGGCAATTGTTTGAATTCTGTAACAATAAAATTATCATTTTTATTTTCAAAATAAAAAAAATCAATATATGTGATTTTAATTTCATCAAAATAATATAATTCAATTGATTAATAATATATAGAAAGGGTCAAATTTGCAATAAAATCTTTATATTTTTTAATTTATTGCAAAACACATATTTTGTAATTTTCAACTTTAATCCCTTCTTCAACTTGCTTTCTACATCATATAAACACAGATATAGATTTGAATCACAAGATTTTGTAAAACCTCACATTGCTTTTCCAGTTGGCTTGACAAAAATGTAACAACAATTCAAGAATGTGGACCAAAAAGTTATATAAAAAAATCAACAATCAACAATCAGTTAAGGGTGATATTCAATCGAATTAAGTCGATAAAATTTTTGAATTAATCAAGTTTACAAGTTCGAATTCAATATTGTGTTAGAAGTTTCCTGTTAAAATAAAGGGTAGAGTACAAATCCCTGACTATGGAATATTACTTTATTAATTTCATCGACTATTAAAAGTTATAAAATGGTCACCTGACTATTTATCATGTCCCAAACTCGTCTTTTTTCGTTAAAAAAATGACGGTTGTCTAAGTTGAACATTAACATGATGACTGAGATAGGATAGTAATTTGAGATTCTGAGATCAGAGTTTATCATATCACAGTCAGTAGGTTAACGTTCAACACAAAATATCGTCAATTTTTAACAAAAAAAAACGAGGTTAGAATATAATAAATATTTGGGTGACCATTTTGTAACGTTTAATAATCGAGGTACTCAATAAAATAATACTCTATAGCTTGAGACCATTTACTTAACCCTAAAACCCTAAAATAAATTCCCTGATTGAGCAAATAAGGTGTTTATTTTTAGAATGTTGAACTGAAATTAAGGAACACAAATTAAGGATTAAAAGGCGAGAAGCCTTCTTTCCTACCAGCAAAACAAGTACATAAGTAACCGGCAGGCAGTTTCTTCCCACAGGTGTTGAGCAGAAGGGACAATGAAACGGGAACATTGAGGTTAATCCCCAACACATTGGCCTTGATCGAAGTGCAAAGGCAAACAGCGGCATCGAGATCGGCCAAACCCGAGATGAGATGGCAGCATTTGGTCGTCGATGAGCTTCCGACGACAACGTGCACTAGTCCCCCCAACAAATCAGCACATAAGCCCAGTTTGAGTGTGTCTTTAGGGCAAGTGGCTGGACTTTTAGGCCCCGAGGGAGGGCCCTTGGGGCTCTTGGGCGGTGGCGGGCATGGCGCGTAGGTCGAGTTCACCAGGGCGAAGAACAACAAATTCAGGGCAACCAGAAGCGCGGCCGATGTGACGTAATTAAGGGACCGGTTATGGCCATGGGCACGTTGTGAGAGAAAATACCCCATGTGGGCACGTTGGGTTGGGGTACAACCTGGCAGACGACATGCAAGGATAAGCCTGAAAAAAATGATGAAAAACTATGGATTCTTTCAATTATTCACCTTCACGAAGTTCAAAGATACGAAAAAAAATATGATATCTCATGGACTTTTTTGGTTATTTTTGTTCGAGTAATAAACTCAATTTATCAATTTTGATCATATCATTTTTTTTCAATTTAGTTATTGAAGTCTATTTTAACTAATATAACTGTTAGTCTTTCGTGTTTATTAACACCAGTAATTTCCAGATCAACCAATATTACCGGCGTGGCTTGATGATGACGCGACATGTATTAAAAAATAAATAATAAAATATTTACTAAATACAACGGTTAGAAAAAATCTTCAAAAATTTGATTCGATCTCTTAATCTCACTTAAATAAATAATAAAATTGTGAGAATTTTTTTTAATCATTTTGCTTAATAAATATTTTAACTTAATCCTTTAACCAACAGACGCAGAAGACTCATAGTTATGTTAGTCAAAATAGTCAACAAACTTCAAGGGCTACGATAAATGCCCTAAACAACTTCGAAGACTAAATCGATGCAAAAGAACAATAGGAATGAAATTGATAAATTAGGTTTATTACAGCAGGAAAGTGACTCTTAAGCCTTTTGTTTTCTTGTATACTAGTTGATATGATACTTGTAACATCATAATTTGTACATCAGATTAATGGTTATTAAATTGAAATAATTTTTCTCATAACGAATTTCTACATTATTCTATCTAAATTAGTTAGTCAATAAATCAAAACACGGATGTATTACTATATAAGTATATAAATACAACAAGATCAAAGAGATGATTGTGGAACCAAAATGAATGAATGAAAAGGACAAGTCGAAATAAGCACATACATGTGAGTGCTGATGAGGTAGCTTTGTCTCTTAGCTTTCATGGTGAACTGGAAAAGCCAGAACAATGGATGGCGATTCGCAGATGTTCGAGAAAGGAGAAGAATTAAGCACATGGGCCATAATAATTACTTCCATCAATTCTTAGTACTTCTACTGTTCATCAAGCTTTGATCAAATTGATGAAGATTTTTTTCTATTAGCCAGATTCATACTCTATTCGTTTTCTTTAGAGTTTTCTGGTTTTCTTCTTTTCGTATTTTCCCGGAAAATTCAAACTGAAGCATATAAGAAAGAAACATTTAATGGAACAAAGAAGCTTCCTTTCAATATTAATGAATACTGCTCACAAACCCTAAATTTGTTGGTATATGGCATTTTTCGGAGCAAAGTCTTGAGATCTTGGCATGTTTTTTTTATTAGCAATGGAATTCCATATATTAAAGAGAAAACCGAATTAGCTCGAGCCTTGTTAAAAACCTTCGTAGGCCTAAATAGAGGAAAAAAGTACTTGAGTTAGACCCAACATTAAAAATTTTCTAGCTGGATTTGACGGGTGATCACTTTAGTCATCGAATTTCTAAACATTACAAATAATATTAAATTTATCAAATTGTTATAAAATAATCACGGTGACATTATAATAAGTGTAAATTTTTAATAAATTTAATGATCATTTCACAAGAGTTTAATAAAATTTAATATTTTTAAAAAATAATGATTATTTCATATTAAAAAAAAATCAGCATCCAAAACAATTATCTGAGCATAGTTAAGTAATCTATGATGTAATTTATCCTTTTCTTTTTTCACGTACGTTTATGGATAACGTAAAGCTTACTGCCATGCATGCTTTTCACCTTTTCATATTGGTATAATTGCAACCAGTTTATGCTTGTGTTCCTCGTACGCAGCCACATCCTCCGCCGTAGCGCCGCCCAAACCCACCACGCCACGGAGGTGCTTCCAAGTAGGGTTTCAAATCGCGATCGCGGTCGTATTTTCGGTTATTTCGGATTTACCGTGATTGCGACCGTCGCGAACGCTATTGCGGCTGTCGCGGATAACTCGCGGCGAAACCGCTATATCGTGGCCAAAATCGAGGTCGCGGACCGTTTTTTAAAACCCTGCTTGAGCCACCATTATTGAATGATAACTGAGTTGGCCACTAATGGTTTATTAGTTTGCACTTGAAGTATACTTAATTAAGGTGTAAAAATATTGATCCACGTGGCTTGCTCACATTTTGCATGTTGAGAGAAAAATACAAACATAAAAATATAAATAAGCATGCATCATATTACTAAATCGATAAAGGAACAACAAGGAAATAATACAAGTCTTTTTCATGTCCCTTAGAGATACACAAATCTCTAAGAAAAAGACATACTTGAAGAATGCATCAATTCTTATTAGAAAACTGAAATAACAAAGTTTCCAAAAGAAAACACTAATTTATTGGGAATAGATGAAACCCTAAATTTCAAAAATCATAAGGAAGATGAAGGTGGTGAAGAGTGCCGATTTAGCATTGGAAGCCCGTAGGAACGTTTCTTGAGCAAACGTTGAGAAGCAAGCTAAGGGAAACCGGGATGTTAAGGTTGAGGCCCAAGACGTTCGCTCTCAGCGCGGTGCAAAGGCAGACAACGGCCTCGAGGTCGGCGAGGCCTTGGATAAGGGAACAGCATGGCTGCACCGGGGGTGAACCGACTACCACATTGACCAAGTTAAGCACGTTAGCACACACACCTAATTTAAGGGCATCCCTGGGGCATATGCCTCGTGCAGCTGGAGTAGGGGTGGGGTTCGGGTTCGGTCTCGGTCTCGGGTTAGGGTTAGGGTTGGTGGAAGGGCAGGAGTTGCAAGCATTGCTGAGGGAAAAGAAGAGAACGTTGAGTGCCAAAAACAGGGCCATGGAAGCTGATCTTTTTGAAGTAATCTCAAAACCCTAGTTGGCTTGCTTTATTGTCTTAGAGTTAAAAGCAGGAGTGTTAATCTGAGGATGATGAATTTGGAGTGAAGGTAGAGGGGGTTTTATAGTGTCTTCGATAGGGCTAGTTGGTTTTTTTAAAGGGTAATATACTTATTTAGTACTTAAACTATTAATTTTGGTCTATTTTATTACCTAAACTTTCAAAATAAATTAAATTTTTTGTTTCATTTTAGTACCCATCATTAAAAACTTAATGCGTTCAATTTTAGTTCGTTTTAATACCTAAACTTTTAAAATAAATTCAAAACTTAATGTTAAATTTTGAACAGATGTACTAAAATGAAATAAAAACTAAACTTTAAATATAGTAAAAAATGAAAGTTTAGGTACTAAAACAAACAAAAAATGATAATTTAAGTACTAAATACGTAATTTACCCTTTTTTAAAATGTTAATAAACTGTAGGGTCATCACTTTGAGCTGGCCGGTGAAGGATATGAGAAAGCAACATTCCATGAGTTTGGCTGGTGAAGTTTGGACGTTTGTGATTTTGAGGTGCAAATTATAACACATTGCCATGTTCCCATTACTCTTACCGGTACTGACGTAGGATTCTATGTTAGAAGGAGTGAACTTGAACTTTCAAAATTTCAGTGAGAGCGAACTTGAATTCCAGGAGCGAAAATATATTTTCAATAGACAATACATAAAAAAAATCTAAAATATATAGTAATTTTAAAATTTCAAGGGGTGACTTTCCCCACCCGTCTCTCTCAGTCTATCCTTATAGTCTTGTAAGATCAATCTATAGACCCTTTTTTATGATCTTTATTAATCTATGATGTGAACTTTACATATTTGTGGAGCTAGCAGCCCAATATTGACGCAAATCAAAGGAATTGCTAGGAAAATGGTTTGCCAAAAATTTCTACAGCAGCCAGGGGAATCTAAATCTTCCTTTCTTGTGAGGAGCAACACAAAGTAAATGCCGATTTAAACGAAAATTTTTTATTCCTTTGAAAATGATTCACCGGAAATGCTGACTCGCACACCAAGTTGAACGTTGATAACAAGAGCTTTGATTTAGACCATTACCATACATTACACCACTCCCCCAAAACAAATCAGCACATGCAGACAGCAGACGCCCAGTTTGAGTGTGCATGTGTAGGGCAAGTGGCTGGCTTTTTAGGTCCCGTCTCGAGGGCATGGCGCGTAGGTCGTCGTTCGAGTTCACCGAGGTGAAGAACAACAGGTTCAGGGCCACAAGAAGTGCAGCCGATGCGACGGTGTTCAAGGTCGTGTTTTACGGGCAAATGAAGGACTGGTTAGCCATGGGGATGAAAGTGCCCCATGTGGGCACCTTCTGGCAGACCACACAACATGCAGGGATAAGATAACCCTAAAAAACTGATGAAAAACTACGGATTTATCTATGTTGTCAATTATTAGCAAGTACATATGCAAGTGAAAGTCCATTTACCAATAAAAGGGCTAACCATGATGGGCTTTGGTCCCATTCCATTTTGTTTATGCAATTGCCTTGCATTTGTGTATCCCACATTGGGCAATCGCCCATTGTTTTGGGTAATATCAAGACTCCATAGCTGAATACCAATTTTACCGAAGGGAAGAAGAAAAATGGCAGGAAGATTGAGCAATGTAGCGCCAAGGATCATGCACCGGAACGGCATCGTTTCAGAGATCAGAAGAAAAATGGCAGGAAGATTGAGCAATGTAGCCCGATGATCTTGGTTATTGGTTATGTATTCATCATCAACTCTTCCGGTTTCAACAACTTCTTCAACTCTCATACATAATTTGCAATAAATTTGATCCTACATTTAACGGTTCAATAATATTTATATCATCGTCTTCTTATCTTTGTTGTTTCGCACGACACATGTATGCCAACAAAGCTGCGGGTGTAGAAACTAGCGGTAAATGAATAAAGCGTCGTAGATGGTTTGGAAACTGTTCATTTATGTTTGTTTGTTAGACTAAATAAATGAACATGAATAAAAAAATTTATGTTCATTTAATAAACAAACAAACACAGATATATACTTGTTCGGTTCGTTTATGTTCATGAATAAGCTCGTTTATCGACTCGTTCATTTATGTTCATGAACATTAAACAAACATGTTCGCGAACAATAAATAAATGAATACGAACACTTTCAAAAATAAATAAACAAACACGAACCAAATACGAACCCCTTTAAAAATAAACAAATGAACATAAACATAACCTTATTAGTTCAAACTCGATTCATTTACACCCTATAACAACGATGGTTATTAGTTCATATTAGTTCACGGAGTCTTAAGATTGGGGTCTGGATATTCTCAACTCCTCCGTTCATATAATTTTTTTAAATAATATATTATGTACTAACATGTATCAAATTATCGACTGCTTTTGTTGTACGTAAAAAATCTCTTTATTTTTTAATTTTTAAACTAAATCATTCATTTATATCTGAACATTGTTGAATAATGGGCAAGATAATGGCCTAATGATTATGTACAAATTGAACCCCCTAAAAGGACAGTGAAGCTAACTAAATTAGTGGGAGCATTATAAGCTCTAAGCAGCTACGGTCATGGATTATACTGCCAGAGTACATTTCATATTTACAATCACAAGAAACACCAATATCATAGCCCCCCCCCCCCCCCAATCCACCACCAAAAATTATATTACAAGTATAGACATTTTCATGCTTCATTCAGATGATGATGTTTAGGTCAAGTGATTAGGGTTCATCAACTTCACTCCACAGACCAAAAGTAACACAAAAAAACTGGCTACGTACCAGCAATAAACAAATAGGAAGTGAAGGATGAACGGGTTCTTATTTTATTTTTCGGATGAGTCTGAGCTTGTTATCGTCCCTTCACCTTTAATGGAAGCCGGGGGAAGTTTGCTTCTTCTACTCATCTTTTTCACATCCTGGCTTGAACAAATAAATATTCTTCTTACCATGTTGCAAAACTCCCTGCACGAATACAAGACCAAAGTCGATAAACGTCTGAATTCTAGAACAAATAATCATATATATGTGGAAGTCTCGAGGCATTATCGGGCTACTTACAGCCATGGATCATCGCCTACAAGCATCATATCCCCTTCATCATCAGTGTAGACAATCTCCCACTTATTCCTAGGGCGAAGCTCTCCCTTAATGTCAAACATCTCCTCTAGTTCATTTATTAGCTGATCGTAGCCCTCGAACATGGCCAAGTCCACAGCACGACCTACAGCAATTCCCTGCATCTGAACCTGTTCATATACACAGACGCCAAAGAAAGATCACTGGAAATTCTTCGAAGTAAATAATTCCAAGTGGAGAAATTAATGTTTGCAAGAATATTTCATTTTCAATACCTTTGTACAACTTCTTGTAAAGCTAGAGCAACTTTGCCTGCTCTGGATCTCTTTTGCTGATAACCGTTGCCGTTCCTGCTTCTCTTTAGAATCTTTTGAAAGGTTGGACTTCTGATCTGAATCAGTAAAGGATAGGGTGCTTGGGTCAAGTCGTTCAGCTAAAACCGTAGTCATAGTAGAAAGTTGTGCAGATGTCCTCTCCAATGGCGTTGAGCTTGCAGAATGGTCTATCAGCTCAATACCAAATAATCGGCAACTAGCAGTTGTCTCTGATCTGTTTAACTTTTCAATTGGATCAAAGGTTGAATTCTGGTTGAGCTGTGGATTTGAAAAACCTGGAGGAATAGGCCAATCAGATAATCTCGTTTTATCTTCTCTTGCATCAGGAAACAGATGATGGGAAACGCTCATGCCAGGAGAAGATAGCCAACTTCCTTCATTTGGAGTCTTGGTAACAGAGCTGCAACTACTGCTCATCTCTGTCTGCATTCGGTGCCACATGACAGGATTTTCATTTGCTTTTGCTTCAGCAGGAATGTTTTGTGGCGTTAGATCAATGGAATGCACAACTCCAGAATTCCAAGGAGATGATGCTTTTGAAGATATATCTATATTATTCAAATAAAATGGGATGAGTTGGTTATAAAAAATAGAAGCAAAACAGAACAAGGAAAGCACGTCTTCACCTATGACAGGAATTTCAGCAGGTGGTCGAGGCCTTTTGTTCTTAGCTGCAACCGGTTGAGCCAGAGATGGTGGAACATGAGCAGCAAAGGGTTCTATCTCCCATGGTGAAACCCTGTCAGGTCTTGGAATAGAGGCAGGTTCATCCCATTGTACCTGTTGACAAATTGGTAATTATAGCCCTCAGCCTTTCCCCAGTCTCTTATGATAATGGCCATAGCGGCCCAAGAACAACTGCTCCTAAACTGCCAAAATAATTTTAATTTGGAGTTGAAGAAAGCATGTAAGAAGTTACCTTCAGTGATCTCCATTTTGAATCTTTCCAGTGAGGAGAAAAATCTTCAACCCCAACGATTGTGCCAGCAAACCTTATCAATCAAGATAGGTTGAGTACGAATTTACATAAGAGATCAAATAATCATCAATTCAAAGCAATCATGTGGTTAAGTTCCACTACCTTCTCTCAGGAGAATCCTCCTCTTCAAACCTCATCTTAAATCTAACGCCAACAGTAAACTTATTTTTAACAGCCTCCAAATATTTGTTCAACCCAATGATGAACCTACTCGTCCTGATATTTTACATGAGAAAATTTAAGAACATGTATCATTTTTACCTCAAATTTTGACAAATCAGCAAATATCAAACCTCGGCTTATAGTAGACAACAAAGAGGGTTTGTGTTGAAACTGCATGAGATGCAGTTGCAAGCACTCCAACATGCATGCTCTGACTTGAAATCACTGATGATGGCATGATGCTATGTTGCCGAACAGCACGCCTCACTCCAACACGTAGCTCGTCCTTTTCCCCTCTAGATAAACCAAGTGTTAAAAAAATAGCCCATTAACTACACGAGAATGAACAAAACCACCAAAGACCGGAACATGTTCAAGGTGCAAAAACACAAACAAGTAAAAAAAACGAAAAATGATCTACCTCAAAAAGACGAAAGAATCACCAGCTACTAATCTCTTTGAAGTTACAAACGTACTCCATCCTGTTGTGAGCAAATGCCTCCTTGGTTGGCCTGCTCATTTAATCAGATACACATAAATAATGTGCCACTTGATGAGTGCTGGAGGTGTCTTTTACACCAGGAGTACGAAAATCAGGTGATTATATTACCTCTGAAAATATGCTTAAAACGCCATTCATAGCCATGAAGATCCTTAGCAACCAACTCCTGGGTTGGGGTTGCCTCGTTCATGTCCTTAAAGATATCCATGTATAGAAATCAGCAAAAAGGGTATTCACAACAACAAAAGATTAAAAAAGGCCAAAAGACAGCAGGATCTTGAAACTAGTACAAGTTTAGGAAGGCATTCAGTGGCATGTTTGCGAAGAACAGAAAACCCTCCATGGGTGCTTGTATCTGAGGCAGTTAACACCTTGCTGAATGAATGGACAGTAGGTCCTTGAGACTCAGGAGGGCAAGGATCAGGGGTTGTTGGCTCGGATTGCTATAGATGAGAAAAAAGAAGGAAATCACTAATTTCAAGTGCAATTCAAATCTAAAAAATACACAATTCAGCAAGTAAGAAAATTGGTTCTTACATTTGGATCCGGCAACAAAGTTACTTGTGCATAAACTTCATCAGTTTCTTTTTCAGCCTACATACAGAACAGATCCATTAACTTATGCCCAAATCAATCATGTTGGCACGATAATATTACTGTCCACCTAGCCTACATCTCTTACAATCTATCAAAATAGTAATAGGATCCCAATAATTACTGGAGTTCATTTTTCTCATATCTATTTTCTCAGGAAACAAACAGCACAAGTAAAAATCATAGTTGCTAATATTACCAGCAACCGAATGTGAACGACACGGCAAAGAATCTTTGATGGAAGGTTAAACATCGGAATCCTCTGATTGAACTCCTGATTCGTGGACGCTTCCAACTAAAACAATCCCCCACCAAAAATAGCAGTATTTCAATCAACAAATCAAATAAGAAACCAATCATTTCCATAAAAAAATTAAGGAGAATTTAAAATAAAAATATGAAAGTGAAAAGTGAAAAGAGATTTACCTGTTCCATATGTCCTTGAGGAAAATAATACACTGTCTCGTTAGCTCGAGGAACCTCAACCAGTGGTCCGGCACATAACTTCCATAACTCCGTGTACAGATCATCGCCTCCATTTCCTATCAATCAAAAGAAAATAAAAAAAGTTACAACGATTTTCCAGGAAAAAGGCAAACAAAATTAAAAGAAGCTGCGGATTTGTGTTTTCGTTTTACCTTCAGGTGAGACATTATTTGTCTGCGAAAACGACTCTCCCAGATTCGCCGTCATTGAACTCTCTCTAACTCTCCAAGTCAACAACAAGCAGCAGCGAATTTCAAAAACCTCCAAAGTCCCAACCGATCTGATCCTTCACTTAATATATAGTATCGTATACACTTAAACAATCTAATTAACACGATTCGACTGCTTGACTCTTCAAAACTTCACTTCTAATTCACTTGCCTCCGCCTCTTCGTAACACCATAACAATCGCCAGATCCAAACAAACACCGTAATCTAAAACCGCTTTCACCGTCACGATACCGCCTTGCTTCACCTCGCGAAACCACTTTCAGCTGAGGAAACGCCGTTGCAACAGAATCCCAGAAAATCGCTTCGCGCGTGTCTTATATTCCGTGAATGTTGTCTGCCTTTAACTATGATTCTTTCGCCTGTTTCTTTCCTTATTTATGTCTTTATTTGGTCTTCTCTTATTAAGCATTGTCTTATGGCTAACTTAACTAACTCTGGTTCAGGATTTAACCGGGGAACGGAGGAATGTGTTAAACATGACGGACCATTTTGGCGGCAAACGGTGGTGGACTAATGCCGTTTCTCAACTGCATTTCACTGTAGGATGAGCATTCAATCGAATTGAGTCTAATTAGAAAAGTTTTAATTATTCGAATTGATGAATTCTATTTTATAATTTGAAGTTAATTTAAAAAAATTCGAATCGAATTGAATTTTCGAGTTTTTATTTAAATTTAATAGTAAATATTTATAATATTTTTGATATTATTTGATTTCAATTTAATTAATCTTTTATAATCCTATTCAATACATTTTTTTTACGTGTGACATACATATATTATATAAATTTGAGAGATTCGACTCAAACTTAAAATTTAATTTACTAATTATTAAAAAATTTAAGTTATTTGAGTTAAATTTAAAATTTTTTAAAATCAAGTTAAAAAGATTAATTTTTCGAATCTAGTCAAATTTTGTTCATTCCATAAATAAATGAATGGGTTATTGGCCGGTGCACGCTATTAAGAAGCGCGTGGTTCGGGGTTAACGGAGAGGTGTTAGGTGGGATCCCGCCGTTTATTGCCGTCTCTTTCGTTGTCTGCTTCGAAACAGGCAACAGGATTGGCTCCATTTAACCTAGCAGAAATTTTTCTTGGTGAAGTAAACTAGAGGTCCCTAAACTAAGAAAAAATGATTTTTTTTGGATAATTAAAATTTTTTATTACCCAAAATCAACCGGTACAACATTAAGATACAAAGAAACGGAGCGAAATAAGCAGTGATCATCCAACACAAAAACAAAGATCACCCTATATTCCAATTCCTAGAAAGAGTAATATTAACATTGTCATTACAATTGAATTTCCTATTGCTTAAGTGCAGTCCAATTATATCTCTGATTGTATGGAATAATTCTTGAGCATTCTTGGATCTACCTTGGAACATTCGCTTGTTTCTTTCATCTTATAGTAAGTAAATAGTAGCATTAAAAGATAACTTCAGAATAAGAGTGAGCATTGATTTACCTTTCCAAGCATTGGAAGCCCTTGCACAAAAAACGTCCCACGGGCAAGGGAAGAAGTAAAGTCCCGAGAGAGAAAAAACATTTTTCCAGATTAAATTAGCCATAGGACAGAGCAGAAAAATATGGTCCCTAGTTTCCAAAGGCTCATCACAGAAAATACATTTGCAGTCAGTGATTAGGCCCATACGGTTTAGTCTTTCTCTTGTAGGAAGCCTATCAAGCAAAGCCATCCAAGAGATTAAACTATGCTTAGGAATGTGCATAGGAAACCAGACAATTTTCTGCCAAGGAACAATAGTTTTCTTGACTCTAATGGCATCCCAAACTGCTGTAATTGTTGTATTTCCAGCGTCCAGAACAGGACGAGCTTCTTGTCTTAATTTTAGGAGTTTCCTTAAGCCCCAACTTTGCGATGAACGGATGTCAACATTCCAAAAGTCTTTATCCTTAAAAATAGATCATTTGATCCATGCTACCCAAAGAGAACCCTCACCTGCAAGATTTTTTTTTAATGAGAAGGAGCATATAAGCTTTATTCCAAGTCTTTAAATCTTTGATTCCAAGACCTCCCTCTGATTTGAGGTAACAAATATTATTCCAGCTCACACGAGCACCATAAGCTTTTTGATCAGCTCCTTTCCAGAAGAACCTAGAGCATAATTGCTCGATTTTTTTAATCACTGGCTGAGGTAGAAAAATTTGTCTAGACCAGAAATTGGAAAGACTGGATAAAACAATTTTAATAAGTTCCATTCTCCCTGCATAGCTAAGGAATTTAGAAGACCATTAGCTTTCATTTTTTTCAATGAGGGGAAAGCAGTCCTTATCAGAAATTTTTCTAGTGACTAGAGGAATACCCAAATATCTTACAGGCAGGCTGCCATTTTTAAAACCAGTAGACAGATTGATTTCTTCCAGTTTCGTAGCAGTCATGCCAGCAGCAAATAGCTCACATTTGGATGCATTAAGTTTCAGACCAGACATTTTATAGAACATGTCAAGGACACTATTAACACTAATAATAGATTCAGTGTTCCCCTTGCAAAAAATAAGAATGTCATCAGCAAATGAGAGATGAGTGAGTCCTATTTTTTTGAATTTGGGGTGATACCCAAAGATTCCTCTAGTGGCAGCTAAGTTTAAGAGCTTGGAGAGAACATTCATAGAAAGCACGAATAACAAAGGAGAAAGTGGGTCTCCTTGCCTAATTCCTTTAGCTCCTCTAAAGAAACCAACTAATGTCCCATTAAAGGAGACAGAGTAAGAAGCAGTTGAGTAGCAAAGTTCAATCCAAGTGATGAAGGTTTGAGGCAGTCCAATGGCTTTGAGAACAGAAGAAATGAAGTCCCAATTAAGGGTATCAAAGGCTTTATGAAGATCAACTTTCAATGAGCATCTAGGGGAAATAGTCTTCCTACCATAACCTCTAACCAATTCTTGAGCAAGTAATGTATTATCAATAATATTTCTATCTTTAATGAAAGCAGTTTGGTTGAGAGTAACCAAATCAGGAAGAACATTGGTTAATCTACTGACCAGAATTTTAGAGATTGCCTTGTACACAACTGAGCAGCAGGAAATAGGTCTGAAGTCCTTAACTTTACAAGGGTTAGGAATCTTAGGAACAAGAACAATAGATGTGACATTAAAAGCTGGAAGAAGGAACAGATCTTGAAAGAAAAAATTAATGGCAGCAATAACATCAAAACTAATGATGGACCATCAGAATTTAAAGAAATAAGGCGTATAGCCATCCGGGCCAGGAGATTTGTCGTTTCCTTGAGAAAAGAAAGCTTTCTTGATTTCATCCTCAAAGATTGTTTTAACAAGATCTTTAGAGTTATCCTCAGTCAGAGTAAAGTTCAATAATTCTTTCAACAGAACAGGGTCAGTACTATTCACTTCAGAATCAACAAAACCAACTAAGTTGCAGAAGTAGTTAGAGACCTTAGTTGACATGGAATCAAATGTTTCCAATTTATTGCCTTGGTCATCAATCAGAATACGAATGGTGTCTCTCTTGTACTTGAGAGCCACAGCTAAGTGGAAAAATTTTGTGCACATATCTCCCTCCTTTAGCCATTGAATCTTTGCCTTTTGTCTTAGAAACAAATTCTCAGCATCTTCAAGCTGCTTTAGCTCAGTTTGCAATTGAATTTCCTTAAGGAAATTATCCTCTCCATTTAAAGTTTTAATCTGTTGGAGTTCGAGTTCAGATTTCTTATGTAAGACTCTGTTTCTTAAATCACTGTAGTTGGAACGGTTGAACTCTTTAAGATTAACTTTCAAACGTTTCAATTTCGGAAAAAAAAAAGGATTTGCATAGGATTACCAGAAGAAGGGCTGCTCCAAGACTGTTGAACAACTCTCATGAAATCAGGATGACTCGGCCAAAAATTGAAGAACTTAAAAGGCTTTGGCCTATTAGCTTGAACATCTTTAGAAAGTCATACCAAAGCTAAGCAATGGTCAGAGATGCCAGGAGCAAGGAATTCAACATGAGAAGTTAAGAAAGAGTTAACCCAAAAAGAGTTGGCTAGAATCATTAAATCTATCAAACTATTACAAAATGATTACTATAATGACTTACAAATGATTGACTCTTTTTTCTCTACTTCGTTTAATAAATTTAGATTTAGACTCGCTGGAGTCGTATATTAAATATTATCTCTAAAGATGTTTTACGAAAGTCGTATTCGCTATAATTCAACAAATACTTTTACTGAGACAGAACAAACATGATAAAAAGATAAATATTAGATAAATAAAAAATATTCAATAAAGACTCAAATAGTCAAAACATAAAATCTGAAATCGATTCGCAGAAAATAAAGTTTATTCCTATAGAAAAATAAGGAACCATTTAGGTAATAAAAAAGTGTGTATTGAGAAACAGCTAAGGTTATGTATATTGGCCTTAAACATGATTATGCATTTCTCAAGCTTAACTTTAATCCCTGTCTTAATTATTAATACTTGTGGTAATAAAATTATTATAATATGAGGGGGTGTACTTTGTGACCCTTTCTCCCTTCCAAGAGTTGATATTCTCTCTTGTTATATATATATATATACTATGTTCTGTCTGCTGCTGGATTCCAACACTTTATAATTTGTATTAAGAAACCTGTAATGGAAGATTATGACAATTCAATTAACATGGTTGAGCACTCGATGTCATACAAACTTCCATAAATTATGTCTTTGATCCATCATACATATACATGTTTTATTCAATAAAAAATAAATATATTGGTTTGTAATATTATAATCTTTTACCAGTACTAAGATTCTTTTTATCATTTGGGGGGTAAAATATAATTTTTACCAATTACTACTACCTTTCAAGAGTTCAAATGTGAGATATCCTTATAATTTTTTAATATAGTGAACCATAGCTCATATATTATAAAAATATTGAAAAAACTTAATTGATTTCATTTTTAATAACGTATAATCAAAGTTCCATAACAACCCTGAACGACCCACCTATGTTAGGGCATTGTTGGGTGTGAGCTAACATAAGATAAACAATGACAACAACACAACATTATACATCGAAATAAATAGCAACAACTAAGTTACCTCGATAGTTAAAGTCGTGGTTGTTGTCTTTAGAGGTATTAGGTTCGAATACCAACGTCTGCAGACAGAGATGTTTGAACGTGTTCATTGTCAAATGATTTAGAATCCCTAAAATGAATACTACCATGTAATCACCTCAGTTTAATAAAAAAAATTGATTTTGATTCAATTATATGTAGGGATTGAAATAGGTCGAGTCGGGTTTTTGATCGATCCGAACTTGATTTGAGTATTCTATCTATCCACTCACCGCTCAACCTGACTAGACTTGAATTTAGAGGGATTTTGTCTAACCTGAAATTTGATCCAATTTTTATGGCAAAAATCTACACCCGGCTTTATTTAACAGACACACATTATATATCTTATTTTTATTAAGTAAAATATAGATCTAGTTAAAAAAATTATAGAGAGATGAGTATTATTATAATTACCCTTAAATATATAAGGAATAATTATAATATTATCTGTAATTGGGTCGAAATTTTTTCAAAAAAAATCTTGATATAAAATTGATTTAAAAAAAAATAAAACTATGATCTATAAGATCTAGTCAAAACTTATCGAATGTAAATTCTAAGCTCATCACTAATTATGCACATAAAACTTTTAGTTTAATTCAATTATATTTTTTTTTTGAGAAAAAAATAAGTATATCTAATTATTTTCATACTAAATAAATAAAATCATTGTGCCCTAAACAATACATGCTTTGACTTTTTTGTTTGATTAGATTAAGTGCTTCCCAACCGTTGGATCAAAGACAAGATATATCATCTGTGAGGTGAGGAATGTCATTAAAACCCCAAATGATTGGTCAAACTTAATAAGCACACCACTAGACTAAGGTCAAATTCCATGTTATTACCTTCCCATTGTATTGTTTATTTATATAAAATTTTTACCTTTTTCCCAATACCCTAATTTGAACCCTATTGGCTTCCGATTTAGTGCTTCAAATTAGGTGGAGGAGGAATCCCATTCATACACAATAATAAGGTGATTTAATTTGTCATCTCAAAGCGTTGGTCTATAGTACTAAGCATTTGAGTGATCAATAAAATTATAATTACGTAACACCCTTAACCTGTATACATACTTGAATACGAGTTAAAAATGTTACATAACATTTACATACATTTTATAGTTGAAAAATTGGTACAAATTTGCTTCTTTAAAACTTATCCAATTTAATCCTTTCAATATAATAAATTAGTCACGTAAAATCATAATATAATATTTAGATCACCATGATTAATAACAATTTTAGGCATCAACTAGATAGTTATATATTATTTATTATCATAAAATAAACTGTCGATAATAATCTACTTTAGAATGTTTCTTATTCTAATAAAAATATAAGTTTTTTACTCACATATTTATATTCATAAATATATATCTCAAGCATATCTTATTCGCATATATGTCATCTAGGAAATTAAAATAACAGGATGTCATTACTGATATCTGTAATTATTCTTCGTTGATTGATGCCAAGCTCAACTCCTTACTTCGTTTGCTCTTCTTTACCTACGCGTGAAAATCATCACACGTTAAGTATACACTTATTGAGGCATATAAATAAACTAAAGTGATATCATATATAAAACAATTTAATAATTAATATTATAATAATTTAAAACTTTAAACTTGAATTTAAATAAATCATTAAATATTCAAACTGACTTAATGAAGCCGCTATTCCTCATTAGAAAATTGAAAATCATCATCTCATGATTTTGTCAAAATCGCGATAATCAATATCAAACATAATAATCATGTCAAATTCTTTTCATTCATATATATTTCAAAACTTTCATTTTCAGATTCAAAACTTTCCAAATTCATAATTCATTTCAGATTCATAGCTTTACTTTCATATTCATAACTTCACTTTCAGATTCATAGTCCAATGTATATTTATGAGAATGCAAGGTACGCGAGTAAGACGAGTGTGCGCAATACGCAGTTCAGTGCTTTCATCAAACTCAGACTATGCACTCCAAGTGCAATAATATCATTTGCACCAATGGTGTGATACAAAATGTACCATATCAGAATCAAAATCACTTGACCTCATGGCATGTCAATTGTACTTACGACTCTCAATGCAACATACAATGTGTTTTACTTTGAATTCATATAATTTATAATTCAATATTTCCAATCAATAGCATTTTTCAATATCATTTATCAAAACCAGTGCATTGAGCAGTTCATATATGAAACCATCCATAATTAAAATTACAAATATAACATAAAATACTTTGAGTCGTTCTTACTTAAAAATCATTTTAGAAATTTCATACAAATATATTTTCATAAAACATCATATAAAAACATATTGGATATTTCATATACAAATATATCATAAATCATTTTGTTAACCAGTATGAAAATATACCATAATTTAATTCAAACTTTTCTTTTAAATCATCATAGGTTGACATATCACAAGTCTTCCTCAGTTAGATATAACTTAAATAAATAATGCACTCACTTTGACACTTTATTTATAGGTCCAAAATATAAGTCTCACTAAGCTTTAGGTGTATTATTTCGCTTTCAATTACTTCGATTACAAAATTTATCGCAAATTACTACTCTGGCAGTTTGCACTACTTTTAAAGAAATATTATTATGTATTAATATGCACACTTAAAATTGTTTTTATACCAATGAAAACTAGACTCGAATATGAATCTAATTATATAAGGCACTTCCTCTAGTTCGATTTTTACAATTTATAATGAATTTTCAAAGCTGACTTACAGAAGTTGTTTTGAGTAGAATCTGCTACCCTATATTTTGACCTATCCTTAATTAAAAAATCATATCCTTTTGTATACTCCTCGAAGTTAGTATCCGTTTGTTTTAAACAAAACTAGACTGATATACTTATCCAACGGTGTAAGATTCATCCTCTAATTATTTATGTATAATTTTTTATGGTTTTCTAAACTTACTATTCCGATCACAAATCTGGGCAGATTCACTAATTCTATTAGCTCACCAAATGAACAAATATTCATGAACCACAAAACACATAACAATTAGGGGTCACTTATTACCATAGTAACTCTGTCACTGGTTAATCGCAAGCCAATTTTTGTTCGATAACATAAGTACAAATTAAATTTGCATTCGCATAGTGTCGTTAGCTTGTAAACCTTCCTTAGAAATTCACATTCCATCCTCAAGCTTTTCCTTATCTTTAATATTGCTTGATCTTGATTTCAAGCACACAATTTAAATGAGCATCATTACAAACATATACAAATTTAAACCACATGTTAGAATCTTACTGACATAGGCACATAATAGAAAATAATTTCCTAAAAATTCTTTCGATGCTCATTCGATACTAATTCCATGTCACAACATAATTGTTGACCATAACACTTCAAATTGGCCATTCAAGTCCCTTTTTTATCTAAATTCATCAAACTTCACATAACATTCTCAACTTTGCATTTTTAACCACAAATTATGAATTCTTCTTAACTTTTTCGTTTCATTCGAAATGGTCTTTTACTCTTTGCTCAATTTAAATTCAATACTGAAAATTCCATTACACATAATCAATCTAGTACATTTACAATTGCATAACTACCTTTAAACCCTCCAAACTTCCTAAACTACTCACCAAACTTACCAAGTTTCCAAAATGATCCAATTTCACATTTTAACATCAATTTCAACACTCTAACATTAATTTCCTGCAAAATACATGAAATATTGAACCATTACACATAGATCTCATAATTTTCAAATAGGTCCCCCAACTTCCATAAAATTAGAAAATGATCCCCAAAATTATTTAAGGCTTGTAGAATACTTCCTACATAATTTCCAATCCTTACATAATTTTTCCATAATTTTCCTCATCCTTAAAAGCCAAAGCCGAATAGTACAAGTCTAGGGTTCCATGATTTCACTTGGTTTTGATTCGATTCGAGCATGAAATCAACCTCTATTCAACCTTATAAAATCTCTAAAATCAAAGCCCTAATCAAATTTCATCAAATCACAACTTCCTCTAATTTTTAGGGTTAGGCCAAAACTACCAAATGCATTCCTAGGAGGTTTGATCATGATTTAATCATCAAACAAGCTTGAAAATGATTCTACAACCTCAAAATCAATAATCAATTCCTAATATGAACATAAACCCTAGAATTTGGGATCTTTGAACTCAAGCAAGATTAACATGCAATAATGATAACCAATGATATAGCTCATCGAATAGAACAATTTTCTATTTAACGTCTTAATCCAAAAACCTAATAAATTGGCTTAAAAATGAAAAATAAAAATTCTCTTACTTAGGGTATGAAGGCCAGGAAATAGAGGAGAAAGATGACAAAATTTTCATGAAATTTTAGTTAATTACATGTTAATTTATCATGTATTTAAGAAATGACAATTTTACCATTAATAAAACTTGATAATTACATCCAAATGAAGCCACATAACCCTTGTCATCTTTATAAAGTCAAATATAAACAAATTAATTTCCCCTTTACAACTTTGCCCATGCAACTTTTCCAAAATTTCAATATTGCAATTTTTCATCCAACGGTCCAAATTGAACATGGAAATTATTTCTCAAATCCAATACTCCATATTATTGTTCATCATTTAAAAATGTGAAAATAATATTTACAAGCTTAATTTATCATCCTTCAATTTTCTCAAAATTTCTATTCGATCTGATTTACCGAATTTTTACTGGACTCAAACACTTTCTAGGTTTTAACACCAATTCCAGATCAAGAATCTGATTCCAATAAAACCTCACTCTCAAGAATAAACTATCCATTTATGGAATAAAAATTCTTTTTGGGAAAATTACCACTTAAGTCCCTAAATTTTTCCCAATTTTATACTTTGGCCACTAAACTTTCAAAATTTACATTTTGTTCACTAACCAAAATTTTGGGGTATTACAAGTTACTTCACCAATAATATAATCATAGCAAAAGCCATTCTTTTATTCTTTAAAAAAGGGGTATACTACAAGTTAAGTACCTAAACGATCAGTTTTGATCCATTTTAGTACCTAAACTTTCAATTTTTTAACAGTATATACCTAATGTTTAGTTTTTGTTTCATTTTAGTACTCTGCCATTAAGAACTTAACGCATTTAGTACCTAAACTATTAGTTTTGATCTATTTTAGTAAATAAGCTTTCATTTTTTTCAAACTTAACGTTAAATTTTTAACTGAGGTACTAAAATGAAACAAAAACTAAAGTTTAAGTATGATTTTTAAAAAAATTGGAAGTTTTGGTACTGAAACGAACTAAAGTTGATAGTTTGATATTAAACGCATAATTTACTCAAAAAAATAAGTATACACATGGTTTCTCCCTCTAATTATAAATTTATTTATTTTAGTACAGTCCTCAAGAATGATTCTAGTGATAAAATAAATATTGTTATTCTAAAATGATCCGATTGCGAGAAATCTTATCTACAAAAATATATATAATTCACTCTTGAATGAACATCATAATTCAAAAACGATTTTTGGCCCAATATAGTTATCGGGAAAAAAATTAGCCCAATAGGACATATAGAAGTTTATTTTGAGATCTACGACATTTGTTATAATGTTCAAGAAATTCGTCATTTTAAGATAAAAAGTTTGAATAAAAAAATATTTTTATTTAAACTCATCACCTCGACATGACGAGTTCCAAGTCACTGTAACAAATACCGTAAATCCCTAAATAAATTATTTTATGCCGTATTTTACTAAATAATTAACTCGCATGTGTATTGGGCCGTTTTTGCCTTCAAAATCTCTTAAGCCCAACTCAATGGGCCTAACCATGCAATTGAAAAGCATTATAGACAAGTTGGACAGCGATTAATCCATTTTACATTTCCCACACCCTTCTCATTTATCAGCCCCACTCGTCGTCACTTTGGAGTTTCCTCCGCACTCCACACATGGCACGAACATTGCTCCGTCGCAGCCGCCGCAAGCCAACTTCTCTACAAACGTGCGGCGGACGCTCCTTAACGACGTCGAGTAAATCACCATCGTGTCGTTGCCGCTCGGCGGGCATATCTCCGGGAACTCGCTTAATGGGTCTCGTTTGCTCATTATCTTATTCTTTCTCCCGCTCTTCACTGTCCTTTACTATGAAGGCCTAAATTTTAACTTGGACGCTCCTGGCTGAAATGAAACTCGTGGCTCCGGGTTCCTTGGCTCTGTTGGTATCGTTTTCGTCTCTTTTTCCCATTGACTCGATTTTCCTTAACTCGTTTGCAGCTGGTTTTGATTATTTCGAAGACCACTTTGTGTCTAGCTCTTCTATAGTGTGAAAAGTTGAGCTCTTACGAGGATGGTTCTTGTTTTGCTGGTTTTGGAGGCGAGGTGAAGGTGGAGCTCGAGGCTTCTTGTTATCGTTGTTGTTATATGAACAGCATCCAAGGCGTTGAGCTTCTCCAGAAGTATAGCCGGAACATGCGTGTGCTTCTTGTCTTGGTTCTCCTACTGGCCTTGCTCCGCCTTGACCCCCAGTTCATCTATGGCGTTTATGTCGAACACCGAAAAGCTCGATGGCAGCAGACGGTAGTAATCCACGGTGGTAGGTGGCGGTGCTGCTTTTGGAAGCTGAGCAGTTTTTATAGGGGGGAAACGAAACCTTAAAACAAAACAAGTCCTTGCATTTAAGAGATTATCGCATATATATAGCAAAAAACAGAGTGGAGGTGCGGGGAATCGAACCCCGTGCCTCTCGCATGCGAAGCGAGCGCTCTACCATATGAGCTACACCCCCCGTTGTACAGGGCCTCTGAATATATTTAATATTAATAAATTGGTTATATTGTTTAAGTATCTATTATGACCATTTTATAGTAGTTAGATTTTAATGATTGTTTAGTCCAAATCACTGAAATAACGGAATCCATAAAAATAAGTCTCACAGGAATTCTAGGGGGCTCCTATGAGAATTTGGAAATCGGATGCTTTGATCAAAAAAGGAATCTAGATTAATCTATGATTATATAAAAAAAACTTTAATGTAACGAGAGTAATCTGTATAGAATAATTATAATTACCCGGCTGTTTAATTAGTTAATTTCTAATTATACATTTATAAAGTTTTTGAGAATAAAAAGAGTGTTGTCGATCAACTAAGATATATATATACAATTTATAGATAAATAATAGACAGATACTACCTATCTTTATAATTATCGTATTATTAAATATATATATATATATAAGTTTGTAACCCTGGTAATGCCAGCGTGCTATTTAAGCGTGAATGCATGTTAATCCTAGGTAGTTGCTTTGAGTGGATATTTGGAGTAACGTTGGCAAACAGTTATGTAATCGATCCCATGCAAACTCGATGAATATTTGATGAAACTAGTTCTTTTTCTTATGAATTAATCCAACCCAAATTCAGGCGATACAGAATTACTGAAATGAAAAACACACACAAACAAGTTTACTGCAATGGTGAAGGCAAAACGGACTCAAGTTAATCCATCTACGTTTTCATCTCATTTGGACAATTCCAGCGGTGACCAGCTTTTGAATCTTGTTCATCACCATAGGATTCTTCGTGTGTTCTTGTGCTGCCTTTGGATTCTCCTGGAAATCAATCAAAACCTGCCCCCATCCCACATTTTTTTGCTCTCTCAGTAAACAAAACAGCAAAAATATCCGGATATGTTCGCGTTATAAGAACTTACCTGTCTCATGACAGGATCCGACAGAATGTTTTGAATTTCAGGATCTTGCATTGCCTTAGCCTGCAACAATATCACATTAATTTAAATTCACGTTTGCATCCTATACAGCTCGTTTGAATCCAAATGAAAAACAAGGGCAAAGGAATTTCTGCAATCCTCACCTGTCTTTCCTTCAACTCTTCAGGGGTGAAATCACCTCGACTAGCTTTGTTAATCTGTTCCACACATCTGCAAAATAATTGAGAGAACCAAGTGATTATAGAAGGTACTGGGGTACTGCTGATATAGGAACACGGAATCAAATGAGAACTGCTTACCTTCGAACTCCATCGAGCAGTTCCTGGTTATTGGGATCATGTTTCAACCCTTCCTGGTATGTTTCTAAAGCTTTGTCATACTCCTTCATGAAGAACTGAATAGCTCCTCTTCTGGTGTAGCCCTTAGAAAAGGTTGGATCTAGCTCAATGCACTTCTCAGCATCTTTCAGTCCCTCAGGCATTGCTCCCAATTTTGTGTAGCATGCAGCTCTATTGCTATATGCCTGGCATGCAAAATGAAGTTCAGTCGACAAAAAAAATCCTATTTTTCGTGTATCTTTGCCAAATGTCACCACAAACTCACAAGAAAGGAATTTGACACCTTACCTTTGGATCTTTGGGGTTTCTTCTCAATGACTCTGTATAATGCTTCACAGCCTCTGGATACTTCTGTTGCTTGAAAAATTCATTCCCTAAAAATATATTTCTGCAGTGAGTAAATGAACAGTATATGGGAGTGGGAATACCATATTGCTTCCACTCCACAATTATTCCACGCATACTTGGATGGAACTCAAATGAACAGGAGGAAATACAAGTGACGAGAATATAACTTTACAAGGAAACAAATCTAAAGAACCATGAAGTTGCCTGCAAGGAATATACAAAAACTGATGAAGAATACCTTTCTCACGCTCCTCATCTGCTAGCTTTGGATCAAAGTACTCTTGTTGTTCCAAATCCTTCTTTGCTTTTTCTGCATCATTTAGTTTCTTCAAAGTGTCTGAATTCCGATGCTCTGTAAGAGCTTTCTGGAAAGTCTCTATCGCCGGTTCATAATCTTTCGAGCATTTCACCGTCTTCACCAAAGCAGTCCCCTTCCTAGTCAAAGCTCTTGCTACCATTTTATAGTCTGCTCGGAGCTCTCTACCTCTTTCAACAGCCTTGTCACAGTCTTTAATGCAGTCCTCATACTGTATTCAACAAAGGAAGTGAAGTTAGACGTATGTTATAACCAATTAAGAACTTCAACCCAAAAGCAGAATATTTTTTAGCACGGAGCAAATTTCGTCGCAATGGCAATATAAAAATTGGGAAAAAAATAATTTTCTTCAAATGAATGTCTACTCAACTACTTTATTCTAGATGAAAGTAGAATGGATATTATTAATCTAGGCCACCTAAATTTCAATGTTTAAAGCTGAAAGGAAAAATAAAACATAAAATCAACCAACAGTTTCTAAACTTCATTAGTATCATAAACACCTACATTTAATGAAGTAAATTTCCTCACTTCTAAACAAACAAATATAGGCAACCATACCTTGCCCATTTCCAAATAAACAGCAGCCCGATTGGTGATGTACGAAATATCCTCATCATCAAGCTCCATTGCTGTCGTGTAATGCTGAATAGCCGTCTCGAAATCCTTCTTCCTATATGCAGCATTTCCAGCCTCCTTCTCCTTTAAAGCTTTCTCCTTCTTCTCTTTTTTCTCCTTCTCCTCTTCCGGAATTTCCATCGGTTCAGGTACCGTCTCAGGCTCAGGCTTCCTCACCTCCTCCTTAGCGGGCTGTGAAGGCTGTGGAGCTGGAGGCGAATCAGCCTCTGGAGTATCCATGTCGTCGCCAGCACCATGCGCTTTAAACTTAACATTCAATAGAACTCCCAAAGCTTGCATAACCCTCTGATCCTTCAAATATTCATTCAATTTGGTAGGGTTTTTCTGAATATCCTGCATCGCCTTAACAAAATCCGGCTGCTGTAAATAAAGCCTAGTCGTCGGATCCGCAGTCAACTTCGCCCACATCTCCGGCCCCTGAAAAGCATCGCCGAACAGATTGGGTGGCTGAGCCGCCCTAGATCGTGAAGTCGAAACCGACGCTGAAGCCGATTGAGCATCAGCCAATCCCGATTTCAGAGCTTCATTATTAGGATCAATCTCGATACCTTTCTTATACGCCGAAATCGCGTCTTGATATTGATGCAAGCCGAGTTGAGCCGCGCCGATCCTGCTGTAACCTTTGGACCAGTCGGGTTTGAGTTCGACGGTCTTTTTGGCGTCGGATAACGCTGCATCGTATTGATGAAGAGAAGCGTAAGCGGCAGATCGGTTTGAGTAAAGGACGTGGTTGGTCGGAGCAAGGTCTATAGCTTCCGTGAAGTGTTTGATCGCGGCGTTGAAATCACCTGAGGAAAAGGCGGCGTTGCCTTTGGCTTTGGCTTCGTCGGCCATGGAAGAGGAATCTGTTAGCTTCGAGTTTTGCTTTGGGGAAGACGACTGTGATTTGTGAGGTTTAGTGTAATTCAGAAAAAAAATAGAAATTAATATAATTTATATAGAAATGGAAAGCAAAGCAAACCAGAGACTTCTGGTGGTTCTCGAAGCTTCTTCAGCTCGGCATTTCGAATAGTCTACCTGGATTTAAGGGGTGTTTGGTTAGGTGATTTTTTTAATTATCTAACGGGGTATAAGAAAGACTTCACGGGTTAATTTCATATAAGCGTCCCTAACAGTCATTCCGTGTTCAAATTGGTACATAAATGTTAATTATGTTCTAATTAGTCCTTCAAAATATTAATATTGTAAATTTTCTAGGTAAAAAAAATGACATTTGACAATAAAATATAGCATTAGATGTTTTGTTATATTTATATCCAAAACTGATAAATGAAATTTAGAATTTAAAGGGGAAAAAGGAGTAATATTGGACATCATATTATGAACAAAAAATAGTGTTTGGATGCCAAGAAAATATGAATAACAAAATCAAGCAGCAACTTCTTGCTGTTTTGAAGCAAGCTCGTTCTGGATATGTTGAGGGACAACATCAAACTTGTCCAATTGCATTGTGTAGGATGCACGACCTTTTGTCATTCCTCGGAGAGTGCTGACGTATTGGAACATTTCGGCGAGGGCATCCACCACCTGCAGAAAATTCGGTGCCGAATGCATCAACACGATAAGATTACGAGTGGAAAAATATTGATCAGTAATAAATTAGTGAAATGGATGCTTTCTAGGAATGGTCTGACAAAATATCTGAGATTTCGACTGGTGCTGTGGAAGTATTCGATCGACTTTTTCGAGGTTCAAAGCAAAACAAGGGTGAAGTCATCTGATATTACCTTGAGTCCACCAGGCTTATCACCAAAGCTGTTAATCTGGCCTCTCCTAGAGTTGAGACCCCCGATCACATACCTAAGTGTTCTTCGGGTGTAACAACCTCGACTTTCATTATAGGTTCGAGCATTCTAGGACCAGCCTTTCTAACCCCCTCTCGGAAGGCTCCCCTGGCAGCCAGTTGAAATGCCAAGACACTTGAATCAACATCGTGGTAAGAACAGTCTACTAGCACAGCACGTACGTCCACAACGGGAAAGCCTGCGAGGACACCGTTACACATGCCCTCCTCCAGCCCTTTCATCACTCCGGGAATATATTCTTTTGGCACCGCTCCACCTTTGATTTCACTCTTGAACTCGTACCCACTACCTGCCTCCGTCGGCTCGAAACGGACAGTGATATCAGCAAACTGTCCTTGTCCACCGGACTGTTTCTTGTGCACATATTTAACTTCTGAAACTTTGGAAATGCTTTCACGGTAATTAACTTGTGGTGCGCCGACATTAGCTTCTACCTACATACACCAACCAATCAAAATAATGAGAATTAGAAGTATTTAACGTTCATGCATCAGTTAAGATATTAAATGCACAGACACAGTTGACCAAAATTAGATGATGCTACAAACCTTGAATTCTCTCTTCAGACGATCAACGATAATCTCGAGATGCAATTCTCCCATTCCTTCGATTACAGTCTGGTTGATCTCTTCGTATCGTGAGAAGTGAAAAGAAGGGTTTTCTTGGGCAAGCTTGATCAAACCATTAGCCATTTTATCGACATCAGCTTTAGTCTTGGGTTCAATAGCAACCTTAATCACAGGGCCGGGGAAGTCCATCCGCTCAAGGACAACGGGATGGTCAGGGTCGCTAAGTGTTTCACCCGTAATGGTATCCTTTAGACCTGAAAGAGCAACAATATCACCGGCCAAAGCAACCTTAACATCCTCTCTACTATTGGCGTGCATTTCCAACAATCTACCTATTCTCTCTTTCCTTCCTTTGTTCGCGTTCAGAACATAAGATCCTGCACTAAGCTTTCCCGAATACACCCTGACAAAGGTAAGGGATCCTACAAATGGATCGGTCATGATTTTGAAAGCCAGTCCTGAAAATGGTTCATCATCGCTTGCTTTCCTTTCAATTGTCACTTCAGGGTTCTCAGGATCAGTCCCCTTCATTGGCGGCAATTCAACAGGCGATGGCAAGTAATCCATAACGGCATCGAGTAACGGCTGAACACCCTTATTTTTCTCGTGTCCGGAAAAATTTGCTCCTAGTCGATCCATCTTATTGACAAAGCAAATTCTGGGTACCCCGTACTTATCAGCCTGCCTCCAGACAGTTTCAGATTGTAGTTCAACACCGGAAACACTATCGAACAAGCATATGGCTCCATCTAAAACCCTGAGAGCTCGCTCCACCTCGAGCGTAAAGTCAACATGGACAGGGGTATCGATAATATTAATCCGGTGGTTTTTCCAAAACGTCGTAGTCGGGGCCAATGTTGTGGTAATACCTCTTTCCTGCTCCTGTTCCATCCAGTCCATTGTAGCTGTACCCTCGTGTACCTCACCGATCTTATAGTTCCTTCCCGTGTAGTATAGAACACGTTCAGTTGTCGTCGTCTTTCCGGCATCTATGTGAGCCATAATTCCGATATTGCGATAATCTTTCAACGGCACCTCGCGCTTCAATTCTGTGAAACAATGAAAAATATATCCATCTTAAAAACACAGAAAATAGCAAGAAATTTGTCACAGGACATGGAGTCCAATACATAGAAAACAATAGTTTTCAAAAGTTCATATAGGATGAAAAATTATCACAGAGCATAGTACCTATATAGTAACTAAATTATAAGGTCGATTCTATTCTGACCACTGAACAAAAACTTTTGCCAATTAGGTCACTAATGTTTGATTTTAGTGTCAATCAAGCCACCGGCTGTTAATTTAACTTCGATTGCTAACGAAAATGATAACATGTCTCGTTTTTTCATTGAGAAAAAAAATAATTTGTTTAATTTTTTATCCTTAACAAACATTTAAAATACAAATACAAATTGTTGTAACTTTAAACCATTAGGGACCTTTGACCCAATGGTTTGGGCGCCTTTATCCCTTTAATTTTCACTTCCATTGGGTGGTGACACGTGTCACCACTTGATTGGATAGAAAAGTTATTTAATTAAATAATTTAAAATTTATAAATAAAAACTTCTAATCATATATTAACACGTGTCACGCTCTAATTGGATAGTTAAATTGAATTAAAATAGCCACTAAATTGATAGAATATGTAAATATTAAGGACCAAATATATAATTATGCCAATTAAGCTTAACGGACACGTCACCACCTCTATTAAAAATTAACGGCCGGTGGTTTGATTGAATCAATTAAATAGTTTGATGGTCTGATTGATTCAATTGAACGTTTAGTGGTCACATTGATTTTTGACCATAGTTTAGTTGTCTCCCGTGTGGTTTACCCTTATAAGATTGCGGTGTCTATAATAATGAAGGGGTAAACTATAACTTTTATCACTCAACTTTAATTAGAGTTATATTTTTGTCACTACACTAAACGTTTTCAATTTAGTTACTAAATTTTTAAATTGCTTTATTTTTTCACTTAATTACTAAATATTTGACAATATTATTACTGCAAAGAATTTATGGATATCTTGTGTGATTAAAGAAGAAATTAAAAAAGAAGTTTTTGATACTAACATTACACGAGAATGAAACTTTAAGAGTTTGCTTTTGTAATTTCAAGATTGACCGAAAACGGACGGTAAACCCCGTGAATTGTCTCTTAAGCTAAGGAGAAATAAGGAATGTTAGAGGTTTCAGATTGTATCCTGATAATCCGCTTTGAGATCATACCAATAGTGATTTCGAGTACCACTTTAAGATGTTTCTAGAAACCCATAAATGGAGAAGATCTATAGCCGGAAAAAGATATCTGTCTTTCTATTAATGTGAACAATAGGTGATTTCCATGTCAGTAAATGATAATAAATAGAACCATTCAAAATTTCAGTATTTAAATTGATAATTTTAAAGTTTAATAATCAAAACATAAATATATGTAAAATTGAGGGGCGAAAATTGTAGTTTGCCCATGACGAAAATGAGTTGATATTGAGGTTGGAAACGAACGGCCGCTAAGGTGCCACGTATGTTCGAAATTATATACCCGCACAGACCAGGGAGGTGGGGCAGGGTTCCCCAGTAGACTCCTCTCAGCCTATCAGAGTTTCTATGCTTAAAAATTAATAGAAATATGAATTTTAAAATTATTAATAGCTATATAATATAAAGACCACATGAATATTCACATTATTCTAAAAACAACTGTGTCGATGCTTAAACTTTGACAGCCTCCACACATGTTTATTGATTGGTAAGTTTCTTTTGGATTGTGTTTTATTGAAATGTGTGGATTACACGTAGAGTATTATATTATTATGGTAGGTAATTTTGTTTCCGTAGTAGATTAAATTTATTACTTTTGTACCTATTATATTTTCGCATCAATTTAACTTTTAAAATTGTTCGATTGTATCATTATATACTATATCCCTAACTTAACACCCTAAATTATAAATCCTAAACCTTAAAACATAATCTCATAAACTCTAAACCTTACACTCTACTTACCCTAAAAATAATCCCATAACCTCTAAACCATAAATTTTAAACCTTACACCCAACTTAGGGTTTATAATTTAGGGATATAGTATATAATTATGCAATCGAGCAATTCCAAGGGTTAAATTGATGTGAAAATATAAAATAATGAAGAAAATGATAAATTAAGTCTATTATAGGGGCGGAAGTGACCCTTAAGTCTATTATTATTTTAGATTGAATTTTAATAGATTAAGGGTCACATTTGTCCTTGTAGTATATTCAATCTATCATTTTTACCCTTATAGTATTTTCTCATCAATTTAGCTCTCAAAATTGTTTAATTGCATCATTTTGTACCCTAACTTTAACTTAAAACCCTAAATCATAACCTCTGAATCCTAAACACTAACTTAAAACTCTAAACAATAGCAAATATTTTAAACATTGATGCAATTGAACAACTTTGAGAGTTAACTTGATGCGAAAATATGATAGGGGTGAAAATGATAAATTAAATCTACTACAGGGGCAAAATTTATTTTTTTTCCAGTTTTAATTTAATTGAAACAGTTCTTATAATATGTATATGTATTATCTTTTTAATTTTAATATTTTTATTTGTATATGTTAGGGTTTAGATTTATAAGTTAAAGTTGATGAGTTATGAATTAGGGTTTAAAATCATTTAAATGGTAGGATATTATTGAAAAGATTCAATCATTTGATAATGAACGCTCAAACACTTCTAGACAAGGTGTACGAACCCAAGACTTTTAGGAGACTAGGAATAACAATCATCCCCTTGATCTACTAAAGTTGCTTGGTTCGTGCAATAGTAAATTGTTGTTGCTCTAGTCCAAAAAGAAACTAAATCATTGTATAATAAACTGCAACTCTGATTCTCTGAATCATGTCTTTGTAATTGTACATGTAATTACTGACCTGATCTTAGTACAAATACCTTGAATCGACCAAAACATAAAGACGTGTTTAGTGTATACTATACCGTCAAATACTTGAGAATGGCCGAACGAGCCTTTTCCATGAAAGCCACTGCTTCTTTCTGCATATTAAGAAAAAATTATAAGTTATGAGGAGTTCAGTCGAATCCGAAGCAATTTGCTGTAATCAATTTCATGTAGGTATGTTTTAGGAGAAGCCTGGTTAAAATTTTCACGGTTGCTAAGAGAAGATATAGAACGAAAACACGTCGAATATTCACGAGCCAAATGGATTTAACATTTCATATGAATGGGAAATGATTTTCTACAACAACAAAAAAAGGTTTGTGAACAACTCTGGTCTAAGTTAGTTGGCTACATGGCAACCAAATAACGAGTACTGATAGTTATAAAAGAAAATAATGGGCAACCATAGCAAGCAATACGTTTCTAACACAACCAAATGAAATCATTTTGTTTCCAATTGCTCAAAATATGAACATGGAAGCATGTTGTTTGCACACATTTACCCTAAATGGAACCTCTTGAGGTCACAACATTGGGGGAAGGTGTTGGTTGCAGTTCACGCTTTCTTACTTGGACAAAGAGCTGCGGATTAAGGTGGATGTCAGAACTTAGGTTGACCGGATATAGGTTCTGTGGTCAGCATCAGGGAGAAGAGAGGGAAGGAGAGTGATAGAGAGCGGATACAGGTTTTTTCCTCTTGGTCATCTTGGGAAGGGTGAGAAGACCTTTATATTTTTGGTGTCCTTGGTACCAGGATTGGACTGTCGGGAGTAGGGTCTTCGAATAGGATGGCTGGGGTCTTAACGAGGCCTGTTGTATCAGCTTATGGCCGTGCGTCCTATTTGTTCATTGGAGGTCATGCATCGAGCCAGACTGTGCTGAGCGGAGGGGTTTCTTTGTTCGTCTTGATTAAGCAGAGTCGGACTGGCTATTGGGCCTAACAGAGTTTTATCAGTAGGCCAGTATCTCTAATTCACTATGTCTAATATTATAATCGTAAAACACGCCACCAATTACGACAACAATAAAGTTCCAAAATGATAACGAAATCATCTTATAGACAATTGAGATTGAATATCATGGGCCAGGTAACACATGAAAGCCAAAATATTGGAAGACAAACCGAAAACTAGAGGAATCATTTCGACTTGGAAAGTAGCACTCTTCAAGTAACCTAACCTTGTGTGTTTTACCAGACTATGCATGCATGCAAGTAAATACAGAATCTTGAAGGTTGAGGCAATGCTAACCTGGTTACCCCTGCTTGCACTTGCTATGTTTTCATCAAGAAGTGTCAATACGGATCTATTTAGTTCATTGCGTTCAAGCATCTCAAGCAACTGCAACAAAAATCAGAAACTCAGTTGGCCTGCACAAAATTAGAAATACAGGAGGGACTCAATGGTAGGAAGGCACATACAGTTGCGTTCATATCTTTCGATGTCAAAATCTTGGTGAGGCTTTGCTTCGATGTTATAAGGTTGGCTTGCATTTTATCATATGCTTCTGCAGTCAGAGGACAGAGGATCATTAGTGAAAACCAAAACAAAACAAAGCAGAAACTCTTTAACCATATATTGTATAGGTAGAAAAATATACCTGTGCCTTCTTGTAAGGCCTTTTGTAATGCCTCCAGCTCAATCAATCTGTCCTCCATATTCTGCAAAATTCATCAGCTTTTAGATTCCCAATTCTCTGATGTTAGACAAACAAATGAATATCACAAGTAAAAGATCGTTTTCAAACAAACCTCGGTCTTCGAAACAGCGAATCGAATCTGCCCGATCTCGAATTTGAGGTGGGAGAAAAATTCCTCATCCAATCTACAAAATTTGCAAAGAAGATTGGTGTCATTAAGTTAAAGTGAAAGTTTAAAGTCCAGAAAGCGGAATTCACCAGAGACATTGAAATTCAAGTGTTAAAAACACAATTCAATACCCAAAGAAGCAAAAATGCAAACCATTAACATGCAACTTTCAAGAGTCTCTTCATACAAAATTAAAGGACTAACCGATGCCTTAATCTTGCAATCTCAAACTCGATCTCTTGAGCTTCAGTGTCAAGAAAGTACTCAATCATCTCCTCTGGAGTATCGGGTATTTCCCTGGACTAATAAGGAAACCACCAGAAGAAGAAGAAGAAGAAGGAGATTAAAACACCCAAAACAAGGCCAATTGAATAAATTTTGATAAAAACACATTTAGTACAACTATTATACTTCTCGAAGAGCTCGGCGACGATCCTTCTCTTGGCGTAAATGTTGCTCAAATGCCTCTCGAGCCTCTGCGTCTTTCTCAAGCCGCCTTCTGAACTCCAGACGAGCCAAGTGCCCTGTCTGCGGCCTTCCTAAAATACCTTCCGGGTCCTTCCTTGGATTAAAAGAGAATAATAAGAACTGATGTCAATCCAAAGCTTCAAATTTTCATCAAAACGTAACCAAAAACAAACCAAACACCGAAAATCTTATGTCTTTATGTACCCATTGGACGCAGGAGACTTTGAAATTGGAGCGGGTTCGTGTTACTTTTGTCGAACGGAAGGTCGCGACGGGGGTGGCGGTGCCGATTGAGAGAGTGGCCATTGTTAGCGGTTGTTTGATATAGTAAGCTTTTTCTCTGCTTCTGGTTTTTCGTTGGCGTCTTATCCATAATGAATAACGATTGCTTTCTAAAATTTGTTGGTAAAATACACTAGATGTCACCAAACTGTATTTAAATGAATATTTTAGTCATTGAACTTTTACAAATTATAAATAATCAGTTAATTTATTGAATTATTACAAAATCATCATCAAATTCGATCGAACTATTATAAAATGATAATTCGATTTTCTTTTCAATTAAGGCACTAGACTTTTAAATCATTAACATTCGTATGAAATGAAAACAAACAAGGGCTGACATGAAAATTTTAAAAATATTTTATCTCATCGTATTTTTCATTAAAATTTAAAAAAAATCCATATTTTTCAATCAACATTGAAAACTCATCTTTCTTCCTTATCTTTTGCGGTTACTCTAGACAATAATAAACTCATTTTATCATCATCTATCACTTTATTAGATAATCCTAAAATTCTTTAAAATTCAAAAAATTAAACCCAAAAATCTATCATTTTTAAATGTACTTAATTGCATCATTTTATATCTTATCTCTAACTTAAAATCATAAATTATAAATCCTAAATTAGAATTTAGGTTAAGGGTTTAAAAGGGGCATACAAAACTACCCGACCCAAACCTAAAAAAAGGGGTAATTTTCTATATATAAAAAAAATTACCCGCCAGGGTCACAAAATTGAAGTTTTACGGGTACCCAAGTAATTGGTTATATATATAATTGATTATTTATATTATGGATTATTATATTTTATATTTCAAACTTTTAAATTTTATGTTATGATGTTGGAGTATGTAATTCAAAATTTCGAACATTTAAATTTGTGTATATATATTTTTAAATTAATAATTTGAAAAGAAAAAAAAATCGAGTACCGGATACCCGATTACCAGATACGTGCAATATCAAGGTCGGGACATAGGCCGATAAATCACCGACCTAGATGTTACGGGTACCCGGTAATCGGGTACCTGAAAACCCAAGTACCCAAATTTGCATGCTCTTAGGGTTTAGGGTTTAGAGATTGATATTATGGTTTAGAGTTTATAATTTGAAGTTTTAAGTTAAAGATCGAGTATAAAATGATGCAACTAAATAATTTTAACAGTTAAATTGATAAAAAAAATACAATAGTAATAAAAGTGATAAATCGAGTTGACCAGAAGAGCAAAAAATTACCATTTTTACTATTGTTTTCTTGAGTAATTAATGTGGTGATTATTATTTTGGTAGGACGAGGATCTGTAAATTGATGCTGGTGCTGACAGGATATCATTGAGTGGACTGACCATCTTCTTCTTACTCTTTATCTCTATGGCACTGTATGGAAGTGATATCCATTGGGATGGGCTGTGCGAGTATTGGTTTAGAGTATTCGTCTAATATAATTGATAAACTTTAAACATTGATGGTAAATTAGATCAGGATGTGTTTATTTAGAGATTTATACTGTTCGTATACATATTTTTATTATTTTAAAATTTTATGTTAGGGATGATTTTGAATTTAAATTTTTTTTAAGAAATTAAAACATATTTTTAATAAAAAATATATAATGATTTTAAATTTTATACGATAATTTTGAATTTTTAAGAAACGATTGCGGAATTCACTTTTCTTTGGTCCATGCTTAGATGAGATACTCGTACTCAAAACATAAGCAACTCGCACAACTCGGTGGTTACCATTTTACAAAGGGTAAAGATTCATATGAGCATGAATTATGTAAGTTTGTGGTTAAGAGGTTATTATTCTTTGAGAATTGATATCGGAGTATTGTGTGTATAGAGGACGAGCATTTATTTATACATGGTTAAGAGTTTTTGAATATATATTATTTTATATTTATAATGATTTATAAAGAAAATAATAGTACAATTAAAAAATTATTAAAAAATAAATAAATACTTTTTAAAATTTTAATTTAGTTTAAAAATAAAAATAAGAATAATGATTGAATTTGATAAAGTTTAATAATAATAATAATAAGGGTAAAGTATATAAATGGTCACTGAATTTTTTAGATGCTTGCATTTAGGTCCCCCAACTTTTAAAACTTGCAATACAATCGTCAAACATTTAGTTCGTTTGCAATATGGTCCCCGACATAACGGTCGTTTCACTTCCGTTAGGGTAAATTATATAAATGGTCACTAAAACTTTTCAGGCGCTTGCATTTAGGTCCCCTCAACTTTTAAAACTTGCAACGCAATCATCAATTTCATTCTAAACTCCAAAATCCAAAATACCTCAATTACATTCTAAACCTCAAATTCCAAAATACTTCATTTACATGCCCAACCCCAAATCCATAATCCATTTTCAAAATCTTCCATAACAAATTGAACTTAAAGCAACAACCTTAAACCCTTAAAACATAATTATTTCAAAAAAAATTGAACTAATTATAAGTTAAAAATAAGTGATTATGTTGGGTTTAGGGTTATGTTGGACCTAAATACTCAATTCAGTTTATAAAATAGTTGACT
This sequence comes from Hibiscus syriacus, assembly GCF_006381635.1. NCBI lineage: Eukaryota > Viridiplantae > Streptophyta > Magnoliopsida > Malvales > Malvaceae > Hibiscus > Hibiscus syriacus. The sequence goes on along the minus strand of NW_024062784.1, from coordinate 586,168 downwards.
CAAAAAAAATCGATTTTAGTTTATAAAATTTAAATCAAGTCGAATTGAATTGAATTGAATTTTTGAGTTTCTGTTTAAATTTAATTATAAATATTTATCATATTATAATATTATTTGATTATAATCCAGTTCAGTTTATAAAATAGTTGACTCAAAAATTTTCGATTTGAGTTTATAAAATTTAAATCAAGTCGAATTGAATTGAATTTTCGAGTTTCTGTTTAAATTTAATTATAAATATTTATAATACTATAATATTATTTGATTCTAATTTAAATAGTTTTTTAACCATATACAATACATATATTTCTTCATATTTTTTCCATATGTGATACACATATACCATACAAAGTCAAGGGACTTGATTCGAACTTAAAATTTAATCCACTAATTACTAAAATTTTTTAGATATTCGAGTTATATTTTACAACTCGATTTTAGCTTGAAAATTCTTTAAGTTGATTTTATGAAATTACAACCCAAAGTCAATTTGTATCAATTTTTTTGAATCAAATCAAGTCGAAAAATAATTTTTTTGAATCGAATTGAGTATTGTTAACTTATAGTTGGTTAAATCTAACTTTTAAATCCTAAACCCAACATAATCACTTTTTGTTAGACCCAAAATGAACTAAATGTTGTTGATTATGTTAGGTTAATTGGTGGGGAAATTTAGGATTTAGGGTTATATTTTGAGGGTTTAGGGTTGTTGCTTCAAGTTCAATTTGTTATGGTAGATTTTGAGAATGGATTATGAATTTGGGGTTGAGCATGTAAATGAAGCATTTTGGAATTTAGGGTTTAAAATGTAATTGATGAATGTGTTGCAAGTTTTAAAAATTGGGGGACCTAAATGCAAGCACCTGAAAAGTTTAGTGACCATTTATATAATTTACCCTAATGGCAGTTATGTCGGGACCATATTGCAAATGAACTAAATGTTTGGTGACTGTATTGTAAGTTTTAAAAGTTTAGGGACCTAAATGGAAGTATCTAAAAAGTTCAATGACCATTTATATTCTTTACCCTAATAATAATTTAGGGAATATGCAGCGTCTGTGCGTTTGGTTCACGGAATGTAAGATTACCAGTGGGAATAAAAGATTACCAGGGCATATGATTACTGTGAATGTTACATTACTGTGTTTGGTTGGTTTGACATGAATGTAAGATTACAGTGTTTGGTTGAAGGAATAAAAGATTACTAGAATGTATATTTTACCAAATTGTCTTTGTTTTATATTTTTTAACAAGTGAAATTCTAAATATTTAAATAAAAATTATTTATATAAAAATTTTATTTATTGATAATATATTACTTGAGTATTTAAATATATCATGTATTATTTTAATTTTAATTAATATTAAAATTTACATAATTAATGTAAAGATATATTAAAATTTTACATCAACATTTAACGAAATGTTTACATTGTGAAAATTCTTCATAGATATTCATGATAATAAAAAGATGTAAATTATTTTTGTTATCTAAGATATAATATTTATTATATCTTCTATATACAATAATTTATTTATTTATCTTTTATATTTATACTTAATTATGCATACTTTATCATTATTATTTATCTCATGAATTTATATTACATAAAACTAACGTAAATCACTTGCAAAGGAATCAAGCCTCTCGCAAAAGCGTTCCACTACTTCAGCATTGAACCAGTTCTTTTTCATCAACAATGTAAAATAGGCAATTAGTACTTATAATCCACATTTGAAAAATATGCTTCATAAATGGAACGAGATTCGTACAAAGAGTTCATAGATGCTGATCGACACTCACATCTAAGCTAATCGATCATATAAAAAAAGGCTCATAAAAAATGTCATTTCTAAAGTTAATGAAAATCACATGCCGGAGAATCGAGCCTCTCACAAAAGCGTTCTATTTCTTCAGCACTGAACCAGTCCTTTTTCATCTGCAAAGTAAAATAGGCAATTCGTACCTCATCATCATACTTATAATCCACAATCGAAAAAATACACTTTTTAAACTAAACGAGGAATGTACAAAGTAAGGGTAGCCTTCAATGCTAAAGTTATCCGGGGCGCTTTCGACAAATTACTTTATGAAATAGAGAACAAAGTTCCCACATTCTTTACCATTTCTTTGTTGTGGCACCTGAAAAGATCAAGGGTCTCTGATTGCAGTTCATATTTTCAATGAAAAGTTGCATATTTGGTGCATAATTCTTCCAAATATAGCTTCATAATCACACACATAATTTGTTTTCAGTATTTTCAAAACAAAAATCAAATAATAAAAAAGAACCAACCAAACATGTCTTTGACTGATAAATCAATGAACAACAGAAACAAAGGAAAGGAAAGGGGTGGGGGAGAATAGAAGAAGTAAATAATGGAATACCAGGATGCGAAGAACCAATTTTGATCGGTATTGAAGCATCATCACCATGTTTTTTCTTTCCCATCGACCGATTTCTCTACCAAACATAACCGAAAAAATAATACAACCTTTTAAAAACAGAGCCAGATAGACTCCCATTTAACTATAAACACAGCCAAGAAGAAATCTACACGTAAAGGCTTTCAAAAATCACATTGGTAACACACAGCCAAGCAAAAATCTACAAGTAGGAGGCTATCACATTGATTGGCATCTCCAATTTAACTCGTTGTTAAAGTAAGCCTTAGCTCCAAACAATTAAACTGTCTAGAGTCATTTCAAGCAGAAAAATCCATTTATGTTACTATTAAATCCAGGGTTTCCTACAACACTAATACCTCCCTTATTTGTTACTCCTGAATGTCCGTGGGAGCTGCCATGAGATAACTGTAAAATGGCATTCATAAGAAAATGAAGTACATGTTACAAGAATGTAAGATTCTATTCCTTCCTATTGATTTTCATTTTTTATTTGTTTTAGTCCCAAAGACATGCATGAAGGGTGAAGGAAACATAAATAACTTCTGCTGCAGCAATCATAGGAAGTCAAATCACAGTATGATAGGAATATTATAGGCACATGAGAAAGATAAACATAAAGATTATTTGATGCAAATCTTCCACCAAAAAAGCTCCCAGTAGGTTATTGAACCCCAACAGTTGGAACATTACTTAATGTTGAGTTTCTTGATGCGAGTGTACCAGGCATGTTGGGAACATTAAAGCTACCATGAATATTATGCAAGCCCCGAATATTGCCTGCAAAACAAACAATACAATTGCATGAGTTTCAAAGAACTTAGTTGTGTGGAAATCCAGTAAAATATACCCACCAGCATGATGGAAAACAAGAGAGACTGCACCAGACTGACCAGAGAAAGATGTTGCAAAAGAACGTCCACTACTGTCTGGAAGATTTGTTGCTGATCCGTTGATAGAAGATTGCAACCAGATACACATTATAATTTCCAGTTTATAGAAGACAGACATGTAATGCAACCAGATACCAAATTTGATTTTAAATTTCGATTAAAAAGACAGTAGACGATAAAATGGAAGAATATTTCCAAATATTCCATCATTAATGATATGTAATTACTAATATTTCGAACCAATTAACATTTAGCGGAGCATCATTGACCTATAATCAATACATTTATACTCTAAGTTCCTAAACCAGTACGCCATAATGTACTGATATGGGGAAGCACATACACATATGCGCAAAAATAGAGACAACAGAATCCAATATGTTGCTTCTACAAACCACGAAAATAAAGATCAATTTATTATCTGCTAAAACAACTAAATGGACCTACAGAAGATACATATTTCATTTAGACAAATTAAAAAAGTGAAGTTCGTAAACAAGATTGATGTTAAAAATATTACAACTCCAAATAAACTGTTCTCCGTAAACAATGTAGCATGTCATACTATTTATGAAGTTTTAAAAGCAGGGAAAACCATAAGAAATTAATTAAAAAACTTTGGGCCTTGAAACCATTTCACAATATTCAAATTAAGGAAATTTTGCAAAGTAAGAAAAGACTACAATCCTTGACAAACAATCCAAATAACATCAATAAAACAAAATCGAATTCGCATCAGCCATGATAATGCAAAAAATTTTAGGCCAAAAGACGAGAGCAAAAGAAAAAACAGAAATAGTCAGTGTAATTGATTCAGTATCATCTTAAACAAACTAATCTTCCGTATTTCATTGAAGAGGAAATGTGGAAAAAAGGAAAGACAACTACATATCTGATATTCTCCGTGGAGCTATAAAATTCGTTTCCAACAACTAAGTTTTCAAAAATTATAAAATAAATGAATGGAAAAAATGCACTACTATTCAGGTCAGTTCAGTTGAGCTAATCGACCGTCTCTTCACGTTTTCCACGGTTTCTCAGTAATCAAACAGAAAAATCAAGCATAGAGTTCACTATCCTACTAAAATCGTTAAAATAATACATTCAAGAAAAATCATAAGATCGAATTTCAGTTAAAAAAAACTTAGTGCGATTGGAGAACGAACTCAAACAAGTCAATATCAAAACCCAGGAAATAGTGAAAAGAAAAATTAGGTGCTTGAAACCCTGAAAAAATTAAACAAGTAAAACATTGTAAAGAAAGGGAGAGGAGAAGAAAGGGAGAGAAGAAGAAATCTTACTAGGAGAACGATGAATTGTTCGCAGAGGGAGGCAAGCTTTCACTAGAGAGAAGAAGACATTGCAGAGGAAAAGAATAGTATTTTAGCCCTTAACACGGTAATAAATGAAGACCTAATGGATGTGTAGGAATAACATTCCCAAGAATAAACACACTTAAGAAAGAAATATTACCCTCATTTGAGAATGAATACTTAATTAAACATGAATATCCTTAGTCAGAAAAAAAATATACCTACCAAGAATCCTAAAATAATTGATCCAAACGGGCTCTAAAATGCACGGTGCACGAAAATTACAATATGCACCCCTTTGAGATAACGCTGAGCAATAAGATGTAGGGGTGTATTCGGTTCGGTTCGGTTCGGTTCGGTTTTTTACCAAAAATTGAACCAAACCGAAATAAATGGGTTTTCAATATTTAAAGCGAAACCGAATAGTTAAAAACCCGAAAAAATCGAAATCGATTTTTTCGGTTCGGTTCGGTTTTTTTAATTGTTCGAATTTTTCGGTTCGGTTCGGTTCGGTTCGGTTTTTCGGTTTTTCAATAAAAAAATCACTTGAAACTATATTTTTTTTTTTACAAAAATTGCATATTCGGTTCAATATGGAACAAATGGGTTCCATATGGAACAAATGGGTTCCATATGGAAAACCCGAACTGAATCGAATCAAAAAAATGAAGCCTTTAAACCGAACTGAAAACTGAACCGTTTAAAGCCAAACCAAACCGTTTTACTCGATTCATGTCAGTTTTTCAATTTTCTCGATTTCGTTGCTCAGCCCTAATAAGATGGGAAACGTTTCCGTTAATTGATCGTTAACGCACAGCCACGTTGTTTCTCTCATCTACTCGTCAAATTTAAAATTGAAACTTAAAATTAAAATAAATGGAAAAAAAACAGATAAAAACCTGAGAGATCGTCGATCGATTTTGTTGATATAAAGCACCGAATGGAATGAATGTAGAGTGAGTGGATTTCAGCAATGAAAAGCGTCTTCTCGGCGCCCGGAGATTACGTCTACTTCAAGTCCCAAGTCCCTCTTCACAAGATCCCCGTAAGTTCCCCCCCCCCCCCCAATATATATATTGTTTTTGTTGTTTTTATAAGATTTTTGATTATGGGTTTTAGGGTTTAACTTTATTTTGATATTGGGTTTGCTTTTGTTTTAGCCAAGGTCTATTACTGTGTGATTTTTTTGGTGAGAACTCTGATCGCATAAGTGCAAAACTTTGTTCTGGGATTGGATTTGCTTAATTCAATGCTTTATTTTTTTCATAGTTTACAATATTATGTCGGGTGTGAATTTGTTTCATATGTTGATCCCTTTTTCAGTAAGTTAGCCATCCACATGAGCTTAAATATCTCTTCAATTGGAAAAGTTCTGTATTGGATTCCACCTTGATATCTGAATTCTGAAGGATCGGTTTTCACTTATGTTTATTATTGAATTCTTATTTGGTGGCTTTTTCTAGTCGACTTTTCTATATCATTGAGGTTTCCCATGCTTGAAAAGTTATTAACCAGTTGGTTGTTGTCTGATTTTTCTCCGTGCCTTTCGTTATTTCTAAACTTTTAAGCTTATGATTGTGAACTCATTAGCTTCAAAATCATCGTTTGTGGAATCAATTGTTGCCTGAATTGTTATTCGCAAAATACTGTTCTTCATGTAGGTACATTCTGATTTCTGATAAGTTTTATTATCCATTATCACTTCATTGACTCCAAGTCCTGGATACTGGATAGTTGATCAAACCTTGTTGTTTATCACATTGCTTAGCATGTGTATTGAAGATAGACACAGAGAGAATCTCTCTACTATTACTTTTTATCAATTGTGATGAATCTCATTTTTGGGGTACCTTATTTCTCCCACAGATTGGCACCAAGCAGTGGCGATATTATGATTTTGGTCCCAAAGTGGTTCCTCCACTCATATGTCTCCCTGGTACTGCAGGGACAGCAGATGTCTACTACAAACAGATCATGTCGTTGTCCATGAAGGTTGTTAACTATCTATTATAAGTATCTTTTACAAGTGAATACTTCCCCCTCCCCTTTTATTCTTGTTATAGTTCTTGGAAGAAGTCCTCTGGGAGCAGAAAGAGGCCGTTTCATCTCTCCAAAACTACAAGACAAATGGAAGGAAGCTTCTACAAGCTATATTTTTCCCCTTATTGCTTGATATAGTGGATATTTATATTTGTTTTCACAACGTTATCTAATAGCAAGTTATGAATCTTATCATTTTAATAAGTAGAGTTCCTGATTTCTTTTACACTGAGGCAGCCTTAAACTTCCCCATTTCATTTATTGGTTGGTGGAATTTCATTTTTTTGTGTGGCTTATTATCAAATGGTATTTACTATTAGACTGTTGTGAAGAGTGTTCACTTCTCATTAAGCCTAATAATTTAAAATTTTCCAAATGTTCAGGGTTACCGGGTGATTTCCGTTGACATTCCCTGTGTTTGGAATCATCAAGAGTGGATTCAAAGTTTTGAAAAGTTCTTGGATGCCATCGATGTTCATCATGTGAGAATATGTTTTGAGGCCCATGCTTCATTCCTTCCCTATTGTATCATTTATTTGCCATTTCATTGGATATTTCATATTTATTGTTCCTATTTTATGTTTCTGGAACAAAGAATAGGTTGCCTGCTTGAAGTGAAACAACATTTATTCTATTTCTGTAATATTAAGTAACTACGGGGTTCTACAATGGATAGATCTTATTCTACTTCGCTGGCTCTTTTTTTATGGTTATTGTAGCAGTAGTTTATCTTGAATTTAAGACTTGCTTAACAGACTGAGTGTCATGTCTTTGACAGATACATATGTATGGGACATCCCTCGGAGGCTTCCTAGCACAACTTTTTGCTCAACATCGTCCTAGACGTGTTAAATCCTTAATTCTATCGAATACATTTTTGGAGACACGCACTTTTGCAGCAGCAATGCCTTGGGCACCTATGTATGTTTTACATTTCTTGTTAAAATCTCTAGGTTATTATAAACTAGCTTCATTTATTGGATTATACATATTAGAAGCTCATTTACTTAAGATTTCCGTTGTAGTGGGCTGTAAATTCACTCAAATTTTGAAATCAAATAACCACATGCATGCAGTTTTTGGGTAGAATCGTGTTGATCAAAATTTCCTTGCAATGAGCCAATTCCCTGTAAATTATCAACTAGCTTGTATGCTTGCATTTTTTGGATGAAAGAAAGAGTATATTCGCTCTGCTTTCACATATATTGCTATGCATAGTTGTCAAATTTAATCAAAATCTTTAAAACACTACCTTTTTATGTAGTTCCTGAAATTGTTTCTTGGCTTTTATCCTTGCATAATCTTTGTTAATATTACGTATTTCGTGTAAATATGAAAGTGTTCTTAAGATGAACTTACCACATGCAGCGTTGGTTGGGCCCCCTCTTTTTTGTTGAAACGATACATCCTAACAGGAATCCGTGATGGCCCTCATGAACCTTTTATTGCTGATTCTGTGGACTTTGTTGTTTCACAGGTAAATTTCATGAAACACCCACACCATTTTTCTTTATTGGATTTTAGTTATTATCATTTTGTATGAAGCACTCTATATCTTGCTCTTTCAAATGCATAACAATCTGCTGTAGGAAAGTGTTTGCTCTCTTTATCTTAGATCATATGTGAATCATTTCAGGTTGAAGCACTCTCAAGAGATGACTTGGCATCCAGGTTGACTTTGACGGTTGACAATGCTTCAGTTAAACCACTTCTACTTTCAGATTCGTTAATTACTATAATGGATGTAAGTTGTCTGAAAATTGCTTTGTATAGGCTTTGCACACAAAACATATCTAAGTATTCGTTCTTTTTCTCTGAAACAAGGTTTCTTTGCCTAGCTGCACAAGAAAACATAGAGAAGATGGTTTATCTTCATAGGTTGTTGATTCTATTATTTATGACTAAAAAAGTTTTTGTTCGTTTTTTCCTATGTTTAGATATCTTTTAGTTATTTTGTTGTTTAAAATGCCAAATTTTCTTGACATGGTTTTTGACATGGCCCAGACGAACGACTACTCATCAATTCCTCAAGAACTCAAAGATCAGCTGGGTGAGAGGTACCCGGGTTCAAGGCGAGCTTATCTGAAAACAGGAGGTGATTTCCCCTTTCTTTCCCGTCCGGATGAAGTAAATCTGCATCTTCAGGTACATGAAGTTGATTATATATTAAAGGGCTTAACTCACATGATTGTACAGTTGTTATATCGAGAAGACTGTTATTTCATCTGGTGTCTGAATCATGGCAGCTGCACCTAAGACGGGTTGGATTAGAAGCTCACCCGGAGTTGGTCCAAAGTATCCCGAAAGACGACACTGGTGGGAGCCACAGCAAAGAAAATGATGAGAAGGATGATGAAGACGGCCCGAAAGATAACGGGGCAACCCTGAAAGTAACTGAAGAAAGCCAATCATCTCCTTAGGCTCCAGAAAGCTCAGAATTTCATGGCCTAGATGATCAGCTACTCAACAATGCCGGAACTCATCACGAAAACTCGGTTGTTTTGAGACATTCGGCAATGTTGATGAATCGACACGATGCAGCCACTCAAATCCTGCTTCAGTCGACTTGGGAGTTATTTATTGCCTCTTTGCTTCCCCTTTGTGTGGGTTCATTGTACATTTCTTCTAATAATGCTTGGAAATTCATACGACTGATGTAAATAGAGCATACATTAGCAGTTTCTTTTCGTTGTTTGTTCATATACAAACATTGTTGCAAACAACCCTAGTTTTCCTTTGACAATGTTGTACCTGTTTCATTACTTCAGAGTTCCTTTATTATTACATCTCAGAGATCAAATCTTGTTCAACTCTCGCTTTGTAAATAGTGCAGCATCTGAAGAACATATGAAGCATGCAAGTTGAGAATTTGGGTAAAATACATACAGCCAAGGTCACACAATTATTAGTTTGGTTAAAAAAGTTGTTTTTTTAATTAAAAATTATTCATTCAATTAAAATATTAAAAATATTATTACAAGTTAAAATATAATAATAAGGTAAAATATATAAATAGTTTCTAAACTTATAAGATGCTTTCATTTTAGTTACTCAACTTTTAAAACTTATAATATAGAACTTTTAATTTATATCATTAACTCCGTTAATTTTTACAGACGTTACATGTTATCTCTTTGACTCTATGACGTGACAAGTTCTTCTTCTTGTAATTCTCATCTCATCTTCCCTTGAAGTCACAGCTAAAACCTTCATCAATGAAAGGACAGGATCCATTTGTGTAGAGTGGATACCTGTCATCGTAAACCCAATTCCCCTTTGTTAAATCACAGCCATTCATCACCTTCTCCTCAATTCCCCATTACTCGGAGGACCTTTAAATTTATCAACAGAAGTCACTTATTTACTGCTTGGGAGCCTAAATTTGTCAACTGGATTTTTCTCTCACTTCACCTCCTTCAGTTGTTTCCTCTGGTTCAGTTTCACTATCACCATCTTCTAGCACTTCACCCTCGTTTTCTTGTACATGGATCTGCTTAAAAACTGAGAAATTTCCAGACCCAGATTCATTTCCTGATCTCAAAAAATGGGTAACTTTTAGTATTGAATGCTTTGAGCTTTCTGCTGACCTGTTGCTACTGAAACTACTCGAGCTCTCTACGGTTATGGGTTTATGGCCACCCGAATTGAAAACTGAATTATTGAACTAAAAATGGATATCCTGATGAATTGAAGGGTTGGATTTGAGGACCCAAGTAAACAAGGAAACAAGGAAGATTAAAGAAGAAGATATGGTGAAAGCAAACGCTAAGAATCTAGTGGATGTGGAGAAGAAACTTCTTTGTCTCTCCATCAATGAAGCTCGCCGGTAAAATGCTTAAAAAATACAGTAAAAAAGAAGAGTTTTTTTTTTTCAATGGGATTTGGTAGAGGAAATTTATCACTTATGCATGTTCTGTGAAGACGAGAGTAAAAGCACGGATTTTACAAGAAAATACAGCAAAAGAATTGAGCATTTCAGACTAAAACTGCAGCTTCTCGTTTAACCCGCCTCTGTTGAAAAACTAAACATACTTTTCAAGCGGACAATAAAAAGACATGAATTTTAGGAATATCATAAACTCCGCTCTTGGACACGACGCCGCGCCATAAGGACATAGCTGGTGACACCCATATTGCCATATAAAGTCGTTCGCAGCCAATGTTCCGTTCAATGGGTTTGCCTCGATTCCAAAATTTCGTTTTGACTAATCTGAAACGATATCATTTCAACGAAAACTTTTTTAATAAAAAAATAACTCGAATTTAAAATCTACTTTAACGGTATCAAATCAATTTAATCTTAATTCAAAACAAGTCAATAAATTCAACTCTTCCTATCTAAAATTATATTCATTTAGTTTTTGTTCTTTTAAAAATGTTACTTTAATTTTTTCTTTTTGTTACTTTAATCTTTGACGTGACAGTATCGACTTTCACATTTCACACTTCAATGTGAGCATCAAACACAAAGTGTAGTCGAAAGTGAAGCCAAACACAAAATAACATTGCCACAACAATAAAATTCAGTAGAAAGTGAAGCAAAGCATTTGCTTATGTCAAATTGCAATGTTTAATCCGGAGAATCGAGATTATACCGTAACAACATGTTTTAGTAGTAATTGTCTAAAGCTCTCTGCATAAGTTACCCCTTCAGCTACAGGACAGCCACAGACTCATCATATAATTCATGACCGATGAGCTTAAAACTAAAGGAAAACATAAGCTCTAAAAGATGGCAACGACCAAGATTACCAAACTATCTATAAGAGAAAAGGCAATGCCCTCTACCACAGGATCGAGTCGGTGTGATCCGACTTAGGCCCTTCGCTTCCCTTGAGTGCGGGAACTTTCATCTTTAAAGTCTGTTGATTCTTTCATCCTTGCAGAGTGCTGGCTGCGTGAGGGCCCTCCCCCATCTCTTGCATCCAGCATCACCCTCCCTTTTGACTCAGTAGAGGGAAGTGCCCATCCTTTCTGACCTGCCTGCCTGTTCTGTCCACTGCTGTTAGCTCCTGAGACAAAAATTGCAGCAAAATATATGATTCGAGGTTATAGGATGTAAAAAAGCATTGCCTCAACGTTATTCAGGCCGTCACACCAACTATATATCTGTAAAATGAAAAACTGAGATAATCAAAAAAACTGAATGAACAAAATTGCCTTTTTTTCCTTATTAAGTGAAGCAAAATTACAAGGGAAAGACATTGTAGTAAGACATATATTACCTATGGTATCATGGCCAATAAAACTCCCAGACCAGCCAGGCAAATGCTTTTGGGCTTTTCCATTCCAAGATTCTTCAAAACCAGTAAGCTCATCTGCAAAATTCACAAATTCAGAACATTTTCCTTTAATCTGCCATTGGACCAGTTAATCTACTTCTATCAACAAATATACCACATCACTTTGTTGTATACAACACTAACTTGCCTTCACTCAAATTATGCAAGGTTTGCATTGTATCCACCCTACCATCTGAATTCAGCTTTCTCATGACACAATGACCCTACAAAAATGTTCTAATCATAATCCAAGGTACAAAAGACCCAAAATTTAGATTGTTCAGAGAAACAAAAGGATGTTGCAAGATACCTTGTCGTGAAGTCCCCTAGAAACCCGGTGGCTTGCTTGACCTGAGGCTGTGTCAGCTTGTTTGCTTTCTTCAAAGGTAATCTATTCCGGAAGAGAAAAATGTAAGACTCAGAAAAGGGTTTACAAACGAACATTCTTTAAACTTCAGAAAAACTTACTCCATCACTTCCAGTCCTCCTTGTTTTGGATGAAGTATAGTAAGCTCCATTAGCACCACCATAAGTGACAGTAGAGCTTTGAAATGTGAAGCTATGAGTTTGAGGCTGTTGCTGTTGTCTATGATATGAACTATTGTAAGCATTCATGGACTGCAAATGCCGGTTCCTTCTTACAGATTGTTCCGCTTCATCATCTGGAACCTCAACATAAGGTTCGGCTTCCGACCGACCATGCTTCCTTGGATTTCCTTTCATTCCACCATCTGCTTCCTCCTTCTCATCATCAGAGTTTAGTTCTTCAATAATTGGACCCCTTGGTCTCTTCGGCTCGGGAGCCTGATGCTCAATAAACCCAGTTGGATGCATATCCATAAAAGGACTTCGGCCGGGGCCAAATAAGCTTGACTCGAACATGCCTCCGAAAGGGCGAGTGAAAAAAGGGTCATCGAATGGGTCCCTTCCACCAAAGAAGTTGGAGAGTAAACTTCTTGGACCACCAAAGCCCCCAAAGCCACCAAAGGGGTCACCACCAAAATTAAAGAAAGGATCTCTTCCACCTCTGCCTCCTTGCATTTTCTGGAACCCTCTAAACTCTGGAAAAGGAAAAATAAATATGAATTTCAAAGAAAGAACACAAGCTTTCAAATTACTGAGATAACATAACATAAATCATGCAAACGATAACCAAATAGTGCAACACAAGCAATTCAGTCCAAATTATTGAACTTCACATATATTTAAAGAAAATACCCAAAAAAATCCACCGCGACTGTATAACATTTCAGTAGAAAAAATCAATCTATACCCTAAAACCTAAATGTTGGAGGATCATCTCGAATGACTTTATAAAGGAACAATTCTGTACCAAACAACCGCAAAAAATAAGAAGTAATCAATGAACGGATCGAAACACACCCAATTGAAGCCTGAAAATGGAGAACGACTGAGAGAACCTTGGATATATAGAGGAAATTAAATCAAATTTGGGACGATTGAAACCCTAATTGCTTCGGTTTTGATGGAAATGAAAGTTTGGGGGTATTTTCAGGTGTCTATTTTATGGGATGATGAGACCGCCTAATTTGTAACACAGAGATTCTGCCACGTGTGGGGGTCTTCCGTATAAAGCCAAAGTTTTACATTTAATCCTTGAACTTAAATATTTTTAATTTTACCTCAAATTTGATAAATTTTTTCAATTTGGTCCCTTTGAGCCATATTAATGTGGAAAAGTTTCCCAAATCGATCCTTGAATTTAGATTTCATCATACATTTTGAGTATTTAATAACATGCATGTCTAGGGATCAAGTTGAGAAAAACTTTCAAATTTAGACATTAAAAAGAATAAAAAAGTTCCCCGTTGTGGCTTCCTTGCCAAAAATCAAATGCCCCTGCTCGGGTCGAGAATGCTGCCGTCTTCAATCTAGATCCGATGCCGTTTCGATCATGTAGGGCCACCGGTCAGATAAATAAGCCGATTCGACTCGGACTTTTAATCATTCATCTGAACTAGTAAGCTGAAGCTTCGTAAATTAGATGAATTTGAGATGTTCAGAATACACTGGTTTTTCTAAATCACAATCCATAAGTTGGTAAGAAAGGCCAATTCTCTCACTAAACATTACAATCAACATATTCTACACTCAAATGACTAACTAATGGTGAAAGTAAACGGGGTAAAAACCCGAGCCGGACATGAACATGCCGGTACTTGTGAGAAGTCGATAAGCTTACACATAAAACAACAACAATGGCAACAACTACGGTGAGAACGATATCCGACGGTGCTTTCGATATCAAACCTTGGAATGTTTAGATTAGGCTCCATGCACTGATGCATTTACGTCGGTGGGCTTGTTCTTTGAATCGGTCGGTGACCAAGTATCAGTGCGGAAGGATGAGGATATGTTTAATTTGGGGTCGGCACTGGAAATGGGAATAATAGACATTGGCGTTGCGGCTGATATGGTCATCGACAGTGGCTTCTGTTTCTTCAGATTCTGTTCGTGCTGGTTCCCGGCCAGAAAACTTCCCACTACAACCTGGTTCGGAGCAACAGAAAGTAAAAATTTAGAAGTTGCCTTCAACAGGGTTGTGGTAATTGTTCGGTTAAAGCAAAGTTACGAAAATCTGGAAGAGATAGAAAAGAGAAGAACTGGCAAACCGATGCCGAACCTGCACAGGGCCAGCTGCTACTAGGAGACCAGCGACTCCACCACCTACTACACGTCCATCCGGACTTGCTAATGAAACACTCATCCCACCGGATCTGCTTCTTGTTGCCCCGCTTTCATTGGGCATGAACGAACCAGACAAGGACAATATCTCAAAACGACCCTGCAAGAAATTTGAGAAGAGATCTGATGTTTGCCAGTGAAGGATAAGATAACAAGTGTTGATTAAGTGAAATTTCAGAAACACGAGAAGTTCGTCATTCATTCTTTGAGGTGTTAAGATTAAAACATAAAACAAATTTGACATCACGAGAGACGAGCTTTAGAAGCGAATGAGCACATTCATAGAATGAATATTCATGCTAGGACAGATATAGTTCAAAGGTGTCTAGAATTAAAGGGAAAGAGTGTATTACCTCATATGTCAATGTACCCCCAGAAGAATCGGGTTGTCGAAGAGTGACACTCGAGATGACCCCATTTGCAGAGAGGATACATATAGCTCGAGGCCCTTGTTGGGAGAATGATATAATCTTCATCGTGACGTCCTAAAATACCAAACAGACATCAGAATGGAACCAGCAACACTCTCAAACCATATTTTCCAGCAAGAAAATATGGAGCTTTTGCATGCATAACGAATACAACATCATGCAAGCTCGATGCTATCTTTTACAACATACCTCACCAGCATTAACATTGATGATATGCGGCGTGAAATTAGCCCCGACGGAGCATGCAACCCATTCACCTACAATGAGAAAAAAGTTGTAAAAAAAATTCAGCAACCGATTGCTAGAGATCTTACCACACAGAGAATAGCAGAATGTATACGAAATTTTCCAAGAAACTATAACGAGCTACTCATCCGTAAATTCTAATCAGAGCATAATATATAGCTCAAATCCAGCGAGACAACAATGATCATCCGGGAAAATTAATGAAAATTATCATGCTATAGTTCGATATACTTGAAAACAATGTACTACGACGCCTAGGAGTAGCTTCGTTCGTTAATGTAAACCGCATGGCACTCGATCTATTCGACTTAAAACTGAAGTCACTGGAGGACAAACTATAAAGTATCACACAGTTATTCCAAGAAACGAACAACAAGAACTAATATTCACACGTATGTCTATGTCGAATAGGGATATTTCAAGAAAATCGAAGAGTCAACTATAAAAATCTACTTCCTTCTCCTGCATCTGATGGGATGATCAAAATCACTTGGGAGACTCGAACAAATGGTGTTCGAAGCAGGGGACCTTACACGATATATTCTCCCCCTAAACGATTGCCAAGTGGCGACGGACGGACACTCGATATCGATAAGATTCCTCGGATGGGACACTAGATTCTTGAGTAAAGTCGTGAATTAAATCTGAAAAAGTTCAATAGAAAGATCACCTAAAATAAACACCGACGTATTCGATTCTAATGAGTGGATCATATATCAAGAAAACCTAACCCCGCACACACACTTATCGAAGGGATCTCTCGACCCCACTTCGACCCTTCTACGCCTACACGCACCAAAGACGCACTTTAAAAACAGCACAAAACGAATGGGTTTCTCACCTAAATTCTCCGGCTCGTTCCTAGGCTTCGAAAACGACGTCGGAGACTTCACTTTCCCTCTCTTCCCGGCTGAGAAGTCGATGACCGAAGGCGGCGGCGCAGCTGTCGATATAGGCTTAGGAGAGAGCGCCTTAGTGATTGAACCGTCCAGACCGTATTTTCTAGGCCTTCCCCTCTTCTTCTTCTCCGGCATCCCCGCCACCAAAACCGGCGGAGGCACTCCTGGTTGCGCCGCCTGCTGCTGCGGTGGGGCGGATCCCGGAGCCGGGTTCGGATTTTGGGTCGAGTTTTCGGTCCTCGGAGCTATGTGGTAAGCCGATGGAGCATCGGATCCTACCACTGTAACTCCAGCAGTAGCAGCAGCAGCAGCAGCAGCAGTTGTTTCGAATTCTTTTGGCTCCATAGTCAAAACTTCAAGCTCTAATTTCCAGAAATATTATCTATTTCCCCCTCAAAATTTTATCAAAATCTCATTTGGATTGTAAGCTCAACCAGCTAAAACAAGGTTCAAATTTTCCCAGGAAAAAATCAACAAAATTAAACTAAAAACATTACACCTTCAAAGTTCAAAACCAGGCAAAGATTTTTCAAAAAAAAAATATTATTTTGGAAGATAAAGAAAATTTCAAGGAAAAAAAAGTTTTTTTCTTTTAATTTTCAGAAAATGATAAGAGATTTGTTGAGTTTTTGATAAATTAGCATTCCTAACTTTCTTCTTAAATCTGTCTGAATTTAAGATTATTAAAATAATGAAAAAGGAAATTTTTTGATAAAATATTATTTATTTGTAATAATAATTATTTTATTAATTAAGATATTGATATTTGTCCGTAGTTGGAATCTAGCAAATTAAAAAATTAAAAGAAAATATGAAAGTGGGTAGTTTTATTTATTTATTTATTTATTTATTAGAATTGATTTTTTTAAGCGACAATGAATAGTGGGTGTATATTATTATATAATTATATTGAAAATCATACTTATTAATTAATTAATTTGTTTATTGAGTGAATGCCAAGTAATATTAGGTTGCAAAAGTTCGAAGAAATTATTTATAAAAAATAATATTGGGTGCGTTAAAGCAATAAACACCGTGATATTTTAAGGGGTGTTTAAAGTAGGGTTAATTTATAGGAATAATGTCCATCGATACTTAAAATAAATTTATTTTATTAAAAGAGCACCATATATATAGTTTTTCAAAGGCGTAAGGGTTATCTTTGTTGTTGTTGTAGATTAATTTATTATTTTTGTCTTTATCGTATTTTTTTATTAATTTATTTTTTTAAAGTTGTTTAATTGTAACATTATATATTATATCACTGACTTAAAATCTTAAATTATAAATATCATGTTAGGGTTTAAGGTTTATGTTTTAAAGGTTGTGGGATTATGGTTTAAGGTTTATAATTTAGGATTTTAAGTTAGGGGTATAATATAAAATGATTCAATTGAGTAATTTCAAGGGCTAAATTGATGTGAAATTCGATAGGAGTAAAAGTGATAAATCGAATACACTACCTATAAAATTACCCTTTTATTGTTTTTCAAAAGACGTGTTTAGTATGGTGTATTTTTTATATATTTAATAAAATATTTGACGGTAATATTATCTCAGACCAAAATAAAAAAATAAAAAAATATTGAGTAAAAATAAAATAAAACAATTTTTTTACAAATTTCATTGGAAAGGAAATATCACATAAAGTATTATCACCACAATATTGCCTTAAAAGCAACGTATTTCTTTATTTTACTAATAAAGCAGAAAAAGCTTGAAATTTGGAAAAGAAAAATATTTTCTAATTTTAATTATTAATCATTTGATACTGAACGTTTAAATATATTTGCATATGCGGTGTTTAAATTCGAACTCTCGAGAAAAAATAAAAACATTTTAACCATTAAAATCGAGTGGTTAGATTAGAGATATATTATGAAAATAAAATTTAAGGAAACGGTGTTAGATCTATTTATAAGATTATGGTGTTTATACTGTTTTTATTAAAATTAAATATAAATATCGATCATTATCAATTATTTTCTCAATTTTTTAATTTAATCACTGAATTATTTTTATTTCAATCGTTTTGACTTATTTTATTGATACTTTTCTATAATCTGACGTGTTTTATTAATATTTTACCATCTAGAATTATAATAAAAAGAAAATAACATTAAATCGTAACTCTTAAACCCAAATTATAAACCTCAAAATCATATCACAATCCCTGGATTGTAACTCCCGCCCACTGGTGGCTCATCACGGTCTCACCCTCAAATCGCAACGTCAACTGACCTAAAATCACAACCCCATCACATCCTCACCCTTAACCATTTCTTTTTCCCTTGTGAAGTTGTCTTACCACCAAAAGATTTACTAAAGACCTTGATAGTGTCTCTAAAAATGTTAGAGCAAATTTAGTATAGGAATATATCGTCTTTAACCTCAGATCACCTGTTGATCAACCCAACACACACTCCCACGCTTCACGCTACTGTAAGAACTCTCCCTTACTCCTGCAAAATTTTCTAGGGAGGTTTA
This sequence comes from Hibiscus syriacus, assembly GCF_006381635.1. Taxonomy (NCBI): domain Eukaryota; kingdom Viridiplantae; phylum Streptophyta; class Magnoliopsida; order Malvales; family Malvaceae; genus Hibiscus; species Hibiscus syriacus. The sequence goes on along the minus strand of NW_024062784.1, from coordinate 567,464 downwards.
CGATAGTTTGGGTTCAGTATGTGTTACGGCTTGAGGATCACAGGAGTTTGAAGAAGAGAATTACTAGAGTTTGAAGAATTTGACTTATGACTTGAGTGAGAATGTGATCGATGAGAATGAAGGTTAAGGTTTGATGTTTATCACTAGAAGATTAAGGATTGATGTTTAAGTTTGAGATTAGGGTTTTTTTATTTTATTTTAACTCTTATGTAGAATTAAATACTAATAAAGTATGTCATGTTAAATGAAAATACTAATAGAATTATCTATGTCATCATAGAGGGACTAAAACGAGAATAGTTTGAAAGCCAAGTGATTAACGTAAAAATATTTACATTATAGTAACCAAAATAAAGGTGATAAAATAGATGAATGGCAAATAGTGTAATTTATCCTTTTATAAAATCACCAGTCGTCTTAAAAAGAGTAAACTACACTCATAACTATTTAACTATGGACACATTTTATTTTTATCACCGATCTTTTAATTTTTATAATTAGATCATTTAACTATTTAAATGATCTTAATCAAATAATTTATTGTTAACGTTTGATGGAGAATTGATGTGACTCTTAATTTTTTTATAATTTTATATTTGATCCTTATTATATATGTATTTTATTAATTTAAATATAATTTTTATTAATATTCAAATTAAATCCAACCCACCTTTTGCAATAAAGAGAGTGTTAACATTATTTTATTTTCAAAAATATTATAAAATGTTTATTAAAAATTGAAGTAATTATAATTTAATCAACACTGTTAATTTTATATTGTAACCATGGATGGACCACAATCCAACCAACTAGTGGAATGATGGAAAATTCAAAAATTTCTCCCGAATAACATTTTATATAAATATTATATATGTTATCTAGTTAAATATTTTTTATTAATATTTTAATTAAACTCAACCTATCTCTTTGATAATGGAAGATGAGAGAAATTATTATTTAATAACCATAATTCTTTATATTGTCATTATGGGTGCACAACAATCCAAGAGGACACATGAGAATCATTTTTTTATAAAATAAAAGTTACTATATGTTTGTAGATATTATCTATGTTCTCTAATTCAATTTCCATATATGGATTAACTTGGTAAAAGAGTAATTTTTGCCCTGTAGTAAACTCAATTTATCACTTTCGTCCCTATCGTATTTTTGCATTAATTTAGCCCTCGAAATTATCCAATTGCACTATTCTATACCATACTCCCAACTTAAAACACTAAACCAAAACCCAAAACACTTTAAACCCTAAACTCAAAACTCTAACTTAAGAATTATAATTTAGGGTTTTAAGTTAGGGTGAAGTATAGAATGATGCAATTAAACAACTTTAAGGACTAAATTGATACGAAAATATGATAAGGACAAAAATTATAAATTGAAGAGAAAATAACCTCAGTGACCAAAAATGCCTTATAATATACGATTTTAACCAACTTTTTTTGGATTTGCCAAAATGACCAACTAAATCGCAATACGATCGATAATTCGCAACGCGATCTCCGGTATCGCAAATCAGTTTCCAGATTCGCAACGCGAACTTCGACTATCGCATTGCGATTTACATATTCGCATTGCGATAGTCCAAGTTCGCGTTGCGATTTATTCCAAGTTCGTTGCAATAGTCGAAGTTCGCGTTGCGATTTATTCCAAATTCGTTGTGATTTATTCCAAGTTCGCGTTGCGATTTATTCCAAATTCGTTGCGATAGTCCAAAATCGCAACGACGGTGTTGCATTTGTTACTTAAGAATTTTCTTTAAAAAGATAGTATTCGCGCGGACGTGTCGAAGACACGTATTACCACGACCACGACCACGACCACGACCACGACCACGACCACGACCCGACCCGACCCGTCCCGAGACGAGACAGACGGCGGCGGCGCGCGAGAGTCCCCCTTGTTCTCTATCACTCAACAAGGAAGTGAGAAAGCCAAGTCTTAAATACCATTCCCAATAGTGTTTCCAATACTATGTGGGATTGAGCATTACCAACACTTGTTCCCAATACTATGTGGGATTGAGCCTTAAATAGTGATATTATTTTTGAATGTTTTGCTTAAAATTGCAATAATCGCGATTGATTGTAGATTGACTTTTAATTATGACATATTTAATCGTATAATACTAATGCAATTGGTTGTTGATTCAGTTGTTTTAAGGTGCATGATTGTTAATTGTTTCCTGAATAATCACATTGTATTGGAAACAAGTGTTGGTAATGCTCAATCCCACATAGTATTGGAAACACTATTGGGAATAATATTTAAGGCTTGGTTTTCCCACTTCCTTGTTGAGTGATAGAGAACAAGGGGGACTCTCGCGCGCCGCCGCCGCCGTTCGTCTCGTCTCGGGTCGTGGTCGTGGTCGTGGTAATGGTAATGGTAATACGTGTTTTCGACACGTCCTCGCGAATACTATCTTTTTAGAGAAAATTCTTAAGAAACAAATGCAATACCACCAGTCGTTGCGATTTTGGACTATCGCAACGAATTTGGAATAAATCGCAACGCGAACTTCGACTATCGCAACGAATTTGGAAAATCGCAATGCGATAGTCGACTATCGCAATGCGAACTTCGACTATCGCAATGCGAATATGTAAATCGCAATGCGAATATGTAAATCGCATTGCGATAGTCCAAGTTCGCATTGCGATAGTTGACTATCGCATTGCGATTTACATATTTGCATTGCGATAGTCCAAGTTCGCATTGCGATAGCCCAAGTTCGCATTGCGATATTCGAAGTTCGCGTTGCGAATCTGGAAACTGATTTGCGATACCGGAGATCGCGTTGCGAATTATCGATCGCATTACGATTTAGTTGGTCATTTTGGCAAATCCAAAAAAAGTTGGTTAAAATCGTATATTATAAGACATTTTTAGTTAATGAAGTTATTTTCTCTAAATTAAATATACTACAAAGACACAAATAACCCCTAAACAACAAATAACCCCTAAACAAATTAACTTTACCATGCCTCTTTTAATTATGGATGAAAAAAAAATCATATTTAACAAATTTCAAATTAATCACTTTTAAAGAAATTTAAATTTTGAGTTGAATCTGATCGTATTTAAATTTAGAGATAAAATAAAACACGAACACCTTCGAAAATCAAATTTATTATTATATTATTGAATTAAATTCCAATAGATTGTTTTTGATAGTTTTTTTATTTATTTTTATTAATTTAGAGTGATTATAAAATAATATTTGTTCTAAAGTTTTTATATATTTATTTTATTTTTAAATTTTATAAATTCTTAACTTTTTAACATAAGATATCGTGTCTATTCGATCGTGGACTAATGTAAATATATAAAAATATAATACCTGTATTGTGAAATGGAAGTAATCGTCAATAAACATAATTAACTTCGTATTGTAATCATGAATGTACCACGATATAAAGAATTAGAGTGAGGTTGGAAATTTAATATTTTAAATAAAAATCATATTTTAATTAGTAATATCTGTATAATCTAATTTAAAATAACCCTTTTAATTGATATTCGGTCACTTTGATAAAGGATGATGGGAGAGAAAATAATAATAATAATAATAATAATAATAATAATAATATTTTCCCCAAAATATTATAAAATGTTTATTGGAAAATGGAAGTAACTATTATTTAATAAACCTAATTACTTTTATATTGTAATCACGGATGGACCGCAAACATTGACCCATTAAAAATGCAATTAGTTTCAGATATAAAATATTATAATCAAAACTGAAAAATATCAAGATGATAATTATATCAATTAGGGTAAAGCAAACAGATGGTCCCCGACTATAATGTATTAATTTATTAAGTCATTTGACTATTAAAAGTTATAAAATGATCATCTGATTATAGAGTGTTGTTTTATCGAGTCCCTTGACTATTAAAAGTTACAAAATATTCACCCGACTATCCAAACTCGCCATTTTCTGTTAAAAATTTGACAGTGTTCTAAGCTGAAAGTTAACATATTGATAGTGATATGATAAAAATTTGATCTCATAATCTCAAATGACAACCATATCTCAGTCATCATGTTAACGTCTAGCTTAGACAACCGTAATTTTTTAATGAATAAAGATGAGTTTGAAATATAATGAACAGTTGGGTGACTATTTTATAATTTTTAATAGTCAAAGATCTTAATAAAATAATACTTTATAGTCGGTGACCATTTGTATACTTTATCCTATTAATTATCAATTAAGTAAATAAGTTTTTATAATATTAATTCAAATCAATTAATGAATTAAATATAAATAATTATATTAACGAAATATTGCTATTAAACATTTGATTTAAGATAAGAACAAAAGAAGCCATATTAATTAATTAATTTTTTAATGTTATTGATGAGCTCGATGAAAATTAAGTCATTAACCCCATAACTTTTTTTCTTTATTTTAATTATTAATAACGACAAATATTAATATAATTACTACTAGAGCACAGTTGTGGAATTCACAATCATATTTAATTAATTTAATTTTTTGTCGGTAAAAGGCATTATTTATTTATTTAGGTTTTTCTAACTCATTGGATGAGGAAAATAAGAATCTTTTCATTAAAAAAACACTTGGGGCTCATGCTGAGAGATAATAATACTGTATTTTATGTATTTGTTATTAATTATTTATTGTTTTATTTGATTAAGATTTTTTTATATTAATTTTTTTAGTCAGAAAAGGTTAATTGCCGGCATTCCAATAAATTTAAGTTGAGAGAACATGGTTCTCTGATTTCACACACACACACACACATATATATATATATATATATATATATATATATATATATATCATAAGATATGTTTACACTATATAAATTTAATAAATTTTTACATTGATTTGAAGTTATTAAATTTAAATAAATAAGTAAATGACTTAGATTTATATAAAATTTATTACTCATACATAAAATATCTTTTAACTCACAATAAAATAATATATTCTTTTATCCCAAATCTAAAAATCCCAAATCCTAAAACCCTAAATATCAATCCCTAAATCCAAAATTCTAAACTTTAAACTCAAACTCTAAATCATATTGTCTAAACCCTATACCCTAAATTCTAAATGTTAAACTCTAATTCCTAAACTCTAACAATAATAAAAATAGTATATTGTTTTACTGTGAGTTAAATTATTTTTGTTTATGGTTATAAATTTTAATTAAAGCTAAACCATGTATTTATTTATACATGCATTGCATTTTATCTTTATTTAAATTTTTTTTGATCGCGGGAGGTCTTCCATGGAAGCTGCTCTCAACCTGGCGTTGGGGGCAGCCTACTACACTACCTCCTCCTTACCCCATAACATATGAGAATAGGGTTTTGTTGTTGTTGTTGTTGTTGTTGTAGTGTAAAACTTATTAGTTTTACATAATGTAAATGGATCCTAACCTTATATATATATATATATTGAGTGAGAGAAGATAATTTACGATGATTTATTTTTTTCTATTTAGACAGAGAATTCTAAAAACAATAGTCGATAATTTAATACAAAATAATATTCGATAACAATTTTTATATTCTAAATTTGTCTTTTTCTGTTAAAAATTGACAATTGTATCAGTCAAACGTTAACATATAGTCAATTTTATAATTTGTGTACTATACACTTCTTTTTTATTAGTTTAAGAGAAAACTAATTGACCAAGTTGCTTATTTTTTGTTTTCTTATTTTCTCTCAGATCATATATTCTAAACCTAATTGGATCACTCCCTTCCTATGAAGCACGAGGACGACAAAGGAGCCATATTTCAAGTACCTGATATGTTTCGGGTACGGAGATGTGCCACGATGGTAGGGTACGATTGATCGAATTCGGGACGGTCGAAGTTTATATGGGGATGTCCCGGGATAATTACCACTGTCAAGAATTGCTTGGCCGGAGAAGAAGAAACCACTAGCCAAAGACGGAGGAGAAGCTATTAGGACCCTCGTTTGGATTCAAACAAAAAACATAATGGGAATGGTGAGACGGGAAGTGGGAACAATAAGAGAAAGTCCCGATGGGCAGATGATGAGCCTAAGCCGGTGATTCAACTCCCCTATTTTCGAAAAGGAAGAAAAAAAACAAAGAAGAAGAAGCGGTCGCATGGTGGAGAAAGTAATACTTATAGAATTTTTGGTATAATTGCCAGTTGATCCCTGATCTTTCTAGGCATTTCGAATTTGGAAATATTTTTTTAGTATTTTTAAATTGGACACTAAAATTAATTTAGGGGTTTGGGAAAAAATCTCAATGTTAGGATTTTAATTATAATTAAATTAGTTGTGTTACACCAATTTTTCTATGAAGTATTGACTTTATTTATGATTTTTTTATATCTATTTATAATTTAATTTTTTATATGTCGTACCCTTGCCGTCTACGTACCCTATAATTTTAGAAATTATCTTTTTTCATCCCGTCCCCGTATCCATATCCGTATCCGTATCCGTATCCGTATCCGTATCCATATTCGTGCAACATAGCTCCCTTCATTCCCCTAAATTCTTCGTGTCTCACTGATTCAATGACTTCGGGGTATGCTAGGCTGCCGGTTTCATCCATCACGTAAGAAACGTTCATTGCCACACCGGCCTGTTGCGGTCGATATTTCGGCCCTTGTCACGTTGAGGCCGTTTCATCTGAACATCTGGGTCTCGCCCGTTAATAAACCTTGCCGATCCGATGTGCATCACTCCAGCCTCATGCCCTGAAATCACATGAACTAATGAATCAGAGTTCGGAATGCCATTATGGAGAGATCACTGTTATTCTATTAGGTGAATGCTTTCCGGTTCTTCGACTTTGAGAATCAAAGGGGAAGTATGTTTGATAAACGGTGGTGATCTATCCACGTCAGTAATACATGATCTCCTTCATTCTTTATGTACTAATTCTAAGGGGGGGAAACCCATCGGTGGTGGCATTTAGAGTTCAGACGTAGTCGTGTAGGCAAGCTTTGTGAAATTATTTAGTTAAATTTAAATTATCTTTATAATAAACAATTGTTTTTAATTGTTGGATTACACGTTTCCAACATTCAAGTGATGTCCCATGACCTGCTGTCTATACCACAACAGTCCCCCAACCTACATCTTGGGACACTGTCTGCAAATCAGGTGCAGCGTCGTCATAAAACACGTTCTCCGGTTTAGCTCCACCCTGTCGTCCACCGGTTCCAACGTCCAAGTCTCTTCCGCCCTGAAGAAGAAGAAAAACACATGGAAAGGGAGCCCGAGGAGTTCACAATCCTAAATGCAATTCGACCCTAGTGGCTAATCACACAGCAACAACACATTGTTTTGTCGATGGATTCATGCTCTTGTTGCCCAAATGTTTATAGGAATATTACACCTTTGATTTTCAGGCAATAGTTAGATTTTTGTTATAATTTGTTCTTTCCAAATCCTTAACCTACGAAGCCGGCTTAACGCAATTGGAGGCATAAACAAGTGTTGTTTAGCTTGGTGGATGTGGGGAAGAATCTGCAATTATGATAAACAGTTAAACTTTACTTCAGGGACTAAAACTTAACTTATCCCTCTCCTTATAACACAGTGCCTCTCTTAACTCAGATTATGTTGCATCAAAATGCTGATAGATTTGAAGCCAACAAGCATAACAAGTAAATAGCGTTACATTTATGTGGCTAAAATAAAAATCAAGTCACCATGGGCTGATTTAACGGATTGATTCGAGTGATAAACAACTTAATATCACTTAAATAAATTTTTAGTTCGAATCCTTATGTATGCAAAAAAAATCCCCAGTGAGAGATTCACCCACTAAAATTATGTGGCCAAGTATGCGACACATATTGATCCGAATTAGTAAAGTAAAAATTTTGAGAACCGGAAAGGCAACCCAAAAAAATCGAGTCGGAAACGTTCAAAGCGAATTCAATAGTAAACACATTCATAATTCACTTGATCCATTTTGATAATGGAATCAACTAAAGCAGAGCAACAATACAGTCGCAATCATTCCCAACCCCGATATAACACTAGCAATAACATTAAAACAGCCCACACCTTTCCACTGGCCCTAAACCTAGTGGAAACCTCGGGAAGACAGTAGGCAAGACAGAGAAGGTAAATTCATTCAACGACACGACTTGCGCAAACTTGCCTCTACTCCTTTCAGAACCGTTTCACCTTATCGGCTTTCACGACGGGATTTGCCTTGGCAATGGCATCTCGTCCGGCACCCTTGAAATCAAAGGAGCACTCGTGTTTTTCCGGGTAACGATGCTCGCCACAGAAGGTACTCCCACATCTGCACTTAAACCCAGTCAATCCAACCTTCTTTCTGCAGATAAAGCACCTGTTTGCCAGTTTTGGCTCAGCCGGTTGACCAGCAGCAACAATAACAGTCGTTTGTTGCTCAACTGCTGTCGAGGAGGAGGCCACATGAGATGGCTCCTCGACACGCTTAAATGCCTCCGCAACTACTTCGTCCAGCTTTGCTTCGACACCGAGAGATTTCTCCATGACAACTTTGGCCTTTGCAGCTTGCTCCTCCCCAGCCCGGAGGTTTCTATAACACTTGGAGCATAGGTTCATATTCGATGCTGTGCCAAAAAAACCACAGCCGTTGGCACAAAGCTTCGGCTCAGATGGCGGGAAGCTGGTTCCTTCATTCTGTTCAGAACCCATGGTATCTTTTCTTTTCTCTCCTTCTGTGCACGTTTGCTTCGGTTTCCTAAAGTCAAAGACGAGAAAAACAGGACAAGAGCTTACTTCTTATTGATTCTCACAAAGATTTAGAAAGAGCCAAAGTTAAATTACTCCAGCGAGCTTCAGCTGGCCATCAATACAAACACAGTCATTATTTTCCTATTTTTCCTGATAGCTTAATTAGCTCAAACCTCGAGCTCGAGAAGGAGCCAAACAGAAACGTTTACTATTAAGTTTAAACCAGTTTTAAAGTAAATAAATAGAAAGATTTGTAATTTCGTCTATCAAACGCTAATTTAAACGAAACCCCCATCGATAATCTGAGATATCCCGAACAAAAATCTAGACAAAATTTCAATCGATCTCCTAAATCAACACGTAAAAAAGCCTTTAATATCAGCAGTCCACTGGCAATTACGAGTCAATTAATGATTAAAAATGGAGAAAACCCTAAAAATCCTTCAATCGACGAACATGAAACGTAGAAAAGAACCAAAAAATTTTGAATCCCTGAACAAAACCCGTAAAACACACCTCGTTAATTCGATAATCGGAGATTATTCGCTTCTCGTTGTAATATTGTTTAGGTCGGCGTCGTACGATGAGAAAGACAATTCAGGAAATTCGAAGACGATGATCAGCTTTATTATTTAAGAGTCATAAATATGATCGAAGAAAGAATTAAGGGATTTGAAAAATTATTTATATAGAAAGACTGAAAAATAATATTTTTTATGGGTGGAAGCCAGGAAAGCAAAACCAAACTCGAAAACTAAAAAGTAAAAGCCGAACCCAACCGGGGTCCTCTGGTTTGGTTTTTTTTGAGTGCATAGTTAATGGACGTAAAATTTTATGTTATAGAGTAAACTTGACTTATAAAATTTTAAAGTGACGAACTGAAGTTATAAAATTATAGGAGGTGAGAATAAATTTTTAATATAAAATATATAAAAAAATTTAAAATATATAGTAATTTTAAATTTTTAAAAGGGACAACCGCTTCCATTAATCCCGTCTAAGTCTATCCCTGAAGGTGCGGATCGGTCTATCTTGAAGTGTCATCTTCAACCTGTGAAGAAACGCTTTTAGGTGTATCCTAGGTTTCACATTTTTTTGATTCAACGATCTTGTAATGTTGTTGCCAATGCCTTCGTCAAATAGGCTTATATCTCTATGTCTTCTTTGTTTCGTTTCGAGATTATCTGTAGAGATGGCAGAATAACTCGAATTCGACGAGGAAATTTAAAACCTGACTAAGTTCGGTTCGGATTTGCATAAAATCGGGTCAGGTATTGAAGATTTTTTTGGAGATATTTTCGGGGTCGGGGCAAGGTATCCCCGCCCCAATTATATATATAATATTTTATATATTTTATATTAATTATATATATAATATTTTATATATTTTATATTAATTATATATAATATTTTATATTTTTATATTAATTATATAATACAAACCCTAAATCCTAAATATTTAAATCCTAAATCATAAACCCTAACTTTTATAATTATGTATGTGTTTAATTATGTATGTGTTTTATTTTGGAGTTTAGGCAATTATTTATAATTAGGTTCGAATTTGTGATTGTAGTTTGAATTGTAAATAATGTAGATTAATTTTCCATTTTTTGTGATTGTTTATTCTTTTTTTTTTTAATGAAAAATACGGTTTTTCTCGAGATCGGGTCGGGTTCGGGTAGAATATTTCGGGTTGGGGACGGGGGAAAACAAAATTCCCGACAGAACGCCCCAATAAAAAACCCGACAGAGATCAAGACGGGGACAGAGACGAAGATTCATTTCGAGGACGAGAATGGGGGAGCAAAATCCGTCCCGAACCCGGCCCGTTGCCATTCCTGATTATCTCTTCGAAGACTACAAACGATGTGCGATTTATATGATTTATATAGTTGGGCATTCTTTTACATTCAACCCTTTCAGTTGACTAGGAGATATTTTTAACGAGGATTGTTTTCCCTAAAAAAAACAATGTAATTCTTGAATTTTTATGTGTATAATGAGATTTTTAAGCTCAGAAAATAATTAATATCATCAACGAAAATTATAATATTAATTATCATAATATTAATATAATGATCTACAGTGTTTATATCATAATTTTTATGTGATAGTAAAATATGATCTTAGGAATTAAAATATAATTTATCATAAAAATTGATAGAATTTTAGAATGATTTAATTTTAAAATTATTTTTATAAATTATGAAGTGCAATAAATTTTAAATATATTATATGTTACGTAGAAGTTATTCATATAAAAATATAAAAAAATAACGATTTAAAGATGTTTGCTCGAAATTATTTATACGATACATTATTTAACAGTTATATGATTTATTTTTAATATTTTATATTAATCTAGAATGATTAAAATCCGTAGTATATGTTTAAGAAATTATGAATTATTTGATAACGAATGTTCAAATGCCTTATAGTGCACGAAACCATCATAATATTTTTAAGCGTAAACTATACGTTAAGTATCTAAACTATTAATTTTTGGTCCATTTTAGTACCTAAACTTTAATTTTTTTCAAATTCATAATTAAAGTTTAGTTTTGTTTCATTTTATTACCCTATTCAAAATTTAATATTACATTTTTTTAAAAGTTTAGGTACTGAAACGGACTAAAACTGATAGTTTAGGTACTAAACGCGTTAAATTTTTAATTGCGGGTATTAAAATGAAATAAAAACTAAACTTTAAGTATAATTTAAAAAAAAAATTAAAAGTTTAACTAAAACTAATCAAAACTAATAACTTAACTACTAAATGCGTAGTTGAAGCTATTTTTAATTAGTCTAACTAAATCTCACAAATATAACCTGCACGCACGTCGATAACTATTCGAAAAACATATATGATCAACAATATCCGTTTCAGATGATTTGAGTTTGACTTTAGGGAATTCAGCTCCATGATCGTGTGAAGAAGGCATGCACTTCGGTTTTTGAATCCTTCCATGAACCAATGGTGGGTGAGTTTGCAAATTATTATATATAAAGGATACATGTAGAGTCAATACACACGAACATTGTTCATAATTTGTTTGATAGAAGGTCTCACAGGAACAAAAGAAGATAATTAAAAACCATGTCTTTTTCATTGAATTCATGGAGCTTTGGGTTTGTTCTCATGGCTCTAACGGAACTGACAATCATCGGCAGACCCTGTTTAGCTGCGTACCGGCCGAGCCCTTGGGCGCTGGCTCATGTTACCTTTTACGGGGACGAAACCGCCTCCGAGACTATGGGTGAGTATAGTTGTTTATACACATTCATATTTTGATGTGCGTATGAGAATGTGTAATGTTTCGTGGTAGTTAATGGTGTTTTTGTTTCCCGACAGGGGGAGCTTGTGGTTATGGGAATTTGTTCAGCAGTGGTTACGGTACGGACACGGCTGCTCTGAGCACGACGTTGTTCAACAACGGGTTCGCTTGCGGGACTTGTTATCAGATAAAGTGTGTGCAGTCCAAGTGGTGCTACCCTACGGTTAAGTTCACCACCGTTACGGCGACCAACCTTTGCCCTCCGAATTGGGCCGAGGACTCCAACAACGGTGGGTGGTGCAACCCTCCTCGAGTCCACTTCGACATGTCGAAGCCCGCTTTCATGAAAATTGCTCAGTGGAAGGCCGGTATTGTCCCCGTCATGTACCGGAGGTATGTTTTCTAATAGCAATCGTAAACTTAATTGTTATGATCGTTGTTTTGTGATTGATGGATTTGAATTTCTCTCTCAGGGTACCGTGTGTAACGAAAGGGGGGTTTCGGTTTAAGTTCCAAGGGAACGGGTACTGGTTGTTGGTGTATGTGATGAACGTAGGCGGCGGCGGCGACATTGCGAAAATGTGGGTTAAAGGAAGCAAAACAGGGTGGATTAGCATGAGCCATAACTGGGGAGCTTCTTATCAAGCATTTGCAACTCTTAGAGGCCAATCTCTCTCTTTCAAGATCACTTCATACACGACCAAGGAGACTATCATATGCTGGAATGTTGCACCTGCAAACTGGAATATAGGCCTGACTTACAGCACAGATGTGAACTTCCATTAATCCGAAATAAAGATCCGATTTTTCGATCTGGTTCGACATATGAACATTTTCATTTCGCATTAGCCTTTTCTAGTTCTCTCTTTTCCTTTGAGAACTTCTGTTTGTACTAGCCTAGGCAAACCATGTGCATCTCCATGGTTCACAATCCAATGTGAATAACGGCCAACAGAATTATGATTATCTGAGAGCCGTCGATTAATTAAAACAAGTGTATATTTGAACTATTTTTCAATGATCATCCAGTTCCAACTGGTATTCAAGGCCCCAAAAATTTAATTTTTCACAAGCTTTTGGTCCATCAAGCTATGGGCTAAGTCTAAATCAGCTAAGTCTAAATCAGCTAGTTAATTGGCAATGGGTTCCGAGAAACATGGAGGAAACCTGCCCGAACCCGTGGCAAAAACAACCCATACAAGAGTTTTTGCCTGTAACTTGGATTAAAATCTCGATTCTCTGTTTTGATTCACATTTTTGTAGCAACATAAAATTTCCAGTGATCAAATTGCTTGGAAAACAAAAATGTCAGCGATTGCTTCTTTTTCTTCATTGCCTTCTTTTGTATGTGAATCGAAGGAAGAAGAAGCAGTGAAAGAAAAACAACAGCAAAAGCAAGAGGTAATCAAAGAGGGCACGTACAAGACTAAGGCCATCCAGTTCTTAGGTCGTACTACGCCTATTATTCTCCAAAACGACAATGGACCTTGCCCTCTCCTCGCCATCTGTAACTCTCCATCCCCTCTGTTTCCATTTCTGGGTTTTAAATTTCGATTCATTTCCTTGTCATTGTATCAATTTGAATTAGGAAGACGATCAAATTTCTAATCGTTCGATGTTAGGATAGGCAATGTTCTCCTTTTAAGCAACAATATGAACCTGAGTTCCGATACAGCCGAAGTTTCGCAGGAGAAACTACTTTCATTGGTGGCTGAGCGCCTCATTGATTCGAACAGTAATGTTGACGTAATTTCTTTCCTTTTTTTTTATTGCTTAGCCTCGTTTTCTTTTTGCTCTGGGGTAGTTTGTTTGATAGTGATGGATCATGAATCCTTTCTTCTTTTGGCAATGTAGAATAAAGAAGCCAGATATGTTGAAAATCAGCTGCGGAATATTGCCGATGCGATCGATTTATTCTCGCCTCTTGCTACCGGGATTGATGTGAATATCAAGTTTAGGAGGTTAGCCTTTCATTTCTTTCTCTCTTAATGTTTTGGTGAATCGAATGCGGTTCTGTATTGAATTATGTGTACAACATACAGAACAGATGATTTCGAGTTCACCTCCGAGTGTGCCATCTTCGATCTGCTTGATATTCCTCTCTATCATGGTTGGATAGTTGATCCACAGGTACTCTTAAGCTAATAAGAATTGTGTTTTTATGTGCTGTCATTGTCTTTGTTGATAGTATGATTGTTGTATGCAATGCACTTTCTATGGCTCGAAGGGGTGCGGGATTGTGTGGTCGTGTTATTCCTACCGAGCTCCGCATGTAACCCATGGAAGCTTGTTATGTGCATAGGATTAAACATGATTTACCATTGGTCAAGTGAATTTGATGGTTTATTTTCATGGTGCAGTTGTGCCAGGACCAAGAAACTGCTTGTGCCATCGGGTCGAAATCCTATAATGCGATCATGGAAGGGCTTGTTGCATTGGAAGCACGGAATATGGAGGCCTTGCATAAGAATAAACCCGGGGATTGTGTGGATTCTGCTGCAACAACTGCCACTCTGGGAGTTCCCTGTCATAGTCTATAGAAATCCATATCTGTTGACGATTCTCCTCGTTCTGATTCTGGTCGGAAATTAAGAAAAGGTGATCTCGATGAAGAAGCAGAGCTATTGAGAGTCTTGAAATTATCAGAGGCTGACTCGCAAACCTCAGTTGGTGTTGAAAATCCGATCCCGCAGCGGATGAAGCCTTCCTTATCAGATAATGGCACTTCCTTGAGCAATGATAGTGGAAGTAAGACACATTTCGAGACCCTCGAAAGGGAAGAGTCCCTGAAGATTGAAGGGATTATTCAGGATTAGTTATCTTGTGCTAAACCCGGAGAATTAACTCTTCCAAATGATGTGTCGAGAAGAGTGATGCCGTGACACCGATGGTTAATGGGAGTATCGCTTCTACGGATGGAATGAACACTAACATTCCCCGAGGGATCGAAAAATCTGAGATTCAATTTGCTTCTGCAACTAAAGCTCGTGACATTCCGGATAGTGTGAATGGGTGTGACATGATGAAAGCATCATCCGTGTCTTTACGAAATCCTGATTCAGATTCTTCTAGTGGAATAATAAATCATCGAAATGTGCCTGGAAGTGAACCTATATACGAAGGCGAAAACAGCATAGTGGATTCTGCAACAACACCACATGAACACCGGGAGCCAACTCTTGCAAAACAAGCTAATAAAAGCGCTGTAGATGACTGCAATGTGAGGTCCAAAGATGAAATCACTCCACAACAAGGTTTGTAATACATCTATTCGAGCTCCGTTCTTCGTTTCGTTCTCAGTTCTCTTGTTGCTTGCTGCTTAAGATTTGCTATAAAAGAAAATTAATGTATTGTGCTATATGTTAATGCCTAATGCCATTCAGGAGAACTGATTGAAAACTTCTTGAAGAACAATGCCAGTCAGTTGACCTTTTTCGGGTATTCTTAGTATCTTTCTAAAGATCCGAATTCTTCGAGCCTATCACATGGTAAATCTTTATGTCATGATGAAGCTCGTTGTTTAGTGACTGTTAATATGTTTTGCAGGCTTTTTTACTTACGAGGACTAAAAGAACGCGAGCTTTGTGTTTTCTTCCGTAACAATCATTTCAGCACCATGTTTAAGGTTAGGAGTTGGCATCGGCTTCTCTGCAAATTATGTGTTCTCTTGAATGACTTCGACTTAACCGATAAGCTAATAAGCTGATTTAAGAACCGGTGTTCTTATTTTACTTGCAGTATGATGGTGAACTCTTCCTTTTAGCTACTGACCTAGGCTATCTAAATCAGCCGAACCTAGTGTGGGAGAAACTAAACGAGGTAAAATCGCTACCTCGATATCTTCTTAACCAAGAATCATTGCATAGATCACATCGGAATATGATTCTTTGTGTTTTCGGGTCAATGGAGACACCTTGTTTATGACTGAAACTTCAAGGAATTCAAGTTGGATGATAGTCATGCCACTGGTACATGGGATGAACAAAATGCAATGGCTACTACTGCTGTAAGTACATGTATATATATATATATATATATATTTCTCTTCCGACGAGAAAATTTTAACCGTTGATTCGAATGACTTCAATGAGTACTTACCGGAGAAATTTACATGATGCAAGGAATACATTGCCAGCCTCGATAACGCAGTCCCCAGGTATTCTTTCTCTTGTATGTTGCTGAAGTACACAATATCCTACATGCTTGGGACCCTTTTAATACATGAAAAACTTTGAAAAAACAATATATCCATACTACACATGTACATCAGATGAGAGTTCGATTTGTTTTTTTAGAAATTTTTTGTTGAAATGGGCATTTTGCAGAGGCGGAGAAGCAGCGGAAGGAGCTCTTCATCATCGCCGAAGCTAAACCAGAAATCAAAAGATATGTGTATTGTGATGTAAGTTTTTGGCTTTAATCCACGACCTTTCGCACGTTAAACACAACTCCATCCCTAAGGATTCATAAGCTTGCAAAAAGATATCCAACTATACGTGACCATCAAACGAATCATAAAATAAATGTCACGAATGATGATTTTTGTGCAAAAACCAAAACAACAAAAAAATATTCGAAAAACGTATAAAAAATCATACCACAAAAATTGAGAAAACGTGTACCACAAGAGTAGAGAAAAATATATCACAAGGATATATATTTTTATGCAAAATTTAAAAACTCAAGAAAAAAATAAAATATATATTATAAAAAACAAAAGAAGTAATAGTCACCTCACCAACGATCGACAATTAATATTAAAATTAATATCACCGCTATTTAAATAAAAAAAAGACAAAAATATTAAAAGAACGTTGAAAGAAGAGAATAACAATTAGGTTTTTATTATTCATATATTCTTAAATGAAAATATATGTATTAATTTTAATCATACATTAATGAGTTTATCAACAACTTAACATATTTAAGTCTTAAATTCAAATCCTGTGTACGTAAAATATTCTTGCTTAGAGATTAAAGTCGTTCCAAAGTAAAAATAAGAGTTACCGGAGCTTAAAAAGTACATTGGTGGCTGCACATACATATAAGCTCCTGGATACACTCATTGATGCTTGAACAACTTGTCTGTGGTTGATTTTCCTTTCTCCTCCTTATTTTTCATCTCTAAAATATCCCAAAAAACAAAGTAAAACAAGATGTCTTCACCAAGCAAACGCCGCGAGATGGACTTGATGAAATTGTAAATGATTTTGTTTGTTTACCCAAATTACATCTAAAAGAATTTCTCTATATTATTTTTGTTTTGGTTTTGGTTTTGGTTTTGGTTTTGTTATTTTTATTTTTATTTTTATTTTTAATTTAATTTTTATTTACTAGGATGATGAGTGACTACAAGGTCGAGATGATCAATGATGGGATGCAGGAATTTTATGTTGAATTCAATGGACCAAAAGACAGTAAAATTATCGCTTCTTTAACAACTCTTCCTCTTCCTCTTCCTCTTCCTCTTCCTCTTCCGTGGTCTATGTCTCTGCTTTCTTCTCTTGGTTTTTCTCATTTATCTGAAAAGTTGTCTTCTTTTTCTCATTTATCCGATTATTGTTGATGGGTTTTTATTTTTATTTTTTTGATGATTTTGAAGTTTGAAGATTAGTATTTATATATATATTTGTGTTTTCTGGGTTATTTGTTTTTATCTGAGCTGCCACTTCTGTATTGTCCTTAGTTCTTTGAATTTTCTAAATGAGGATGGGGTTTGTTGATAGATTTTGTTTCTGGGTATTTTTAGACTAGAGCCAAATAAGGATGATTATTTTGTTGTTTTTCCTCACAGATTCTCTGATATGAAATGTAACAGGTCCTTACCATGGTGGTGTGTGGAAGATTAGGGTGGAGCTGCCAGATGCTTATCCTTATAAATCTCCATCAATTGGCTTTATAAACAAGATCTACCACCCAAATGTTGATGAAATGTAAGGTTCTTATATGTTAAAAAAGTTCTAATTTGGCTGTTTTTAGCTTTTTCTTAGTGGTAGTATTAACATTATGAGGTAATTTTGGAATGATTAACTCTGGTTTTGACTTTTAAATGATCTATTATGGTTTACGATGCCTTTGAGCTACGAGTTTCAGGTCTGGTTCTGTTTGCTTGGATGTCATCAACCAGACTTGGAGCCCCATGTTCGGTAATCGTTGCACAATATTCGATTTCCTTATTCTTTCTTGCCTTAATTATATGTTGGTGTTACTCTTGAACTTGACAATCCTTATGTTCGATTTCAGATCTGGTAAATGTGTTTGAAGTGTTCCTTCCTCAACTTCTTTTGTATCCCAACCCATCGGACCCATTGAATGGAGAAGCTGCTGCTCTTATGATGCGTGACCGTGCTACCTATGACCAAAGAGTTAAAGGCAAGCATTTTCGCATAAGCTTCTATACATTATTTAAGCTTTTATTTCACTATAAGAATGCCTATCTCAAAAGTTAAGGCATTTATCTCGATTTCTGGTTTTTCTAAAGCCAATGAAGCCATATTAGGCAGCAGGCCGGTGAGCTTACAAGAATTTTTATCGGCTACCTACATAAGATCTCATATGTTGGGAACATGAAATGCGTGTTTATAAGTAGCACATAACTTCTTTCTGTACTCGGTTGACCAGTGAGTAATGCCCATTTTATTGAGTTGTCAACAATTATGTTACTTGGACTTGGTCGTAAGTGTGAAATATGAGTATTTGTTTTTCACTGTTATGTTCAGTTTTTTCAAGTTTTCTATGTATTTTGGAGGTTATTTGTTAGGTCATGTCCCCACACCCCTGTGGATATTGCACCAGACACGGCTACTTTAAGCAAAATGAAGAGTTGGAACAACAAAGTCTACATTCTTGATCTTTGTCATCAGTCTCAAGTTGGCCAACACCAATCTCGGACTTCATCACTAGTCTAAACTAGTTGTAGTTTTAGTTTTTGAATGAATAATTTTGTATCAATTACATGTTTTATTCCATTCAGGCAAGAAGGTTTATTTAATCTTCTGCACACTTGGAGTTTGGTGGATTTGGTACGAATGTGACCTAAAAATTTGAAATCGAAAAATCATTGATTCTTTTCATGGTTCGACGTTCGCTGTAAACCTCAAGGTGTTGAACAAAGTAGAAAAAGTTTTAGTCAGAGATAATGAGTTACTTTTCTAGTGAGTATCAATGGTTAAACTTTACTATCGCGTGACAAAGAAGTTGATAAGTTGTGGCAACCCGAAGTTTGACAAGGTCCGAAGACATGTTTGCTAGCATTGTAGATGTTGTTCTCTCTGCAGAAATGTTCATTGGTTGTCGGCCCTTCGATATTGGTTTAAGGATGCCAGTCATTCTGCAATGCTAATGTCCTCTTTTTTTGGGGTTTTTTTTTTTCCAGAATATTGTGAGAAATATGCCAAGCCAGAAGACATTGGAACAAAGGCAGAAGACAGGTCCAGTGATGAAGAGCTGAGTGACGATGAATTTGCTGCCTCTGATGACGAGGAAATCGCCGGAAAAGCTGATCCTTAGGCCAACAGAATAAGATAACCCTTTCAAAACATAAATTATCTGTGTTGTACATTGATATTTTCAGCTCTTGTAAATTTAATCAACTGTTGCTTTGATATTTCAAAACATCCATCCTTTGTTCTAAGCCTGAACAAGGCTTGTTTCTGCTTATGGTTTATTCTCTTCATGTGATTGCATGAATTAAAAGCTTTTACAATGGGAATCCCCATGAACTGATATGCAATATCTAAATAGATATCGGGTATAGAGTAACTACAAGAACTAAATCCCGTTATTTAAAAGTACTAGGGACTAATTCAACTTATGTATGAGAATATAAACCAACAATTCTTGCTGAAATATTATAACTATGCTAACCTTAATATAAATATATGTGTATATTTATATGATTATTTCTAATTGATGTGCATACATTCAACTGTACAAAAGGTTAATTTTGCTCGGAACACCAGAAAAATTTTCCTACTACACATTTTTCGTAGCTTCTGATTCTCGGGGGGGCTGACTGACTTCTCAGGAATTTCAGGCTTCGCCATGGCTGGTTGTCCCGAACCAACACCTTTGGCAGAAGGTCTAACCGACTTCTTCTCAGGAATTTCAGGATTCCCCTTGGCTGGTTGTCCCGAACCAACTCCCTTGGCAGAATTCGATGATGGCTCTATTGTAAGTGAAGATGCTTCATCTCTGGAAGCATACCACGAATTTCCACACGCAATACATCCAACAGAAATGGAAATGGAAATGGAAATTTAATGGAGGTTTAATGGTTATAGATGAAAACAAATATCACAATATATATTCAAGAAAAAAAGTGGTCACTATGCAGTTACCCCAAGATTTCCAGAAAATGTGGTCTGTGTGAAATATTCCAGCCCGGTAAACCCAATACTTACCGAAGAACTACAGTCATAAAGCTTGTCCTTCAAGTTAAGATATCTAGAAGAAATCTGATATGATACTTTTGTGTCCATCTATTTCAGAAAAGGAAAGATTTACAATACCATCTTGCACGCCTGATATATACCTGTCTAATGATGCTCTTATAAACATGTAATCTCTATCCAAAAAACAATGGTCCTCTAACTTGACATGGTTACTGAACTTCTAGTCATATATGAAATCTTGTACAAAGACAAATGATCAAGTTGACAACATTATGCACAGGGATCTCAGATCCAAGTCTGTAGTTTGGGTTATTCGAATATCGTACATAAACAAGTTAGAAATGTGTGCATTTACATGACTATCTAGACTCTAGAGTGAAACACAAACAAAGATGTACTAACTCAATTTGATTACTGTAATAGCAATCCAAACTGATTCTTAGTAATAGTGACGGAATCAGAGAAGAAAATATGAGATAACCTGATAGCGGTCTCCATGTCCAGCTTGGATAATGTCCCTTAGACAGACTTTAAATTCACTGCATCTTGAGCACCGGGCATCAGTCATCTGCTTTACGAGTAATAGAACGATTAGTTAGCACATGTCAACTATGTTAACAAAAATGTTATCAGATTTTCTTTTCTTGAATTAGGCGGAGAGAATGACCTGCATGTGCACAAATTCATCAGGCTCTTTTTTGGCCGTCTCTTCAGCAGTTAAACCCTCCTACAGTTGAACACATTATTCACAATACAATACTCTGTTTCACAGTGGGCTGCCCCCAGAACCCAAGTATAGTGGCATAAAAGAACTAGTCACAAAGAACTGTAAGGTTAAAATTTGTCAAGTCCTTGACATATTGAGACCAGTTAGCAGGCTAATAAATGGCCAATAGATAACCATGTTCAAGAGCCAACGCATTTCTACCTACATGAGGTAGTTGCCACTCTTTTAAACTGATATGAAAGCTTAGAAGTCAACGGTACCCTAATAGACTATACCTTTAACTCAGCAGGTGTCGTGATAAGAATTGTTGAAGGTTCCAATTCTCCATTTAGTAGACGTCAAGCTAGCAATGAGTTGTTCTGTGAAAAAGAAACAAGAATGTAATCTTAAATTGAAACAAGGGAAGATATCCATATAGGCTCATAAGAAGAAAGCTCTCGACCTTCAGGTTGAACACAAGCTGCCGTAACTGCTGGTTATATTTCATGTCAGGTGAAAAACCATCATATGAGGCCTTTTCAAGTGCAGTTACAGCAGAAACAGCAGCATCTGGCCACTGAAAAGACTTGCTACCCTGCAAATGAAGAAGAACAATAAATATTGTGCAATTCATAGCATCTCTTTAATCAACAACTACCTATTCCTATTGATCATCATTTGGGGAAAAAAAGAGAGAAAGATATCCCTACTATAAAAAAAGAGAGAAAGATATCCCTACAAGGAAGCTTTCGGTCAAAGACTGCCAGCCTCTCTTAGACAAGATCAAGGTCAAACTCTATCAATGGTCCAGGAAGAAGCTAAGTTACGCTGGCAGATTGGAGTTGATCAAAACAGTTCTTTTTAGTGTGGCAAACTTCTGGTGTAGGCAACTTGTTTTGCCACAATCTGTTATTAACAAAATCGAACAAATTTGTTCGAGATATTTTTAGAAAGGTTCTGACGTTTCAGCAGTGGGAGCTAGAGTTAGCTGGGTAAAATTTGCACCCCAAAGTCGGAAGGCGGGCTTGGTCTTAAGGACATCAAGTCATGGAACAAATCATGCATGCTTCTACTCATAAAGAAATTACTTGCAGGGGAGGGTTCCCTTTAGGTAGCTTAGATCCTCAACTATCTCATTAAGGATCATGATTTCTGGCACATGGAAGAACCGAAGAACTCAAGCTGGATCCTAAGGAAAATCATGAAACTCCGAGCAGTTGCTCGACCTCTTCTTGCTTCCGGAGCTGTGACTACCAAACTGATTTGGGAAGAGGTTCGACAGAAAAATGGTAAAGTCCCATGGCATAAACTGATTTGGTTTTCATTGCACATTCCCAAGTTTAGCTTAATCTCTTGGATGGTTATCTTGGATCGTCTTCCTACAAAGGATAGGCTGCTACGGTTTGGAATTGAAACTAATGATATGTGCATCCTCTGTTCCGAAGCAAGGGAATCCAGAAACCATCTCTTTGTTGAATGTAAAATAACTGCTTCAATCTAGAATTCTATTCTTCAGCTCACAGGTATTTATAAACCTCTTCTTACCTGGACTAATCTGCTTACTTGGGCATATAACACATGGAAAGGCAAGTCCTTGCTTACTAGTATATTGAAGCTTTTTTGGTGCAATCTCAATTATACAATATGGGAATAAAGGAATCGAAGACTTTTTCCAGGAACCTGCAGATCCGAAGACGAAATTCTGGCCTCAATCAAAAAAATTGTAGGAATATAACTTAGCAATAGGGTTGTCAATAGATTGGATATTACTAATCTTTCTTTTTGTAATTCTTGGGGTATAGTATGATTTTTTGTGACCCCTTTTTTATGCTTATTTGTTTGTATTGGATTTGAAGCAGTTACTGCTTTCATTGGGTAATAATAATCTAATTATCCAAAAAAAAATGTAAACATAGGCAAGAAAGTCACTGTACACATTTTTGGGATCAAATTATTATTATTTTAATTGAATTAGTAATTTGTATCAGGTCGGATCAAATTTATATTTAAAAAATCAGATCGGGTCGGATTTAGTGGAGGATATATATTTTCGGATCAAATCGAATTGAATGTAGGATATAAAATTTTTGGGTTGGGTCAGGTTTGGGTGAAGGATACATATTTTCGAGACGAGTTGAGTTGACAAAAAACATGACCCTAATATTATGAAACTTTACTTTTTATTTTTTTAATATATAATTTATAATTATCTAATACTATGATCCATGGAATTATTGTAATTATTTTATTTTTATCAGATAATAAGCCTGATTAAGTTGTTGGATAAATTATATAGGGTAAAGTATATAAATAATATCTAATTATAGGGTATTACTTTATTAAGTTTTTAGACTATTAAAAGTTACAAAATGATTTTTCGACTATAGAGTATTATTTTGTTGAGTCCATCGACTATTAAAAGTTACAAAATGATCACCCGACTATTTATTATGTTTCAAACTCGTCCTATCCCGTTAAAAAGTAGATATTCTGAGCTGAACGTTAACATCTTGATTGTGCCATGATAAAATATGATCCTATAATTTCAAACGACTATCATATCTCATTCATCATGTTAACACAGCTAAAACAACTGTTGACTTTTAGAGGAAAATGACGAGTTTAGAATATAATGAATACTCGAATGATCATTTTATAACTTTTAATAATTGAGAGACCGAATAAATAAAGGTATTTCTCAATTAATTAGTTCGTAGAACGCGAGGGTTTTATAAACAACGAGATAACTTATTCTGCCGCTTCAATTTCTTGGAGATTTTGCTAAATGCAGTACGTGAGATTTTTTTGTAAATATTAAATTTGATTATTTGAGAAGTTCTTCCACGTAGGATAAATCTCATGTCCCGTAAAATGTGAGGTCCTTATACATGATTTGAAGAATGTGAGATATTCTTAAGTGAGCGATTTGAGGATTATTTTTTTAAATAATGTCTTGTAATTAAATAGTAAAAAAGATTATTTCCTTGAAAAATCACAATTAATTCTGTGTAATGGTAAAAGGCTTATATATAAAATGTTTTAGTTATAAGTCTGTATTTTAAGTAATAAATTTTAATTGTTTTATTCAAATATTTATATTAAAGTGAGTAATATTCTATAGTCAGAAGACGATTTTGTAACTTTTAATAATCGAAGGACTTAATAAATCAGTACTTTGTAATCAGGGGACCACTCGTGTACTTTACCCAATTATATATTAGTCATCAAATTTAAGTTTTGTATCGATTTTAATATCAAATTTTAAAATCTTTTAGTTTTAGCACTAGATTTTAGTTTGTGTTTGAAGTAAGAATATATGAATCCGTTGAACGACTTTAGTGATAGAAGAGAGTATTATTTTTCATAAAGGTCTCGGATTTAAACAGCAATGCAAAACAACCATAAGTAACGAAAAAAGTGTTACTCATCATCTATTATTGTGACATCTATTTGTATAAAAAGATTAGAAGACCCGATCAATGAATGTTCATACACATATCCGGCATTCACTTCGAGTTCGAATGAAACAGCTAACTAGAGAGCTTCCGGTAACAGTTGAAACAACACAAGTTCTTATGATACATTCTAGTAATGCAGTTTCTTCATTTCTCAGATTTTCGAAAGCAAAGTTTTTTTCATTTCGGGTCCACCCCATCCATTATTTGCTCCGTTTAACCGTTGATTATGCCGTTTTTCTTTGGCTTTCATCAGAATCTTGTGCACTTCATCAAAGTGAGGATTCGTAGCGTTTCTTGTGTTCTCGATCCATTGCTGAACTTTCTTGTAAGGATCCAATAACCTGTCTCGATCCGACTCATCCAAAAGCTACACCGAAGAAATTGTATAAATCACGCGGGAAGAAACACAGATAAGTCCATGGGAGCACAGCTGAATCTTTATCATAGAATATTATGTTTCGCCAAAGTAATGCTAATGAAAACAATAAAGAATTCAGATATGGGCAAAAATATTGATTCATAACAAATATACCTCGAGTTGCATTATGTCACAAACAAGGCTAAGATCGGCTATAGATGGTTGGTTCCCACCGAGCAAAAAACGGCCATTATCCTTGAGCCAAATAGACTCTATCTTTGACAAAGATGCGGACAAAAATTTCTCACCTTCAGCAGCTGCTTCTGGATTGAATGGACGGCCAAGCGCAGGCGCCAGAACAGTATTACGAACAATTGTGACTGAAAAATAGAAGCATCGAGTTTGAAAGCCATATCTCACGAGAGGAAAGGAAGCGTTGATATGCATAACAACACAAGCATATTTACATACAAGGTTTACATATCGATATAGATAACCAAAAAGAATCCATGTTTACAAAAAAACACAAATATAATAATGCAGGAGAAGCCAGAAGTACAAAATAGGTCTTAGCATCTCGGATAGCCCAATGTTGTGAGCAAGGGAAAGCAGTGCACTGATCTAATGCTTGAAACCCTTATTCGTAATAGCATTGATCCACAAAGGAAACAACATATTATAAAACAAGAATGCATATACAAAGCAACGTTATCCTACCACCTCAATTACCAATCACCGCGAACAAGCACGAAAAACTTAAAGAGATTGATCCATTGCAGCGTTAAAAATACACCTGGACCAGGACGTAAGTTGGAGTGATGCCAATCCAACACCGAGTGTATCTTACTTCTCTTGAAAACATCAGCCGGATACCTTGAAACACAGAAACGAAAACATCTAACAATCAGGGTGGCATATCCGAACCGAATGGAAAATATGCTAAATTATATCAATAATCCCAAGATTGAACTGCATAATTTCAGTAACACATAAGCACACTGACACCGGCACATAAGTTAGTTAATCCTTCCAATGTTACATCGTAAAACACCAACCCATCGACATACCATTGAAGTTGTTCAGCCATCCATAAATTCAAATTCCAATAAATGAGTATCCATGTCCACAATCAGCTATATTGTTCGTCGAAGATACCGTGTAAAACAGAACATAAATAACAAATAACCAGCAAAAGAAAAAGAAATTACACTTACCAATGATCTGCAACTCCAGGAAACGAGCAAGCAAGATAGATAAGAATAGCATGACTGCAAAAAGAAGAAAAAAATTAACATATATGGAATCTTTGAACAAAGGGAACAAGAAGGGGGACTTCAATTACCTCTCAAACAGCTTAAATCGTCCATCAACAATGGCCGGCAGCTGCTTCATGGGATTAATTTCTGCAACAAAATCATTGAAATAAAACAAGAACACACTGCCATTAGTCAATTCCTTCCAATAATTCAAAATTTCTAAAATCTCATGAAACAACTCAAATGATTAATAACAAATTGGTGTATAATTTGAATAGTGAATTTTTAAGGGGAAGAATGAACGACTACCTGCATATTCAGGAGTTAAATGCTGATGCTTCGCGATATCTACCCTGACCTCCTCATAGTTTATACCATTTAACCTAATTTACCAAAAAAACAAAAGAAGTGAAGAAAAATTTCAAAGGAGAAGAAAAACCCGGATATTGGTTAAAAAAAGGTCGAAAAAGAAAGTACTTTAAGAAGAGGATGACAGCTCGGGCTGGCTGAGACATGCGATCTGCATATACTTTGAGCTTCATCTTTATACTTCTCTCTCTGCTTTATTATTTCTCGCTTATCTTCCTTGCTTTCCCTTTGCTCATTTCATTTCTTCACCTGCACATTGACAATGCGGTGTTTGATCGGTTCTTCGTTTAGTTTGCCCCCTGAAATTATATTTTATTTTTACCTTAATATCTAAATTGGCTTTAACTATAAAATAAGGGTCAAACTATAGCGTATTTCACCGATAGGTGTCTATTTTTTAAATCATCTCGGTACCAAACGTTATGATTATAAGTTTCAGACCTTCAATAACGTTAATTTTTTCTGTTAAATGACACGTATCACAATCTGATAATTTTAAAAATTTTATTTAAAATTATAATATTAAAATTATTTTTTTTGGATAATTCAAATTTTTATTACCCAATAACAAAACCTGATTACAAAACCTCAGAGTTCATATTACAAAAGAAGACTACTCACAGAAGAATCAAAATCAAAATATTTCCCAATGTTCAACAAGAGAGATATTAGCATTATCATTCATATTTATAGTCATATCCCTCAATCGTAACCTCACAGTCTCCTTAATGGCATGGAGAAGGTCTTGGGCAGTTCTAGAACGATTTTAGAACTGGCGTTTGTTGCGTTCGTCCCAAAAGGTATAGATAAGAGCATAGAATGCAAGGTTCATGATGGAAGAAAGCAGGGATTTTCCCTTCCAAGTGGAACATGCCCACATTAAAAATATATTTAAAAAACACAAATATTTTAAAATAATATCAAAACTTTGAAAACCTTCATTTCAACCCTTAAACCCACATCGACCGTCGACCTTTGCCTTAGACAAAACTCCACCCGACCTCACCTCTCCCGACCAAAACCCCTATGAAATCGTGATCGATTAATGGTGAATTGACGTTTTATATATCGTGAACCCTAAGATGAAAATCGCGATCCCACCCGATTTAGATGGCCAATCGACAACAACTATGATGACATATGACTAGGAAGACGACGGTGGGTTAAAGTTAGGCTTTTGGGATTATAGGGGTTTCGGGGCTTTTTTATAATTCGAGAGAAATTATGATTTTTTATAAATATAATAATATTATTAATAATTTTTTTTTCAAAATAAATTTTAAAATTATCATATTGTGACATTTTTCACTTAACGGAAAAAATTAACGTCTTTGATTGCCCAAACACATAAAATAATAGCGTTTGTAACATTAGACACCAATATCATTCAAAAATAATTTAAACACATATTTATTAAAAATGTTATAATTTAAACACTTATTTTTATATTTAATCCTATCTAAATTTCCCTCAATTCAATTTGACTTTGAATTATCTTTTCGTGAAACGCACTATTTTACTTAACAATAATAAAATATAATTTTAGTCGATGAAAGTATTAATTAATTCAAAATTTAAGTTTATTTGTTTCAACTAATGTATTTAAGGATATCATTTAGACATTTATGATAAATTTATAAAATTATTTAAAATTAAATGATAACGAAATGAATATAATTTTTAAATGTAAAATTAAACTGATTAAATTATTTTAAATTAAAATTAAATTAATAAAATATATAAATTTTAAAAATTAAAAATATTATTATTTTATAATATTAATTCTTGTAAAAGAATATTTTAACTGATGGTTCTCTTTGGGTGATTTGAGTTAAAGAGTATGCTTTTAAGGGAGAAGATTATTGATATGTTTAGTGTAAGTCTCGTTTTAGTTGGAGCGTGAGGAAATTATTAAAGCTTAGGATCAAGGTAGCATAAATTAGAGAAAAGATTCAAGTGGTAAACAGTTTAATTCGTTCAAGTAAGGTTTCAAGTTTAAGTCTTATACATGCAGAATATCTCTGTTGAGAGACTAACCCACCAAACTCAGGTGTGTGACACGAATCGATCCAAATTAATCGAGACGAAACCTTATAACTAAAAGGACAACTAAAAAAATTAGGGTGCGGTGGTAAAAAAAATCCTCATGTCCTAAGAATTTTATTATTGTTTAGATGACTATATCGGATAAACTGGGAATGAAAGATAGACTTATTCGTATGAGAATATCGGGAGAATATAATTAGGTGAGTTACAGATAATTTGAATGACAAAACTGTTATTGTGTGTATTTTTAAATTCGTTCGGACATGATATTTTTATTGTATTTGAGAGGAACGAAATTATAGATATTTTGGAGGAGATATCCGATCGATTGATGATCTTATTGATTGTATTAAGAAGATCGTTGATATACGTGTGTACAATTGTTGCATAGACAAATGTGATGGGATGAATGAGCATTTGTGTGTTGCATGGGATCATTAAGATTAGTGTTGTAAATGAGACGAGACAGATCATGAGTTACTTGAGATTAATTCGGTTACAGTTTGATAGATATTTAACTCAAATTCTTAATGAGTCGAAACGAATTATTTGATACTTGACTCGAAAAGTTTTGAACAACTCGAAAATATAATATGTTAAGATTTTATTTTATTTTAAAATAAATTATTAATATTATTAATATTTATGTGTTGATATTTTTAAAAAATATAATATAATACTTTTATGTATTTAAGATTTAAATTAAGTTTGAGCTTTAATCGATATAACGATGAAGGATCAATAAAAGTTCTCTTTTATTAGTGTATATTGAATAAAAGGAAAACCAGCTTTATATAAGCTAGGTAAAACACCTTAACCAACTATTGAAACAGAAAAACTAACTAACTACAAATAGTTAGACTAATGTATGCTAACAATCGAATTAAGTTTAAGATTTTTTTATTTCAAATTTTTTTAGCTTTTATGAAAATTAATTCATGGTTTTGAGTTTGAGTCGAACTTAAAAATTTTAGATTCATGAATTTTCAAACAGAGTCAAATATTACTTTTGAGCTTTTGAGTCGAACTTAACAACACGAACTTAATTTCACTAGTTTACGGCGCTAATTAAGACCGACTCCACTCGTTTATGGCCCTAATTAAGACCCTTCTATAGGTAGTTTTCTTTGTAGCAACTGATGAAATTTATAGAAAAAGAACAAATTAGTGACAGAGACCCATAACGTTTTTATGGTCGTTTCGAAGCTCCGTGTCGTAAGCAAACACGGGAGAGCTCGGTCGGGACCCATCTGATCGTCTTCGCAGGCAGCAATCAACCGCCGTAGCCAAAAGCAAACAAAAAACAGATGAGTTAATGGAACCGGTCAGTGCAAGATTGAATGGATAATGGCCGCCAAGTTGCACACCCGAACTGACCTTCGCCACCTCCCCCGATTGGAACCTCCCTGTTTGTTTCCT
Source organism: Hibiscus syriacus (assembly GCF_006381635.1). NCBI lineage: Eukaryota > Viridiplantae > Streptophyta > Magnoliopsida > Malvales > Malvaceae > Hibiscus > Hibiscus syriacus. Next base: position 537,456 of record NW_024062784.1, on the reverse strand, counting down.
TCCCATAATTCCATTGCCCTTTAGCTCGGGCCCCATCTGATATTCTTACCGAGGACCAATCAACCGCCGTGGCAAAAGGAAAACAAACCAGTTGATTGAATCGGACAGTGCAGATTGAATGAAGAATGGCCGATACATACGTACACCTCTCAACGCTAAGCACAGCCGAACTGACCGTCAAACCAGTCGCCACCTTCCCCGCTTGAAGCCTCCCTCTTTGTTTCCTTTATAACTCTCTCGCCCCAAACAGAATATTTCATTCATCGACGGATTTTGATTACCAAATTGTTGATTTCTTATCCTTTTTTTTCCCGACCATGGAGACCGTAACTTTGACAGGATTATTGAAGAAAGCTGCGGCACAGTTTCCCTTGAGGAGAGCTGTTTCGGTGGCCGGAAATTTTGATTTAACTCATGCCCAATTTCAACAACTCGTTGATCATGCCGCATCTCTACTCGTTGCGTCCGGGATTGGTTCCGGTGACGTCGTCGCTCTTACTTTCCCGAACACCGTCGAGGTTCGTCTAGTTTTTTCGTTTCGTTTTGTTTTATTAAGTAATGATGAGTAATATTGTTTTTTTTTTGTTTTTTTCTCTCCTTTTTTTTGCAGTTTGTGATAATGTTTTTGGCTGTAATTCGTTGCCGAGCAACCGCCGCGCCGTTAAACCCAGCTTACACGGCGGAGGAATTCGAGTTCTACCTTTCGGATTCAAAATCCAAGCTTTTATTAGTCCCGGCCGAAGGCATCAAGCCGGCTCAAGCTGCGGCTTCCAAGCTCAGCATCCCCCACGTGTCCGCCGCTCTCCACGACGGAACTTCCAAAATCATTCTCTCCTCTAACCCCGAGTCAAATCTCGACTCAGTCAACCAACTCGTAAACGACCCTGCTGACATCTCCCTGTTCCTCCACACTTCCGGGACCACCAGCCGCCCCAAGGGCGTCCCTTTGACTCAGCTCAATCTAGCCACCTCTGTTTTGAACATTAAATCGGTTTACAAACTCACCGAGTCCGACTCCACAGTCATCGTGCTCCCTTTATTTCACGTACATGGCTTGTTGGCCGGCTTTCTCAGTTCACTCCTTTCCGGGGCCGCCGTGACTCTACCCGCCGCCGGGAGATTCTCCGCGTCGACGTTTTGGACGGACATGATTAAATACAACGCCACGTGGTACACTGCTGTCCCTACTATACACCAGATCATATTGGACCGCCACGAGAGCAAGCCGGAACCATCTTACCCCAAGCTGAGGTTTATCAGGAGCTGCAGCGCATCATTGGCGCCGAGTATTTTGGCTCGGTTGGAGGCGGCATTCGGCGCATCCGTTCTCGAGGCTTACGCCATGACCGAGGCCTCTCATCTCATGGCGTCGAACCCGTTACCGGAATGCGGCCCGCATAAACCCGGGTCGGTCGGGAAACCCGTGGGTCAAGAAATGGCGATTCTGAACGAAAAAGGAGAGTTTCAACCGGCTGGTGCTGAAGGAGAGGTTTGCATCAGAGGATTGAACGTGACAAAGGGTTATAAGAACAACCCCGAGGCTAATAAAACAGCTTTTCTATTCGGTTGGTTCCACACCGGCGATGTCGGGTTTCTCGATTCCGACGGGTACTTGCATCTTGTGGGTCGGATCAAAGAGCTCATTAACCGTGGAGGTACGATTTAATGCTGAAAAAACTCGTAATCTTTCACTAGTTTTTGTTCGCTTTGTTCACTTGAATCAATTTTCAGGTGAGAAAATTTCACCGATTGAGGTGGACGCAGTGCTGCTGGCTCATCCCGATCTTGCACAAGCAGTTTCTTTTGGTGTTCCTGACGAGAAATACGGGGAAGAGGTACATCAATCATCTCCTTTCATGCCAAAAAGAACCATTTCCGTCTAACCAAACGAAACCCATTCTGGAAAAATATGAGCTTTTTGTCTCTAACACCTTCTTCTTCCTCCGTGGTGCTTTTGTTTGTTCCAAACGTGTAGATAAATTGTGCAGTGATTCCAAAGGAAGGAGTAAGCTTGAAAGAGGAAGAAGTCCTGCAATATTGCAAGAAGAATCTAGCTAGTTTCAAGGTCCCGAAGAAAGTTTTCATCACCGATTCGGTTCCGAAAACCGCCACCGGAAAAATCCAGCGCAGGATCGTGGCGGAGCATTTCTTGGCTCAAATCTCAGCTGCCAAAGTTCCCAAATTTGGGGCTTGATTCACCATTCTTTTGTTTTATAAATACTTATTTGGATCTTTGCTTGGCGGCAAGGATCTGGTTATTACTTGATTCATAGGTGCTTCCAATGCTGTATCGTATATTCACAGTATCTTATGGAACATAAATGTTATTCCTAAAATCTGTGTTTTTCTATTGTTTCGCAATCTATTAATAGTAATATTCAAATTCAATTTGATTATTATCCGGTAGGGTTTGAATTGAAATTATTTTTAGTAAATTTTTAATTAAAATTATTATGTCTATTGAATTTAAGTACCATAACAATGGACCTACTAATATTTTTGCTTGCCAATTTTATATGTATTGTCTCTCTAAAAAGTTATTTATTGGGATTATAAGTTAATATTTAATTATTTATTTAATTTTTTTAATTATTCATAATATATATATATATATATAATATTTCAAATTCGACACCTCAAGAGAAAATAATATTTCTTTATATACTAAATCCACTTGATAATATGAAGTTGAAGCAATTTTGGCCTATTACGACATCCTAGCAAAAAAAATTAAGGAATTAGGGTATTTTGACTTTTAATTTGGGATCTATGACATTTATTATAGTATATAGAACTCGTCATCTAGATGTGACGAACTTTAATAAAAAAATTTTTTTTTTCAAATTTTTATCTCCGATGTGATAAAAATTAATAAAAACATTATATTTTATTAGAACTTTTCACCTCAAGGTGAAAATTTTAAATAAAAAAAAATATTATTTTGGCGAACTAGTCACCTCAACGTAACTAGTTCGTTAAATACTATAACAAATATAGTAGATCCCAAATTAGAAATCCGATCGAATTTCACCATGAAGTTAATGCATTAGTGGTAATATCAAAAACCCACCGATTGAGGTGAAAATCCTACATTGACATATGAAACACTGGTAAATTACGTATTTAATATCTAAGTTATTATTTTTGATTCATTTTAGTACTTAATTTTTTAATTTTTTTAAAAATCATACTTAAAGTTTAATTTTTGTTTTAGTTTAGTACCCACCGTTAAAACTTTAGTTTTTGTTTCATTTTAGTATATTGGATCAAAATTTAACGTTAAGTTTCGAACAAATTAAAAGTTTAGGTACTAAAATGAACCAAAACTGATAGTTTAGGTACTAAATGCGGTAAGTTTTTAACGGCGGGTATTAAAATCAAATGAAAACTAAACGTTAGATATGATTTTGAAAAAAAATGAAAATTTAGGTACTAAAATGGATCAAAATTGATAATTTAGATACTAAATACGTATTTTACCCATAGAATAATTATCCTATATATATTAACTTGGTCAGCAAACAACCATGGAAACAAGATGCTATTCTTAGTGTGTTAGCTAGTACATTTCAGTACTTAAAGTTTCAATTTTTTAAAATCATACCTAATGTTTATTTTTGTTTCATTTTAGTACCCCACCGTTAAAAACAAGATGGCATTCAGTGGGACAACAGAGAAATGCAGGTCTTGCGACAAGACCGTTCATTTCTACGATATGATATCCGCCGATGGAGCCCCTTATCACAAGACTTGCTTCCGGTGCACCAAATGCAATGGACTTCTAGTGGTACGTATGTACGTTTATGTCGGTGATTGAACCGACGACCTACGATGTTTTTGAAGACGATAATCCGATGAACTTCATGGTTTGATCTGGTATGAAAGTGGATGATCACAGCTCATTATGTTTTTGAACAGATGAGCACCTACTGTGCGAGGGATGGAGTCCTTTATTGCAAGCCTCACTTTGAGCAAGTCTGCAAGGCGACCGGCACTTGTACATCCAAAGGTTAGATTTTTATCAAATGAATAAATATGGGTAAAGTACATAGATGGTCTCCCAACTAAAGGATATTGCTTTATTAAGTTCCCCTACTATTAAAAGTTACACAATGGTGCTTTGATTATAGACTGTTGCTTTGTTGAACCACTCAACTGTTAAAAGTTACAAAATAGTCACCCGACTATTCATTATGTTCCAAAATAGTCCTTTTCAGTTAAAAAATGACGAGTTTGGAACATAATAAATAGTCGAGTGACCATTTTATAAATTTTAATAGTCAATGGACTCAATAAAGCAACACTCTATAGTTGGAGGACCATTTTGTAAATTTTAATATTTAAGGGACTTAATAAAATAATATCCTATATTTGGGGGACGTTTTGTATACTTTACCCATAAATATATTTGTATTTAAGATACTGTTTTATTAAGTCTCTCGATTATTAAAAGTTACACAATGATCCTTTGATTATAGAATTTGCTTTGTTGAGTCCCTCGACTATTAAAAGTTACAAAATGGTCACCCGACTATTCATTATGTTCCAAATTCGTCATTTTTCGTTAAAAAATTTACGGCATTTTGAGATGAACGTTAACATACTGATTGTGATAAAATAAAATATGATCCTAAAATCTCAAACAACTATCATATTTCAGTCATCATGGAAATGTCACTTCAGACGACTGTCACTTTTTTAACGAAAAATGATGAACATAATGAATAGTCGAGTGACAATTTTGTAAATTTTAATAGTCAATGGGCTCAACAAAGCAACACTCTATAGTTGGAGGACCATTTTGTAACTTTTAATAGTTGAGGATTTAATAAAGCAATATCCTATAGTCGAGGTGTAATACCCCCAACCCGTACCTGACCCGGATACTAATCCGAGGTGTCACATTGACATTTCAAAACATTTACTTGTATAAAATAGTGAGTAATTTAAAACTTTTATAACATATAACTTATTCAAAATGTTTACAGAACTATTCAAAGCTTATACAATATATTCTTTTGAATACATGTCAACTAGAACTTTATATATTAAAATACATATTACCTACCTCTCTTCTGATCTGACCTTCAGTAAGGAGAACTGACATGTCTTGCTTCACATTGCTCTTTACTCTTCTTGAAACCTACGTGTAAATCACTTACACGCTAAGTCTATGACTTAGTGAGGCCATAAACATATAATGTAAACTATAACTTGTAATCATGCATGAACAATTACTGTTATCACATCATACCCAAACATATATCTATTCATATATCAAATCCACACATGTATATAATTATCTTCTTTCCTATCATTATCATATTATTACCATTCATATTTCTATTCTCTTGTTTATATGATCCATTATGTACATATCATATATCTTATAACATATACAATAATCACTAACACACATATATCATATCATATAATTCATATCACAAAACACATATATATATCACATACATTGTATTCAATGTTATCTCTTATTAGTCCATGTACACATGTGAGAACTTAAGGTATGTGAATAAATTGAGGTTGTGCACCACTATGCTATCACCACAGCTCGTATAAATGTCCCGAAGGACCTATCCAGAGGTCATAAAGAACCTCGGCAACTGTCCATAGGTCCCGAAGAACCTAGGTAAACTGTCCATATGTTCCTTAAAATATAGGTATACTGTCCATATGTCCCGAAAGACATAGGTAATTTTGTCCATATGTTCCGTAGAACATAGGTAAACCCTCGACTCTTGGCATGCCAACTATACCACTAGTTCTTATATTACATAACATGGGTATTATATTCATATCACTTCACATATTCACATGTACATTTCACTTTTCATATGATTTCATAATCATATGTCACTTAGCTTATAACACTTCTCTTGTGTTCATATGGCATGTAACTCATTGTCATCTCTTATTCTCATATGATTCTCATACATCAAGTATATCACATTCATTACACATATTCATATAGGCTCACGGTTTTTATCACCTATCTTCTTATTATATTATTCACATCATATAACTTATTGTCACATAATCTCATATCACATAACATGTATTATTCAAGTATATTCACATGTCACATGGCTATGTCTTCTCATGTATTAGATTCATATATATTATTTAATTTTCTTCAATTCTCCTTAAATCATATGACTCTATTGTTTATATAGCCTTTACACATGTTTATCTAGTTGCTATTGTTTCTCATGAATTCACTTTCATCATATTCTCCTATGATTACCTATTTAATCTCATAACCATATGTTCACATAAGCCACATAACACATACAAAAACATATCCACTCATATAATCAAACATACATACATTTCATGTCATTCACTTACTTATAATCAAGACTTCACGCACTTTAACTATCGGAAATAGACTTATCACAAGTCCAATTTCCATATCATTCTATAAAATAAGTTGCACTCACCTGTGCCTCACTTGCTATCAATTACTCCTATGGCTTACTTTCTCTTCTTGACCAATTATAACTTTTCAATCATTACGGGACTTACTCTCGATCAATATCTACAAAATCATGTATACATATTAGCATTCTAAATATTATGATTCGATCCTTGATTTCTTAAGCTATAAGAAAGATCTACTTCTATTTTTCATTTGAAGTGCATCGGTACACTCTATAGTGTATCGATACACTAATTACATTCGATATTTCAATTTCAAGGGGGTGCATCGATGCACTAATTGTGCATCGGTACACTCATGGCATTCAATGTTTCTATTTTTAAGGGGTGTATCGATGCACTTCCTGTGCATCGATGCACATTGAATTATTTCTGGAATTTACCCTTGATGCATCGGTACATATTGAATGTGTATCGATGAACACTAGCCCAGAATTCCATTTCGTGCTCGCAAATCCACTCAAATCAACTCAAATGCTTCATCTTTCATCCCCTTTCATGTTCTTAACTCATATACACATGCTTAAACCAATTTATATCAATATAAACCATCTTTAACCTCAAAATTCTATCCCTCGTATGTAACTCAAGAATTATACCAACTTTGCAACATGTTTTAATTCCAATTCTATTGCTTCTATCTTCTTAATTAGACCCTTGACAAGTCAAATTAAGCTTCAAAATCTATTAACTCCTATTTCAATAATTCACTTAAAATCTCATTTTTCTTAATCTCTTATAACTTGTTCATTTTAGAGTTTTAAGTCACCATAAATCTTCCCTTACTCTTTCTTATCACTCAAGAATCAAAAGAAACCATAAAATTGAAGAAACAAGCAAATTAAATCCAACTCACCTTATACATGAAGACACGAAAATAAGAAGAAATTGAACCTCATATCTCCAGACTTTTCTTTCCCATTTACACGTGGTTATCTCTTTTATAAAGAGATAATAAAAATCTTTCTTTACAAAGATCAATTTACCCTTACCTCCTTACATATTTACCAAATAATCCTCAAAATATTCCTAATTAAGTCTCCGAACTTTCTAATCTTTCGAAATTAGACTTCAAATTTCCAAAACTTACATTTAAGACACTAGTCCTTATTTTTGGATGTTACACGGGGACCATTTGTATACTTTACGCATACATATATTCCTATTTAACATAATTACGGCTAACCATGATTTTTAATGATTTTTCAGATAATCCTAAGCCAAATGGACTGGTAAACTCTAAACTTGGTTAAAAATTGGTATTATTTTCCAATGTGGATATGAATATACATATTATTTTACAGTAAAGGGCTCCGAGGAAAGTTGCAGCCATGTTCTCAGGCACTCATGACAAATGTGGAGTCTGCAAGAAAATTTGCTACCCATTGGAAAAGGTCTGTTGTCATTAGATTATTATTTTTTGATATTCGACGTAAATTTAGACATGAATACGAAGATATGATCGGGGAAATCGATCACAGGTGATCGTGGAAGGAGAAATATATCACAAGAACTGCTTCAGGCGTGCTCATGGGGGTTGCTTCCTTACAACATCCTCCTATGCTGCGTTAGATGGCTTCCTCTACTGCAAGCACCATTTCTCCCAGTTGTTCAAGGAGAAGGGAAGTTACACTCACCTCACGAAAACGACTTCAATGAAGAAAACCCCGGACAGAGAAGGAGAAGAATCCGATCATGAAGCCGAGAGGGCCGGAACCGAGGCTCAAACGGTCGAGGAAGACCAATGATGGAAATACTTGCACACTTGAACCTTCATGGGAGATTTGAGCTTTAAAATCTCATTATTGGGTGTTTGATCATTGTTTCCTTGTATAAATAAACATATATTTTTCGACCTTCCCGTGACGATGTTCTGAATTTTTTTACGTGGAGATTTTAAGAAATTTCATTTTGATGTAAGATTACATTTTTATTAATGTCACGAAAAATAGTATGAACTATATTGTTTGTAATTATAACTATATTTGTGTTTAAATTTTTAAATAATAATAAATGAATAATTAAAATATGTTACCCTCTATCGATAAATCATGTACAAATTACAATAGCCTGCAAGGAAAACATACAGGGATGGACCGAGAAAGACAGGGGGCAGTCGTCTCCTGAAATTTTAAAATTACTAAATATTTTAAATTTTTATATGTATTTTGTATTGAAAACTTATTTTCGCCCTAAAATTCAAGTTCACTCCCTTAAAATTTTAAAAGTTCAAGTTCTCTCCTAAAATAGAATTATGTGTACGTCCCCTCAGAATATATATGAAATTGCAATCCTTTAAACAAACTTGTTGGTCAAGGTATACTATCTTGTTGGCCAAGGTTGAGTATACGTGATCGAGTTTTCTCGCACACAAAAAATGTTTTCTTCTGCCATTTTCTCCCTTGAAATGGAAGGGAAAATGGGTAAATCACAACCATAGTCCTTGAACTTTCCCTAGGTTTAGTAAAAAAAGTTATAAATTTTCTAAAATAATTAATTTGGGTTTAAATTAAATTGAATTTAAATTTTAAAGATTCGTTCAAAATTAATATTATGCTTCATTAAAATGATCCAATAACTACTGTCACGTATTTTTATTTAAATTTTGAGTTGCTTTATACTTAAAGTTTTATATTAATTGTTTTTTTATAAATTTATGATAAATATAAGATAATATCTATTTAAAGATCATCAATCATTTAACAATGAACGTGCATATCCTACCTACGCAACGTTCGAACTTGAGACCTAAAAGGTTAAAAATACTGAAATCGTCCAGTCCGTGAAAATTTCATATTAAATTTATCAAATACATAGCTTTCATATGATTATGGAACAACTTTTGTCAAAGCTATAATTAGACATAACAAATACAATCTTAGAACTCTCTCTCTCTGTATATATAATAAACTTTTTGAAAAGGTCTCATTAACTTATGCTTTTACCATTTCAAACATTGCATAAGGGGATTGATTCAACTTTATATAATTATCATACCTCACGTTCTAAAGAGTGAAACAAATTATTTGTAAAGATGATAAATTGTATTAATGTCATATTAATTTTTTTAAAATTTTAAAAAGACAACATTATAATTTACCTGTATTTTAAAAAATGATATAGCACACAAATGGTCCCTGACTATAGGGTACTACTTTATTAAGTCTTACCCCTGTAGTATACTCGATTTATCATTTTCACCCCTATCGTATTTACATATCAATTTAATCCTCAAAGTTATTTAATTGCATCATTCTATACACTATTCCTAAATTATAGACCCTAAGTTAGGGTTTAAGGTTTAAAGGTATGGGTCATGGGGTTATGGTTTAGAGTTTGTAATTCAAGGTTTTAATTTAGGAATATGTATAAAATGATGCAATTGAACAACTTCGAAGGCTAAATTGATATGAAAATATGATAAGAGCAAAAGTGATAAATTAGGTATACAGGGGGAAATTACCTTTTTGCATGAGATTAATTACTATATGAGTAAGAAATTTAGTATTTCAATGATATTTTAATGTGAATTCTTATCTTCAATGATATTGAGTAATTTCATCATATGTATCCAATCTATGACCCTCATTTTAAATTGGTATCTAAACTTTTAATCATTTCAATCTCATCCTTAAATTATGACTACCATTCTAAATTAGTCCTTAAACTTTTGAATATTTTATTTTCATCCCCAAATTTGATCTTCATTCTAAATTGGTCCCCAAACTTTTTGAATATTTCAAATTTATCCTAAATTGTACATATTTACTAATCACATCTCTTGTTAATAAAATAATTAGGCCTAGTTATATTATTCTATGTTTTAAAAATAAAATTTAGCTTAAACTATGGTTGAAATGTATTACATATTTGGTTGGATTTGGGTATGGAATTAGATCAAAAAGTTTGGGAACCAATTTAGAATGAGATTCATAGTTTGGGGATGAAATTGGAATGTTCAAAAGTTTAAAGAATATGAGTCATAGTTTGAGGATGAAATTAGAATATTTAAAAGTTTAAGGACTAATTGGAAATGAGAGTTATAGTTTGGAGACATATGATGCAATTAACTCAATGATATTTTAAAACATATACGAGTACACCCTGTCATGCACTTTTGCTCTGTAAGAGACAACAGCAGATTTGTTTAATGGATGGAGACCCGACCAAATCCCGAACCCTGTCAGAGCAGCCGTAGTAGTCCATCACTTTCATGGAACTTTCCTATACACAGATAATCACAACATACTATATAAATAGAGCTCGCAGCAGCCAAAACAAGACACAAAACCCATCACCAATAACTGATCTACTCTTTCCGATCTGTAACTATTTGTTTCCTTCCTCGAGGATAAAAAACATTCCTTTTTTTGTTCAAGATGGCAGCCATTTCCAAGATTGCAACAGGCAATGGCCATGGTGAAAACTCTGCTTATTTCGATGGGTGGAAAGCATACGAGGCCAACCCTTTTCATCCCGTCGATAGACCAGATGGTGTTATTCAGATGGGACTAGCTGAGAATCAGGTACTTCGAAATCTCCATGGATTTTACACCTTTTGATTTGTAGGTCTTCTTTTCTAATGGAAACCCTTGCTGTTCTTGCTCTTTGAACCTCCAGCTTTGCTTTGATTTCATTGAGAAGTGGCTCATGGAACACCCGGAAGCTTCCCTGTGTACTGCTGAAGGTGTGAACAAATTCAAGGAGGCTGCACTTTTCCAGGATTATCATGGCTTGCCTGAGTTCAGACAAGTATGGCAAATTTATGATTATTATTACAGCATATATGCATGTGCGTGTGGGCAAAAGTGTTTAAATAATGCAATGGAAGAAAAAAAATTCTTCAATTACAGTCGAACAATTATTTGCTTAAGTAGGATGATTGTTACAGTGACCTCATATGTCTCCAGAAATACATGGCGACCTCCATAATTCTCTAGAAACACACGGCGATCTATGGTACACTTGGCGACATATGAAACTGCAACAGCGAGGGAATAGAAAAGAAATACTGCAACAGAGGAGATTTTATTGCAATGAGCACTTGGCGACCTATGAAACATTTGACGAAACACCTCATTTCACGAAATAATTTGGGAAGAGCCCTATAAGTAAAATTTTTTTTTCAACGCCCTACATGGACGAGGAAGCCGTGTGTGTGTTGGTTTATGGACTGAATTAACCTGTGCTACTCTTCCAACAGGCTGTTGCAAAATTCTTGGGGAAAGTGAGGGGAAATAGAGTAAAATTCGATCCGAATGGATCGTTATGAGCGGCGGAGCCACTGGTGCTCATGAAATACTTGCCTTTTGCTTGGCGGATCCCGGTGAAGCATTTCTGGTTCCTACTCCTTACTATCCAGAGTAATTTTCGAGTTCGAGTTTGAACTTCGACCATTGAGCAATCGCTTTCAACGTGTTTAAGGCTTAAATATATGGCATTACATTGCAGATTTGATCGGGACTTGAAGTGGAGAACTGGGGTGGAACTTGTTCCCGTCGTTTGTGAGAGTGCCAATGATTTCAAGATCACCATTGATGCATTGGAAGCTGCATATGAGAAAGCACAAGAATCTAAACTCCAAGTCAAGGGTTTACTCATAACCAATCCATCGAATCCATTGGGAACTTTCATGGACAAGGATACCTTAAAGAACATCATAAGCTTCATAAACAAAAACAACGTCCATTTGATCGGCGACGATATATACACCGCCACAGTTTTCACGGAGCCCGAGTTCGTCAGCATATCGGAGATCATCGAACAAGTAGAATGCAACCGTGATTTGATCCACATCGTTTACAGTCTCTCAAAGGACATGGGATTCCCCGGATTCAGAATCGGCATCGTATATTCATACAACAACGCAGTCATGAACTGCGCCCGCAAAATGTCGAGCTTCGGGCTGGTATCGTCTCAAACACAACACCTAATCGCCTCGATGCTATCGGACGACAATTTCGTCGACGAGTTCATCGACGAAATGAAACAAAGGTTGCTCAAAAGGCACAAGTACTTCACTTGGAGATTAGAGCAAATCGGTATCGGTTCATTGAAGAGCAACGCCGGGCTGTTCATATGGATGGATCTGTGTAAGCTCCTGAAAGAGAAAACGTTTGAGGCCGAGATGGAACTGTGGCGGGTGATCATCGACGATGTTAAGCTCAGCTTATCTCGAAGAATGGACGATTTCAGTATGTCACCGAGCATCTTGTCTCCTCAGTCGCCGCTCGTCCGTGCCCGGACTTAAATCGGAGCTGCCGTGGATTCCGAACGGACACTTTCATATATGTACTAGACTTTAGATATTATCACCATTCTTTCCCATGGGGATAACCCATGCTAGAGGGACCTATGGATTAATGTGCAAAATAAAGGATTATTTCTTGAATTTCATTTTCCATTAGAAAATATGTATTTTGTTGATTTTCATGTATACTATTATGTATTTTTTACATTTATTAAACGTTTTGTTTTTAAATAATATTTATACGTAATTTTGATAACCCAATCCTTAAAAATTAATAAATCCAATCAAATTACTCCTAAACTTTAAAAACATGATACAAAATGACAATATGACCCAAATAACCCCACAAAAAGTTAAAGAAAATTCATATTCTGTAATTTATATAAATATTTAATTTTAACCCATAAAACTTATAAAAAATACACGAATCAAATTAACTTAATAGTTAAAAGGATAATTATATGAAATTCATGAAATTGAGAATCTCGTTAACAACACAAAAAATTCATTTATGAAATTGAGTATGAAAAACTATTTGTATGATATCAAAGAATTATATGTAGGTAAAAGGGTAACTTTTGTCCTTGTAGTAGACTTAATTTATCATTTTCACCCTTATCGTGTTTTCACATCAATTTAGCACTCGAAGTTGCTCAATTGCATCATTCTATACCTTGTACCCCTATAACACCCCTAACCCGTACCCGACCCGAGTACGAGTCCGAGATGTGACATTACCTTTTTAAAATAATTTTCCTTATAAAATAACAAAACATTTGAACTTATTTTAGGAAAATAAGATAACATATTATTAAAATATATTCAGTATAAAATTTTGAGGTAAAAAAAATGTATTTGCTAACAATAAATATGTATAAACAATGCACTTAAAATTCGTAAACAAATTCAACCATTCATTACTATACACTTATATAATTACATTCAAAACATTATAAAAGTCGATCAGAGCGTTCGTAACTAACAACTTATTACATGCCAACATACTTTATACAACAAAAATACATACTTTGTGGTTCACTTCTGATTTGATCCCCTAATGATGGTATGCTGCGTTGCTGCTCTTAAGATCGATCTTCTTACTTTTCTGTACCTACGTGTAAATCACTTACACGCTAAGTCATAGACTTAGTGAGGCATATGAATATGATGATGATGTATTCCTTATAAATATGAACATGTAATCTATCCATTCAATGATATAACATTTAGCAATAATAATGCAATTACATTTGATAATTTTCTATAAGCCCATGTACATTACTGAGAACTCAAGGTATTCGAGTAAATTGAGGTTGTGCACTATTGCTGTCACCACAGCTCGTATAAGTCCCACTGAGTGGCATATGAAATTTGTCCCGAAGGACCTGTGAATTTGTCCCGAAGGACCTATGAGTGGTCCCGAAGGACCTATGAAACCCTCGACTCTTGGCATGCCAACTATACCTATAGTTCTCATATCGTATACTATGGGCATCATTCTTATATTTCATATGTTCCTGTGCTCATGTCACTTATCATATCACATATATCATTTATCAAATCATATGAGCATATACCTTATGCATGTATCATAATAATTATCATGTATGCATGTTCATAACTATTGTTCTATAAAAATCAACATAGGATTAGACTTATCACAAGTCTTATTCCATTGTACCACCCTTAAAATAGGCACTCACCTTGGCCTCGCTTTCATTGTTTCAATCCTAACTCTTCGATTGTTCCTGAACTCGTTTAGGCTCGATATCTACATAGTAATTCAATGATACTTATCAGTATACTAATTAATATATTCTAACCTATCATTCCTTAGACTCAGAGAAAATCCAATTTCATCCTTTAATGAAGGTATGCATCGATGCACTACTGATGCATCGGTGCATAAAATGCATTCGATGTTGTATTATTACTGGGATGCATCGATGCATGACTTATGCATCGATGCACTAATTGCATTCGATGTTTCTATTTTAAAAGAGTGCATCGATGCATTACAAATGCATCGATACACCTTCAAATAATTTCTGGGTTTTAAACTTGATGCATCGATGCACTATGAATGTGCATCGATGCACTCTGCCTAGAATCCTCTTTTATGCCCGAAAATCCACTCTTTTCAGCTTAATACCTCATATATCATCCCCTTTCTTATTTCCTAACTTGCATACTCTTACTTAAACTAATTATTATCCATTAAATACTTCTAAAACTTAGAAATCTAATTCTCCATGTAGAATTTAAGAATCTAACCCAAATTCCAACATGTTCTAATTTGAATTCTAACACCTCATACTTCTTAGTTAGCTTGATGACAAGTCAAAAATCTTATTCAACCTTCAAAAACTCATCCATATCAAAATTTCATCTAAAACTCATTTTCCAAATCTATCTCTAAAACACTTATCTTGTTGTCTTAATGTCATATAAGCTTTCCTTTAGCTTATATAACATCCAAACTTCAATTTCCAAGTTAAAAATCAAAGAAACTACCAAGGTTCAGATTCTTACCTTAAACTTGGGTCTTCACGTTTGGAAGAAGAGAAGAGTAAAGATAAGAAAGAAGGAAGAAGAGATGAGAGGATTCTGGAAACATTTGTTTCCTACTAATGCCCCACGTGGGTTATAATACAACCCCTTAAAATTTTTAATTATTATTTTTCCTTGCAAATGACCATTTTGTCCTTAAATTCATTTCATATTTACTAACAATTATTTTTAAACTATATAATTATTCTACTTTAATCACCAAATTCTGAATGTTTACAATTTAGTCACTAACCTGTCATTTAAGATGTTACAAATCTCTCCCCCTTAAGAAAATTCGTCCTCGAATTTTCATTGCACGAACAAATGGGGGTATTGATGTCGCATATCTTCTTCACGTTCCCATGTTGCTTCTTCTACTTTGTGATTTCTCCATAACACTTTGACCAAAAGAATAATTTTATTCCTTAGTTGCTTCACCTCGTAAGCTAATATATGAACAGGTTCTTCCTCATAAGTCAAGTCAGGTCGAACCTCAATCTCTTCTGGTGTCACGATATGAGAGGGATCAGATCTATATCTTCGAAGCATTGAAACATGAAAGACATCATGTATCTTTTCCATCTCAGGTGGTAAAGCTAGCTGATATGCTACAGGTCCTACTCTCTTTACAATCTCATATGGTCCAATAAACCGAGGACTCAATTTTCCTTTTCGACCAAACCTCAACACCTTCTTCCATAGAGACACTTTTAAAAACACTTTATCTCCAAATTGAAACTCAATTTCTTTCCTTTTTAGATCTGCATATGATTTATGTCTGTCTGCTGCAGCTTTGAGATTACTCTGAATTATTTGGACCTTTTCTTCTACTTCCTGAATTAACTCAGGACCAAGCACTTCTTTATCTTTGAGCTCGTACCAGTTCAAAGGCGTACGACATTTCCTTCCATAAAGAGCTTCATAGGGAGCCATTTTAATACTCGACTGATAGCTATTGTTGTAGGCAAACTCGGCAAGTGGCAAATATTTTTCCCACGATCCTTTAAATTCAATTACACAAGCTCTCAACATATCTTCTAAGATTTGGATCATTCGCTCAGATTGTCCATCAGTCTGAGGATGAAATGATGTGCTAAAATTCAATCGAGTTCCCAATGCTCCATGCAAAGGCTTCCAAAATCTCGAAGTAAATCGAGGATCTCGATCAGAAATTATAGAAACAGGTATACCATGCAACCGTATAATCTCTCTGATATACAACTCGGCATATTTGTCCATAGAGAAATCAGTTCGTACCGGAATAAAATGGGCTGACTTAGTCAATCTGTCTACAATCAACCATATTGAATCTCTTTTATTTGGAGTTAAAGGTAACCCCGCTACAAAATCCATCGTTATGTTTTCCCATTTCCACTGAGGAATCGTCATTGGTTGCAATAATCCTGAATGAACCTGATGCTCAGCTTTGACTTGTTGACAAGTCAAACATTTGGACACAAATTCTGTAATGTCTTTCTTCATTCCTGGCCACCAATATCGACTCTTGAGGTCCATATACATTTTGTTTCCTCCTGGGTGCATCGTTAATGGACTACAGTGAGCTTCCGTTAATACATCATTCTTTAACTCATCGTCATCTGGAATCACTAGCCTCCCATGATAATATAGGTTCCCATCAGCTTTTATCTTATAATCTGTACACTCTCCATTCCTTGTTTGTTGTAGCTTCTTTGAACACTTTTCATCCATAGCTTGCAATTCTTTAATTCGATCTAGCCATGATGGCTTGAGAGTCAATTCAGAACAAATAGCACCATCTTCACTCAATGATAGTCTAGCATCCATAGCTCGTAAGGCTGCAAACGTCTTTCGGCTTAAGGCATCTGCTACCACATTTGCTTTTCCCGGATGGAAATCAATCACAACATCATAGTCCTTTAGAAATTCCACCCATCTTCTCTGTCTCAAATTCAACTCTTTCTGAGTCATCAAGTACTTTAAACTCTTGTGATCTGTATATAAATAGCATCTTTCACCATACAAGTAGTGACGCCGAATCTTAAGAGCAAATACTACTGCAGCCATCTCCAAATCATGCGTTGGATAGTTTTTCTCATGTGACTTCAATTGTCTTGACGCATATGCCACCACTTTGCCCTCTTGCATCAACACACATCCCAAGCCATTATGGGACGCATCACTATAAACCACAAAATTCTTGTCAGACTCAGGTTGAACCAACACGGGAGCTTCTGTCAAAATCTTCTTTAAATTTTCAAAACTTTCCTGACATTCTGGAGTCCAAGCGAATTTTACCTCTTTCCTCAATAACTTGGTTAGGGGTAATGCTATTATCGAAAAGTTTTTAACGAATCTTCGGTAATAACCAGCTAACCCCAGAAAACTCCGGACTTCTATCACATTCTTTGGAATCTCCCATTCTAAAATAGCTTTAATCTTTTGGGGATCCACTCGAATTCCTTCTGCAGAAATCACATGCCCAAGGAAAGTCACTTCCTTCAACCAGAATTCACATTTGGAGAGTTTGGCATAAAGCTTCTTTTCTCTCAAAATCTGTAACACCCTCTTCAAGTGTGAACTATGTTCTTCTTTGGACTTTGAATACACGAGAATATCATCAATAAATACCACCACAAATTGATCCAAATAGGGTTGGAATATTCTGTTCATGAGATCCATGAAAGCAGCTGGTGCATTAGTAACTCCAAACGGCATCACAATAAACTCATAGTGACCATATCTCGTTCTAAATGTCGTCTTTGGGATATCTTTGTCTTGAATCTTTAATTGATGATAACCATAACGTAAATCAATTTTCGAGAACACTGAAGCTCCTTTTAATTGATCAAACAGATCCTCAATTCGGGGAAGTGGATATTTGTTCTTGATGGTCACCTTATTTAGCTGTCTATAATCAATGCAAAGACGCATTGATCCATCCTTCTTTTTGACAAACAACACCGGAGCTCCCCACGGTGAGACACTTGGTCTTATAAATCCTTTATCTAACAAATCCTTTAATTGTATCTTTAACTCTTGCAATTCTTTTGGAGCCATTCTGTATGGAGCCATAGTAATAGGTGCAGTTCCAGGCATTATTTCAATCTGGAATTCTACCTCTGTGCTTGGAGGCAACCCTGGTAATTCAGCAGGAAATATATCGAGAAACTCTGTGACTATGGAAATTTCTTCAATTCTTTTCTCCTTGGTTCTAATATCCAACACATTAGCAATGAACCCTTGACATCCCTGTAGTAGTAACTTCTTTGTCGTTATCGCGGAGATTACATTTGCCAATAGATTCCACCCTTCACTAAACACCACGACTTCTACCCCTTCCGGACTTTTCAACGTAACTCTTTTCAATCTACAATCCACGTTCCCATAATAACGAAACAACCAATCCATTCCCAGTATCACTTCAAATTCATCGAAGGGTAATTCCATCAAATTAGCAGGGAATTCATTTTCCTGAATCCGTAGGGGACATCCTCGACATACCAAATTCACACGAGCACTATGCCCTAATGGATTTGTCACTATTACTTCATTATTGGTGGCTTCTAGCGGAATGTTCAGTTCTCTAACTAACTTGCTACTAATGTATGAGTATGTAGACCCCGGATCAATCAATACCATAACATGTTTATCCAACAGTAAAAAGGTACCTGTTATTATCTCTGGATCATCCCGGTCTTCATTGGTTTTGAGATTATACACCCGAGCAGTAGAGCGAACTTCCTGCTGAGTTGAGGATTCATGTTGAGTTCTACCTCTTCCTCTACCCCGTCCCCTCTGGGACATTGAAGCTGACCTCTCCTGTGGAACAGACTCTTCTACCCTCAAAGGACAGTCTCTCATAAAATGTCCTGTTTCCCCGCATCGAAAACAAGCTCCTGTTTTAACTCTGCATATTCCACTATGGTTTCTTCCACATATCTGACACTGCCCAACTTGACTTTGTTGTGCTCGCCCATCACCAGTCCCCACAGATTGAGTTCGTCTAGCTCTTTCCTGATTCGATCCTCTAGCAGAGGATGCCACCGATTCAGATCTTGTTTGATGTCGAAAACCAAAATCTCTGCCTCTCTTTGGTAGTGTAGAGCTGGATGAAGCTCCAGTTCTTTTGGATGGTGGAGCTCTCTGCTCCCCAAACCGTTCATTCTGCGCTCTCTCTAGAGCTTTAGCACGATTTACTACTTCTTGGAATGAGGACAGATTCAATACAATCAACATTTCTTTTAGCCTTGGACGTAAGCCCTCAACAAACCACTCACAGGAATCTTTCTCTGTAGGCACCAACTCTGCTGCAAAGCGACTTAACTTATTAAATTCACACTCATACTCATATACAGTGCGATTCATTTGTTTCAAATTTAAAAATTCTTGCTTCATTTGTTTGATGAATTGGTCTCCTATATACTTATGCCGAAACTCTTCCAGGAACAGAGACCATGTCACTTGATCACTGGTCATCCTCAAAGTGACATTTGTCCACCAAATTCTCGCTTGCCCACGCAGCAAAGAGACCATCCCGTCCAATTTCTCCACATCAGAACAATGAAGTCCTTCTAACATAATTTTCACATCATTAAGCCAAAGGTCCGCAGCAACAGGACCTTCATCGGCTTCACCTTTAAACTCTGGAGCTCCTAAACCCTTCAACTCCTTTGCAACATTCATTTTTGGAGTTGAAGTAACAGGAGGTTGGAAACGCATCAATATTGCATCTAACGTTCTAAAGAACATATCTTGATCAGCTACAGGCACTCTAGAAGGTGTCTGTTCTTCACCTTGCCTGGCCAGGGCAGGTGAATTACTACTTTCAGCGGGTTGATCATCTCCCGCTTGACTTCGAGAACTATCATGTCCGGACATCTATTAAAAATAAACATATCATTCTATTAGCAAAACAACATACTCATTACCATACCAAATCAGAAGTTTTTTTTTATTATGTTGGCATGTATACATTATAAAACACTATAGACTCCGGTTTATACCGAGAATCGACTAAACCGTAGCTCTGATACCATTAAATGTAACACCCCTAACCCGTACCCGACCCGAGTACGAGTCCGAGATGTGACATTACCTTTTTAAAATAATTTTCCTTATAAAATAACAAAACATTTGAACTTATTTTAGGAAAATAAGATAACATATTATTAAAATATATTCAGTATAAAATTTTGAGGTAAAAAAAAATATATTTGCGAACAATAAATATGTATAAACAATGCACTTAAAATTCGTAAACAAATTCAACCATTCATTACTATACACTTATATAATTACATTCAAAACATTATAAAAGTCGATCAGAGCGTTCGTAACTAACAACTTATTACATGCCAACATACTTTATACAACAAAAATACATACTTTGTGGTTCACTTCTGATTTGATCCCCTAATGATGGTATGCTGCGTTGCTGCTCTTAAGATCGATCTTCTTACTTTTCTGTACCTACGTGTAAATCACTTACACGCTAAGTCATAGACTTAGTGAGGCATATGAATATGATGATGATGTATTCCTTATAAATATGAACATGTAATCTATCCATTCAATGATATAACATTTAGCAATAATAATGCAATTACATTTGATAATTTTCTATAAGCCCATGTACATTACTGAGAACTCAAGGTATTCGAGTAAATTGAGGTTGTGCACTATTGCTGTCACCACAGCTCGTATAAGTCCTACTGAGTGGCATATGAAATTTGTCCCGAAGGACCTGTGAATTTGTCCCGAAGGACCTATGAGTGGTCCCGAAGGACCTATGAAACCCTCGACTCTTGGCATGCCAACTATACCTATAGTTCTCATATCGTATACTATGGGCATCATTCTTATATTTCATATGTTCCTGTGCTCATGTCACTTATCATATCACATATATCATTTATCAAATCATATGAGCATATATACCTTATGCATGTATCATAATAATTATCATGTATGCATGTTCATAACTATAGTTCTATAAAAATCAACATAGGATTAGACTTATCACAAGTCTTATTCCATTGTACCACCCTTAAAATAGGCACTCACTTTGGCCTCGCTTTCGTTGTTTCAATCCTAACTCTTCGATTGTTCCTGAACTCGTTTAGGCTCGATATCTACATAGTAATTCAATGATACTTATCAGTATACTAATTAATATATTCTAACCTATCATTCCTTAGACTCAGAGAAAATCCAATTTCATCCTTTAATGAAGGTATGCATCGATGCACTACTGATGCATCGGTGCATAAAATGCATTCGATGTTGTATTATTACTGGGATGCATCGATGCATGACTTATGCATCGATGCACTAATTGCATTCGATGTTTCTATTTTAAAAGAGTGCATCGATGCATTACAAATGCATCGATACACCTTCAAATAATTTCTGGGTTTTAAACTTGATGCATCGATGCACTATGAATGTGCATCGATGCACTCTGCCCAAGAATCCTCTTTTATGCCCGAAAATCCACTCTTTTCAGCTTAATACCTCATATATCATCCCCTTTCTTATTTCCTAACTTGCATACTCTTACTTAAACTAATTATTATCCATTAAATACTTCTAAAACTTAGAAATCTAATTCTCCATGTAGAATTTAAGAATCTAACCCAAATTCCAACATGTTCTAATTTGAATTCTAACACCTCATACTTCTTAGTTAGCTTGATGACAAGTCAAAAATCTTATTCAACCTTCAAAAACTCATCCATATCAAAATTTCATCTAAAAACTCATTTTCCAAATCTATCTCTAAAACACTTATCTTATTGTCTTAATGTCATATAAGCTTTCCTTTAGCTTATATAACATCCAAACTTCAATTTCCAAGTTAAAAATCAAAGAAACTACCAAGGTTCAGATTCTTACCTTAAACTTGGGTCTTCACGTTTGGAAGAAGAGAATAGTAAAGATAAGAAAGAAGGAAGAAGAGATGAGAGGATTCTGGAAACATTTGTTTCCTACTAATGCCCCACGTGGGTTATAATACAACCCCTTAAAATTTTTAATTATTATTTTTCCTTGCAAATGACCATTTTGTCCTTAAATTCATTTCATATTTACTAACAATTATTTTTAAACTATATAATTATTCTACTTTAATCACCAAATTCTGAATGTTTACAATTTAGTCACTAACCTGTCATTTAGGATGTTACAACCCCTACCTTAAAAACCCAAATTATAAACCCTAAACATAACCCTATAATATCTAAACCTCAACTTAGGGCTTATAATTTAGGGTTTTAAGGTAGGAGTAGAGTATATAATGATGCAATTAAACAACTTCAAGAGTTAAATTAATAAGAAAATACGATAGAGACAAAATTGATAAATTGAATCTACTGTAGAGGCAAAATTCACCCTTAAACCTTGTATATAATTCATTTTGAACATTTTATATATGATCCATATATCAAGGAGTGTTTAACCCTAAAATAAAACTCACATAAAAAAATAAAAACTTTATTAAATCTTATGTTATTTTGTATATAAATAACTTTAATATAATTGCATCATAGACCATTTTAACAAATCTTAATGGCCCTACACCATTCTAATTCTAATATAATACGTCATCGTTTAGATACTAATCAATTAAGCAAAAGTCCATCCAGAAGATACAGTAAACAATAAAATCAAACCCAATGACGCCGATCACATAACAAGTGAAATTTCTTTGATTTATGTTTAATATTTTGTATGATGAATTTAAAGTATAATTGGTTAATATAAGATAAAAATAATATAAATTGATTTTATTCGAAAAAATTAGTAAGAGAATAACTTTTTAGAATAAATTGAATAATATTTGAAATTAAAAATGAAAATATCAAGTCTTTTTATAACAAATTATGTAAATTGTAGTAATATAACATTTTGGGTTGTAATTATTAATTATTTTATGACTTTTTAAGTTATAAAAGATAATATCTTAAGTTAAAGTTAAGTATGTCGTCCCACAATAAAACTACCCTATTTTGTATGATTTATATACACCAAGAGTAAGCCCGTTGGACCTATTTAGTATTTTTTTTTAATAGAAGTCGCTAATATTATTAAAAAGTAATTTAAAAAAATAAAAATATTTAAAATTACAACAAGAGTTTACAATTATCATCTTAAAGTAAATTACATAAATTTTTATATTTTCCTATAATATCGAAACTAACCACTTTAAACTATATAAAGACCATACATAGAAAAGGTTAAAAACCGATCAAAATACTCGAATAAAAAATAAATACAAACAAATTTAACTGTAACGACAAACAAACCACAAAATGAAATTAATCTATTAAAAGAACATCGTGAATCGAAAATCAAAGTCGAGCGTCGTGAGAAACTATCAACAAACGTAAAATTATGCATCTAAATTCAATCTGATGTATCATATAATATAAGTCTATTATAAGTAAAAGTTCTTTAAGTAAAGTTAAAAGTTTGAATTTCGCCGTTGCGAATAAATGAGTTAATAAAGTTTCTTGTATTAAACATTTGTAATACATTATGTAAATTAATCGGTCAAATATTAATATTATACAAGTACTTTTGAAACCTAAATGTTAAAAAATTTAAAATAAAATTCAATAATATTTGACTAGAAATTATTAAAAAATCGAGTTTTCTCAATACAATAAAAACTTGAATTATCAACTATTAATTCATTTAACACGAGTGTGCAGACCGGAAATAAACACCGGAGCAACAAAGACGATAAATGACATACCTTAAAGCTATAACCTTGATCAATCAGGAATTGTTGCCTTTTAGTCGAGTAGTACACTTCCTGCAAACAGTATCAGCCGATCAACAAACCATTGTTTACACTATGCATACAAATAATCATCGTTCTCGTAAGGAAAATATACCTGTGCATCCGTAGAAACAGGGAATAGAAGAACGCCTCTTTGCCACCAGCCATCCTATCTTCGATTATACCCTATCGGTCCATTCGAAATTTCAGCAACTAGAGAAACAAAGATGAAAACTTTAAGATGCAAAATTAAATTGTAACACTGGCCTTTGCCCTAAGAATACGTCCTAATCGCTGGGCAGATGAAGCCAATTTGCTTCGTACAACTTGGGACCGATAAGGAAGTTCAAGTCTGTAATTATTTCATCCTCTCTCACATGTGTGGCTACATAATAGGATTTACGTATTTAATTAGTAGGAGGCAGCTGAGAGCTAATGATGAATCGAAGAACAAAAATTGAATCACGTACCAGTAAGCCCCAGTTTGCGGACCGACGACTTTCCGAAACATGTGAGCAGGAACCACATGGACCTGCTCGGAGTAGAATCATTTCTCTTATCGAGTATAAGGTCGAGAATCTTTCATAGAGATCGAGAAACCGTGAATAAGGGAAATTAATAATTACCTAGTCCATGAGCAGCAGTCCCCATTCTCTGTTTCTTATCTCTTCAATTATCTTTTCGGATTCTTCAGACCGCTTACCACCAAAAGCAACCATATTATATGTTGTCACAACCACTCCCGCATTCCCGCGGAACCTCTCTTTGCTGCCGGATGTAAAACGACATATTTGTTCATCTCGTATGGTCGACCAAAGCTTGAACCGAAAGGCCCACTGATCCACTGAAACTGCATTTGTTGCTAAACAAAGGCAACTTTTCTTTATCCGGCATGCTGCAGAAACACCAACTAGAGACTTTCCAGCACCACAAGGTAGCACGATATTGCCGGATCCCGCTCTACCTGCATTATCATTTTGCATTCCAAGAGAAAACAACAACGAGAATTCATAAAAAAAAAGTATTATACATGTAGAAACACATAAATATGTATAGGTGTGTAATATATATAATCATACTGTAGACACGTTATTTCACATTCATCCATATATTACACTAAACACATATCTTATTATTTTATTATTTATTTCATGTTTCCAGGCCTAAACAAGATGGCCCAGACCAAATGGCAAGCCGGTTCCCAGCAATGAACTAGGGTTTCTAGAACCCTAGTGTTCCAAGTCTCCACGGCGTCATAAGCCCTTGCTCGAGGAGTCCTTACATCATACGGCCGCATTCCACGCCAGTTTCATCAGCCATTCAACAAATCCGGTTCCCTCGGCGCAAGGAAAGCACACGTAAGCACATAAGACACCAAGCAAAGCAGCGTGTGTTAGTGGGATTCCAAACAACCAAACCGAGTCTTACTCGGATTCAATCTCTAAGGACAGTTTTTTTTCTTATACTATAAATATGTAATCAGAACCCAGTGGAAGGGGGGATTTTTTTTTCTTTCATACTGAATACAAGTAAAGTTATAAGCAAAATTACCAGCAAGACATAACCAAGCATTCAGATTTTCTCGAGGGTTTCGTGCAAATATTTCGAAAAGAAAGGTAAAAAGTTCATACCTTTTGCGTGTTTTCTTCCTTGTCTGGTGTCTTTGTTGAGCTTTGGTTCGAAAGAAACCCAAAAGAGAGCATTTGAGCCGATGAACATTAGGGACCAGGATCTTCTTCCATAGATCTTTGGCTCCTCGAGGCTCGGTTTCAAAAAGTATTTCGATTTTTAAAACGTTGAGACATAGGGCTTTCAGAAAAACCAATTTTTTTTGGGGTTTTACCGCCGATGAACGGTGGCCGCCGCCGTTGAACGGCGGCGGCGAGGCGGTGTGTGGTTACCGGATTCTGGAAAACCCGCCGTGTTCTTCATATTTGAAGAACAGGCGAGAGAGAAATGAAATGGGAGGGGAGGGTTTTTTGATTTCTGCAGAGAGGAATGAAACTAAAAATCGTTTGAGTCACATATGAAGCCCGTTTCAGCCTTATGCCCGACCCGATGAACCTCGGACCCGCGTGTTTTTGTAAGAAGCGAGAGATTTGCGTTTTGGTTCTCCAGTTTCAAAAACGTTTAATTTGGTCCTCTGAATCGATTATTGAATCTGAAATCCTTTTAAATTGACCCTTGAGTTTATTTCGTTTTCAATTTAGTCCCTGCTATTATTATATACCATATTTTCATTATTATTATATTTTATTCCTTTATATATATATATATATATATATATATATATATATATTTTTTGTATATTTTTATTTTATTTTATTATACATATATATATATGCATATAATTATCGTTATTTTTATTATTTTAAGTATCATTGATAGCGTATATAAACATATATTCTTTTTTTCTCTTTTATTATTATCTGTATATTTATTTCTATTCATTTGTTTTATTTAATAATTTTTGTTATTTATATATAGTCTTCGTGTTTTTTAACATCATTATCATTTTCATTTTATTCTACTTTGTATTTTTTAGTTTATTTTCATTGTTCCTTTTGTATTTTATACGTACATATTTGATTATATTTATTTATTTATTTTAGTTTTTTTTTAGTTTTTATTCATTTATTACTATTATATATATCTTTTTATTTTTCCCATTATTTATATCTTCATCATTATTACCGTTATTCTTATTTATCATTTGTTTACTTATCTTCTATTTTATTTTTATTGTGTTTCCTCTATTTTATATATTTATATATGTATATATTATGTATACTTTATGTAATTTTCATTATTATCTTTCTAATGTCTTATTTATATGCCATATTTTATTTTATTTTATTTTTTTTTCTTCTCTATTTTACCTTACGTTTTTATGCTTGTCCTTATTTTTGTTTCATTCATGTTCTCTACCTTTATGTTAATTATGTTTATTGTTTATTTTTGTCTATTTTGTTCTTTATTGCACTTTCTTTATTTTTGATTTATTTTCACCACCATTTGTTAACGCTTCTCATGACTTTTTTAAGGGTATACTTTTAAATCGAATCAGTGGTAAGCAATTTGGATCAATATTTTACCTTTTAATTTAACTTTCAATTTTCTTAATTAAAGACAACTGGAAATTACACAGTACCGAAAGGGCAGTTCAAGGGTGCTAGCCCTTCCTTGACTGTAACCGACTCCCGAATCCGACACATCTCTGGTAAGACGCAGACCAGGTAAGAAATAGGGTATCCGATCAACCCATTTATTTTTAAATAAATGATCGGTGGCGACTCCAATCCACATTTTTCAAGTCGAAGCCCAATTCCGGGGCCCAACTGAAAGACGGTTGCGACAGCTTGGCGACTCCGCTGGGGACACAGGTAAGTGAGTCAGGCTAAGGTAATTTCCAGTTGTCTTTTTGACGAAAAGGGTAAGTTTAAATTTTAAGGTAATATTTCGATCCTTATTACTTATTTTTGATTATATTTTTCGAGTAAATAGTTGGACTGACCGTTTTCTAATGATTTCAGCTTTCCAAACATTTTCATCTAAGGCTCTAAACCCGAGCTCCGAACCCTATTTTAAGTGGGGGTGAAAGCGACGCCTTCGTGTGAATTTATTCACCGTGCGGGCCTAGCAAGTAGCCTTCGGGATTCATATACCTTATGTCTTCGTGTGAATTTATTCACCGTGCGGGCATAAGGGAATGTGTCCCCTCGAGTTTAACTTAGTCCATACAAGCCTGTGATGGGTTTAGGACTAAGGGTCTGGCAAGCCCAAGGGGGCACCGACAAGGAAAACTCGGGTACCGTTTTTTAAAACCTAAACCGGGAGACCATGAAGAATTAGAGCCTACCCCGAAACCACGTTCCAAAACTTAGGATTTTTTACCCTAACCATGTTTTTGTTGCGCTTTTTTTTTCCTTCCGTCATTTTTTATTTGTATTCTTATTTTACTAACGTTTTTGCCTTTGTGTTTGATTTCTAGCATTTGCATCATTACAAGAGGCTATTGATCCCTAAAAAGCGTTTGTTATACACAAAATAATTCGAATTAATGGACAAAGGTGTTGTAATACAAGAGATTGAAAACGCTGAGGCACGACTATGGTCCGAGAAGGCTCAGAAAGAGAAGGGAGACAGTCTTCAAGGAAACTATGTGTCAGAACTGGTTAGTTATGCCGCTGTCAGCCTGAAACAGAATAATGTCCAAGAACTGCGAAACATTTGGGACAGTTGGAAGAATGACAGAAAGCAGAAGTTCAGCCAACGATATGGTGATATTGCCCTCTTGCTCCATGTCAAGACTGATGAGCCCTTACTCCGAGCATTAATTCAATTCTGGAACCCGGGATATAGTTGTTTCACCTTTAACCAGGAAGACATGGTGCCCACTATCGAAGAGTATACTACTCTATTGCACTGCGAAAGCATCAAACTAGAGAGGGCATATATTAAACATGTCAAGAGTCAGCCCTTTAAGAACGGACTGGCCAAGATTGCAGGGGTTGATGAAAAGTGGGTGACTGATCGACTCCGGCACAAAGGTAGCGGGGAAGGAATCGAGTGGATCCATATAAAGCAACTAATGAAAAACCACCCTGATGAGTGGAAGACTATAGACCTTTTTGCACTGGGTCTGTACGGTTTAATCATATTTCCGAAGGCTTTGGGGTGCATTGACGCTGCCGTGGTGGAATTATTTGAGCAACTTTCTAAACGAGTTAACCCAGCACCAGCCATCTTGGCCGAGACCTTTCGATCTCTCAATCATTGCCGAAGAACTGGCGGAGGAAGATTTTCCGGGTGTATTCAACTCCTTCAGGTTTGGATTCACAGCCACTTCTGGAAGACTGACGGGTTGCCTACCGCCGTTTCAGCACCACCTATTCACCTCTAGGTGAATTTATTACCTTAAAATGGCATGAAGGCGCCTCGAAAGAAAAATGGATGAAGGTCTTTACGCATCTTCAAGACCGAGATATTGTTTGGAGAGCCCCTTGGTTATTCCTCAGTGATGTTCTTTTTCGATGTGGTGACTCCGACACTGTGACCTTACTTGGACTTTGGGGAGCAGTCGGGTATGCTCCGCTATTAGCACTTAGACAGTATGGAGCACGTCAGTTTGTCCCAGCAACATGCGGTTTAGCTAGGTCAGAGTTTGAGTATCACGGCGACAGCTATAAGAAGATGATCAAAGAAGCAGCCGATTCGTGGAGGAAAGTATTCCGAATGGATGTTGTAGCTGCCAGAAGCATGCTCACTCCAGATTATATGGAGTGGCGAAGATTGAGAAAGAATGACAATATCCCGGTGCCAGACTGTGATGACACCCGGACCATGGAAGAACATCTCAAGCATGTCCCTTCTGAACTCGAGATAGCCAAGACCGAGTTTGAAGCCGTGAATAATGAGCTGAAGCAAAGAATAAAGGAACTTGAAGCTGAACGTTATCAGTGGAAGCTTGATGCTGACTCTCAGAAAGATCGGGCAGAAAAACTAGAAAAAGAACAAAAAGAGTCCGTTTTGAGCTCGAAGACTTGAGAAAGGGGTATCAAGATAAGGTCAAGGATAACTCCAAGTTGAAGGTAACCACTGAATACTGGAAAGACGAAGCTCATAGCCTGAAAAGGAAGTTTGAGGGGCCTGATGAGAAAGCTTGGAAGGAACAGATGAAGACTGCCCAAAGACGCTTGGCAGATAGTCAATATCAGAACCAGCGCTTGAGAGTTCGGATAGCTGACTTAGAAAAAAGACATGAGAAAGATGACAAGACAATAGCTGAGTTAGAAGCTATTATAGATGGGTTCAAGAGGCAAGCAAACGAGCTTCAGATAGTGCCTTTCGACGGAGGATTACAATGGCGTTTCCGTTGGGAACAAGCACAGCGAAGGGTGAGGGCCCGAGACGCAACCATCAGAGATTTCCTGGATCAAGTGCAAAAAGCAGCCCGTCATCTTCACGGCCTAGCAAGGGAGGCTGGTGTGGTTCGACAAGGCATCCTACCAGTGACAGAGGAAGGCAGAAGACTTGTCAACCTACTGGAGGCTGTTCGGGGTCTAGAGGATTTAGTCCGAATGTACCTTTAATATGTTTTTATGTCTCTTAAAAGATAAGACATTTTTGTCTGAACAAGGGTTATTTATAATAATGAACACTTTTCTGGATCAATGCCTCCAATTGCATACATCATACATTGCATTCCTTGCATTTTATATT
This sequence comes from Hibiscus syriacus, assembly GCF_006381635.1. Classification (NCBI taxonomy): domain Eukaryota; kingdom Viridiplantae; phylum Streptophyta; class Magnoliopsida; order Malvales; family Malvaceae; genus Hibiscus; species Hibiscus syriacus. The sequence goes on along the minus strand of NW_024062784.1, from coordinate 507,214 downwards.
TCATGTTTGGTTATTTTATATTTTCCATGTTTTTACATTCGTATTAACTAACAGAACATGTCTCAGACACCGAGCTTACCACCGCAAGCATCAGATACACATCACCCGCACAATACTCGAGCAAAAAAGAGACAAATGGAAGCCAGAATAGAGAAGATCGAAGAACACATGGCAAGACTTCAAAAGGAACTAGAAGATAAGATGGCTCAGAACAGCGAAAGTACTCTTGAGTCCATCAAGAAAAATCAGGAGTCTTTGGTCGACCAAATCGTAGCCAAGTTGTCGGGTCTACAACAAGCCAGTGCATCAGGGGGCATCTCTTCCGAGGGGGTGGCCATACCACCAACCCCGCAAGTGGTTATCTCACCCGGAATATTACCCGGGGACGCATCTGCTACTAAAGGGAAAGTAGCACTACCCGGGGACTCACTCGTTACCAAAGCGAAAGTTGCACCTGCTGCGAAGATGCAAACTTCTACAAGCGTCCCTGATGATCATCCGGATGATTATCATGTCCCAGACTTTGATGAAGAAGATAAAGCTAAAAAGATGGAAGAAAAGATAAAAATATTAGAAGATCAAATAAAGATGGTCCAGGGAGACCATGATTATTATGGAGTGGACGCAATGGAGCTGAGCCTAGTTCCAGACTTGGTGCTTCCACCAAAGTTTAAAGTTCCTAGTTTGAGAAGTTCGACGGGAACAGTTGCCCTTCAGCCCATATTACTATGTTCTGTCGAAAGATGACAGGATATGGCGGGAATGACCAACTCCTGATCCATTGTTTTCAAGAGAGCCTGTCCGGTTCAGCTATTCGGTGGTACAACCAGCTTAGTCGAACTCATATCAAGACATGGAAAGACTTAGCCAAGTCTTTCTTGGAGCAGTATAAGCATATCAACGATATGAGACCAGACCGGGTCATGTTACAAAGCCTAGAGAAGAAACACAATGAGAGTTTCCGACAGTACGCACAGAGATGGAGGGATTTATCTGTGCAAGTTCATCCGCCCTTGGATGAAAAGGAAACAAGAAAGCTGTTTGTACAGACCTTGAAGGCACCTTACTTCGGGCACTTGGTAGCAATCACGTCGGGAAGTTTCTCAGATTTAGTCATGGCCGGCGAAATGATCGAGTTGGCCATTAAACAAGGAAAGATTGAGGGAGGAGACTCCAGTAAAAAGCCTCCCACGAAAACAAGGAGCGAGAGATCAACAATGTGAACACCTACAACGTCAACAAGGGGGTTACGATCTCAAGCTCAAATTCCACAGCAGCTGTACCATCCGGTACTTCTAGACAGAACCAGAGAAACCAAGAAGAGAAAGGGAAAGGGAACAGTTTGACCCCATTCCCATGACGTATAAGAATTATACCAACAGCTCTTCGACACTCATGCAGTGTCGCCTTATCCTATGAATCCAATAAATCCTCCTTACCCGAAATGGTATGACGAGAGCGCTCACTGTGAATACCATGGCGGTGTGCAGGGGCATTCGATTGAAAGCTATCTCGCATTCAAGAGACTTGTGCAACGAATGAGAAACAAGAATTGGATCACTTTCAATTCCGGGGCACCAAACGTCGCCCAGAATCCCTTGCCCAATCATCAGGAGACAGGAATTAATGCCATTACTACTGAAGGGGAAGGAGAATTAAATCAAGGGTTTCGGAAATTGAATCTCCTTTGGCTTGGGTATGGAGCCAAATGGTAAAAGCAGGATTTCTTGCACCATGTTCAGATACGATAGAAAATGAAGATGGTAACCATTGTTGTTACCACAAAAAAGAAGGGCATAAAGTGCAAGATTGCCCAGAGTTCAGATTGTTAGTCCAGCTCATGATGGATCGAAAGGAGTTGGAATTTTACGAAGAAATTCAAGATTCTTGGGAAGCAGATGTTTGTGCCACCGGAGAATCATCAGATAGAAAATTTGGTAGGGGTAGTCCTTTGATAATTACCCCTAAGGCAAGTATGACAGTGACAACACCAGCCAAGGTGGTAATCTCCGCACCGCGGCCTTTTCAATATAAGGACAATCGGTAAGTGCCATGGAAGTACGAATGTCGGGTGAATACTTCCGGAGGAGGTAATAGTAAAGTGGGGCAAAGACCACTGGAGCCATTCAAAGAAGATGTGCTAGTCGTCAATGAACCTATAAAGGAGGAAGAAGCTAAAGAGTTCCTCAAGATCTTGAAGCACAGCGAGTACAACATTGTAGAACAGCTCCACAACTTACCTACACGTACTTCATTGCTAGCACTATTTTTAAGCTCGGAGGCACACCGAGAAGCGTTGTTGAATGTCCTTAATCAAACGTTCGTGCCACAAGACATACCAGTCAGCAAGATGGATCGACTGGTAAACAATATTCAAGCTGATAATCTCATCTCGTTTTCAGATGATGAGATTCCATCAGGAGGAAGGGGCCGAACGAAGGCGTTACACATTACCACCTACTGTAAGGGGCACGCTTTACCAAGTGTCTTAATCGATAATAGTTCAGCCTTGAACGTGATGCCTTTGATTACATTGAAGAGGCTACCAATAGATACCTCTCATATGAGAGCTTGTCAGAATGTGGTCCGAGCATTTGATGGGACCAAAAGAGAGGTAATCAGAAAGATTGAGGTACCATTGACCATCGGACCAGCCACCTATAATGTCGAGTTCCTTGTGATGGATATCATGCCGTCCTATAGCTGTCTTTTGGGAAGGCCGTGGATTCATCAGGCAGGTGCAGTACCCTCCACGTTGCACCAGAAAGTTAAATTTGTCATTGACGGGGCCTTAGTAATCATCAACGCTGAGGAGGATATCGTGGCAAGCGTGACCACGGAGGCTCCATACATCGAAGTAGACGAGGAAGCGGTAGAATGTTCGTTCCGCTCTTTGGAGTTCGTGAATGCCACATTTGTGGCAGAAGGAAAGAGAATCCCAAGACCTCGACTCTCCAAATGCACAAGGATGGAGATAAAGCAAACCCTAGGCCGAGGCGCCAGAACCGGGAGAGGTTTTGGGAAATATTTGCAAGGGATGATCAATCCTGTCATTCCTATCCCAAAATCAGACCAATTTGGGCTCGGTTTTCAGCCCGGTTATCATGAAAAGAGAAAGGAAATCCAAAAGAACCGGGAGAGAAGGTTAGCTAGATTGACTGGAAACGAACTCCAATGGAAGCCTATGACATTCCCGCCGCTTTTCAGAACATTCAAGTCAGGTGGTTATGTGTTTGAGACCACCACATCCGAGTTAGAAACGGCTCTGGAAGATCTGAACGTTAATGCCGTGACCACAGAAGATGTTGACAACGGAGATAGATCTGGGATATGCCTTCTGCCACATGGGTTCGTGCCTAGCAGTTGGTCGGTGGAAGAACTACCTGTGGTTTACAAGAATCTTTCAGAGTAATATTCGAACTATCCCTATTTGCCTATACCCGGGGCAATAGGTGATCTTTTGTAAGGGTGAATAAATATTTTGTTTAAGTTTAATAAAGGATGCATTTTTTTTCTTTTCCATGGCAAACAAATTTTTCTTTTATTTATTATCTATCTTCCTCATTCCAGTACTTCATTTCCAGTTACTCTCAAAGTTAGTTCTTGACCATTCCGTGTGGGATATTATCCTCTCACACATACACATCTTCTTCCTTTCAGGTTCCCAGATAACGATAATGTGGGCACTAATGACCCTGATCCGGAGGTGGATTTTGAATCAACCATTTGTCTTGGGGAATTTGAAGAATGCGATAATGAAGAAGAGTACAACTTGCCTACCGAATTGTTGAGAATGATAGAAAAAGAAGAAAAGCAAATACTGCCACATGAGGAGGCGATCGAAATCTTAAATTTGGGCACTGAGGAAGATCGAAAGGAGGTTAAAATCGGTACAACTCTTTCGACTGAAGCAAGAAAAAACCTGATAGCCTTACTTCAGGAGTACGAAGATGTGTTTGCTTGGTCGTATCAAGACATGCCGGGACTAGACACAGATATGGTAGTTCACAAACTGCCAATCAAACCAGAATTCAAACCAGTGCAGCAAAAACTGAGAAGAATGCGACCAGAAATGCTCCTTAAGATCAAGGAAGAAGTCAAGAAGCAATTTGATGCCGGTTTTCTCCAAGTAGCCAAATACCCTGAATGGGTGGCCAACATAGTGCCTGTGCCGAAGAAGGACGGGAAAGTACGCATGTGTCGATTACCGGGACCTTAATAAGGCCAGTCCCAAGGACAACTTTCCTCTGCCACACATAGACACTCTGGTGGACAATACGGCCGGGAACGCCTACTTTTCATTCATGGATGGATTTTCGGGGTACAATCAGATCAAGATGCATCCCGAAGACATGGAAAAGACCACTTTCGTCACAATGTGGGGAACTTTCTGTTACAAAGTGATGCCTTTCGGATTAAAGAATGCTGGGGCAACATATCAGAGAGCTATGGTGACCCTGTTCCACGACATGATGCACAAAGAAATCGAGGTTTATGTCGACGACATGATTGTCAAGGCACAGACCGAGAGTGAACATGTCAAGAATCTGAGGAAGCTCTTCCAGAGATTGAGAAAGTTCCAACTGAGACTAAACCCTAGCAAGTGTACCTTCGGGGTAACATCTGGAAAACTACTAGGCTTTATAGTCAGCAGGAGAGGCATACAGGTCGATCCAGATAAGGTTAAGGCTATCCAGAATCTACCTCCACCACGAACCCAAAAAGAAGTCCGAGGTTTTCTGGGCAGACTAAACTACATAGCTCGGTTCATCTCTCAGTTAACCGACAAATGTGACCCCATCTTTCGTCTCCTCCGAAAGAATAGCCCTGGGGCATGGGATAAAAACTGTCAGATTGCATTTGAGAAGGTAAAAGAGTACTTGTCTCACACTCCTGTCCTGATGTCCCCTATCCCAGGAAAACCTCTGTTTTTGTATCTCTCCATATTCGAGAACTCCATGGGGTGTGTTCTGGGTCAACACGACGAGTCTGGGAAGAAGGAAAGAGCCATCTACTACTTAAGCAAGAAGTTCACCGATTGCGAGGTCCGATATCCTCCTATTGAGAAGGTCTGTTGTGCCCTGGTATGGGCTACAAAAGGCTTCGACAATACATGTTGTATCACACCACTTGGCTGATTTCCAAGTTAGACCCTCTAAAATACATGATGGGTGTACCTGCTCTATCCGGAAGGCTAGCCCGATGGCAGATGCTTTTGTCTGAATTTGACATCGAATACGTAAGCCAAAAAGCGGTAAAAGGCAGCGCCATATCCGATTTTTTGGCAAGCAGAACTGATGAGAACTATGAGCCGCTGGACTTTGATTTCCCAGACGAGGACTTAATGGCCATATCTTTAGAGGAAGCAAGCATTTCAACGGACGGTTCCTGGAGAATGCACTTCGATGGGGCATAAAATGCACTAGGACATGGCATCGGGGCAATTCTAGTCTCCCCAGAAGGGAGTCACTACCCATTTACCAGCAGACTGAACTTTGATTGTACCAATAACATGGCAGAATATGAAGCCTGTGTCTTGGGAATTCGGGCTGCACTGGGGCAAAATATAAAGACTTTGCGGGTGTATGGAGACTCAGCTTTAGTAGTCTATCAGCTCCGAGGAGAGTGGGAAACCAAGGATATAAAGCTGTTGGAGTACCGAAAACTAGTGTTGGATCTGCTCGAAGAGTTCGACGAAGTCACCTTCCACTACGTGCCTAGAGAAGAAAATCAAATGGCTGACGCTCTAGCTACCTTGGCAGCCACATTCAAGGCTGGCGGGGAGTCTGAAATGATGCCAATTAACATGCAGTCGTATGAGTACCCAGCTCATTGTTACCAAATTGAAGAAGTGAAAGACACTAAGCCTTGGTACTACGACATTCTGCAGTATATCAAGCATCGGAGTTATCCAGAAAAAACCACTGAAATCGAGAAGAGAACCCTTAGAAGGTTGGCAGCTGGATATGTCCTTGACAGAGAGGTTTTATACAAGAAAAGCCATAACCAAGTTCTGTTAAGGTGCGTCGATGCTGAAGAGGCAAAAACGATAGTGGAAGAAGTACATGATGGGGTTTGTGGAGCACATGCAAATGGGCATATGATGTCAAGACAAATAATGAGATGCGGATATTTTTGGTCCACACTGGAAAGTGATTGCATCAACTATGCTAGGAGATGTCATAAATGTCAGATTTATGGAGACAAGATAAATGTTCCACCCCATCCGCTTCATGTAATGACGTCACCATGGCCTTTCTCTGTGTGGGGCATGGACGTTATCGGGCAAATCCATCCGAAGGCTTCGAATGGTCACCGTTTCATTCTCGTAGCAATTGACTATTTCACGAAATGGGTAGAGGCTGCGTCATACGCCAGTGTCACTCAATCCACTATTTGCAAGTTTCTGAAGAAAGAAATTATATGTCGGTATGGTCTACCTGAAAGGATTATCACCGATAACGCAACAAACTTGAACAACAAGATGATGAGTGCTGCTTGCGAACAGTTCAACATAAAACATCACAATTCCACTGCTTACAGACCAAAGATGAACGGAGCAGTAGAAGCAGCAAATAAAATATTAAGAAGATAGTGGAGAAAACAACTGAAACTTACAAAGACTGGCATGAGAAGTTGCCTTTTGCTTTGTTCGCTTATCGAACCTCGGTACGAACTTCGACTGGGGCAACTCCATTTTCACTAGCCTATGGAATGGAAGCAGTGCTACCCATTGAAGTCGAGATTCCGTCTCTCAGGGTCTTGTCAGAAGTCAAACTGGATGATGCAGAATGGGCACAATCCAGATATGATCAGCTTAATCTGATAGATGAAAAGAGACTGAAAGCCATTCATCATGGTCAAATCTATCAGAAACGAATGATCCGAGCACATGACAAAAAGGTGCGCCCGAGAATGTTCCGCGAAGGGGATCTAGTGCTAAAAAGAATTTGGCCAGTCCATAAAGATGTCCGAGGAAAATGGACGCCAAATTGGGAAGGACCTTATGTCGTGAAAAAGGCTTTCTCCGGAGGAGCCCTCGTCCTGGCTGAAATGGACGGACCTGAACTACCACATCCCATCAACTCGGACGCAGTCAAGAAATACTTCGCTTAGGATGAAAACCCGAGAGGGTGTCCTAAGTTGAAAAAAAAAAAAAACGCTTAGGATGAAAACCCGAGAGGGCGTCCTAAGTTGAAAAAAAAAAAAAAAAAAAACGTTTAGGGTGAAAACCCGAAAGGGCGCCCTAAATTGAAAACAGAAAAAAGGAAAAAGAAGAGAAAATAAGGTGGGTTCAAGATGAAAACCCGCAAAGGGCGTCTTGCAACTAAGGATGGGTCCAAGTTGAAAACCCGGAAAGGGCAATTTGGATATCAACGGTGGAAACATCCCGGCACATGAATCTTCTACGAACCCAGCAAATCGGAGAAATGTCGCACCCTCCCAAACGTTGTCGCATTTTCAAAGATCCTTTGGCAAAGGCTGCACTCAAAGTCACCAAACGGCTTTTCAACTCAGAAGTGCCCACGTTATCGAGATCTAAGACATTCATTTACACATCATTGTGTATTCGTTTTCTAGAATGTTTGCCATGTATTATTTGTTCTTCTCCTCCCTTATGAATAAAGACCATCTTTCCTCCAATACCTTTTGAGCATCTTGAATTAGATTTAAACCTAATGGTTTATTTATTTTTATGAAAGATAATCGCATATTGCTGTACAAAGATTCATTGAAAAGTACAGGTACCCAGAAGCCGATCAAGGCTCATGCACATGCTTGAGATGGTTGAGGAGCATCTTCAAAAGAAAAGAAAAAAAAAAATCATCAAACATTTGAAGAATTCAAGATCAGAGATCGGAACTTCAAGCTCAAGAATCAACAACGACAGGCCACCGGAGATCGAGATTACTCTCCAGAGCTCAGAATAACATATGTTGCATATGCACTTTAGGCATACCTAAGAGCATGACATCCATAACATCACATATATGCATATCTTTGCAGGTTTTACCCAGAGCCAATTTCAACTTCACAACGAAGGATATTGGACTCCAGACAACGCAAGTTCAACTTCACGACGAAGGGACCGCTGGTTGTCACCAAACATTTCTCAAATTTAGAGCCAATTTCAACTTCACAGCGAAGGATATTGGACTCCAGACAACGCAAGTTCAACTTCACGACGAAGGGACCGCTGGTTGTCACCAAACATTTCTCAAATTTAGAGCCAATTTCAACTTCACAGCGAAGGATATTGGACTCCAGACAACGCAAGTTCAACTTCACGACGAAGGGACCGCTGGTTGTCACCAAACATTTCTCAATTTCAGAGCCAATTTCAACTTCACAACGAAGGATATTGGACTCCAGACAACGCAAGTTCAACTTCACGACGAAGGGACCGCTGGTTGTCAACAAACATTTCTCAATTTCAGAGCCAATTTCAACTTCACAACGAAGGATATTGGACTCCAGACAACGCAAGTTCAACTTCACGACGAAGGGACCGCTGGTTGTCAACAAATATTTCTCAATGTCAGAGCCAATTTCAACTTCACAACGAAGGATATTGGACTCCAGACAACGCAAGTTCAACTTCACGACGAAGGGACCGCTGGTTGTCAACAAACATTTCTCAATTTCAGAGCCAATTTCAGCTTCACAACGAAGGATATTGGACTCAAGACAGTACAAGTTCAACTTCACGACGAAGGGACCGCTGACTGTCAACCGTCAACTTCTCAAAGAGCCAATTCCAACTTCACAAACAGATTGATCCAACTTCACGACGAATGAGTCATCTGTAACGTCAACACTAAAGTCTTCAGTTCAAATTCCACCTTCACGATGAAGTATCTTGATCCAGAAGACGGTTCAGAGGTCATTCACCAAAAGCTTTGAGTTCAATTTCAGCTTCTCGACGAAGGATATTGTGCTCATAGACTTCAAGTTCAACTCGGCCTCACGACGAGGGAGTCATTTCGCGATTCGAATTGACAAACCAGTTTCAACACCGGATTTCAATTCTACGACAGAGGACATTCGATATGGATGAAATTTGTGTCTATTAATCTTTGCTACATTTTCGTTACACGATAATAAGCAAAGAGGGGCAGCTGTAGACACGTTATTTCACATTCATCCATATATTACACTAAACACATATCTTATTATTTTATTATTTATTTCATGTTTCCAGGCCTAAACAAGATGGCCCAGACCAAATGGCAAGCCGGTTCCCAGCAATGAACTAGGGTTTCTAGAACCCTAGTGTTCCAAGTCTCCACGGCGTCATAAGCCCTTGCTCGAGGAGTCCTTACATCATACGGTCGCATTCCACGCCAGTTTCATCAGCCATTCAACAAATCCGGTTCCCTCGGCGCAAGGAAAGCACACGTAAGCACATAAGACACCAAGCAAAGCAGCGTGTGTTAGTGGGATTCCAAACAACCAAACCGAGTCTTACTCGGATTCAATCTCTAAGGACAGTTTTTTTTCTTATACTATAAATATGTAATCAGAACCCAGTGGAAGGGGGGATTTTTTTTCTTTCATACTGAATACAAGTAAAGTTATAAGCAAAATTACCAGCAAGACATAACCAAGCATTCAGATTTTCTCGAGGGTTTCGTGCAAATATTTCGAAAAGAAAGGTAAAAAGTTCATACCTTTTGCGTGTTTTCTTCCTTGTCTGGTGTCTTTGTTGAGCTTTGGTTCGAAAGAAACCCAAAAGAGAGCATTTGAGCCGATGAACATTAGGGACCAGGATCTTCTTCCATAGATCTTTGGCTCCTCGAGGCTCGGTTTCAAAAAGTATTTCGATTTTTAAAACGTTGAGACATAGGGCTTTCAGAAAAACCAATTTTTTTTTGGGGTTTTACCGCCGATGAACGGTGGCCGCCGCCGTTGAACGGCGGCGGCGAGGCGGTGTGTGGTTACCGGATTCTGGAAAACCCGCCGTGTTCTTCATATTTGAAGAACAGGCGAGAGAGAAATGAAATGGGAGGGGAGGGTTTTTTGATTTCTGCAGAGAGGAATGAAACTAAAAATCGTTTGAGTCACATATGAAGCCCGTTTCAGCCTTATGCCCGACCCGATGAACCTCGGACCCGCGTGTTTTTGTAAGAAGCGAGAGATTTGCGTTTTGGTTCTCCAGTTTCAAAAACGTTTAATTTGGTCCTCTGAATCGATTATTGAATCTGAAATCCTTTTAAATTGACCCTTGAGTTTATTTCGTTTTCAATTTAGTCCCTGCTATTATTATATACCATATTTTCATTATTATTATATTTTATTCCTTTATATATATATATATATATATTTTATGTATATTTTTATTTTATTTTATTATACATATATATATATGCATATAATTATCGTTATTTTTATTATTTTAAGTATCATTGATAGCGTATATAAACATATATTCTTTTTTTCTCTTTTATTATTATCTGTATATTTATTTCTATTCATTTGTTTTATTTAATAATTTTTGTTATTTATATATAGTCTTCGTGTTTTTTAACATCATTATCATTTTCATTTTATTCTACTTTGTATTTTTTAGTTTATTTTCATTGTTCCTTTTGTATTTTATACGTACATATTTGATTATATTTATTTATTTATTTTAGTTTTTTTTTAGTTTTTATTCATTTATTACTATTTATATATATCTTTTTATTTTTCCCATTATTTATATCTTCATCATTATTACCGTTATTCTTATTTATCATTTGTTTACTTATCTTCTATTTTATTTTTATTGTGTTTCCTCTAATATTTTATATATTTATATATGTATATATTATGTATACTTTATGTAATTTTCATTATTATCTTTCTAATGTCTTATTTATATGCCATATTTTATTTTATTTTATTTTTTTTTTCTTCTCTATTTTACCTTACGTTTTTATGCTTGTCCTTATTTTTGTTTCATTCATGTTCTCTACCTTTATGTTAATTATGTTTATTGTTTATTTTTGTCTATTTTGTTCTTTATTGCACTTTCTTTATTTTTGATTTATTTTCACCACCATTTGTTAACGCTTCTCATGACTTTTTTAAGGGTATACTTTTAAATCGAATCAGTGGTAAGCAATTTGGATCAATATTTTACCTTTTAATTTAACTTTCAATTTTCTTAATTAAAGACAACTGGAAATTACACAGTACCGAAAGGGCAGTTCAAGGGTGCTAGCCCTTCCTTGACTGTAACCGACTCCCGAATCCGACACATCTCTGGTAAGACGCAGACCAGGTAAGAAATAGGGTATCCGATCAACCCATTTATTTTTAAATAAATGATCGGTGGCGACTCCAATCCACATTTTTCAAGTCGAAGCCCAATTCCGGGGCCCAACTGAAAGACGGTTGCGACACATACCATTTCCAAACATTTTACTAAGACTATTTTCCTGATATGTTCGTGGCTGTGCATGAGGCTTCAGTTCCATGTCGAGGTCGGAATTGACCTATACGTCAAAGGAAAAATTAAAAAAAAAACCAAGATATTATCAGGACCTGAATAATATGGACTCAGTTGCCACCATTTATCGGAAACCACTTTTTTTATTAGTGTCGAGAAAAATGTTAATCGCGGTGTCATTTCGAAAATCGTACTCCTCTAACATTGGATAATTTAAAGCATTCAGCAGGCATCGTTGCTTCACATTTTCAACCTGTCAATGCAAAAAGTACAAGGTAAGATATAGTTAAATGTAGGATTATCACATTTCGTAAAGATCGGCCGAAAAACTCTGCAACCGTATCAATGTTCCATCAAACTATAAGCTAAGGAACTTATGGTCCAACATCACCGATTTATTTGCATGAAAAAGATATGATTGCACGAACAAAAAGACGGCCCTAAAATTGTATCCTCAAAGAGATCTAGCAATAATAATGGACTTGAAATACGAAGTCAAACAATAAGTAGAACCACCTGAGCACGGTCGATTTCGAATGGATGGGCTTCTTTCTCTTCGGCAGCAGCAGCCAATTCTGCTTCTTAAGCAAACCATCATGGCCGGTTTCGATTTCACCCGCAGTTTTGCTGATTGTAAATCCATCACTTCCATGCACATTCTATAAAAAGCGTGAAGATAACATCAGTCGGGAAACATGACTTTGCGTCAACTGCAATTAAAACAAAATAAATCAACAAATTCATTTCACATTATGCAACAAACGCTGCGATCGACATCACCAAACAATGAATACCAATTAACTCATAAATTTCCAGAAATCAGACAATCATCTAAAACAATGACCAACCAACTTGCCTCCGGAAACGGGGATTCGATAAAGTAACGATTCTTCTTGAGTACGAGCTTGACTTTTCCATAATTAGCAGTAGAAGCATGTATGAAATCAAACATTTCTTTAGGAAGCTTGGTCTTGGACAGTTTATCCAACACCGATACAATGGTTTCCGTTTCCAGCCCCACGGATATGGCGGCATACAGAGAATGCGGCGTTAGATTGTACTTGTGCATCGACTCCTGTCTACACAAATGGAAAATTCACATCCATAACCGTATAAAGAGATGCATCCAATTATCCAAATAAGCAAACAACAAGAAAAACAATTCAAACATCAATACCTGCAAACAGGTTCAGCTATAGCAATGAGAAAATCATTTGCTTGTACAAAGGAGAGAATGTCTCCAAGAATATACGGCCGTCGGCACAAGCCCATAACGGCCGATTCGCATGGTCGGGCTTTAGTTCTAATTTGCTAAAATATCTCCTCTTCCCTTCTTTTTCACCTTCAAATCCAATCATAAAACATTATCCCTCCACAAAGAAAAACTCAAATTAGCAAAAAATAGAAGAAAGAAATGGTTACCATCACGAGAATCATCGGCCCCTTCGTCATGATAAAAGGAATTCTCATCTTCAACAGCTGAGCTCCTACGATCATCCTGTAAAAAAAACTTTTGTAAGGAAAAAGAAAAGAAAAAACCCATTAATTCAATGTAAAAATCGAAAATGCAGAGGATATGGATGACCTTCACTGCAGTTTTAAGCTTTATGCTAGGCCTACTACCCCTTTCCCCTGAGAATCAACAGAACGTTAAAGTTCATACAAAATCTACAAAAAAAGAAAAGAAGTTTAAGGATTCTTTTAGTGTATGGTCTTCTTTTTCCTGTTTTAGTGTTTCGTTTAGTGACTGTTGTTGTTGCCTGAAAAGGATAATACTATGATAGTTGTTCTGATAACCGCCGACTATTTTATTTACCGATCAACCGCCTCACGCCCTAAAGGTGGAGCTTGCAGGCTGGTCTACTATTGGTCCAATTAGAGTTTAGACTTCAGGGCCCAATTTAGATTTTCTTTTTACTGGCAGCATAAGCATAGACTGCATTGCTACGCAGGGCGTTTGTAATTCATCAAATTTGTATGCGATTCTTCTGGATGAGTGCTGATGTTCCGACCACCGGTGCCAAAGTGAGTTGGGATCAAGTGTGCTCCCTTAATTGGAGGGGGGACTCGATCTTAAGAGCCTGGCTTGTTGGAACTGGTCATGTTTTTCTCTCTTGCTTAAGAAGTGGTTGACAAATGAGGGCTCTTTGTGGGTGACTTGGATGCAGTCTTATGTGGTTAAAGGTGCAGATGTCTAGACCTTGATCCGGGGTGGTCTGAACTGCAGTTTAAGAAAGATTTTTTCCTTGCGAATAGCGGCGAGTGTTGTGTTTGATGGAGTGGCTGATTTGCGCATCTTCATGTCCGGAAAATCTGGTGTGAGACGAGAGCGACGAGGGGGAAGGTGGGGTGGCATAAACTGTTGTGGTTTCCATTCCACATCTCTCGTCATGTGATTGTCGCATGGATGGTAATCTTGGATCGGGTAGCAATGAAGTATAGGTTGTTGCGTCAAGAGATTGGTGTGCGTCGTGAGGGGTGGAAGCTGAGTCAAGGGAGTATCTGTTTTTCGCACGACCTTACTCGCGTGGTGCTTGGACCGTGATCCTTGCTTGGCGTGGCATGAGCCGGTTGGCAAGGCAGCGGAGCTGGAAAATGGCCTGGGCTATAGGTCATTTGAAAGGTAAATCTCGAGGTTGCATGAAATGCTTGGATACGTTACATTTTGGTACAAATAAAATTAACGTCAAACCAAATCCGCCCATTTATAAATAGCTGAATTATAAAGCAAAATCTCAAAACAGTGAGAACGAAATCATCATTTTCTTTCACTCATTGAATGTTAGCACAGTGCCTCAAGGAGGATGTTTTATTATACCAATCAAAACCCTAATCTCATCTCATCACCACCTATAGAGGGCAAATCTTATCCACCCGTAGAATCATTTAGCTTTGTTGCTCACTGTTGTTGGGTCTACGATAGGGCATGAACCTATGATCCTTAGCAGCATTCTTCCTTCTCTTTTTCTCGATGAAGGATTCGAGTTTGCCGGATGCCTGATGATATATCATCAATATAGTTAATCAGTTGAGACAGTCAATGTCATAAGGAACATGTTTCAATTACAAGGTATGTCGAATGTGTACCTTGAGCTTTTTATACTTCTCAACAAGCCTTTGCTTCCGAATTTCAGCTGCAAAAGAGTAATCCAAGTTAGCATCCATTAAAACGGATTCGTAGGAATACGACTTGATACAACATTACGGTTTCCTGTATTATAGTCGATGGATACCAACACAAGATTCCAAAAGCTATATTGAGAGGGAGAGGATTCATGACGATACATTTCTTAAGATAGAAAGGGTGTTTCCCATGCTTTGCTGCTTCTTTTTCTTTCTTCTTGTGTGCAGCCAGAATCTCTGCGTCGGTATTCTTTGCTGATTCGAACTTTAATTGCTTATCCTGATATACGATCCAACGTAAATAAGTTGATAGGGAGGTGCTTTGATGTATCCAGGGGCCATATACAATACCCTGGAGACTGTAGTGGTTTATACTGAATAGATATATTACTTACAATCCAAGAAATATGGTTCTTCAGTTCACTAATGACTTTTGGGTCTTTGGTTTTTTTGAGTCGTTTCTGCACCTCCTGTCATAACGGGGAAATATATCATTGGAAGATCAGGATAAACCCTAAAAGGAGGTCAAATAGATGAGAATACTTCTCTTTCAGCTGGTAGGTTGTTCTGAAACAGAAAATTATATCTTTTTCTGAATCTGCAAAACAAAAAAAAAAAATAATCATCAGTTGCAGGTTAAGGAAAAGCCAATATGTCAACAACAGACATAATCCGGAAAGTAGAAAGTCACAACCATCAACTGCTACCTCAACCAAGTGGTCGATCATCACTTATTGAACTATTATGAGCACATATGAGATGCAGTCACATGGTAAACTATACTACTATCAAATCAAAGCTCCATAGATCGGTAAAAGATAAACAAGATTCCACGCAGTACTCATTCAGTAACATATTTGCGGTGGATTTAGTACACTAACGTATGAAGCTCAGCCGACAAATCAAAGAGTTGTCCTTAAAGATCATGGAATAGATTAATAACGACTAATCCATTAAAAACTCCTCATCCCACTTGTCTGTTACGCAGAGATAAGAGCAGTTAAACTGTGTGTAGGGCAATAAAAGTTGCAACAGGACCGATGTAGAGAACTGAACATGAAAAGCAACAAATGAATTCAATGTAAATGACTGAATGATAAAGAGAGCAGAGGCTAACCCATCAACATCAAGTGTACCACATAGAGATTCGAAACGGGGGTCTCGTGCCACCTTAACAGAAAGAAGCAAACCGATTTAATTCACCTTTTAGTGTTCTTTATTCTTTTTTACCATTGAAAACAAGAAGCAGCAAGTGATACCCTTTCCCGAAAAATGAAAACATAATTATCGCGATTTTCCATCAGAATCAATGCTACAATAGCTGGGATCTTGTGCACATAAATTACTAGACATGTGAAATTTATAAAACAACAATGTGCATGCTATTTATTTACACAAATCAAAATATAGAACTTTAGCAAATCATATTAACATCAATTATAAGCACAAAAGCTGAAAACAGAAGAAAAGAAAATCCATGAACATAAATCATAAGACCAACTTCAATAGTTTAAGGAAAATTATAAGCTCAGATAACAGAGACACAATTAACATCTTACAAAGGTAGCCAACCCGGCACATAAATCCATTAAAGCAAAACTTAAATAACATTAATTTAGGTAAGTAAAACTACAATTATACAATTTAATATGTTATTCTTATGACATTCAGAACAAAAGAAAAAGCTTAAAAACACACACACATTTTACCTTTTTAGGAGCTTGAATAACCTGTCTAAAAGATTTCACTGGTTTCTTGCTACTAAGCTCCATTGGCCTATATAAAACACAAATCAGAAAACAGAAAACAAAAATCTCCCTAAACGAAAGCAAAAAAATATCATATCTCTCGAATCGTAAAAAAGCTACCTATTCCTGTTAGCGCGACGGTACTTGGCATCTGAACGGGGTTTACGAGAAACTGAATCTGTACCATCGGCTCGTGCCTTTTGTAGCTCTTCGAATGTAACTTCTGCTAACTCACGCTCTATCTCTTCCTCCTACAACTCTCCCAGAAACACGGAAGCAATATAATCAATTGAAAATTGGGAGAATAAGATTTTAAGCCATGGTGAAATATACCTACTTCATCAGAATCAATGGAGTCATCAGAGTTCTCTTCTTCGGATGAAGAATCCATCTCTTCTTCTCTTTCTTCTTCACTTTCTTGGAAGTGGGTTTTGCTTGGAGTTGCAATTGAGTTAAAGGGTTTCTTCATTTTCCTCAATGTGAGAGTGCAGAAAAAGTTTCTAGCTCAAAACCAATAGAGAGAGCTAACTAGGGAGCGAAACGAAGGCGCGTCTAAGAAAGTGCCAACTTGATAAAGAAGAAACTACTGTCCGACCTGACCTAACCCCCGGCCACTTTGAAAGCTATTCGTGGGCTGGTTGCGTTTCACTGTTTATATTATTCGTTTTGGGCTGAAACTGTGAACTTGATTGGTTTTTTTTACCCGTTAGGGTAACCGGATATTTTATTTAGTACATTAGGACACACGATTTTTAATTTTGGAGAATATGACATTTGCTGTAGTGTTCAACGACCTCGTCACGTTAAGATAATGAGTTTATCTAAATAATATTTTTTATTTAAACTTATCATGTTGAGGTGACGAGTTCTAATAAAATATATTTTTTATTAAATTTTATCACATCAAAGTAAAAAGTTTAAAAAATATTTTTACTAGAACTCGTCACCTCAACGTGACAAGTTCCATAATATTGTAACAAATGTTGTAGATCTCAAAATAAAATTTAATAGACCTATTGGACTAAATAAAAAATCTTTCCGCCCTATTAGGTCAAACTTACCAAGAAATTGATTAGGTGGCCTTCTTTAAGAAAACAACGATGATTCAATATATATATATATAATGTTGGTAGTTAACAAAATTGTTTGGACATTGTAGTGAAAAAAATTATTTGAAAAAAATTATTTTACGATTAATTTGAGGATTTTATTACATTATATGATTTTAAGAAAATGTTTTAATTGCATGATAGTTTTGTGAGATTGTCATGTGTGCATGATAGTTTTCTCATTTTCTATTACATCCATATTGTATCATTATCAGGTAACATGCACGTAAGCATCATGAGACCTCATCTTGTAAGCATAACGAAATTATGAAATTTCTATGCATTCAACACGTTTTCTTGAAATCATTGTCGAGACTTAACAAGATCTTCGGGTTATTGTAATAATCATCATAGATAAAAAAATAATTGGTGCATCTCATTCAAGTAAATTTTTCCACCACAATATTTAAGCAATTCTTCTCTTTACGACATCTAATTTAGATTATTAGATTCAAAGATCAAACTCAATATATAATTTTTCATTCAAATAAAGTTATTATATATTATATTTAAATGAAAAGAAAATAAATTAAAACTTGGATCTAATCATTCACTTAAAAAAAATAACCTCCCATTGGTATGACGTAAACTATCTCTATCTCAGCTTCAATGGTCTTTCTATTAGCTCTGGTGCTCTCCTATGCTTGTGGTGTCCGACATCATCATGTTTCCTTCTATCCAACTGGATTTCTTGTATGATGCTAGAGCTCCTGACATGCCTATGTTTGTGCTTGTGCTTGTCCTTATGAACATGATGCAGGTAATGATGATAATCGTCTTCCCTGTCGGAATGATTGTGCCGGTGATCATAGTGAATGCCGCTCCGTTTATATCGAGCATCGCGTTTGTGGTGCTTGGTCTTGACACGCTTTCTGCCATGAATCGGGTAGCGGCAATTATTGATACCGTGCCTACGGACATCATTAGCTCCATGAT
Source organism: Hibiscus syriacus (assembly GCF_006381635.1). Taxonomy (NCBI): domain Eukaryota; kingdom Viridiplantae; phylum Streptophyta; class Magnoliopsida; order Malvales; family Malvaceae; genus Hibiscus; species Hibiscus syriacus. Next base: position 488,864 of record NW_024062784.1, on the reverse strand, counting down.
CACCGAACTCGAAATGATCCTCGAAACAGTCATAAAGGGGATCAAAGAAGCCTTTTTGATGTAAGAGCCATAGCAACACGAGCACTGCAACTCAAAATACCATGTGATGTGATCCGCATATTATTTGCATTTTCCCTTAACTTGTTTCTTGATAAGAATGAAGGGTTTACCAGTCATAAATATCGCCAAGAGTAAACCGAAGAGTAGAATCCAACTCATGCAGATATATTGTATATGACAGCTGAAGTCGAACAAACCCGAGCATTTCCTTCTACACAGCAAAAGGAAACAAATTTAACATCGAGTCAACCGCATAGTCTAGAAGAAATGGACATATGTAATATAATCGTCGAAATGACCTGCAAGTTTCTCCGGTGATGAAGTCCACCAAACTTTCCCAAAGGTTTTTCCAAAATTTTTTAAGAGATTCGAAGAAACCATAAACGCCAATCTTCGGTTGTTGGAGAGGAGTAATCTGAAAGAAATTCAAAGTTTAAGAGATTTACTTGGTACATTAAGAGCACCAACTGATAGTTCACAGCGTTTATGGTTCACAATGCACATGGCTAATTTAATGAAGCTCAACAGATAATAAAATGAAGTATAACAAGCCTCGATTGTATAAAAACTATGTTACTTGAACTCGGGTGTGTGATGGATGTGATATGAGCATGTTCAATATGTTCTTTCAAGAAAATCGAGTCGGTGCAACATAGATTACGAACCTTATATTCATTTCTTTTTTGAAACCATTGCATAAGCTTATCATACCTGTGATCCATTGTCAAGAACAATAGCTGTAGTACTAAACTGGCACTCTGCTCTGTCAACTTCACTAAATTCAGAGTCCTTCAATATTGCTGTGCATTCAGCATGTCAAGCAAAAGCATGTCGAGTGAAATGTATAAATCGTAGTGATGTTAAATTTTGGAATATAAAATGAAAATGATTAAAGATGGTTTAAAAGCCTCCTTTCAATTCATACCATAACAAACGTATTTTGCAGCCTGATCAGTTGTTGGATAGACTTTAAAAGATCGAGATGAAATTTCTTTTGGCTTCATAATGAAGAATTGTTCCTGCAGCAATTTCGATATTATTTGATTAACCATGATTAACTGTGCACACTATACATTAAGAAAGTTTAGAGAAAATACCTCCATAAGGGCGACGCCCTTTGAGCAGTCAAACTGCACAAGGAAAAAGTTCATCATAACTGAAACTAGAGCTATAAAACAGTATATTTGTTCAAATGGAAACTCATATTTAATACTTGTGGCAATAAAAGTTCACATAAAACAGTATATTTGTTCAAATGGAAACTCATATTTAATACTTATGAAAGATAATGAGAAATAGTATGTATCTGAGTACCGTTAAGCTATATGATGCTTCTACTTCACCAGTATTCGTAACCATAATCGTGGCAACCCCAAACTGAGTGAGGGCTTCAAATGTTGGAACTTTTACACTCATGATTTTTCCAGGACTCCTGAGAAAAGATGAAAGTATATGTGATATTTACATCAAGTACGAACAAAGCATTAAAGATGAGGTATCACTTAGACATGAAGCCAGAAGGCATCAATCACCATAAGTAATCTTTAAAATGTTTTGAGTGATAGTATAAGTAAGAAGTAATTAATTGCCTAGAAGCATACAGGACAACAAAGATCTATATATTGCGAGTCCAACACAAAAAGCATAATCCTCAATACTTTGTCCTAGATGATAAGTAATCAAAGACTTGATATCATCAAGCTGAAAATAATTAGAATGAATTCAAGTCATCTATACTATAATAAGTGATAGTAATCAATTGTAGCAGCGTTACTTACTGTTACAAAATAACCAATTTTTCCAACACTTACCTTTGGAAAACGAAATCTATGTCATCAGCCCTTAGTTCTATTAGGAGGTTTGTGTTAAGAACTTCCGTCACTCCTATCGAGAATGAACGAGACCCTGCACCCTGCAGCCAAATGGGAAACATAAATTAACCCTCCTATAATGTGGAGAGATTTGCATGGAAGGAATGCACTATTTTGGAATCTTAACTGGATGCTCATTTATCCTTTGAAATCTCCCTTGCACGCCATACAATGGAACTTGCTTCCTCTTAATTCGGTTTTGGTCAGCCTGCCAGCAATAAGGCAGTGTCTTCTCAGTTAACAATGACAGAAATATATGAAGGTAATGAAAATAGAAGATCATAAGTTTTTCATTGCTAATTCTTGAACCAAACTAGTTAGAGAAATTAGAACCACTATAGTTTTATATACTAACTTCCCAAAAATTCCACAACTGATTATGTAAGCAACTCCAAAATGGTGCTGAACAGAAGTTTGGCTGACCATTGAAAGCCTCATAACCGACACCAATTTTGTTGCATTCAACACCATCTAAGGTAAATCTCACTCTCTCAAGCAGCATCCACATAGAAAGATTCCTTCCCAAACCATTGGGTTGACCTGGACCACCCTGTCATTGAAGGAATAAACAAGAGTTTTGGCAATACAAAATAACTGAATTTGCACCAAAATAGCCATAAACAAATGAAGATGATATCCAGCAAAATTTGAAACAACATAAATTACATTGTCATGCATATTGTAGTCAATCTCCCATACTAAAAGGTAAGAAAAAAGAGCACAACTGACTTCTAGTTGGAATACTTCTCATGCTCAACAGGAACTCATTACAATATACGCTAACAGTTATTATAAGCATGTACCTTCTAAAATAACAATGAGAAGATAAAACCAGGAAACCCAAGTAATGCCTATAAAAGGTTCTAAATTCCAATTCAAGCGCCATCACCAATTTTAAGAATTGCCGGTTATTTTCGTGTTTTAAATCAAAATAATTGTTCAATGGTCATATATATGCAGAATTTTAAGAGAATCATTATTTGGCCTCAAATTAAGTTGTAAATAACATATGATCACTATGTTGTAAGTACAGAAATTGGCCAACAACCTGATAATATTAATTAATCATCTTCTTGTCAAGTGCCAAGGAAAAAGCCTTCTCAAAGCAATTAACAAGATGACCACATTGTCTAAAATGTGTCTATTAGCAGGATTATATAATTCTTGCGTACAACAGTCATAACAGTATCCTCTAGGCAAGCTGACCTGCCTTGGAATGACCAGGTAGAAGTCCTCGAATGTAGGAATACTTGAATATCCAACAAAATCTCCAATAAGGTTGACCCTTAGAAACTTGTCAGCGGATGTTGCTGTTCTGTTTTCAGGCCCTACAATAACTTCCTGCAAACATTAATTTGCCTTTTCGGTTTAATTCATAGATCAATTGTATTCGATTCTAACATCATTACGTAACACTACAAACAATTATACAACCAACGTATATATGCATTTCTTCAGTACTTGTCACTATCCTAGTAATAGGGTTATACCTGATCAATAAGATAAGCATTTTACAACAGAAAAAGGAAGTCCTTCAAAAAGCATCTGAAAAATTCTATGAGGCACTACATACCGAAACTTTATTTCCTGTCTTCATCTCAATTCTAACGCTAAACCCAATTGACTGCTGCCCAATGCCAAAAACATGGAACCTAAGCAGATAAAACAACCATTACCAGTTATAAAATATGCATACATAATAAAGCAGTAAAAGATAGAAAGTTGGCAGTTGCTCCTTTTATTAACCTTCGAGACATTGTAGCAAAAGAGTTACAAATGCCATCATTAATCATGGATCACCTACCTAAATAGAAATCAGATTCAATTATCTTTCTCTAATTTCCTTATATTCGAATTTTCTATGAAATTATAGGGGGGGGGGAAACAAGTTTGAAAATGATTTATTATCAAGTTTTCATTGACTACTGAAGAGTGATGGTCCAGCAAGAAAAATAACAACTCAAAAAGACAAAATATGTAACCAATAGAACGTAAGTGAAGCCATACCAATCACCCGGGAATCGAAGACAATGAGCAGTATTGGCCTTTCCTTTTATCAATTTGTCAACTGTCCAAATGTAAAGATAGGGCAAGAACAATCAGATTCCAGAAATCCAAAAGAAAATTTGACGGTTCTTGAATACACAGAGAGCACTTACAAATATTTCCACAAGATGAAGGTGCCCGCCTTCGGGGTCCGCAAGGACAGCAAATAGGCTAAACAATAAGGATGATCCAAAAGACAAATAAATAGTCAAAAGGGGACTGTAAAGTAAGATTTACACTATATTTCAAGAAATATGACATTTAAGCTTGCAAAAGTAATCTATTTTAACTACCAATGCAAAAACAAAAGTAACGAAGTAACTAGGCAGTCTGTAATAACTAATAACAATATGAACAACTATGCAACAATGCTAATCAACAGTTAAGTTCAACATAATATTAAATTCCACTCAAAACGATACTAAAAAGTTGAAAATCCTACTCGAGTATTCTCAATGACGTGACCCTGCTCGTCTCGCAACCTACAAAATGGTTTCTGGAAAACAGTGAATATCACATCGTTTATCCTGTTCATGCATCAATTATAATACACACACTAAACATCAGAAAAAATAAATCAAAAACAGTTTCTTGCCTCTCACATATCTTGACAACATTAGCCCCAGCATCCGGCTGACATTTTCGTGTCTTAGCAAAAAACTCTCGAGGCTTATAAGAAACATCCTGAAAAAACAAATCGCTCAATAAAAAAGCAAATTTGAAAATGAGAGATTCTTTCTCTATCATCTCCCCGGTCTTTTCTTTCAATTTTCCCTCAAAATCTGAAAATTTAAAATGCGCAAAGTTTTCATTTTGGTTGTTCAAGAACACACTCGAATATATGTTAATTCGTAGAGCGCGTAGGAAGCGGATTTGTTGACCGTTATGACTGGTGGAACCCGTAACGTCTGCATGTTATTCGTCGAATTCTGCTCCACCTCTACAATTTCCGCCACGACCGACGCCTCGCCGCCACTCTGGAGAGAGCATAAACATCGTCTTAAGAATAAACAAAACACTAAATAACGAAGTTAAGGAGAGAAAACAAAAAACAAAGTTCACTTACGGATCCGCTGGGAACGGCCATGTTGATGACGATCTTGGTGGTGCAACCCAGTTTGTCGTCGGAGCCCGTACTCTTCTCGCACTTTTCAAGCTTCGATTTTGAAAGGATCTCTATTGAAGTAACATTCTTTGGGAGGAACAGAAGACTGATAACGTAGATGAGAAATCGCGCCAATCGTCCCATTTTTCACCAGTATTTTCTATCCTTTGTTCTTCGTTGCGTTTGGAGAATTTTGAAATGCAGTTATGAATTATGATTATGGATGGCCTTGGAAGGAGTTAAAATTAAAACATTAGAGGGTAAACTATGTGGATAGTCCCTTATTTTAAGGGTCTGACCGACTTTGATCACTAATTTAAAAATTAAGGGAAACTAGTCCCTAATGTTATTGATCCGTTCGATTTTAGTCCCTTAGCCATTACTTTCTGTTAATCCACTTTTTGAAGTCCATTACATGTCTTAGGGACTAAAATATAATGGTATTTAAAGTATTAGAGAGTAAAATTGAAGTGATCGATAACATTAGGGATCATTCCCTCTTAATTTTTAAATTGGTGACAAATTCGGTTAGATCGAAAACATAGGTAACTATCTGCATAGTTTACCCAAAATTAAAAAAAAACCCGTTAACCGTACTAAACAGCGCCGTTGATTACCAGTCGGCCCAAACCAACCCGACTGTGGGCTTATTTGCTTTTCGTCTTTCGGTTAATTTTACCAAATACCCTCAAACTAATACTTAAATTTTAAATTAATCTCTAACTTATAAAATATTTTAATTATTATTTTTTAATTATTAATGTTATATTAATCAAGTCCTTCATTATGATAGCAATCAATTTATAATTTAATACTAACTTAGATTTGACGTGGAATATAATAAAAACTCTCTAATTTAATTTTAAACAAATATTAGAAAAAATAGATTAGACATGATATACGAGAGTATATCGAACATTAAATCATAGTTTATATATATATATATAATTATACGAACACAGTAATCTTAATTGAATAAAATTATACTATCAGTCTGAGAGTCTTCGTATCTAACAAAGATCTTATATTTCTATCTAAATTTATTTGTTCACAACAACACGCATATATAATAACACTGAATACAAATATAATTCAACAAATTTAATATTTTACTTTTCAAAATTTAAATTTGAGTCAAATAATATAGGGACAGCATGAGTAAATTTAATGATCTAAAATATTTTATTTAGATAACATGAATTAAATTTACATTTTACTCGTATTACCAAAAAAATATATAAGTATGACTTTGTAAATTTAATGGTTACTATTTAAGTCATGATCAAAATTTAATTATATTATTTATAAATTGTTTATATCATATTTAAAAATTTAAAAATTACATGAATAAAAATTTACCAAATCAAAATATATAAATTAAATGCAATAATATAATAATTAATAAATAATTGTATAAAATGTTATAAAAAAGAAAGAAAAAGAAAAGGGCCAAGCATGCCTTCCTTGGGAGGCTTTCTTGGGCCTTGGCCAGTAGAACCTTCCCAAAATGATGCATATTTATATTTTTGTTTTGAATTATATATTTTAGTTTTTTAAAAAAAGTCTTTTAAAGCGTATCTTATAAAATGTGTCTTCTACTTATGTGACGAAAATATAAATATACATTAGATTAACATGAAAAAAAAGAGAGATTATATATATATATAATATACAAAGTTTTTCCAAAAAAGAAACACACACGGTATACGTATAGAAATACGTAATTATATGAGCATGAAGGTCAAATGTGTAATTATATGAATTTTCAAATTTATTAAATTAAAATTAAATTGATAAAATAAATAAATAACGAAGATCAAATATGTAGTTATATCATTTTTCAACTATCTCTTCAACGATGAGTTTATTTAATATATACTCTCATCGTCCCACTAAACGTATCTATTTTGATTTTTAAAATTGTCTAGTAAATAAACAATAACACTTGTACTATAAAGAGTAGTACATATCATATTCGTGATCTCTGCGTATGATTTTAGCTCGAGAGCATTACAATGCACGGCATACCGGATAGACCCGACACAGGCTATCCTATCATATCCTCGTTCTCGTGGCGATAGTTGTAGTCTTGTAGATGTTGTCACAACTGTTCCATCGGAAACCATGAACTCAGTGACGGGCTTGTTTTAGCCCCGGCCTTCATGGAGTTGTCTTGTATATGAACGTTTTCCCGGATTATATGTAAGCATTGAGTCCAAGAATTCGTTTGGATCTATTCTTTCTTTTTATCGAGTTAACTCGGTTTCTTTAATTCTTTCTGAATTACGCTTGCGAATTTCACAATACTTTAATAAAATGTTTAAAAATCTGGAAAAAAAAAATATCTGATAATCATAAAAGAAATAAACATTATTTCTATTTCTTTGCTAAAAATAAGAGAAAAATGTAAACTAATTATTTTAATCCTTAAATTTTTATGTTTATATATTTATTTATTTATGTATTAATCTGAGTAAATACAAGATGTTATTTATTTAAAGATAGTTTTTATCCTTTTGACATTAAACGTTCACACCCTTAGCATCTATGGTGCTCGAATTCGAGTCATCAATGAATAATAATAATTCCTTTACCATGAATGTCACTTGTTTCGTGCGTGTTTTTTGTTCTTAATGTAACATTCTCAATACCGGGTTAGTGATCAAATTGTAAAACTTCATAATTTGGTGATAAAAGTAGAATAGTTGAATAGTTCAATGATTTATTTGAAAATATTTCCTGAAAGTTATTAGTAATTATCAAATGAATTAAAGGGTAAAATGGTCATTTGACAAGAAAGATATTTTTCTTTCTTTGATAAATATGAATCACGTGGGGGTGTGGGGGAAGAGTTATCTGAAAACTCTCTTAATCTTCTTTCTTCTTCTTCCTCTCCTCCCGTATCTCCAAGCTCAAAGGTGAGTTTTCTATTTAGTTAATTTCTGGTTAAATTTTAGGTTGGGTTATGATCATTAGATGATAATTAAGCTTAAGGAAAGCTTAATTTGTTCTAAACCAACAAGATGAAAGGTATAGAAGAGATTAAAGAAAATGGGTTTTTAGATGAATTTCTGAAAAAGAGTTAATAAGTGAATTTTGAGAAGAAATTTTACTTGTCATCACTAAGAATAAGAGTTTTATGAAGTTAGAAAGGATTAATAACAAAGTTGAAAGTTTAGTAAGATTCTTAATTTTAATAATCATGATGAGATATGGAAGATAAATATGGTTTATATAGATATAAGTTGGTTTAAGTAATGGTAGTTGAGTTTAATGGCATGATAGGGGTTAAAATAGAAGAATTGAGTCAAGAGTTGATGATTTTCGGACTTAAAAAGTGATTTTCTGGGCAAGGGTTATCGATACCCATTCAATAGGTATTGATACACTCTTAAACAATTTATAGATTTCAATAGGGGTACAAATACCCTAGGGGAGGTACCGATACAACCCTAAGAGAAAATGGAATTAAGCTTTTCGTTTAGTCCAAGAAATGAAAGTAACACTTTCTTTAGTTCAAGAAAGGAAAGATTAGAGTATATTAATTGGAATATTGATATGGATATATGTTTTGTTATGTAGATATATAACGTAATCCCGTTTCGGAACAATTAAAGAATTAGGATCAAGTCAAAGCAAGCAAGGCTAAGGTGAGTGCAATTTAATTGTACTTATGTTATTGATCAAACATTAGCTTGTGATGAGCCAATGACGGAGTTACTACGGTAAGAAGTGACTCTTAAAATGTTATATGATTGATGTGATTCTTATGTGTGCATGAGTACATGAAAATAGGTATATGTTATTATATGTGACATGACCTATAAGATTATATGAATATGCAATATGTGATATATGAACATAAGAGATTAAGTGAATGAATATAGATGACTTATATATGATGATATAAGAGTAAGATATGAATTAAATGATATGAGTTATATGAGAAATATATGTGAAAAAGATATGATATATATATGTTTATGTGATTACATGTAAAGTGATATGAACTATGTGCCATATGAATGTGGAATAAGCTATGTGATAAGGACATAGAAAATGAAATGAATATGTGGCAATGAGTTATGAGAATATAGGAGAAAGTTTATGATATAAGATCAATGATTACATGTACATGTGATACGTGACAGAAAAGAAGAGATATGTGTTTATAAGAGAAATGATGTGAATATGTGAACTGTTATAAATGATAATGCCCATGTTATGTGATATGAGAGCTAGTGGTATATTTGGCATGCCAAGAGTCGAGGGATTACCTATGTTCTTCGGGACATATGGACAAATTATTATACGAGCTATGGTGACAGCATAAGTGTGCACAACCTCTATGTACTCACATATCTTTAGTTCTCATCAATGTATCATGGGCTAATAAAGAAATAATAACAAATACAATATATGTGATGGATATGCTTTTATATGATATGATAATATTAATTGTTTATGCATTGATATGAGTATAGTAATATCATATGTTTTCATGCCTCGCTAAGTCAACGACTTAGCGTGTGATCGTTGTACACGTAGGTTTCGAGAAGAGGAAGATTGATAAAAGTTATGCAAGACATGTCAGTTTCTCATTTCCACAGATCAGGTCAGAAAAGAATTGAATAGATTGTATTTTGTAATATTGATTGAGGTTGGCATGTATATAAAGATTTGAATCCGATATATATATTTGAATCGGTTTTGTAAAATCATATGATTGAGTTTTGTAATGTTTTAAACGTATATATGTAAATGGTAAATGTATAGTGATGAACGTTTTAAATTTTATGAGTTTTTAAAAAGTGGAAGAAATGACTGTAGCAAGGGTATCAGTACACTGTAGCAGAGTATCGATACCCATACAACATTCTGGAAAATTTTTAGGATCGATACTGTTCTCGGTGTTGTTCATTACTGTTTACAGTATTGTTCATACAGTTTAATATTATTCATTCCGTATAGTGCTGTTCATTGAAAACATATTTTTTTTCAAATTTGTTATAATGAAATATAATTCAACAATATATGATAATATTTTCTTAATATAAGTCCAAACGTTTTGTTATTTTGTAAGGAAATTGTTTTAAAGAGTCAATGTGACATCTCGGCTTCGTTTCCGGGTCGGGTACGGGTTGGGGTGTTACACTTAAACTCCTCTTTTTTAAAATTATCTAAATTTAACAGAACAATAATACAAGTGGTAGTATCTGTTTTAGATATTTTTAACCATTTCACGATGAATGCTCAAATATCCTACAATTGTTGATGCATGAACCCGAGACCTCTAAGGATACCAATCATCCCTTTAATCATATAAGTAACTTGATTCACGTAGATTTGTCACCTTCTAAATTGTAGATTTTAGGGTAAATTATACATTTAGTACCTAAATTATCAATTTTGGCCCATTTTAATACCTATATTTTCAATTTTTTTAAAATTATACCTAACGTTTAATTTTTTTTATTTCAGTAACCCACCGTTAAACTATCAGTTTTTTTTCCAATTTTGATTCTTTTTAATGCCTAAGTTTTTAATTTTTTTCTTCAAAAGTTAACGTTAAATTTTAAACAAGTTACTAAAATGATAGAAAAACTAAACGTTAAGTATGATTTAAAAAAACGAAAGTATATGTACTAAAATTGACCAAAATTGGTAATTTAGATAGTAAACATTAGTTTACCCTAGATTTTTATGTTTTTTTAACAATGTTACATTGTTACCTTAACTTCCTTTCTTGACGAAATTTATAGTAAGTTAAAATAAAAGTTTATATTACTAAAGGGTAAACTACATTAATAGCCACTGAACTGTTAAAACGTTTTTATTCTGGTCACTACCATCAAAGAAATCTTTTAGAGTGAACAAAGTTGAAAATTCCTTAACGGAAGTGTTTAGATTTGGATAACTAAAGTGAAAGCGTCATAAAAATTCAGTGACTATTAATGCAGTTTAAATATAGACTTGATTCAGTTAAGACTCGGACAAAGAATTCAACTAATGTTCATATATGGTATTTCTTCACATACATGGCGGTTGACTAGCTCTGTGGGATCTGGTCTGTCATCACACATTCTTCTTTCTCGATCTCTACGCTCTAAAAACATGCCTCACGGAACCCTTCAAGTTGTTCTTGTTAGTGCCAAGGGCCTTGAGAACACAGATTTTCTCTGTGAGTTATGCTCCTTTTTCTTTGGTTAATCTGAAATCTCACTGGTTTTTGTTTTTATTTACAGTTTACTCAATTTCAGTGTCATCTGTTAGATCTGGGTACATTTCAATGCTTTTAGCTGTTTTCTGTTACGGTCTCATGACAATTTCGATCGGATCAAGAATTTTTGTCCGATCAGAAGCGATCTGATCAGAATCACATCGGAACTGCATTGACCAATAGTGGTTTAGTTCTTCATGTTTATAAGATTATAGATGTAGATATAGATATTCACATGTCAGATCTGATATAAGTATGTGTTTGGTTTTTCCAAGGAATTTGGTCTAATGCCTTGTGTTTATTGCTTATATCTTCATGTTTGGTGTTTCTGGGAATTGAAAATGTGGGGAACGAGCAGGTAACATGGATCCTTATGTGCTTCTCACTTGCCGAACACAGGAGCAGAAAAGCAGCGTTGCATCAGGTTCGACTTGTGATCAATCTCAATTATCATGATTCAAACTTTGTTCTTAAGACAATAATTTTCTCAGGAAAAGGATCAGAACCCGAATGGAACGAGAATTTTGAATTCAACATCTCTGAAGGTGTTTCGGAACTCAAAGTGAAAATACTAGTTTTCAATCCTAGTTTCTGTTCCAGCAACTAATTATCTTGTTTGATTTCGAACTGTTATCGTGTCTCTTTGAGTTTTATTTTGGTTACTTGTGACACTGGGACATTAGTAATAATTTGTACTCTGAATTGCTAATCACTCGTATATCGGGAGATGCTTATTCGGTAGATTATTGTGCTTAAAATCTAATGGATACCCGAAGCATATTAAAGGAAAAAACAGGAAGCTGTTGACACCTTAGATTATAAAGCAGCCCTATAGCATTTTTAAAAAAGATCAAGATGGTTCAAGGCGACGGTGGATTAACGCCTTTGATTAACACAGCCGACTCTTTAAAACTAGCCTTTACCATTTTACCCTATTCTATGTTCTTATAAAGAAGCATTCCTAAATACAAAAGCCAGAACACCAAGAAGTTAAAAACCAAAAAGATGTCGGCTTCAAAAAGAAATATCTAACCTGAAGTTGACTTTAGATGTCTGGCAGTGACATGCTTCCTTTAGGACAGCTTTATATCTAGGACCTCGCCACCTTGTCCGATAATTTCTTTTTGCCCTTCCTGTAAGATTTTTTAGCAGCAGTAGTGCTGCTTTTAGGTAAGCTAAGGGATGGAGGATTCAAAGGGAATTGTTGTTGCTGAACAGATTGCCCCGTGGGCGGTGCAAAGTTTCCATATCCACCAAAAGATTGGTGGAAGTTACTCTGAAAAGAAAAAGTATTCTCTGCGAGACTAGAACTTGCGAGAATCTTGAAAGGCGACTCGAAGAAAGAATCAGACCAATCAGACCAAGAGCTCCCAAATGGAATTGCTGATGGCTTCCCTGGATTCTTGTCATTCGTTTGTGCGGGAACGGTTTGGTTTTTATGAGGCTCTTTGCTCTTGCTTGATGATTTCACTGTCAAATCCACATATCGAATGGTTTTGCTATCATAAATCTTTCCAGCTGCAAAATCAAGAATTTGTTCATTGGACAAAGACTTTGCCACCAGCTCAGTTGCGTGCCCAACAAGTTGTTTTGAAGATCCTTGTTGCAAACCCGCATCTTTATTTTCATACCCAACTGAGCTAAAAAGAGTTTTCTTACAGCTGCTATGTTCAGTTCTTGTTTCAATTAGACTCTTCTGTTGCTGGACGTTAGCAATGGACGTTTTAACGAGCCCTTCACTGATAGCATCCTCTAATGGTATTGCACCCGTAAGAGTCTTGATTGCGAATTCTAGGCATGGATCGGAGCAGAAGAAATGTTGTACTTCGTTGGCAACCTGCTCTTGTTCAAGAACAGCAAGTGGTGTTGAAAATCGATGAGTCGTGTCATGCTCTTTCATCTTCTTGAACTTGCTCGAGTTCTTAGTTTCCACATTGATTCTCTTGCTTTCCATTCTCGTTTTACGTCGATTCTTCTCTTGCAGGACACTCGAAGCTGGAGTTGAAACAAGACCTTCATCGGCAGCATCCTCATGTGGTTGTACCCCACCTTTAAGAGTCTTCATTGTAAGTTCTTGACATTGCTCTGAAGAAAGCAAAGCCTGTACTTCTGATTTACTGTCACTGGTCTTCTCAGCCTCCAACTTTTGTGGCTGCTTTCCGAGATTATCTTCTTCTTCAATCGGCTTTATAATCTTCTCCGTTAGCCCACAATGTGATTTAATTGTTGAAGCATAGGCTTGCTTTGCTACCTCTGGATTGGAATGAACGTTTAACCGCAGATGTGATTTGTCATCTAAAACACATGAACCAATGGCTTCACTTTGGCATGGCTTCACATGTTCAAGGCCACTAGCCACCTGCTTAGAATCAAGCTGATCAAGCTGATTCGATAACCCTTGAGGCAAATCAAGCACTTTCTTATTCTTAGATTCACACGAAATCTTAGAGTCCATGCTGCTCTTCTTTTCCGTTTCATTTTCATCATAGTCATCATTACTTTGTCCTTTCTCGAAGGTCTCGGTATCTAGGTCGGGTAAGTTTCTCCTATCAGATGTCTCCCCACCTGCAGGGAAAAAAATCAGAAATGTTTTGTTTGTAAGCCGCCTCCCGACTCAAATTCTCAAGTTGGTTGGTAACAACTTAAAAGGGTTTATAGTTTTCCGCCTCTCACCTATTGCGAGCTCCCGCCCGTCGGCAAGATGTTTCACTTTCTTCCTTTTAGCTGCTGGGAGTTGCTATTATAAACAGACGACAAGGATAAAATCACTCTCTAAATGCAGAATTCATCATTAATAAAATGATATCGTAATTTCACTTTTGATGTGGCATGCATCATTGGAATTATTTAATTAAATCTAGCATGTGAAAAATTTGACCAAGTGAATTGATAACGGAATCGGATGAAGCTAAACATGGCAAGGAAATACAGAAGCTTCATACAAACTTACTGATTCATCTGCATTAGTTAAAAACCGGCCATCGTTGTCTTTCTTTGGTAAAAAAGCAGTTTCAGCAATCTCTCCAGTTTCTAGATAGCGAAGAACAGTAGTTTTCGAGCGAAAAACATAACTGCTGACTGGATCGGTGTAATACTGTAGCAGTCGTAATTATTACCAATCAACATTCGAAGAATACTATGCATGTTTAAAGGAACTATATGTTTGTAACTCCGCAGCAGTTAGTTCATTGTACTATCAAGGCAAAGCTTTAAGCAACATAAGCACAATAGATTCAGCACAAAATATTTTGGCATGTGTGTACAAAAATCGAAGGCATGAGCCAAGTTGGACTTGTCCAAGTATGATTAAAATCAAATAAAATATTCGGGGACTGCGTGGACTCGAAAGAAATATCATACCAGATATCTTAGAAACGAATTAAATTTCCTAAATGCATAGTCATAAAAGAAAATTGTTAGCTAACAATCTTATTCGTTTATGTGTCGGTAAGAAAGATACAATTCAGATGCCTACGAGACATAGGACAGGACATTGATGCAGTAAGGCAAAAGCTAATCCATGAAAATACCGTATTACGAGTGCACCATGATTCCTATGCATAAAAGAAAAAACAAATTGCATATACCTTGTCTTGTCTTCCAAAAGTTAAACCACTCTTTCGGGTTTTTACCTCCACGAGCCAATCCTTAGGTAGCCAATCCAGACGTTTATTTTCTTTTACAGCAGTCTGTATGAAGATCAAATAAATAGAAGTAAGAAGTGAAGGCTATGAACTTGTTTGAAATGTCGCCTTAATTGATTATCAAGACACGATAGTTCATTCTTTGTTTTATGTTTCCTACTTCAGAGCTTTACTCTGTTAAGATACCCGAATACATCACTGACTTGGAATACAATCCAAATCCAGCTGATGGATTAACATATATCCGCAACGAGAAAGCAGTCTACATGATGATTAGATAAACGAAGGATGAAAGGACGAAAAGTACAGTTAAATAACTAACCACATTTACAACCGCTTGATCGTTTGCAGATGACGTTACATTTTTCCTTAAAGTTGGCACCTTGTAATCACATCGTTTGCTTTCCATTTTGGTATATCGGAGAAGATCATCCTTGGTAAAGAACCTCTGACCGCTTGCCAGATTCACATATTGCTACATAAAGAAAACAAGACATAATACCCCAAAAAAATGTTAATCGATTCGAAGTAAATAGACTTAATATCGAGTTTCTGTCAACATATCATCAAGCATTAAAGCATGAACCAAGAAATCAATGTTTCAGTACCAAGAGACGTCTTCCGGCATAAAAACGACAAGAACATTCCGATGTCTAAAAAGGATCTTTGAACATAACAAAATCGTGCCTTTACCGCCTAGTACCGGCATTCCGAAGAACTCCCCTTTCCATCCAATATATATACCCAAAATGCAAAACCAACAGAATCAAACCTCAATCGGTCCCTTTGGCCTCCGGAACTTTTAAATTCGACGAAAATAGAACCCTCCTCGTTTATTCATCAAACCCCCAAAGTCAACATGCACGAATCCAAAGTTATCACTCGACATCATTTCTTTCACATGCAAAAAACAACCGATCATCGACTAATACAGATTACTGTAATCTTTGATCTTAGTTCTTAAACTTCATCAGTCCATTTTCTCTTTTACTTTACTGAATATTCTTCAGAAAACAACTGATTCTCTCTCAAAATAAAAACTAGAACACACACAAAACTAGCTGAGTAATAATGAACAAACCGTGATTTGGCGACCGGTCTTTTGGAATCTGAACTCTCGGGTCCAGCCAGGGGGAAGCCAGTCCGGTGAAGTTTCTACCATCATTGTCACCGGAGATTAGGTTTACGGTAATCAAACACTTGCTTTTGATTTGTTTGAGGAGGAGTAGTAGACCAGTAGTAGTAGAAGGAAGTGGTCTTTGTGGAGGTTTTTGTATGAGCTTTGGACTTTGGAGTTTGTCTGAAAAGTGAAATGTATCTTACGAGGTGTAACTGAAAACCAGCACGTGGCTTTTTTTCCTCTTAAGATCCATGATAGACTTAAATATAAAATAAGTGTTTTATAATTTTTTATGAATAGGAATTTAACTTATTTTTTATTTATTTATATATATAATATTACAAATGTTATTATTTTAAGTATTCGAGTTATCAAAGAAGTTAAGTTATTCTGTTAAATGATACTTTTCAAAATAAGGTAATTTTGAATTTTTTATTTTAAAAAACTTAAAAATTTATTCTTTTAAAAAAAATTCAAAATTTTCAAAAATCTTAAAAAACATGTCTATTGTCGCCGTCAGTGGTGGATATAAAAATTAAAAAATAGGGGTCCAAAATTTTAGTACTTATTCTAAAAATATTTGGGTATGTAACTTTCCTTATTTTTTTCTATTTTCATTAACAAATCAAACTAAATTTAACACATTTCTTAAAATAATAGGCATATAATGGATCCCCTATGGAGCCATTTACATCTGCCCCTGGCCGCCGTTATTGTGGATTGGACTTCCACCTAATTGTGCCTCCATCGAAGACCTGTTCCTCGACGAACAATTGCCATATAACATCGACAAAATCGCGACCATCGCACAAAACGTACAAACACACGAAACGACGATCATCATGAATTACACAAAGACTCCACAATAAGGACGACATCATTCGACTACGGAGATGACAAGGGAGGTGCTGAAGGTAGTGGTTGTGGTCAAAAACGGAAGCAGAATTAGGGTTAGGGTTAAAAGGATTTTAGGTTTTTTTTAATTTAACAGAAATTATGTTTTTATAATAAATATAATAATATTTTTAATATTTAAAAAATACATAAATTACGAAATTGTGAGACGTGTTACTTAAAAAAGGAAATTAATATCGTTGACGGATCTAGGCACTTATTCGTAAAAGATGATATAATTTAGACACTTATTTTATACCTAATATTAAGTGTGCTGTTTTTCTAATTTGATCTCTGAAATATTTTTTAATAAAAATGTGATTATCGAAGATTTAAAATTTTAAAAAATATATGGACCAAAAGTGATTAAATCAAAGTATAAAGCATAAGTTAATAACTTAGATATAGTATATGGACTAATATAAACATTTGACCTCCATTCTTGTCTACTGATGAAATTAATACGTTTTCCAAATTTTAAATTATTTTTCACTATTTTACCCATAATATATATATACTTGAAAAATCCTAATTCCTAACCTAATTTTTCTCCCTCTCTCCCCAGGCTCATCTCTCCCGCGCCTCCTTGCTGCTCTTCTTCCCAACTGTAGCTGTTGTTTTGTCCTCCGCCGCTCCTTACTTCTCTCCGAACTCCGAACACCGTCTCCGGCCGGAGAAGATTGCGTCAGGACTCGTTCAACGGCAATTCGGCGAGACAACTTCAGATTTGCGTTAGGTGTGTGTATATGTTGATTTACTTCGTTTTGTTTAGCTTAGTATTTTGCTTTTGGCTTAATGTTTCTATTTTCTTAGGATGTTTTTGGTTTTTCAGCTGAGACAAGGTAAATTCTTGAAAAATTATAATTGAAAATGCAGTACCGTAATATTTATGTGGTGTGTCTAAGACATGGAATCTCTTGTAACCATCATAGAAATTATTTATGAAATGCGTTAGAAAAGTGGGATCTCTGATTTGATTCGTAGCGTTTTATTGCTGAAGTGTCTTGGTTGTTATTTCTCAGGAATGTATTGCCAAGAACCATATAAGTAACGCTTTAAACTTCGCAATCTTTCTATTGTTTCTTTGTTACTTTCTCCAAGTCAACAGAATCTTTTAAGATTCACTTCAGTAATATTATTACACATGGAAGTTAGAAACTTTGGCATGAGTTTGATGATGATGGCATCCATAAATGTTCACTTTCAATTATCACAATAAACTAAAACTACCCTTAAACACAAATTTATATCAACCTGGTTCCTTTCTTTTTTTCTAAAAATAGAAGATTTTAAACTACTAATTATTACCACAAATCTTGATTTTTGCTTCAAACAAAAGATTAGGTTGATTAAGAAGCTATCTTTGGAGGCAATTCAAATTTGCCTTATCTGAGCTTCAGTCAGCTGAACTTGCCTGTTGGCCCTGCCATTCTTGACCCCTACCAGCCTTCGTTATTATCTTCAATCACACTCTCATCCATCCAAAAGAGAATATTAAATTAACACCTACCTCCCCTTTTCCCAAACTAACCATGAAAAACAACATATTCTCCTTAGTCAGAGAATGCTTTTTTACTAAAAGAAAATTGTTTGTGATGATACAGTAGTAGCTGTTTAATGGGTGAAAATGTCTACCAATTCTAGAATGTTGTTCTCTTGCTGCAATATTTTCATGTAACTTATTCTCTCTCTTCAATAATTGGTTGTGGTGCCTTTTATCTCTCTTTCATACGGTTTATATGGTTGGAATCTTATCCCAAGTTCTATTTTTTACAATTTGTTGGTCATTGGTATGTAATGTTTTGTTCTGAATTCATCTTTGACATATATTCTGATTATGCAGATGGGACTGACATTTTTATTACTTTAATGTTGGTTTCATGGAGTAAGATTCCTTATGCTGAACTTTGATGGCATGCTAGTGAGCTGCCCAGATTTCATATGGAAGAATTATCTGAACTGCATGATCACAGGGGCAGTAGTTTTCCCTTACCAAAGTTGGGTCCCGATGTTGTTAACACACCAAGAAAAGCTGGAAAAATGCTTGGTGGTAGTTGTGGTGGATTTTCTAAGAGAACAAGCGTTGGTCAAATAGAAGACACTATGATTTCAACTGGAGTTGATGACGTAAAGGATATGAAGGATAAGCCAGGGTGTAATTCTATAAAATGTAACTTATCAGGTTGTACCTTTTCTTCCCTTGTTTGGAAATATCACATTAATTTGATGTAGATTTAAGTCAGTCTAGTTAATTGCCTGATCATTAAGAAGGTTTTTGTCCCCCTAATGTTGCTTAATGGTCAAGTTGCCAGAGCTCATCTGATTCTTTTATGCTTTTGTTCTGTTGCATTTTAGTTTCCGAATATGTGGTTAATTTTTTATAGTTGGAACTTGGAATTATTTTAGTCAAATGTTGGAGATTATGCTGATTGTTTGTTTTCTCTTTTTTGTAAAATACATTCCAGATAAAACACAAGTGCCGAGACAAAAGAACAGCTTTAGTGGCAAGAGAGGTGACAGGAAAAATTTCAAAGTTCCTATGAAGCCGAAATCTGATTCTTTCTCCAAGAAGGGTGGTTTTGCAAGCTTTACTATGGCCTCTGGTGGGAACAACTTCCTTGGTATGTCATTGTTAACATGTATACTTTTTTAATGCTGAGTTTGATACAAGCCTAACCAATTTGTTGGTGATTGGCTGTATGATATCATCTATGCATTTCGTTTAAGTTAGCTACTGGTTGCATGTTTTTGTCTTTTTTGCATCATTCACCTTTGGGAACCGATTTCAGGATTATATGGACTGAAGTCTGATGATATAAATGATATCACCGAACTTGTAGAGGATTTATCATTAAATGAACTCCTTGATGGAAGATATGAGCATCCCATTTTAGGCAGCGAGAAGGATAAGAAAGCAACTAACACAACTGAAAATTTTCTACGTTCTGTTAAAAAGGTGTTCTCCATTCTTCCACTTCGAAGGGCCCAGTCCCACAATGTTGCAGATATACACAGTTCTTCCCACATGAAAATGCCCTCGTGTCCACTGAGCTCTGTTTCTATTTCGGCAAGTAGTGTCAATGGTGATAAAGAAGACACCTGTTCTGTAAACCCATCATCATGCAACAAGGTGAGTTTTTGAGCAAAAATCTATTATATTTGATCCTGAAATCAACCATAAATTAATTAAAGATATCGATACCTGTGATACTTAATAAAACACTTCTGCCCTATTGATAGGAGCCTTTAGTAATTTTCGTCTTCTCGTTATTTATCTCCTCTTTTTGCAACTTTTCTTGATGTCTTGGGTCCATACGGGAATTTTTTTTTGAATTTATGGACACTGACAAGTCATTAACTTTGTACTTTTATCTTGTTCCAATCCCAGGATTCATCTGGCAAGTCTGAAATGCCTGCCAGTCCTTCGGATTTTTCATTGTGTCAGCCCAAAGATATTTTGCAGTGCTTGGCGTTACCTCCACCGAAAGATCTGGACTCTTTACTTCTCGATGCAACCAAGCCTTCAACATCCACAAGGAACAATTCTGATTCTCGTTCAGGCAAGCAAATACTCCGCCGAGCTAGCTTGCCATCATTTCCTTGGTCACATACTCTTAACGGGTGCAGAATCAATCCTGATGCGGTTAAGCTCTTATCAAACAAGAGCATGTGCCAAGGGCGATGGGTAAAAGTACCAAACACTTCCAGTTCACCTGAGACTGCAACAGGTTGTTTTACCAACTTGGAATCACTTGCCTATGATCCAAGCCTGATTCCTTCCTTTCCAAAGTTTGGTAATTCAGAAGGTGAAATAGCATTGCTATCTGGTACTCTTTGTTTATGTGAACAGCGTGCAGCACCTCTTGCAACTTATGTCAAGGCTTTTAATGTTCCACAAGGTAACAATTTATTGAAGGGCAGCTTCCTGATCTGTCCCCGCCTAGAGATATGCTCTGATCTTTTCTGTAGAAGTCTTGGGACCAAAAAAACTCTAGGTCGAAATGTAGGGCATGTGGCATGAGATATTTTTTTACCTTTCTGTTGTTTGAACATAGACAAATTTATTACCATTTGGGTTCTCTGTCTGTCATTTCTCATATGTTGTTTCCTTTTTGGTGATAGTTGGGCACTGTCCAATAATATTGGCTGCAGCTCGAACGTTGTGTGACATTGCGACTAAACCCTTGAGGCAGAACCCAGATGGGATTATAAGGTGGCCAAAGAAGCCTTCACAAAAGGCCATGAAAGCTCGCAAGTCAAAATCAATTGAGAAATCGGATGAAGTATATGCGACGACTTCTTCATTGTTGGGATCTGACAAACTGTTGAGATGCGACACGGAGCAGATAATTCTCTCGAAAAGGCCTAAGCTCTCCGTAGTTGAGAATAAGAAGGATCCCAATCACATAAATGGTGTTAAAAAAGCACAGATGGCTTGGTCTACACCTAAATCAAGTAGATCGCCTGGCAAAACAGTGAGTGATATAAGACATTCCACTGCCAATGTAGTAAAGATGCCATGTACTAATCTTCCGGCAACGGTTTTGGATAAGCCTTGCAACAGTCAACATAAGTTACGGAAGCTAATGTCCGTAGACTGGAAACGGGGGAGAGAGAGGCTCAACTAATCAAGTTATCTTTTCTTTTTTCGATGTAGAAGTTTGCATTCCACAAATATTAGTACTTATCAACCTCTCCATGAGGCTAAATCGGTGTTGATGGTTATATGTATATATATCACGTTGTAGGCTTTGTGCTGTTGCTGAAAAGGGGATAGTTGTAGAATACTGCAGGGGAATTCTTTGCCTTTTATATTATATTGTAGAGCAATTGATGAGGCAATACAAGTTTCAGTTTCTCGCACTTTGGCATTTGAACTTTATTTTCTTAAAGGGTAAACTACAAAAAGTGGTCCCTGAACTTTTAGGATACTTATATTTTGGTCAGTGCATTACATATATTGAACTTTTAATTGGTTTTATTACAGTCGCTGTTTTGAACTGGTTTTTGTAAAAGTTTAGAAGTTTGGTGACCGAAATATATGCGTTCTAAAAGTTTGGGATGTTTTGTAGTTTGCCCTTTCTTAAATTGAGGTTGTATTATTATTTTTTTGAACAATTCATATCTAGGAGAGGGGAATTCTTTTTTGTTCCTAATAAGTATTGAACCGATAGTTTCGATTTATTTGATTTTGACGGTTAATTAAATTTAGTTTTCGATTTTGAACATTTAAATTGAATATGTTTTTAAATAAAAAATTGTGTAAATGTTTAATTAAATGAATCTAATTATGAAATTAAATATTCAAATATAAAAAAATTGGTTGACCCTTTTCCCATATGTAATGGGGTAAGGGGGAGGTATGATAATAGGCTGCCCCCAACGTCAGGTTAAAAGTAGCTTCCGTGGGAGACCTCCAACAGTCAGAAATTATGAATTGCCTCCCGTGGGACTCGATCTCACGACCATAAGGTTAAGAGCCTTGCGCTCTAACCAACTGAGCTGGACGGGCAATTCTAAATATTCAAATATAGAGTAATTCAATTATTTAACTAATTGTATGCTGTTCATTTTAATAATGGCATTTCTTTTATTTCATAAATAGATTTTAAAAAGGAAAAAATCTATTCGGTTTATTAAGTTATTTCGATTTCAATAATAAAATTAGTCCAATTTATATGATTATTGATAATATGAAAATCGAAATAAAATTGAAACCCTAGGAAAACATTTGATCCAGCAGAAGAAGCAGAGCCATTGCAAATCCGGGATCAAATCCTGCCTCAACAATCAACGTAAAAACCTCTACACCAAATGAAACGCCTCCGATCATTGCATCTTTTCTCTTGATCTCAGCCACCACCCTCTTTGTTTGATCAACCACTTTACACGATCGATGCGAATACGACCCTTCGATCATATACGCGTACCCTTTTTCCGACGACCGGCACCAATATACGTATGCGAGCACGTTAGGGTTTCCATGCAAGATGTTGATGCACTTCTTCACGTAGAAAATTGCCTCCTTCGTTGATGTACAATGATCACCTACTTCCCCTCCGTAGACAAGCCATGTATCCAACAGTCTAAGGTTCTGTGTCCATGACACAATGCCGAATTAATCTTCGAATGTGTTTCGAAAAAAATGAAGAGTCGGAATAACATAATGATCGAGTACGTACCTTGCTACGTTGCATTGCCAAGATCGATTTCCCCGAGCCGTCCATAAGAACGAGCTCCCTTGGTCGACCGGTGTAATTATCGACTCGATAAACAACGTCTCCATAAGAATCAATGACGGTGAACCCATTGCAGCTAATCACTAGTGATTTCCTCCACACCGTTAGTGATGTGCATGGATCGCATCGGGTTTTCGACGGTTCGGCCAAGGCTGACCGTACTCGACGATGTTCATCTTCTTGGGACGATCTCGACGAGGATTTCAAAGAAAGAAACATCCTTAACATATCTTATTCTTATTCTTCTTCTTCTTTAACTTAGTTGAGTTCATGGGAACGCATACTTATAGGGTTCAGTGAAGACTACAGCCTACAGTGTTGAAGTTGGTTAAGCTACAACATTTTTTATGTGTTCTTTTTTCCTGCAACTTGTGCAACAGACAAGCTTTTTACCTAACTCACAATGACTCGTTTTCTAGAGGGAACATTGACGGGAAAGACCAAGAAAATGATGGGTTTTTGTTTATTTTAATCTCAAGTTGGTGTAAGATCTTCACTGTTTGTTAGTGTTCGAATTTGTGAGAGTCACGGATTTGTAGGGTTTGGTTGGATTCCCATTGGCTGTGTGGTTTCTGTAGTGTCGACGTCAGATAAATAAAAACAAAGTAGTAAACGGTGAGACCGGTGAGTTGGGTCCTTCTTGGCACATTGTTTTTCCCATCGGATCTTATGTTTTGAATTAGGTGCAGTCCAGCTCGTAATATTATATAGTATGTGTTGTTTTTTACAATAACAGTTCCTAATATTATTATTATTATTATTATTATTAATCAAACAGTTCATAATATTATAATACCATAATAAGGGTCAGTTCAATATTATTTTTGGAAAATATTTTCAAAAATTGCTTTATAATTTTATTTTTAAAAATTAAATTTTAAATTCTTATTTTTGATATTATTATTAGTTTACTATAAAATATTTATTTTGGATATAAAATTATAAATTAAAAATATAAATAATGTTTAAATTTCTTAAATTTATGATATATGAAATAATTATTATAATCGGAAGGATAATGATGAATAAATAGTATGACCAAAAATAAAAATATTAAAATTTATATGAAAAATTTGTAAATGAAAAAACAAATACGAGTATAATAGCAAAATTCGTTATATTGTCAAAATTATAAGAGTAAATTACATGTTTAGTATTTAAATTAATAATTTTAATCTAGTTTAGTATCTAAGCTTTTAATTTTTTTAAAATCATAGTTAAAGTTTAATTTTTGTTTCATTTTAGTACATGCAGTTAAAAACTTTAGTTTTCGTTTCATTTTAATATCTCGTTCAACATTTAGCGACAAGTTTTGAAAAGATTGAAAGTTTAGGTACTAAAACAAGCTGAAACTAATAGTTTAGGTATTAAACGTGTTAAGTTTTTAACGATTAGTTACTAAAATGAAATAAAAACTAAACGTCATATACACTTTTAAAAAGAAATTAAAAATTTAGATATTAAAATTGATAATTTAAGTATTAAATATATAATTTACCCCAATTTGAGGCTGCAAGAACGAGCAATAATGATCGTTTGGATCCATGATACACTGTGTAGTAAAACTAGGAATCATTTCATCATCAGATGTCCAAAGCTAAAAGGTCGTTCACTTCATCATGCATGAAGTGTAAGTGAAAGTGTTGAATTTAAAACATGATAGGTTGGCTATGGGCGGCGGCCGACCACTAGCTTATCTTATCAAACTTTCTGGTTTGGTATTTCCTAATTAATCTGAAGCCAAATTGTTTCTGTCAGAAAGCAAAAAAAAAAAAAAAAAAAAAAAAAAAAATCGCCTCAGTGACCAAAAATGCCTTATAATATACGATTTTAACCAACTTTTTTTGAATTTGCCAAAATGACCAACAAAATCGCAACGCGAAATAAAAATCGCAACGCGATCCCCAGAATCGCAAATCAGTTTCCAAAATCGCAACGCGATTCTTGACAATCACAATGCGATAGTACAAATTCGCATTGCGATTTTCCAGAATCGCAACGCGAATATGAAAATCGCAACGCGAACACATAAATCGCAACGCGTATCCGTAAATCGCAACGTGTATCCGTAAATCGCAACGCGTATCCGTAAATCGCAACGCGTATCCGTAAATCGCAACGCGATTTTTAAAGCGCCATTATAATCGCTACGCGTATTTTATTTTCAAATTACAAAAACGAATATTAAGACAAAATCTCGTAATCGCAACTCATAACCTAAAACCTAAAATCACAACTCAGTCCCATCTCCATCTCTCACTCTCTACGGCGAAATCCGTCCCCATCTCCGAAGATTTCCGTCCCCATCTCCGGCGAAATCCCTCACAACCATTCACGGTCAGAAATCCCTCACAATATTCAGAAATGGAAAATCAACCTCCGAGGGTTAGTTTTTTTAATTATTTTTATTTTGAAATTTTTACATTATTGTAGGTTTTTCATATTGAAACTGATGATAAGTTTACTGGTCATTTCAATAATAGATTAACCATTTCACTTAGATTTCATTTCGCGTTACGATTCTCTCGTTGCGATTTTCATTTCGCGTTGCTATTCTCTCGTTGCGATTTTCAAGTTAGTATTTGTCTTTGTCTTTGTTCTGTCTTTTGGTTGAAGTAATGCAATCCATTCAAGTTTCAATTTGCAGAAGAGTCGCAACGAGATAAATGAAAATCGCAACGTGAAAATGACTATCTGCAACGAGAAAAATGAAAATCGCAACGAGAGAATCGCAACGCGAAATGAAAATCGCAACGAGAGAATCGCAACGCGAAACCAAAATCGCATTGCGATTTTCATTTCGCGTTGCGATTCTCTCGTTGCGATTTTCATTTCGCGTTGCGATTCTCTCGTTGCGATTTTCATTTCTCTCGTTACGACAGTCATTCTCTCGTTGCGATTTTCATTTCAACCAAAAGACAAAACAGTGTTGCAAATTTTAGTTTCAAGAATAAACTACTACTTTTTATGTTTATTGTTTTTGATATATCTTCAGTGTAGTTTTTGGTATATCTAACTTGGTATGTTTATTGTTTTTGTAGAAATTTTTTTCGGCTTCATTGACATTAAGGAATAAAGTTAGCCTAGCCACTACAATTGCTTCGAAGCTTTCACCTGCACAAAGACAATTGTTTGAGGAAACCTGCTTCGGGCCATGGCTGAGAGTACATCATCCGGGTGGAGATGCTAATTTGACCCATTTGTGGCTTCAGACCATGACATCAAATCTACCCGACAGTATACAACGTGGTGAGGAAGAGATATGGTTTCATTTTCCACCAGCGTATACTTGTTTTGGGCGGAAGGAGTTCTGCTTAATCACTGGTCTACGATTCGGACACGATGATGTAGGCCGGTACACTCGTCATATCGCCCGCCCATCATGGTTATCCCGGGTTTTTCCGGATGAGTCAATGGAGAAGCCGAACCTACACGTCGACGACCTGAAGAAATTGTTTAATAAGAAAGTTGGTTTCACTCGGATGGATGACGTCGATGTTGTCCGAGTATGCCTTCTACTACTTGTGTATGCCGGCTTTTTAGGCAGAGAGGCCAGACAACCTATTCCTCGGGAGCTAATAATATTGGTAGAGGACCTGAATGCATGGAATCTGTTTCCATGGGGTTCGTATATATGGAAAGCTACCTGGACTAAGTTGTCTACTGCCTTTGATGACCGCAAAAGTTTGCGTGGCGATGGGTCGAAATACACTTTGTCAGTCTTTGTTTGGGCCTTTAAGGTAAGAATTTCTATATAATGTTTCTAAAATTATAATTAATTATTTAACAATTACTAATTTTGTTATTATATTGTTTGTAGATTTGGATATTCGAGGCTTTCCCCAGCATGCGTACATATGCAATAAAAACGTCAAATGATATTCCCAGGGCTATTTCCTGGAAGAGGAAAAATCTGTTGGATTGGGAAGACTTAATATCATATGCGACAATAAATAATGTAAGTTAACACAAATACTTTCATATAATATATAAACAAGTTATTAATAGTAGACGTTTAACTTTGTTTGAGTTTTTATATTGTTAGGAGGCCAACATTCCATTACAAAGACTGACACCCACGGAGGAAGAGCTTGCCACTGATTGGTGGCAAGCTAGTCAGAGTTTTTTTGATGGCACGGATGATGAGCAGCATCCACTTCCTCCAATTCGAGAGCCATCACCTCACCCAGAGCCATCACCCGATCGACCCGACTATACACCTCTAGAACGAGAGCCATCACCTATCCCGTCACATCATCGAGCCTCTTCTCCACCATCACCTCATGATAGGCGACCGGTAAAGAGGCCACGACATTTATCTCCTTGTTCTCCACCTCCACGGGATGAGTTACGTGATGAGGTCAATGCCTTGCGTGAGGAGATCGGTACTCTACGCGATAACGATGGTGCATGGCGTGTGGAGGTGTCAACTTTACGTGGTGAGGTTGCCGCTCTACGTGAGATGATAGTATCGTTGCAGAATGAGGTTCATACTCTACGCAACGAGGTAAGTTTAAGATTTTCCATATTTAACTTAATGATAAATTTACTCGTAATTTCACTTAGATTAGCCATTTCACTTAGATTGCTTAGTAAATTTATTCGGTTGCTGCCAATTCTGCTAAACTGTGTATTCTTTAACACTGTGAAATAGTATTTGTCTTTGTTTTGTCTTTTGGTTGAAAGTAAATTTGTTCGGTTGCTGCCAATTCTGCTAAACTGTGTATTCTTTAACACTGTGAAATAGTATTTGTCTTTGTTTTGTCTTTTGGTTGAAAGTAAATTTGTTCGGTTGCTGCAAATTCTGCTAAACTGTGTATTCTTTAACACTGTGAAATAGTATTTGTCTTTGTTTTGTCTTTTGGTTGAAAGTAAATTTGTTCGGTTGCTGCCAATTCTGCTAAACTGTGTATTCTTTAACACTGTGAAATAGTATTTGTCTTTGTTTTGTCTTTTGGTTGAAAGTAAATTTGTTCGGTTGCTGCCAATTCTGCTAAACTGTGTATTCTTTAATACTGTGAAATAGTATTTGTCTTTGTTTTGTCTTTTGGTTGAAAGTAAATTTGTTCGGTTGCTGCCAATTCTGCTAAACTAATACCCTGAAGTCAGTATTTGTCTTTGTTTTGTCTATTGGTTGAAGTAATGCAATCCATTCAAGTTTCAATTTGCAGAAGAAGAAATAGTTTACTTTCGCAACACGAAACTTAAAATCGCAACGAGAGAATCGCAACGCGAAATGAAAATCGCAACGACAGAATCGCAACGCGAAACCAAAATCGCAACGACAAAATCGCAACGCGAAACCAAAATCGCATTGCGATTTTCATTTCGCGTTGCGATTCTGTCGTTGCGATTTTCATTTCGCGTTGCGATTTTGTTTCTCGTTGCGATTCTCATTTCGCGTTGCGATTTTAAGTTTCGTGTTGCGAAAGTAAACTATTTCTTCTTCTGTAAATTGAAACTTGAATGGATTGCATTACTTCAACCAATAGACAAAACAAAGACAAATACTAACTTCAGGGTATTAGTTTGAAACATATTTTTCTTTGTTATCTGATGCATTTTGTGAACTATGATAGAATAATGACTTGGGTGAATACAATGCAAGTTTGAAACATATTTGTCTTTGTTTTCACTGTTTAAATATCATGTCTGTTTATTTACTGATTTTTGTATTTAATTATTTAGCGGCCCGATAGAGTGGATGCTTTACATCGGGTTATGCTTGCACGACGGAGTTCACGCATCAGACAGCGTGCACGTGCTATTAAGTCTCCGTACACCCCAATAGTGCAAAGACACCGCAAGAAGAAGCCCGACTCGCCTGTCATCCCTCAAGAGTCCACTCCTATCGTTGAAGAGGCCCCCCCTATCATTCCTCGAGAGTCCCCTCCCACCGTTCAAGAGGCCACTGTCATCATTGAAGAGGTCCCTCCCACCATTCAAGAGCCCGATTCACATGGCGTCATATGTAGGCTTCTTGAGAAACCCTCTGACGTGCCGGACATGATGGATTCAAGTTGGCTCTCGTATGAGTTACCGGCCAGTACCATACCAGTATCTGAAGAGGAGAGGAAACAACTACCAGACACAATTCTGGATAACACCCTTTGGGCTAAGACCGCAGTTGATTTTTATCTACATGAGCGGAGCCAGGGGTGTTTCACTGACATATGCAAGCTCACCGATGATATCTATTTGTTGCTTGATCGGTCTTGGTGGGGCGTATTATTAGGGGTCGAAGACAATGGCTATTTCGATGGGGGGTAAGTCTTATATTTTTCTTATATTTCAATTTGATTAATTTTTTTTTAAATTTATGTAAGTCACTAATATATGTCTTTTTTTGTAAAACAGCATATCGATGCGTGGGTGACACGTCTTCTAATAATAAGAAAACTTAAGAAAAATAAAAATATACGATATACAATTATGCCGACGTCTTTTAACGCCGTTCACTTGAAGAATGCACGAGATGAATCATTTGATTTGGGCAATGGACAAGCTAAACTTTATCCTGCATGGTGGGAGGTCGATAAGGTTAGTATTTATTTTAGATTGAGTTTAAAGGTTTTATGAAATAAGTGCGCAAATGAATGAATTATTACTTATGATTGCAGGTGTTTATCCCTGTTTTGGAACGTAAACATTGGATTCTCGTCGAGCTTCAGCTCCCATCCCTTAATACAATAGTGTATGACAGCATGATAAATTACATATCATTGGCTGATTTAAGAGAGATTATTAAGGGATGGAGCTCTCATTTGGCTAAATTCTTGGATGCGATCAATTATTGGACTCGTTCTGGAAACAAGAAGCCAAAGAAGCTCAATATTATAGTTATTAGAGACGAGACCACGCCACAACAAACGGGAGGAGCCAGAGGAGATTGTGGTCCTCTCGTATGCTTGGCGTTGGAGCGTTTGACGACAGGAAGCACCAAGTATCTACCTCCCACCGATAGAGATAGAGCTGTAGTAGGCTTATGGTTTCGGCATTATATGGCTAAATCGATATATACGAGACGCTGCCTACCTGCATCCGCGTTATAAAAATGTCCATAAACAATTGGTAAGTTTATAGACTTTTGGTTTGAAAATGTTTGGTTAAGTACCTAGAATAGAATAATTTGCTGTTTGTAGGTTTTAGATGTGTAGAAAGTGTTGTTTGAGCAAATGTTTGGTTTCTGCAGGTTAATCTCAGAAGTGAACTGCGTGAAAATGATGTATGGCTGCAAAAGTTGATTCAATAGTTTAATTGATTGTTTTTTGATTGTTTAATTGATTTGTAAAAATTGATTCAATAGTAGATGATTGGAAATAAGAATTATTGCTTATTTTTTGATTGTTTAATTGATTTGTAAAAGATGATTTGTAAAAGTTGATTTGTGTAATTGATGCGAACATAATTCTTATTTGTGCTTGTTTAATTGATTGAAATGTAATGGTTGATTTTGTTGATTTCAATCTGCATTATGTTGAAATGAAAATCGCAATGCGAAATGAAAATCGCAACGAGAGAATCGCAATGCGAAATGAAAATCGCAATGCGGAAATGAAAATCGCAACGAGAGAATCGCAATGCGATTTTCATTTCGCATTGCGATTTTCATTTCCGCATTGCGATTCTCTCGTTGCGATTTTCATTTCGCATTGCGATTATCTCGTTGCGATTTTCATTTTGCATTGCGATTCTCTCGTTGCGATTGTAATTTCCGTGTTGCGATAGTCAAATGCATGCCTAATAAGTGATAACAACTGAATAACAAGAGTTGGTTAAGTCAAAATGGTTGGCCTAAGTCATTAATTCAACTGAAAATGTTAAAAGTTCACACATAAAATCCACATAATACAACATTTGCATTTAAAAATCACCTAAGTTAACAGTCCCAAAAGGTGAAGCCAATTGTGATTGGGATTTTAAAGATGATTGCCTTTTGCTTGACACCATATGAGCTTTGGATTTTGATGAGGATCCATATTTTGGTAGAGGAAAAGATGATTTTGATGGCACTGGTGATCCACATGTCAACCTTGTATGACCACTTTCCTTGCACCGACTACATGTCGATCTCTTCTTCTCTTCACCCTTAGACGGTATACGATCGTGACTTTTTGGTCGGCCAGGTAGCCTTCTGTCCATGGCTGGTGGCAAAACTGTTTGTAAGTCATCTGGTATGTCCCACTCAGAAGGATGTGGAATAGGGTAGACAATCTCGGCATAAGTCTGTCGATAAACTTCTGTAGTGTAGCAATCCATAGCGTATGCGCTTGAATCATCTTGGTTTAAATGAAGAGCAACTTTTATAACATGGTCACACGGATAACCAGATGTTTGCCATTTCATACAACTACACGTCTTTGCATTTAGATCGACTAGCCCATTTAAGTTATTATCCAGTACTTGAAACAAAGTGTTTGAACATGGTTCAACTCTCCATGACGTTGACTTCACAACACGTTTCGTTATCTTTTTTTCAGTCCATGGTGTAACACGATGTTCCAATGTTCCTGTAAATTTAAATAAACAATACTTAGTAAAATATATAAATATGATAAGTTACGAATTCAAGGAAATAATACCTGCATAGTTTCTTTTCTTGTAGTACCACTGTTGAATAGAGGCTCGAAAAAACTCCATTAACATAGTAATGGGTAATTTCCGGGAATGACGACTTAGAGCGTTGATTGATTCTGCACTATTAGACGTCATGAAACCATATCTTGCTCCAAGTTGATGTACTCTTGACCATCTTTCAAACCCGACATCTTCTAGTGTTTGAGCACACTGAGGCAAAACACGTCTAAAACAATTTATATGCTTATTGAAATCCACTTCCCGATAAGCTTTTACAGCCTTCCAGTATGTCCATTTGTGCTTTTTTATACCAGCAGACCTTGATTTTAGATTTCTATACAAATGAACACCACAAAGTCCATGAAAAGCATCTGGGAAACACCTTCTAACAGCGTTGTCAATTGAGTTTGCCCTATCGGATATGATTGTCAGATTGCTAATAGGACCTATGCAATCCCTAAGATGCCCCATAAACCATGTCCATAAATCAGAGGTTTCAGATTTGCCAACCCCGTAAGCTATTAGCAATATCCCATTGTTAGCATCCATGGCTACTGCTAATAAGTTTACTCCAAGGTATCTACCTTTCAAATGTGCTCCGTCAACTATAATAACTGGGCGCATGCAAGTAATAAACGAACGAATCTACAAAATAATATACACAAGAAATATAATCATTTAAATGTGAAATGCATGTAACTAACAAAAATGAAACAACAAAATTATATTGACTTAGGGGCTCTAAATTCAATTTATTTGAAACACGTAGCATTAGAGTTTCATAAGTTAACTTTTGTAAAGACAATTTTAGTTGAAGATTCATGGGTAAAGGCATATATTGTAAAACACCATGAACATTATCCCATGACCCTCCAAAACACAAATCTATCCAAACATGATCAACATTAGATGATTTCATGGTTGTAAATTAATTTACTAAACAGACGAGTTGCGAAACTAAAACCTGTTGCCGGATTGGGAAGGATGTCGTTGGATATAGGAACGGATGTCGCCAGAGAGAGTGATAGATGGAGATGGAATGAGTTGCGATTTAGGGATTTAGTTTATGATTTGCTGCTGTTGCGTAGTTATATACCCAAAATTTCAGTGTTGTGATTTATAGATTCTCGTTGCGATTTACGGATTATCGTTGCGATTTACAGATTCTCGTTGCGATTTACGGATTATCGTTGCGATTTACGGATGCGTGTTGCGATATACGGATACGCATTGCGATTTACGGATACGCGTTGCTATTTACGGATACACGTTGCGGTTTACGGATACGCGTTGCGATTTATGTGTTCGCGTTGCGATTTTCATATTCGCGTTGCGATTCTTGAAAATCGCAATGCGAATTTGTACTATCGCATTGCGATTTTCAAGAATCGCGTTGCGATTTTGGAAACTGATTTGCGATTCTGGGGATCGCGTTGCGATTTTTATTTCGCGTTGCGATTTTGTTGGTCATTTTGGCAAATCCAAAAAAAGTTGGTTAAAATCGTATATTATAAGGCATTTTTGGTCACTGAGGCGATTTTCTCAAAAAAAAAAATCTTTGAATTAAGACCCACCAGAATCAACAAATCTTTGTTTTGTTGAAATAAAAGCGGAGAATCTTTACCGAAAACGATAGGTTTAGTAGGATGAGGTAATTTATATAGGATTAGGGGTTTGAATTTTAGTTATTATGGATAGAGTAAACTGAAATTAAAGAATCGTTCTTACTTTTATAATATTTAATTCGAATTTATTGATTAATTGATCAGATATAGATAATTATACAAAAAATAAAAAATCTTTTATTCGGTTTTAGATTTATCTTTCTGGTGTCAACATTTGTTTATACATCACCATCATCTCTCCATATCATTATCATATCACATTTGTCAGAGATTTTATTCCATATGTGATGTAAAACCATCAATCTAGAAAGGTTGGGTCAAAATTTTACGTGTGACTATTAAATATTATAAAATGATATCTCCTAATTATATGATATTATATTTTAATTGTTTATTATTAAAAGTTATAAAATGGTCATTCGATTATTCAATGTATTATAAACTCGTTATCTATTAGAGATTTATTTTTTGTTATTTTATTAAAAGTTACAAAATGATCATTCGATTATTTTTTATACATCACCATCATCTCTCCATGTCATTATCATATTACCTCTCCCTTAGATTTTATTCCATATGTGATGCAAAACCATCTATCCAGAAAGGTTAGGTCAAATTTTACGGTGTAGTGTGACTATTAAAAGTTATAAAATAACATCTTCTAATTATATGAAATTAAATTTTAAGTTTTTTATTATTAAAAGTTACAAAATAGTCGTTCGATTATTAAATGTATTCTAAACTCTTCATTTTTTATTAAAAATAATTGCTGATAGTTTAAGCTTAATGCTATCTTGTTGATTGAGATATGATAGTCATTTGAGATTATCGGATCATATTATATCTTAGTTAGCATTTTTTAACAGAGAAATACGAGTTTGGGACACAATGAATTATCGGGTGATATTTTGTAACTTTAATAGTTAAGAGACTTAAAAAATAACATATTATAGTCGGATGGTCATTTTGTACCTTTTAATAGTCGAGATACTCAATAAAATAACACCCTATAGCATGTGATTATTTATGTACTTTACTCTAAAATATAGTACTTTTTATTTTAATTCTTCATCAAATAAATTATAGGGTAAAGTATACCAATGGTCCCTCGACTATAAGTTGATACTTTGTTGAGTCCCCCAACTATTAAAAGTTATAAGATGGTCTTCCAACTATAGAACGTTGTTTTGTTTAGTTCTTCGACTATTAAGAGTTACAAAATGATCATCCAACTATTCATTATATTCCAAACTCGTTATTTTTCGTTAAAAAAATTGACGATTATCTAAGCTGAATGTTAATATTTTGACTGTGATATGATAAAACTCAATCCAAGAATCTTAAACGACTACCATATCCCAGTTATCATGTTAACATACAACTCAGACAACGATAAAATTTTTAATGAAAAAAGATGAATTTGGAACGTAATGAGTAGTCAGATGACAATTTTATAACTTTTAATAATTTAGAGACTTAAAAAAGTAACAATCTATAACCGAAGGACTATTTATCAAATAAAAGGATTTACCAAATAACTTTGTCTACTTTGGTTACTATCTAACTCCGTCAAAATCGAACGGCCCGTTAATCCTCGTACCAATGAAAGGCTTTCAATTACAAAGCACACAGATTCAACGGTCCA
The DNA here is from genome assembly GCF_006381635.1 of Hibiscus syriacus. Taxonomy (NCBI): domain Eukaryota; kingdom Viridiplantae; phylum Streptophyta; class Magnoliopsida; order Malvales; family Malvaceae; genus Hibiscus; species Hibiscus syriacus. The sequence continues at coordinate 453,818 of NW_024062784.1, read as the reverse complement.
GATCAAAACATTGATATTAAACGGCCCGGATTAAATCTATTTTGCCACACAAAGGCAGCAGAGCTTAGTGAGCACTTAGCAGTAAAAGCTACGAAGGTTCCATTTTTGCTTTTTCTCGAGCTTTACGTTCGTTCCTTATTATTTTCAATTTCAGATTTCTTCGAAACGAGTAGTCAGGGGTTTTAGGATTCAAAAGAAAATGGCGGAGCACGAAGAGAAGCACGTGGAAACGTTGATGGAGAAGATAGCTGAGAAGATCCATGGCCATGAATCATCATCGTTGGATTCCGACGACGATAAGCCATCGGAACCTTCGTTCAAGGCCAAAGTCTTCCGTCACTTCGGAAGAGAAAAGCCTGTACACCACGTTTCGGTGGAGGCAAACGTATGTTACTAAAACCTCTTCTTTCCATTTATTGACTTCGTTCCATTCGAGTTCCTTTTCTAGATGTATTGGCTGTTTAGACACTTTGTTTCCGTTTTAAGTCGTAGTTAGATCTGTCTCAATGATTTAGGTCGAGCTTCGGATTTTTGCTATGATTGATGTTGTTTGAGCTTAATTATGGCTTTTGATCTGTTATTATATGTTTTAGCATGAACAATGAAGCTAGGCATTCTCTAGTTCATTAAGTGAATTGATGGGGTTACATCTAGTGAAGTTTACTTCTTTTGCTATTTGAGAGCAAAAAAATTATGGGATTATCTTAAATTTTACGCTAATCGTATTAGTATCGATACTTTTAAGTGATTCTCATCCGTAATTATTGTCACTTGCTTCAATTTCCTATCGTGTTATGCATACTCATGTAGTGAAATTGTATGTGTAATAGCCGCCGACATTTTCCCGTGGACGAACAAAAAGGTTTCGGCCGGAGCCCTTGGTGTTGCAACTGTGATTTGGTCATTGTTCGAATTGCTCGAATACAACCTTCTAACTCTAGTGTGTCACTTGTCGATACTTGCTCTTGAATTACTTTTTTTGTGGTCGAATGCTGCTACCTTCATCCACAAGTAAACTGTTGATTTCGTTGTCTGCTTTTGTGGTTATATTTGGATTCAAGTTTCTTTTTGTTCATGCTAATGTAAGCTGTTTTGAATAGGTCTCCACCACGCATCCCCGAGGTTCAAATTCCTAAGGACCCTGTTTTAGAGTTTGCCGAAGCACTTAGGTTTGAGATCAACGGCTTTCATTGTTCTGCGGGGTATAGCATCGGGAAAAGATCTTAAAAAGTTCCTCTCAGTACGTTGTTTACCTGTTTACTAGATTTCTTACAGCATAATTCAATTCTTCATCGAACTTGTAATTAAGATAGTGATGCAATGGTTGCATACATGTTTGCTGTCCTGAGCTCCTGAAGATTTTATTGATATTGTTCTGTTTCCGACAATCATATTGGATTGTCGTTGTGATTTTTCAGGTGATTGCTGGCTTGTGGGTCTTGTCTATTGTGGGAAATTGGTGCAACTTCTTGACACTTTTCTACATCGGTATCGGAGTTGCCTTAAAGTGCTTTGCCCCTATGTGCTCCCCTCCTTTATCTTATATTTAGCATTGTGATTTTCTGATATACTTTGATGTTTTTGCAAAACAGTCTTCGTGCTACTTCACACTGTACCTGTGCTTTATGAGAAATACGAGGACAAGGTCGATCCATTTTCCGAGAAAGCAATGCATGAGATTAAGAAGCAGTATGCAATCTTTGATGCGAAATGCCCGTCCAGCTCAGTTGGTAGAGCACAAGGCTCTTAACCTTGAGGTCATGGGATCGAGTCTCACGGAGGACATTTCATAATTCAGAGGTCTCTCACGGAAGCTGTTCTCAACCTGACATTGGGGCAACCTACTATCATACCTCCTCTTACCCCATTATCCCATTACATATAAGAAAAATGGTCAACTAATTTATTTATGCAGTCTTTGATGCAAAAGTTCTAAGTAGGATTCCAAGGGGAGCATTGAAAGAAAAGAAGGATTCAATTATCCCAATACATCGCTGTTGGTAGGTTCCGACATACATACGGTAGATGTGTTCACAATGCTGAATATGGGATCCTATTTTAAATACGGTAGAAAAGAAGGATTAGTGCATTGTACATTGGGTTCAATCTGCCTGGATTCACTTTGCTTTGAGTTTCCTGAAAGAAATGGTGAAGTGGATAATATATCTTCAATATAACCCACCAGAATTTTAGAACAAACTTTGAACATGAGAGGAGAAGTTCACTGTATCGATTTCATCAGTTATAATTCTCCGGTAGCAATTTCTATCGTTAGGAGATTATTGGTTCTGACGATCACCATCTGCATGCTAAACTACTCAAGTTCTTAATGAGAACAAAAGATTGCAGATGTGAAACTTGAGAGTAGATAATTCTCCAATTAAATGCTGTTGGTGATAACTACTACCTCCCGCTCAAAACGCCTAATGCTGCTTCATCGACGACTAGGGGTTCATTGGTTGCAGCAAGGACAGAAATAATTTTTCTCTCCATCCTCTCCATGGTGATGCCGGTTGATTCAACCAAACCACCTCCGAACCATTTGCTCTGACGTGAAGCCATCCCCGGACCAGAATATTTTAAAACCCAAAGTTCCATTTTTCCTGAATTTTCTTTTCAGAAACCACTTCTGTTCAGACTTGGTATACGCATGTATACCCCGTTCTGTGTTTATATTAGATGGTAACTTTTCAAGCCGATTTAAATGGGTTGAAAGAAGCAACGTTTCCACAGAAATGAGTCATCGGAGAAGGGAGGAAGAGTGGAATGAAAGGAGCGATGTTTCCAACATTATTTTTCTATTTATAAGATTCGAAGCTAAGACCTCGTTAGCACCTAGATATTCAGTGGTCAAGAAAATAGGCATTGACCCTGCATGAGTAAACCTGCAATTCCAAGATGAATATTGCATTTGGCCAAAGTAAAACATATGATCTTCATTCTCTCTGTTGCTTCTTTTACAGTTTCCTCGTAAAATCAAAGACAAACAGAATCGATGAAGGCAATTTCTATTAAGCTATGTTGGATTCAACTTAATGGCCTATCAACATGCTACATTAAGCATGTTATAATTTGGTTGATGGTACTTGTACAAGTTTTCTAGGCATTCAATTTGTATTGCAGCTACAATGAAATAGATCGTCAAGAAGTATACCCCAGAGAATTGACCTGAAACGTGTTTTCCTGCCCCGTACTATTGATCCAAAATAGAGATGATATGAGAAAACAGAGGCGGTGTCATCTCATTAAATCCAAGAACACAAAGCCATTCCAGAGGCTGTGTAGGAGCATAGATGACAATAGATTCCTCGACCGAGCGAAGATGACACCCATCACCATTCCGAGAAAAATAAGTGGCAACATTCTCTGTACATTAAAATGTGCCAGAGCAAAGGCAACTGAACTCACGAGTATGGCGCACCAAACGGGCATGTACTTTGTCAATGAAGGGAGAAGGAAACCACGGAAAACAATTTCCTCCCATACAGGAGCACAAACTGAGACTACTACTGCATATAGTGCCATGGCTACTGGATCCCTCGCTAAAATTGACTGCTCGACACTTGAAAGGGTTGCGGGTGTACAAGGCATAAGGGGCAATAAGCTGAGGTTGAACTGTGATAATCGGTTGACGACTGGAAACATGAGGCATCCTAGCACAACATCAAAAAGCCACTTCCCTCTCAAGTTAAATTTAAACCAATCTGATGGTAGGGGATGAAACCGAGACAGACAGCGGTGGAGTATCGCAATACCGGCAAGGCCTTCAGTTACATCGGTCACGAGGCTGAACAAGGCTTGTCCTCTGAATGTTAAGGATTCCTTGCTGAACCCTGACATGTGAGCAGCAAAAGGAATCATCCAAGACCCGATGAACCAGAATGCAGCTACCCAGAGAAGCATAACCTATGCAAGCAACAAAAATATTATTATGCAACTGATTGACTCGTTTGTAATTCATCCAGAGTTTGAATGAGACTGTCATACAAGATACTGTTGCTCAGTTCAATCCATCTTTATAGTTTCTAGAGGAAATGATTAGATTGGTTCGTGCATGTAATTCATCTAAGTAAAACAATCTGATCATTTCAAGTAATGAAAACTAACAAATCAACCTGCAGAATGGTCTCTGCTGTCCATGGTACGGTCCACCTGCTACCAACAGCCCCCAATCCAGCATCAGCAGCCTGCAAAGAGATTAGCAAACAGGTTGACATATTTGAAAATTCCGCACTACACTCAAATTGTATCCCTTAAAATTATAATCTTATCTACATTAATAATCCATTTGAGTTTCTTAAAAGACAAAAATGAAAAAATAAAATAAAACATCTCGGTCTCAATTTAATCACTTGAAATGAAATAAATGAGAGAAGTAGGATCACCGGCATTGTATGTGTTAAGATATAGTGTCCACAAATGAGCAACATTCAAATTGCCTCTGATGGACGTAAATACAATCCAAGACTAAACTTTAGTTAACAAATTGATTGTTGAGACCAATGAAGAGACTGATTGTAATAGACTCTTGCCGATAACAGGAAACAGGCATACAGATTAAACTGAAAGTACTATCTACTGCACATGCAAATAAATAAACATTAGAGGTTCATTAACCTGAAACAATTAAAGGAAAATATTACCTCCTGGAGTGTTGATTTCCAATCTCTTCTGCCAGCACTAGGCTTCTTGAACTCGGGTTGTACTAATTCTTCGGACAGAAAATGTTCAATATGTTCAGATTTTGGGTTTTCAGGTGAGAACCCCTCATGCCTAAAGCATGAAATTTTCCAGTTCTGAAAATTAAAAAATAAAACCAAACCAAAAACACCTGTGAATTAATAGTAAAGATGGCATAGTTTCAATAATATAACCGCTATAGATGAGATGCTCAGTTGAACTCCAAAACTCAACCAATTAATAAAGCTACTAAAATTTCATATCAAGGCAAAAATAGACCAAAACCAATCAAGTTTCCAGATACATAATTCCTCTTCCTCCATTTTCTCACCAACCAAGCAGAACCTAACTAACTATAATGCAGCTTCAGGGCCAAAAACCAACTTTTAAACAAAGCTTGCATTTAGATTCCAATTTTCTAACTTCTTCCTCCATTTTCTTGTCAGGCAAACATAACCCGTTTCAAAATTCCAACGTGGGATTCTCAAAAACCAAAATTTAACATAAGAAAGAAATTAGCGAAACAGAAAACATAATGCAGATCACAAAAATGCTTATGCATTAATCTAACCTTATTTGAGAGCTTGGGAATAGGTTGAAAGATCCGAGAGCTTTGGTCAAGAGAAAAGGAATGGGGTCGGCTCGGAACCCGAAATTTGAAGAGAGGAGCAAGAACTGGGCGCTGAGAGAGGGAGTGGGAACAGTAGGAACTCAACATGAGGCCCTAATTTCAGTACCTATAATAATTCGCATTAAAAACGCACAATTTTACATGTAATTTGGGAATTGTAAATCAAAATCCCTAATTTGAGATTTTTCGTCTCGATTCGAGTTTGGTAGAGTGGTTTTTTCTGGTACAGAGGATTTCAGGAGTGTTTGGAAACGAGTAATTTATTATTCTAATGTTTCGGGAAACTTCCACACACCTTTCTAAAAAATTTAATTGCGTTCTGTCCAAATATCAATTGGGTAAAGTGTATGAGAGCTCCCTAAATGATGCTTAAATAATGATTTTAACTATTTAACTTTTCAAAGTTATAAAATAGTCATTAAATATATCAAACTACATGATGATTACCATCTATACATAATGATTACCATGACATTTTACGATCATAAAGTTCAAGAAATTTAATGATTATTTTATAATGATTCAATAAATTTAATGAATATCTTGTAACACAATGATAATTTCATTGATAAATTTAATAATTATTTTATAAATTTTAGAAGTTTAATTACTAAAAAGATTATTTTTTTTATTAAACTAAGGTAATTACAAAGTAATATCTATTTTAAATAGTCTCAATTATTTGACAATGAACGCTTAATCACTCTGCTGTAGCTTCTGATGCTCAAACTTTGAATAGATAATCGAAAATTTAACCATTTCTACCTGTCTTCATCTACAATATTCCCTCTCTTAATCTACAATACATCATAGTCGAGCTAAAAAGTGCATATTAGTCAAATACTCTGCCGCAGTTTGATGCAATCTTGGTCCATTTCTATGGAAGGGGCAGGAATAGACTACCTACTAACATAGTTTCCGAGGGCACAGTTCACGATTCCGGCCAGGAAACCGGGTGATAACATGTGTAAATTAACAAACAAGTCGGGACATGAATTCGGAGCACCGAACAGAAGATATGCAAGTTGCAATTCAGATTACTTCCGCCGCCGGTTTCCGACAAGCTCCGGGTTGCCTTTTCTCATCATGGCAATGAACTCGTCGTAGTTGATTCTTCCATCCTGCAGGGAGTAAAATGTACACCAAACATGAAGATCCCGTTACAATTGGAATGTACTTCCATAGCACCAATTGCAATAATTTCATTTAAATACCATACATATATACATACACATTAGGAAAGAGATAGAATTAGCATACCTTATCTGTGTCAACTTCAGCAATGATCTCTCTTAATGTTTTTTCATCTTTCATATTATACTTCCGAAGGGCCTGTTCAAGCTCCTCCATCGTTATGTACCTAAACCGAGTTGAAACAAATATACTCGGAAATCACGACGAGGCTAAATGATTCGGTTTGTAAGAAAACTGTTATATACTTAAATATAAGAAAATGGTAAGACTGATTTACCCGCTGTTGTCTTTGTCAAAGTGTTGGAAGGCAGTGTATAAGCGTTCTTCCCTTTCTATTCGATTCATGTGCATTGTAGCTGTTATGAACTCGACATAGTCAATCGTTCCATTTCCGTCAACATCAGCCTGGAAACATACCGCTTCCATTAAAAAGCACAGTGATTATAAGGCAGGATAATATAAAAGAGGACGGAAACATACCGCTTCCATTAGTTGCCACACTTCAGTCTCGGAAAGCTTAGTACCAAGTTTATGAAGGCCAGCTTTTAACTCCTCAAAGGTGATTGTTCTACTGTTATCAGTGTCCATGGATTTGAACATCTCCTTCAAACCTATGATTTCTTCTTCAGATAGATTTTCTGCAATTACCTGGAGGAAGAGAAAGAAATAAGAAAAATGGACGAAGACGATGACGATTATGTTGCTGCATTGCTACCATCAACTAAATAGCCAGAAAGTAAAAGGGACATATTTGGCTTGTTCTCTTGAAAATGGATCCATAAAATCCTTTGCATTCCCAGCTTTCAAACTTTTCGGTTAAAACACCGAATATGGGTCACTCCAACTCAGATATGAGCGCCAGGGACAGGTTAGTGAACCAGAGCTTCATTATGTTATAATTTAATGGCTCATCCCCAAGTACAGTATCTTCTTTTATTACATTTTATACATGACGGGGAAAGCAATTCACCTTCAGAGCAACTTTCTTGAATTTGTTCATTGCCTTGAATTGCTTCATTCTAGTTAAAATGGCAACATCAAGGGGCTTATCAGATGCATCGCCATCTTCACGCATCCATGGATGATCTGCAGTACTGAAGCTTTATTTCTTTTTTCACAGAATTGCCAATAAACTTTTTGTGAGACAAACAAGAATTCGGAATCTGAATTTTACAGCCAAACTTACTTAAGACTTCAAATGCTGAAAGACGTTCCTTGGGATCTTCTCGCAGCATCTTCCTCACAAGATCTTTGGCACAGTCGGAAATAGAAGGCCATGGATCTGATAAGAAATCGATATGTCCCCGAAGAATAGATTCAAAGATACTCTGTTCAGATTCTGCATACAAAACCAAAAGCAAAAACAAGAGACCCTCTCACTTATCCACAACATAGCAATGTTAATTACAAATTAGCTCTTATTTCATACATATGTTCAAACTCCTACGAAAAGGTATATAGTTATGACAGTATTGCGTTATTATACGAGAATCACTCATGTTCATAAGAAACAATAGTACTACCTCCATCGAATGGCGGCATCCCACTGAGGAGAATGTAAAGAATCACCCCGGCGCTCCAAATATCGACTTCGGGTCCATATTTTCGGCGCAATACTTCCGGAGCTACGTAATAAGCACTTCCGACAAGACTCTTGAAAACATCTCCTGCATTAGCAGAGAAAGTTCGGCATACATTCATGCTCGAGATCGAATAACATAGACAAGTTCGAGATATGCAAAGTGTAAACCACAAATGCTCACCTGGCTTGAAAAATACAGAGAGCCCGAAATCGGTAGCCTTCAATGGAGAATCCTCGTCCTTACTCAAGAACAAGAAATTCTCAGGCTTCAAGTCCCTATGGATCACCCCCATGGAATGACAACTATGCACCACCATCAAGATTTGTCTACACAAATTAGCGGCCTCCATTTCTGAATAATGACCTTTCTCTATAATCCGATCAAACAACTCCCCTCCAGCACACAGTTCCATGATCAGATTCACCGAGTGCCGATCCTCATAAGCTCCCTTCAGCTCAACAATATTCCTATCAACCCCATTTACTTAAAACCTTTAGAATTATCAAAAACTAAACAGAATTTAGTGAAAAAGGTTTGTTTTGGAGGGTAAACCTGTGGCCGGTTAGATGATGCATGATCTGGACTTCATGGCGGATGTCTTCGATATCATCGCGGCTGATAAGCTTACGCGTGGAGATTGATTTACATGCGAACTGCTGCTGAGTTTCATTGTGTGTCACCAAGTAGGTAACACCGAACTGCCCGCGGCCGAGCTCGCGGCCGAAGATGTAAGTAGACCGGATGTCCTCCATCGGACGGCCGAGAACACGGCCGATGGGTGGAATGTTGGGGGTGGCGAGGCGGCTTTTGGAGGAGGCGGAGTAAGGGTTGTGGTGCTGGTGGGTTGAATATTTTTGGTGTCTTGACGATGAAGGGACGGCAGGTTTGGCGTTGGCTCCATTACGGTGGCTACAGCCGGGATTAGAGTCTGGTCGGGACCGGTCATCGGCGGTGGGGAGACTGTTGCGATTACCCATTATTGAAAAAAGTACTGAGTTGGGGCAAGCGAAGGAGGTGAGTCAGAAGGGAATATATTTGTGTCTCTGTGTTGTCGGAAAATTAGAATATAATAAATTTTGTAATTGGTGAAAGAAAGAAAAGGGGGAAGAATGTTTTGACTCCCTCGGAAATGACTAAAATCAAAATGGGCTTGGATGGGACGGTTTAAGTAGAGGTTTGATTTCGACCAACGATTTAACCCATGCTATTAATTAGCGTAAAATACACAATTGGTCCTCTTACTACAAAATGTTACTTTATTAAGTCCCTATACTATTAGAAATTACAAAATAGTCATCTTACTATTTATTATGTTACTAACCGTACTTTTCCGAAAAAATTGATAGTTGTCTAAGTTGAACGTTAATATGATGACTGAGATATGATAGTCATTTGAGATTTTGAGACCAGAGTTTATCATATCACAGTCACTAGGTTAACGTTTAGCTCAAAACACCGTTAATTTTTTAATAGAAAATGAAAAGTTTGGAATATAATGAATAGTTTGATAATCACTTTATAACTTTTAATAGTCGAGAGACTCAACAAAATAACGTTCTATAGTTGAAAGACCATTTTATAATTTTCAATAGTCGATAAATTTAATAAAATAATATCTTATAATCAAGAGAATATTTATGTACTTAACCCAAAAAATTAATATAATTTTTTAATTGATATTTTATATATAGAATAAAGATATTTGTGTAGAAAAAAATTTCTTTTAAAGACTCTTTTTGTTATTTTTGATAGAAATCAATAAAAAATAAATGTTAAATTAAAATAATTTTTAAATAAATATATATATATATATATTTACAAAAGTTATTTTATCTAAAGAATGTCGAATAATGACGAAATGAAATAGGAGTTGATGACAGTGATTATAATAAAGATGAATTAAAACTGTAATAGTTATAATGTAAATTTTAAAAGTTATATGATCAAAATATAAATATTTTAAAATTTTAGAGACTAATAATGTAGTTTACCCTAGAAACTAAGACATATAGTATGTGAACAATACGACTCTAAACTCCGAAACTAACCGGCGAACGTTTCACAGTTTCACACTCTTAAAACTATTCGATTTTTAAATTCTTCTCCAACTAATTCCAATTTGTTCAAAGTTTGAATCTTTGCTTATTGTTTGTTATATGTATGTATGGTTATATTTTATTCTCTGTTAGTAATTTAGGGTTTGGTCATTTGAGAGTGTTGAACGCTGATACTTATTTTATCATCAAACGATGGTGCTCTCGGACTTTTTTCCCGGCGAACCTTCCGGTTCTGATGACGCTGAGCTGGACTTCGGCTTTTCTTTTAACGACAGTAATTTTTCCGATCGGGCCTTGAGGATTGAGGTCGTTCCGGATTTGCCGGAGGCTAGATCCGACGGAGACTGTTGCTCGTCCATCGCGGATTGGGCACGTGATAGAAAGAGGCGGAGAGAGGATTTCAAGAAAGAAATCGGTTTGTTCTTTCTACTGTAAACATTATTAGTGCATCCTAGTACCTGTGTTTGTTTTAGGCTTTGACGATTTCTTTTTGTGTTCCGGTCTTGCAGATGTTTCCGTGCAACGTGAGGAGAAAATATTGAATTGTAACTTGCAAGACACTGAGGATGGCGAAATGGATGAAAATCAAGATGAAGATGCCGCGGCAATGACTGAAGAGTCTCCTTCTGGTGTTGGATTGAATTGCAATCTAATTGGTGACTAGTAAATTTCATCAAATAAAATGCTTTTTTTAGTTAATCTTGATGTATTGTCGTTTTCTTCCTTGAAATGCTATGCTCCGTTTCTTCATAAGTTGCTAAAAGAACAAAACAAATGAGTATCATTTGAAGTCGTATTTGACTGGAAATGAGCAATTGGGTAGAGTAAAATCTTGGATTCTGTTATTCAAGAAAGTTAATTTTGTATCGCAAGGAATGGAACTTGACACACAGATGGTCTTTTGTAGGGAATGATATGGTTAAGGGCAATGATTCATCTTGGAATATCGATTGTTCGACGGTTTTAAGAGTCACTATCTTGCATGTTAGTTCTCCAATTTTAGCAGCAAAAAGCCCCTTCTTTTACAAGGTAAGGGAATCCTGGTTGCCGGTTGGTTGGTTTTTTCCTTGTTACCGATCGTCGTACTTATGGTTGACATACTGATTTATGCCTCTTTAGTACAGTTGATTTATGCCTTTCTTCTTGTTTGCCCTCTTGCTATGAACCCAATGAACTTTAACTGTTTTCATGCAAGAACTGGTAATATTTAAGAATTTGCTGGTGATCTAAATGTCATTGTATTCTTTATTGAGTTAGTACTTGGTACTTATTGACAAAGTAAACCATAAATATGACATTGTACCTTTTCCCCCCCTCTGAGCAGAAGAAGCATCTCTCCTGGATCTTCTTAAGTTTATGTATTGCAACTCACTGTCAATTACCCTACTGCCGTGCTAGATATGTTGATGGTTGCTGACAAATTCAAGGTTGCATCATGCATGAGATATTGTGGTCGATTGTTACGAAACCTACCAATGACCTGTGAATCGGCCTTACTGTATTTGGATCTTCCTACCATTTTAATGGCAGATACTGTCCAGCCACTGAAAGATGTAGCAAAGCAATTTCTTGCCTCAAGCTACAAGGATGTGACCAAGTGAGTGATGTCATTATCTACTATTTTAGATGATTGAGTATCTTGTTATCTGTATCAACAATGTCGGGTTTTTTCCCCGCTATGCATGAATGCATATGCAGTTTTTAATTTTTTCCTTCAAAACTTGTAGTTGTTGTATCAACTAATTTGCTCATTTTTTCCTCAGGTTCCAGGATGAGGTACTCAAGTTGCCTCTCGCTGGTATAGAGGCAATTTTTTCCAGTGATGATCTCCAGGTAGCTTCAGAGGATGCTGTTTATGACTTTTTGCTGAAGTGGGCTCGGACTCATTACCCAGAACTGGAAGAACGACGTGAAGTTCTCACTACACGCCTTGTCTGCCTAATCCGTTTTCCATATATGACCTGCAGAAAGCTGAAAAAAGTTTTAACTTGCAATGACTTTGATGTAGAAACTGTATCCAAGGTTGTGCTTGAAGCTCTGTTTTTCAAGGCTGAGACATCTTACTCACAGCGTGCTATCGCATCAGAGGCCGCCAATGTCAGTTTTAGTCACTATGTGGAGCGGGCTTACAAGTACCGCCCGGTCAAGATTGTAGAGTTTGAACAGCCAAGACAGCAGTGCGTTGTATACCTGGACCTGAAGCGCGAGGAGTGTGCACATCTGTTTCCGGCCGGTAAGGTTTATTCACAAGTGTTTCATCTCGGCGGACAAGGGTTCTTCTTTTCCGCACATTGCAATATGGACCAGCAAAGCTCGTTCCACTCCTTTAGACTATTTTTAGGAATGCAAGAAAGGGGATCTGTTACTTTCACCGTCGACTACGAATTTGCAGCAAGGGCAAAACCAACAGAGGATTATGTAATTAAGTACAAAGGTAATTACAAATTCATGGGCGGAAAGGCCGTCGGCTATCGTAACCTGTTTGGTATACCGTGGACACTATTCATGTCGGAAGAGAGCAATTACTTTATAAATGGCGTTCTCCATATCAGGGCCGAACTAACTGTTAGACAATGAGATTGTGAGCTAGGTTTAATGAAGTATTATATGATCAGTCTTCTCTTATTTGGAATTTATAATATAAATTTGCTAAATGGTCTTCAACAGTTCAGCCCTTGGATTCAAATGTGGGATGGTTAACCAAATAAAGAAGCATATTTATCTTGCCCTTAAGCTAACCCTAATCTTCAACTTGCAAGGTTCCAAATTCCAATTAAAAATATGGCATTTTGAACGGGAAGCAAAAGTTTTTTCTGGTAAATACAAAATAGTATATGTTTAAAGATAACTATATATCATTTGACATTATATACTCATTCTCCTGATATTCTTGGGTTTCAAACTCGAGACGTCAAAAAATAATAATTTATTTATCACCAACCGAGACCTCGAAAAATAATAATAATTTCATCGAGATCTTTTGATTCGTGCAAATCACATTTTTGTTATTAGTTCTTATATTATGTATATATTTTAGGACTTAAAAAATATAAAGACTAAAATTGACCAAATTATGATATAAAAAATAAACTTTGAACCTATGCAAGGAAGTAGAAAATTCATCTTATGTGGCAGTTGACAGTGTAATGGGTAAATCACATCACATTATAATCCCAAATTTGAAAGTTTAGATTAAATTGATAATATATAAAGTTAATTAGTTAAAACAGGAAAACAGTAAAAATCAAGTGATGAAAAGAATAGTTTAACTTTTTTAAACATTTTCTCTCTCTCTCTATTTACTTTGTTTCAGCTATTTTCAGCGATTACCAATCAAAGACATTAGCCCAGGACAGGAGGATCTCTCAGCTACGTTTTCTCTCAATTTTCTCCAATTATTTCTGTAATTTTCTTATCCTTTTCTCTTTATCTTAGATTTTTACTTGTTTTTCGAGTTAGCTTCGTTGAGGAAGGCGATCCAGCTTTGATTGAAATTTTTGTTTGTTTGGTTTAGGATTTAGGTGATGGCTTCAAAGCGGATCTTGAAGGAGCTCAAGGATTTGCAAAAAGATCCTCCTACCTCTTGCAGCGCAGGTTCAATTTCTTCCTTTTTCTCCCCCCTCTTTCTAGCCTCGGTTTCGTATCTCTTGCTCGTTTGCTTATAATTTTTTTTATCTTTTATTTTATTTTATATTCATGACATGAGATAATTATTCCTGTATATCATGGATCTATACTTATCATTAGGGATATGTTTTTGACCACGATGGTTTCATTGAGTCAAACTGCAATATATTTATTTTCTATAGTTTTAGGTTCACATCATTGGATTCTATTTGACTCTAGATTGTTGAAGATTTTTTTGTATGTCTTATTAATTGATATACATATCCATGTTTTTTCGTTATTAGAGGTGAATTCGTGAGGAATTGATCATGTTTTGCAGAAGATTGTTTTCTAAGAGTTTATTTTTGCGTTATCATTTCAATTAAACGTTACTTGCGGATTTGGTTGCCCTGTCTAACCGATGTTTTACTTCATTTTATTATTGAAATAAGGCCCTGTTGCTGAAGACATGTTTCATTGGCAAGCAACTATTATGGGTCCTCCTGACAGTCCATATGCCGGTGGAGTGTTCCTAGTCACCATTCATTTCCCTCCGGACTATCCATTTAAACCACCCAAGGCACTTAATCTTATTCCTTAACTTTCTAGTTTTCTTTATTTCCTGGTTCACTGTATATTGCGAATGTGTACTTTTCTTGACTATGCATATAAATGTAACTGTCCTTTATTTTAGAAACATCAAATAGGCCATTTTAGATATCTTGGGAAAATAGCATAGCATTTTGTATACTGCTTGTTCAATTTTTCCAATAAACTTTTTTTTAATAACCATATATACAAGTGCTGCAGGCACAATTCTCCTCCGAAATCCATACATCTGTTATTTTAATGTGGTCAAGGTTCCTACTTCTCCCATTTACATTTCTACGTTTAGAGGTATATAGATTAGAATAAGTGTTTGAAGCCTCCATGTTATTTAGCCAATTCCTTACTGTAAATATCTGTGACCATAATGTCTTTACAGGGTTAGTGGCTTGTGCAAACGTTGCTTGGCACTGAAATGAGTAAATGCTAATTCTACTTGATAGATTATTCTGTAAATGCTAATTCCTTCTAGCTTTTGTTAGCTTATTTTGTTGGCATGTACGCATGCACAGTGGTGCATGCATATGCATGCTATGTGTCTAATGGTTTAGTCTATATGTGAAAGGCTATTAGTGGGTGGTTTTCAGTGCCAAAGTTTACATGATCTATTGTTATTTCGTACTTTTGTAAACAGCCTCGGATAAGCCTTCTCTATTACATGCATATAGATATTTCATTATGGCTCCTCATATATATACTTTTTGGTTAAGTAAAAATTATTGTGCATGGACACCATTGGAATATATTTAATTTTTATGCGATAACAATGGTGTTCATATATTTAAAAGATAGAATAGCATCAAATTTACTTTTAGAAAGAAAAATAATTGTAACCAATTAATGATGGCATATCAATCCTCACCTAGTTCTGCTAATTCTAGTAATTACATGGTAAATCACATGATGAAGTTGTTTCATGCTTTTACCCTCACTGTAATGGCCTTATAACATACCCTTTTAGTAGCTGATTCATTACCAGCAAGTTTCTTTCTTAGTTTTGTTCAGTTATCCTTTTCTATTTCTCCTTGTAGCATATTTTTAAAAAAAAATTCCCTTCAATTCAGGTTGCGTTCAGGACAAAGGTTTTTCACCCAAATATTAACAGCAACGGTAGCATTTGCCTGGATATTTTGAAGGAGCAGTGGAGCCCTGCCCTCACCATATCCAAGGTTTGTTCAACATGCTTATATACATCTTTTGATTTGAATAATAGATTTCTCTGTTATGCCATCTATCAACAGATTGTCATAAAACCGTAAAAAATTGAATTGGCTTTTAAAACAAAAGATTACAATAAGCCTTTAAAATTTAGCATCCCGTCTACTGGCCAAGCCTTTAAAATTTAGCATCCCATCTACTGGCCAAGTAGTTTGCTTTGCAATCGTCATTGCTATTTCATGTAAGGTCACCCCGAGTTAAAATATATATTTTCTATCATGCAACTTTTGCTTGCCTTGGTTCACTGGTATTTAAGTGTGGGACTGCTTCTTTTTTGCATTTTTTATTCTAGGTCTTGCTCTCAATCTGCTCACTTTTGACGGATCCAAATCCCGATGATCCCTTGGTGCCAGAGATCGCCCACATGTACAAGACTGACAGGAGCAAGTATGAGACAACTGCTCGGAGCTGGACCCAGAAGTATGCTATGGGTTAGTGTGCTAATATGTATGTATAAGGAGGGGCTTTTATTCCATGTGGCTTTGATCTTCAAATTAATATGTATAAATCAATGAATCAGTATGTGTGATCTGTCTCTGCACTTTTACTGAACCAAGCCCTCCTTAAAACACATTTGCTGCTTTATTTGTTTGTATGGAAATTATATTTCAAACTTTAAGGCCCCCACTCTCCTATATACTCCTTGTTTTCGTCTTCCTCCCCTTTTTATTTTCTTATGGAAAAAGCTGATTAGGTTCAGAAGCTCTCCGCAAACTTTAAGGTATGGCTGAGGTCCGTTGAGTTTTTCGAGTTTGTTCGCCAAAGATGATTGGTATATTAGACTGATTTGACTTCTTAGTGAAATTCTAGTACGAGATTTGAAATTCTGACATTGTCAGATGCAATTGGGATGGTGGAAGAATGGTTTCGTGTTTATTGTATGGTGCAAAGAATTATATACCTTTTGAAAATGATAAGTTTTAATATGCTTTTCCTTCTGTATGTGGAGAGAACCAGTTGCACCTTTGTTTTCACATGGTTTGTCTTGCCCATAGAACTAAAACAGCAATGTTACAGTTTTCAAGCAAGAAACATGGGGAGAATACTAGACAAGTTGAGACAAAAATGGAAGACATGACAAAGAAAAAGAAAGGAAAAGATAGGTGATAATGAAACCAAACATTAAATGACATTACCAATATCCACAAAAGAAATCCAACAATTAATTCGTCTGAAGTCGCATCATTCTCTTTAAAGTTACAGCTTACACCCAAATCTGAAAGATTCATGGTTTCACATCATCACCAAATCTACGAAAACCACATGGAATCATGAATCGCAACGCAAGCCCTCAAAAGCTGAAGCAGAAATCAGCCGCGTGAATGAGGTAGATTAGAACCAGAACAACCAGCATCAGCGCGTAAGCAATCCCTAGATCGATCGACGTCCCTGTCGCCCCCATTCAAACATTTCAAAAGAACAGCGAAAAGAAATCATTCAATCGGATGGCAATTGATGTGAGAAGTCGGGTCTAAAGAACAACAGAGAGAGAGAGAGAGAAAGAAGAACCAGAGAACTAACCGTCGCTTGTGGGAGCAGGAGCGGGAGCAGAGGACTGTGCGTCTACGGCGGAGGGCAAGGCGGCCATAACGAAAACAAGAGCTGCAAAAGCAACCACGAGAGACACCTTGGAAACCGCCATTCTTCCTTTCCAGGTACGATCGAACAAAATGCCCTCTCTCTCTCTCTCTCTCCGGTGTCTGTCCCTCAAATGTTTCAAAGAGCAACGGCTCGGCAGCTTCGCAGAGAGAGAAAGAGAGATTGGATTGATCTTTTTGAAACGAATGGCGAGAGAGGGTTGAACCTGATTTTATATACGAAATTCAAATTTTATATTAAAACGAAATATAGTTTTAAAATACAAAACTTTTGTGTTCGTTTTAAAATACTCCATGATTACTGGAAGAATATAATTATTAGTTATATAGTCTGTCATATTAGTTGGCGCCATCTGCTTGTGTTCGTCCCCTTTTTCCCTCTAATTAAAATTATCCGAATTTAAAAATTTTAAGTTATTTTATTTTATAAATCATTTTCAAAAAATTTAAGTTAAAAATATTTTTTAAATTCAAATTTGTTTGGATGTTAATTTGAGACAAATTTTGTTTTTAAAAATTGGGATTTATTATGAAATTTGGGATCGGGAAGGATGAAGATTTCTCGTGCTAGAACTAAAGACTTCAAAAGATTTAATAATTCTTTTTATCAATGATATCACTTGATTCGTGTTTATTTTTAAAGTTTAAATTAAAATTCTCTCATTATAATTATATTATAACTATCACACCAAATATGGTTAATTTATTTAATTGAATATATTTCATTTGATAACTGGTTTATAATTTTATTTTAAAATTTTAAAAAATAAACAAGCAATAATATTTTCATCGAAAGCAATACCAAATCTGATTGAAGTCGGAAAGTAACATGTGTTGAACCAAATCATAATAAAAATGAAAATAAATTAAGATCAAATCATATCAAATCATCAAGAATACGAAATATTAAATTTACGAAAATGTAATTGAATCAATTGATAGTTTATAGGTTGAAATTTTACATCGAGAGGGTTGAGAGTAAATACGAGATTATCTATTTCTTGGATCATAACCCTTTTATATAACCGATTTATGAATAAATTATTATTTGTACTTATAACTCTACCTCTCATCAAAATATAATACAACTTTAATAGTATATACACTTTTATTTCCATGAAAATTCTAATAAAGGACTTTATAACATAATTAGTCACTTAATTTATTCATATTTTATGATAACAATAATTTTAATCCAACAATCTCTCACTTGCGCAACATATGTTTCCTGCAATATTATAACTATCACACCAAAAGTTATTAATACATTTAATTGAATATATTTCATTTAATAACTGGTTTGTAATTTTATTTTAAAATTTTAAAAAATACACAAGCAATAAATATTGGATTAAAGCAATACCAAAATTGTTAATGAAAAATGACAGAAAAATTAATGATGTGATTAATTATTGTTAACGACTCACTTTCAAAATCAAAAACATTAAATCTGGGCCGGAAAATTATTTTCCTGAATATTTGTTTTTAATGTGAGCCGGATTTGAATTAGAGACGGCCTTATTCAAGAACCAATATTGAATTATAAAAAACCTCCCTTCTCTTAGCGTACGGCAGGGATATAAAAGGGAAGAATGAAAGAGAAAACAGTGGGGGGGGGGGGAAGAAGATTTGGAGTACTGAAAAAGAGGAAGCAAATAACAAGTGAAGATGGTGGCGTCTCTGGGTATGTAACTCGCACCATTGACACCAATTTGCTTCCACCAGTATCGGCACATATATTTACTGCGGGAACACTAAATGTTGAATCATTTGGCTTTTACAGGTACGAAGAATATATCGATTACGTATTCCCCGAAGAAAACCAGGCGACGAACCTCAAGATTTTAGAAGCCACTTATAAATGGAAAAACAGAAGTTTTCTTCCGACGACGAGTAGGATGATACATGTTCTGTAATTTTGTTCTTTGTAAATTCCAAATGTAAATACGAGCATGCCAGTGTAACTGCTTAATGTCTGGATTTTGTCGTGCTGTATTTGTGTTTTGGGAAACAAGCTTTTGAGGGAAGTTGAACTGGAGACGAGAACTTACAAACCCATGGAAAAGATACATTGAAAGGGTAAACTATATGAATGACCGTCGGACTATGTGGTTGATATATGACCATTTAACTAATAAATTGGTTCCAACATAATCTGATGTCAATTAATAAAATTGGTATAATTATATATTTTTATCCTTAATACTTTTTAAGTATGTAATTATGTTAATTTTGTTGACTGCTCTATGATTACTTCTGTTAAATGTTAATTGCAAGTAGTTATATTACAACCAATAAAATTAGTTTAGAAAACATGTAAATGGTTATAAGACATTAACAAAGGGATGTTTTTAACAAAGATAATAGGAAGATGTGGGACATAGAAAAACTTTAAAATTAGAATTTGGAATTATTTTTAAAGTATCATAATTATTTAATCAAATCAATTTTTATAGTTTTATTTATTTATTTTTGTTCTATTTAAAACATTTAATGTCTCATCTCGAGCTTGTACGTCTTTATTTATTTATAATAATAATGAGAGAACTATTATCCAAACCACACTTGCTCATTAAATGTATATTCATACAGTAACACAGAGGAAGAAATTCAACTTTGTTATTCAGTGATGAAGGCTTTACAAAGTATATAAATGAAGCATTTTGGTATAACATAGTGGGCAGTTTCCGCTTATTTATTTATTTCAGCAGCGGCAATTTCATAATACAAGGACGGCATAGCAGCCATGCCGGGTGATCTTCTTGCAGTGGAAATATGTAATTTGGGTCCTTTGCCTGGTGACGAATGGGGCAATACGGTTACTTTCGACAGGGAAAATGGTGGAGGGTTTTTGACTGATCATTTCCCATGTGCAACGAAAGCTATTTGGTATTTCTAGGGGATTCAAGCTTTTACTATCCTCATATAACGGGTTAAGTTTCGATCCGTTCCCACTAGTTATAAGCTTTTCAAACACTTTCCCTTCATTTCTGTTGTCATCTACAAATTGCAGGGGTGAGATTTCAGGGGTTGACTCAGCCGAGAAAAATCGGAACGGCACCGTCGATGAAACTTCTGAATATATGGAATGACAGAGAAAGAGAAGTAGAAGAGAATGGACAAAGTCCTTGAAACTATGTGAAGTTTTGTGTACATTGTTGTGTGAAAGTATCGGTGGACACTTGATTAATTTTATAATTCAAATTATTATTGATATGAGTAAGATACGATACAACGATGTTACTCCGACATTACGACACTAACTGTTAGCTTACAAACTCAAACTCAAGCTTTTCTAAGCTTCACCCTATCTCTTGTAATTTTTCTCACTCGTATATTCATACACTCATCTAAACCTAAGCTAGAACACACATATTTATAAGGGTATATAACCGACTGATTTGCTCCAATTCTTTGCCGCCTTACAATTCTTCACGTGATCATTATCCTTCTCGAAGCAAGACTTTACTTGCCTTGATGAATTTGCTTGTTGCAACAATTATTTTATGTTTTGCTACGTTAACTGCTTGTAATTTTTAAGTTGCTAAATATGCTTATGATGCTGCCACATGCTTTCCAAGCTGCTGCCACCATTTCATCTTTCAATTGCCACATGTTGATTGGTCTTTAACTATGGTTTACCCTCATTCAAGTATCTTCTTAACATTTTCATAAGTTTCTGTTTTTCATCAATTGCCAACTGTGTTGCCGACATCCGTCGAAAAATCAAGTTTGAATTCTAACACGACCATTGGCAAATCTTCCATCCACCAAAGGCTGCCATTTAGGGATTGTAGTTTACATCATTTTCCTTGATCAAAACATGTAATCTCTAACCATAGATTGATAACATGTGATCTACAACAAAGGGGACTGCCGACTGGGAAAAGATCGCTAAGGAGGCGGCGAGGACTATTCCGGGAAGACAGAATGGGGGAAACTGTGACATCAAAAACCTCAGTAGAGGTTCAAAAATATATCTTCATTAGCACAGGTGACATGCATTTTTCTCAAGGTGACGGTGAAGTCTCATTTTGCGGAGCAATTGAGATGAGAGGTTTTCTCGAGCTTAAGTGAGTTATTTAGTTCCATCTGCAATTATTTAGACTAAAATCAGCAATAGTTCTCAGGCTGTTGCATGTATTCAGTTGTTTTTGTAATTGGAGTGTGCTTTAATGGATGCGAAATCATAAGAGGTGGAGTGAAACAGTAGCTCACGCCAATGGGACCAACCCTTCTTCGTGTAAATCCGTCCTGCACATTTCCTTGACGCTAGTGTTGCATACAAGCGTGCGGTACTCAATGCAATCGACTACCTCTCCAAGTTCGGGTACTCGAAAGAACAGGTACGTTAAACCCTTGATATATATCGAGCCTCTACTTGAAAAATTCACCTATGGTTAAGCCATTACTGGTCCATACGAAACAACGGTGATCATCAGATTTACCTTCTGCTATCCTGCTGCCCTTGCGAAGGACGGATCTCCGGGATCGTAGACTCACCAAACGCCGTTGCAACTCTTGCAATTCCAACTGCCGTCTTCGACCAGGTATCGTTCTCCAGAAATTTAACACATAGTATCATCATTCTAGATTTTCAGGCTTCGTAAACTCGACTTGCATGATATAAAATTTTAAAGAGACAATGTGCAGGACATTCGTACGAAAGCTGGGAAGGTGCCAGTGGGGCGTCGAGTAGTGAGAAAACGAGACGTGTTAAAATGCAGTTACGATGGAAATCTTGCCACAACGAAGAACCCAGCTGCCTCCATGTAACTCAAGTCTAAGGAGCTAACTGTAATGTAAAGAATAAGGTCCAACGGTGTTTCAAACACGAATAAGATCATATCCTTAATAGAATGTCGTATGTTATAAGAGATTTTCTAAGACAATCTCTATTCATGCTTCATCTAGTTGAACGCTAACCCCGACCATTAAATTTCTTTATAATAAACATTTCATTGTCGTTTCTCCTTTCTAAATCTTAATTTTCTCTCAATATTTTTGTACATTTTCTTCTATCTTTTTTTTATTTTTGTTTAACTGACGATCGATCGGAGATTATTATTTTATTTTTTTCTTAAATCTTTTTTATTTTAAATAAAAATCTATGTCGCTGGGATAGAAAACAACAAAGGAAACATAAATTGTTCACTTGGAATAGA
Organism: Hibiscus syriacus; assembly: GCF_006381635.1. Lineage (NCBI taxonomy): Eukaryota > Viridiplantae > Streptophyta > Magnoliopsida > Malvales > Malvaceae > Hibiscus > Hibiscus syriacus. Next base: position 431,480 of record NW_024062784.1, on the reverse strand, counting down.
ATATTACTTTCTTGTGTGATAGGAACACTCCAAATATATAAGTTTCCACATAACCTTATCAAATTAAAACAATACTCATTATTTACTTTTGTAGTAAGAAACTTCACATCTTTTGAATTTCTTCACTCGAAAGAAAATAATTATTATTTTTATTTTAGGATAAGTAAATTATGTTGGCAAAGCAAAGAATTTTACATTGAACATAAAATGTTTGAATATAAGTTATTTTTCCATATCTATGTACAACATCTAAGGGAAATTTCTCTCTTTTTCTAATCTCATACAAAATTCATTCATTTTATTTCTTGGAATATTATCTTATGATCGTCGGATAATAACTAAAAAAAATATTCTTCGCCTCAATTCTATCAGTATCGATTGATTTTCATTTCAATATCTGAGTGTACGAATATTGAAGAATTGTGTCGAATTCATAGGGAAACGTTCATTTGAGCGATTACATCAATCAGGTTGTATTCATTATCAAGGTAATAGTTTTTTCATGATTTGATTTATTTCATTTGAATTGTTTTTCTCTGTTGCTAATGTTTTATTTTACAACCATCTAATTTTCCAACAAATTATAATATAATACACATTCTATTTAATAAAATAAATATTTTAAACATTTTGATTTAATATAATTGTATAAAAATTAATACAAAACAGGGAATACTAATTTCAACTTGCAATCAATCCTCTCACTCTTCCACTATTTTTTTGTTTGTTTGTTATTTTTGTCCAGTAAAATGGGTGAGATGAAACATATTCTCCACGAGCACAGCTTGAGCCCTATTCAAGCTGAGGAAGAGGATGACAATGTGTGCTGCATGGGATGCATGGAGACTATCCATGGTCCTGCCTATTATTGTAAAATTTGTACTGACGATGATAAGTTTTTTTATGCACAAATCATGCGCCGAGTTGCCCCATCTAATACAAAGCGACGCTTTTCATCCCCACCCGCTCAGATTCAGTATTTTCTTTTTCTTCTTTGTGTGCGATGGATGTGGAAGGGTGTCGGTAGCTCCCATCACTTACAAGTGCATCCATTGTGCGTTCAGACTTGATGTTAGATGCGCAAGAGCTTTTTCAAACGATGATGAGCTATTTATCCATCGGGCCATGCAAGAAGCCAGACAAATTAAAACCACAATTCGCCATTTCAGCCACAATCATCCACTCATCCACTGTAAGTTTCATGTTCAACCGATGTTAATGGCGTCAGTGAAAATAAAATGCATGGCATGCAAACATGAGCTTCAAGGGTCTCTGGTCTACGCCTGCCTGCCTTGTTACTTTTTTCTTCATGATTCATGCATAAATGTCATGCCAAGGCAAGTTCAAAGTCCATTTCATCCACAACATACTCTTCTTGCTGGAGCAATTCGATTGAGTTATTTCCATACATGTTATGCTTGTGAGGAAACTGTTCAAGGCATCTGCTTCTTCTGTGACGAATGCGATGTTAGCCTGCACTTGTCATGTGCTAAGTATCACACTCGTGCTATAAAGCATATTTTCCATCCTCACCCCCTTCTGTATATGGGGAAGACCATTGCCGCTGAGATATCCTGTCATGCATGTCTTAGAAAAGATCCCCGTGATTCCTTCAGATGTACGGAGTGTGATTTTCGTATACACGTTGAGTGTATTTCAATACCCACCCGTGTTGAACATCCACGCCATTTGCATTCACTTGTGCTTATAAATTCCTTTATTGAAGATGAATCTGGAGATTATTGCTGCGACATATGCGAGACAGAAAGGAACTCAGAACATCATGTTTATTATTGTGAAGAATGCTCTTTTATTGCACATATTTATTGTGTCGCTCCCGAGGTAACACACCTAAGTTATTTATCCAAAATTTAGACGAAAGTACGAAAATTAACTATTTTTTACTTCTCTTTTCTTAGTTTGGGCATACAGAAAAGATGCTTATGGATCAAATGCAAATAGAAGAGAAATCTAACGAAAGTTTGGAATCGGAAATGATGTCGGTGGACCATGGAAAGGTTAGTCTGAATCAACTTAATAGTTAGCTTCCTTGTCTAAATTACATCCACTCTTGATTCATATATAAATACCAGAATGAATGAGCTTAGCCTAATGCATATATAATGCTTTTGTTGGGCAGATGGTACAAATTGATTTTTTTCATCCTCATCCGCTAATGCTCAACGATGAAGCAGGGGCCATGTTCGTGTGTAATGGTTGTGGAGAATTGAGCCGTGGTTCTTCTTACAATTGTAGCCTGTGTTGGTTCAGCCTTGATGCCAAATGTGCTGCTTTAAAATTAGATGATGATGTTGCTAAACATGATGCAGAGAAAGCAAAGCAAATCAAAACCACAATCTCCCATTTTGGCCACACCCATCAGTTGACCCGTTGCAAGATTGAAGCTCTGCAAACAGAGCTCAATGGTGAGTACTGCAAAGCATGCAGAAATGGCATTGGTGGTTCAATGTATGTTTGTCTATTTTGTGAAATCTGTTTTCATGAATCTTGTCTCTTGGACATGCCTTCCCAAGTTCACAGTCCGTTCCATCCACATCCTCTTCTCCTGTATGTGTCCGATAATACCAAAGGAGGTTGTCATGTTTGCGGAAACGATGTTGGGGCCATTACGCTTATCTGTTTTCATTGTCGAATCGGAATGCATCCTTCGTGCGCCATGTACCAAACTCGTGAGTTAAAGCATGAGCGTCATGTTCATCTTCTTCAACATTTCGGGAAAAACAATTTTGCTGACAGGTCTTACGAGTGTAACGCATGTGGTGCATACTGTAGAGACACCTTCTTCTGCTGCCTCGCGTGTAAATTCTACATACATCTCGAGTGTATTACCGTACATCGTCAAACATGTGCGTCATTCGCATCCACTTACGCTTTCAAAGTCGGTAGTTGAAGATGATTCAGAAAACTACTACTGTGATACGTGTGAAACAAAAAGGAATCCGGAACTCGATGTCTACTACTGCAAAGAGTGCAACTATATTGCACATATTGACTGCGTGCTTTCAGAGGTAAGCGGGGTCATTTTCGTCTTACTAGAAGTACCAATATGCACAGAAAATTTATATCCTTATTTGTCAAAATGCTTGAAACTAAAATTCGATGCATACTTTTATTCAGATTGAACCTCCAGAAGAGATATTTGAGTATCTAGCTCCTAGGTCCGAAGGAGAAGGGTGACGAACTTTGATTCATCTTTGCCACCTAAAAGATGTTCATATGTGTACTACTTTCATAAGGAGTGATGAAATACCAAACCTGATTGTGTCTTAAAAATAATTTGTTTATCTTGTAATATATTTTCATCTTATTATAATTAATCAGTATTTATACCTTGTTCATGCTCCATCGAGACAATTAATGAAAAATATTTTCACATTTATTTTCACAATAGAACGTTGAGGCTTAGGGATCACAATTGGACTTGATCAATACGAGTCAATCCTTGTTCATGCTTCATCGAGTTGGACACTTTGTTGCCTTCCACCTTATGTTACGATCACACAACAATTGCATTCGATAACACATCTTGGTATTGAGGAACCGGGTTCGGATTGATTCTGGATTATAAATCCAAATACAACCTTGGGAAAGTACTTGTAATTTCTACTGGAATGAAGGTCTACTCATTTTTTTCACAAGTTCTGTGCTGCGCTGCTCAGCTAGCTCAAAGCAGACAATAATCAATTGCGCGGCAGCTATTTCCGAGGGAAAAAGTGACGCTGTTAACGAGATCCTGACCTGATTAACGCAGGCTGTTAAATCCAAAGGGAACTCAGAGCAGAGGTTGATGGAGTGCATGTTGAAGGAGCTAACCTTAGCACAGGTGACATGAAAATTAATTATTTTTCTTTGCTCTTTTGTAAGTTTGAGCATACAACAGAGATGTCTATGGATCAACTACGAATAGAAGAGAAATCTACCGAAAGTTTGGAATCGGAAAGGATATCGATGGATGATGGAAAGGTTAGTCTGAAATCTGAATCAACTACATTCACTCCAATGACTTGAATCAAATATAAATTCCAGAGTGATTGGGCTTAGCCTAATGCAAATATAATGCTTTTGTTGGGCAGATGATACAAAATGATTTTTTTCATCCTCATCCGCTAATTCTCAAAGATGAAGAAGAGATGTGTTTGTGTGTAACGGTTGTGGAGAATTGTGCCGTGGTTCTTCTTACGATTGTAGCCTATGTTCGTTCAGCCTTAATGCCAGATGTTCTGCTTTAAAGTTAGATGATGATGTTGCTAAACATGATGCAGAGAAAGCAAAGCAAATCAAAACCACAATCTCCCATTTTGGCCACATCCATCAGTTGACCTGTTGCAAGGTTAATACTTTGCAAACAGATCTCAATTATGAGCATTGTGAAGCATGCAGACATGGCGTTGGTGGTTTAATGTATGTTTGTCTCTTTTTTGGAATCTCTTTTCATGAATCCTGCCTCATGGACATGCCTACGCAAGTTCAGAGTCCATTCCACCCACATCTTCTTCACCTATATGTGTCACTACAAAAAAAGTTATGTTTGCAGAGGAGATTATGCTCATCTGTTTTGATTGTGACATCCGAATGCATTTTTCGTGCGCCACGTACCAAACTCGTGAGTTAAAGCATGGCCGCCATATTCGTCGTCTTCAACATTTCAGGAAAAACATTTTTGCCGACATGTCTCACAAGTGTAATGCATGTGGTGCATACTGTAGAGACGCCTTCTTCTGCTGTCTCGACTGTAAATTCTACATGCATCTCGAATGTATTCTGCTACCGTACATCGTCAAGCATGTACATCATTTGCATCAACTTACACTTATAAAATCGGTGGTTGAAGATGATTCAGGAAACTACTACTGTGATACGTACGAAACAAAAAGGAACCCGGAACTCGATGTCTACTACTGCAAAGAGTGCGATTATATAGCACATATTGACTGCGTGCTTTCAGAGGTAAGTCGGGTCATGTTCTTCTTATTAGAAGTACCAATATGCACAGAAAACTTATATGGCTATTTGACAAAATGCTTGAAACTAAAATTTGATCAGCATTTTTATTAAGATTGAACCTCTGGAAGATAATTCAGTATCTAGTTCCTCGGATAAGGAGGCTGAACAACTTTGATTGATCTTTGCCACCTAAAAGATGTTCATACATGTACTACTTCCATAAGGAGTGATGAAATAACGAACCTTATAATATAGTATTTGAACCTTATAATATATTTATTTTTTCTTGTCATTTTAAAAGATCAAAAGATAGATTCCCACTGAACTTTTGGATTAGGAGAACATCAATAGATTTGATTTATGAAGGCTAAATAAATTTGAGCTTATAAAATTTTAAGATAAATTTGAACCTAAATTTTTTTAAAGAATTAAAACAAATTTTAACAAATTTTAAAGAATTTTCAAGTCACAATTGTTTAATCCTTCCTCGGTCCATCCTTGGTTAAGGCTCTTCTTTTTGGCCTTTGTTGTGAGTTCATAATAACAGTTGAAAAATGATAAATCGAAGTTCTTCATTTGCATGTAATATTATTAAATTGATCCTTCTTTTATAACCGGATAAATCACATCAATCATCCCTGAATTTTATTTTTTCCTATTTCACTCGCCGTACTTTAAATATGTTCAATTTCCTCACTGAATTTAACATAATTAACATTTTTTGTCACTCGACCGTTAAATATTTAACGGCCTTAATTATAAAAAAAAATTCTCATCCATACGGTGTTGCTTCGTATCTATATAACAACACATTTACCTTTTATAATTTTTCTAATATATTAAAATTGATATAATACCTTTTTTCTTCCAAAATAAACACCACAGCCCGACAAAGTGCTTGAAATACGTCTACAGCTGAAGAAATCAATGAGTTTTGTTCTGTTTTTTTCCCGATTTGATTCAACCAAGTAAAATTATCCTGCTTCGTTATGATATTTTATTAAAATATCATTTTCGTAAGTTTGAGTCGAATTGAAAACAAATTAAATTATATTAAAATCGATATAATATGAATTTTAAGTTACCACTGAATTAAACCAAAAACTCGGGGAAGAAAATTAGAAAATATTAATTAGTATATACGAAATCCTGAACAATTTTATTGTTCAATTTTTTAACAAATAATAATAATAATCATTTATACATAAAAAAAGCTACCCAAATATATCTTATAAAAGCCTGAACAACTTATTTATGTCCACAGAAACAAAAGTCACAACCAATATGTACCAAGATTCTCGTGATACAAAGGATTTTCTAGCCATATATATCCTATTCATATATCCATAATATTTGCTTATTCATTAATGAAGTGAGTGTATATATATATATATATCGACTTGACCCTAAGGAAATTCTCCGGATAATGTCTACGATGGAACCATTAGGCAAACGAATGGTGGAATCGCTGCAGTTTTAATCTGAACTGACATGATTTACATCTTTTGCACCAATTATATAGAATTGGGGAGCTCACTTTACCGGTAAATCGTGGATTTCACGCATCCGCTTCCCTTCTAATCCCGTTCTCTTCCGCGCTGGACATGAGCCTTAATTGTTGCTGCAACTGCATGATGATAGTAAAATCATCAGAGCCAATGGATAAAAGAAGGGTTGAAGACTATGTTACTCGAACTTGAGTGTCAATGTCGGGACATGTGCATGTGTTTGATATAGGTTTATTCAATTAGTTCTATTCTGCGGATTCTTAAATGTCCATGTTCCAAAATATGTCAGACGCTGGTACTTGAAGATAAATAAATAGTCGGAGTAACATATTTAATGGACGAATCAGGAATCAAGTGAGGGGGGTTGTTTAAACCTAGGACAAGAACCAAAATTGGATAGACATAACAATGGAACAAAGTAGAGAATCATAACCGTTGCAAACGTAATTATATAAAAGCTGGTAAAGAAACTCACTTGATCATGTTTCAACTTTTCAGCAGTCAGTTCATCACTCAAATTCAACATTCTGCAGAAAAGTTTTTAAGGGAGAATATCAGAAGAAAGTGATATATATATATATATAGGTGGAAAGAATGGAAGAACTACTTTGTATCAACTTAGAAGACAAACCTAGATTGAAGCTCAGAGATCTTGCCAAGCAGTAAACGCTCCCTCTCGGAAGCTGCTGTTTCAGCCTATTGACAAAGAAAATCTAATAAGAGAAGAAAGAATAACCCACTAGAAATTAGTCATCATAAACATAGATAAAAGGTTCTTACATTTCCATTGCTATCAGAACGAGGTAGAGGAGGCAACTTTCCGTTTTGTGAGGCTGCTAAAAGAGGGAAACTGATCACTTTACTAATAAGAAGTGTATTTACTAATCTAAACAGGAAAGACCACTTCCACTAACCATCTACAACCTCAGTGGACTGTAAGGTGTTCAACAAATTCACGATAAGATCCTAGCAGAGCAAAAGAAACCCAGTGAGAACATCATTAATCATAACGCTAAAAAACATTCTATCAGCAAATGATTGTCCCAAGCTTAAGACTTTACCTGTTGAAGCGAAGTCTGCTGAAAAAGATTCTGAAGGTGAGTCATAACAATTGATACAGGCACATTTCCATTGGTTTCCTTGGGGGGATGATTGGTAGGCTGAAAAACAGGGGGAAGAGGTCAACTAATAAAATAAGCAAACTTTTTTATGTGGTGCAGTGGCATACAAATCAGATTAACATGTTCCACTACCAGATAGATGGAGACACAAATAAGATGAGATGAATTTATATCTGTTCTGTATAAAGTGTGGTTATTAAGTTATTACACACAGGTATTACCCTTCTTTTTTGTGTGTATCATTATCATTTTCTGGTACCATACAGCTCATTTTAATATGAATAATCATAGAGAACAAAGTTGCGCGAGGCAAGTTTCATGTGTTTTTCAGAAGGTGTGTGCCACTCCAGCAGTTCTTATTTTGTGGCACACACCTTCAGACTTAGATCCTGCATCTATAAGAAACCCTTAAGGTGTTATAATAAAATGAAATAATACATAAAGTCCCAATCATTGATGTTAAAAGAAAATAGAGTGCACAGACCACTTGTTTGGATTCAAATTTCCAGTCACCTACGCTAGCAGACTTTCTGAGAGGTGAAGTCTGAAACACCAGAACAAACAGAGCGACTAATAAGAAGTTGCCAATTAGCACACTGAATAGAAGGATATTAAGGAAAGGGCAACAACCCACCTGTGAAGATCGGCGTGAAACCGTAGTTAAAGGAATATCCTGAGGAACATTATTTGGTTAGTAAAGTTGCACAGAAGAAGAAATATAGCATTAAAATTGCCTTAAAAATGGAACCTTACCTTTACAAGATCTAAATTTTCTGATGTTACTGAAAAACGACCTTTGATTTGCACCAGATTAGCCTTTGATTTTTCATCCAAAGAATCCCTAAACCCTGTTCAAGGAGAAACAGAATTCTACAATAAATATATAAAAAAAAGTAGCCAATGGTGGTGATGCTGATGATAAAAACAAACAAGGATTCTAAATGCCATGACTTTATTACCTCCTGATGATTTAATAGGAGCTGACAAGCTGTTTGCAGATGCTCGAGTAGGAAGCATCAATGGACCACTAAAGCTTGGTGCTTTACGAACTTGGCAAACTTTTTCACGAGCCAGTAAATTTTCATTTTCAAACCTGATCATCAGCAGGCCATTAGCTCAAAATCTACAATTTGTACTTACATCTCCGATGATATATAAATTATTTACTCAAGGTAAAATAGGTAAGAGGTTGATCACATAAACTGTAAATCATTTTCTTACTCATCCTTCAAATTGTCAACTATAGAAAACCCCACAAGAAACTATATTAAAATATGAACATACCGGTAACCAATCAGTCATAACCAAATGCTCTGTTGAATCAACTTCACATTAGAATCAAGACTTGTTAGATTTTCGCCTATACTTTTGTTATTGGAGAGAGTGAATGGCAGAGAACTAAAAATATCCCACAGCAGCAGTATATTTTTATGACCACTTTGCTTTTCACTACCCCAACATTTAAACCATGTTAAATTAAAATATGATTCAACAGCAAAAGCAAAAAACATGAGTAAAATTAAGTGTCATAGATTTCATCTATTCTCACAATCACAGAAGGCAAGACCTACGTTATGTTTGGTAGTTAAAATGATGATCATTTCCTGCAGCCGATTCATATAACAAATTGAGCCCCCTCCCCATATGTTGTACTCTCTGTTAAACAGCAGTTTGAACAAAATGTGCTATACTCTCAGGTTGTTATGTACTGGGTTGTTGTGTTGTTCGGTGGTAGATGATGTTTAGTTGTATTTTGGTCTTTTGTACTCATTGTGAGGGTGTGTTTTCGGTTCAATCATGCATCAGCTTAATTTTTAGCTTGTCCGAGCCAGATGTGTCTTGGTCTGAGATTGTTTGGAGGGGGTCAGTTCCTCCTAAAGTGGAGGTTTTTCTTTGGCAGGTGATCCATCAGAAGTTGGCTGTCAAGACTGTTTACTGAGCAGAGGTGTTCAAGGTATTGAGGATTCTAAATGCACGGTTTGTAGCTTAGAGCCGGAATCAGTTTGTCACTTGTTCTTTTCTTGTAAAGTGGTTTGGGAGATTTGGGTGCGATGGTTTTCTAGAGCAGCCTATTTGTGTAGTGCCAAGCATTCGAGGGGCTGTTTGACTATCAAACATTTTGATACTCAAATCTGTCTAGCTAATACAGTTGAGCATGAGATTCATTATAGTTCATAATGTTTGATATACTTGAAAGCTGTAGGGTTAACAGCTCTCAATTCTGCTTTCATGGTTGGAGTTAAGGCCTAATTCGGATATTAGGAAATTTGTGTCGGGTGCGGTTTTGTGGACTGTTTGGAATTGCAGGAATCAGATAGTGTTCGAGAATGGAAAGCTGGATAAAGCTAATCTCTTCTTTTTGGTGAGGTATAGGGTGGCTTCTAGGTTCTTGGCTAAAAACAGTGATTTCTCTATCCAGGTAGACAGCCTTGTGGGTGACTTAACCTTGGCTGATGTGCACCGTTCCCCTTCAAAGTTTGGTTTGTCTAAGCCAAAGTGGTGTCCTCCCCCTTCGGGTTATTTTAAAATGAATGTTGATGGGGCTGTTAATTTTGACTGGAGGTGCAGTGGTATTGGAGGTCTTCTCAGGGATGCTGATAATAAGAGGTTGGGTTCTTTCTCAAGAGCGACTGGACCATGCCCACCGATCCTTGCAGAGATTTTAGCGATAAAAGTAGGGTTAGATTTGTTTTTTTGACTCGGTTTGGAGGGATAAGGGGATTCTGATTTTAGAGAGTGATTCCTCTCTTGCTTTGAAGTGGATCAACAACCCGGATACTTGCCCGGTTCGCTATGTTGATTTGGCTAGAGATATTCAAAAGACTGTACTGCATTTCAATGTTATAACTAGGCATGTAAAGAGATGTATTAATGGGGAAGCTGATTGTTTAGCTAAATCAGGCATAGGATAGTGTGAGGAGAGGTTTTGGTTCGGTGAGAATGAGGGTGCTGGGTGTTTTATTGGGGGGCTTTGTACTGTTTATGTTTGGTTTTGGTTGTATCTTATGTTTGGTAATAAAATTTTGGGGATTCTTTTCTCCCTTCCAATGACTTTGGAGTTCTACGGAGCTTGATAATTATGAAGGGGGTTTTTAACGAGGCCTTATTCCTATAAAAAATGTTGTCTCTGGTTTTTAGTAATAAAATTTTAAGGAACTATTTTCCTCCTTCCAATGTCCGTTGAGCTACCTTTGTAGCTTGACGGTTCTGAAGAGTTTTTTAACGAGGCCTATCTTTTCTATCAAAAATAAATAAATGGAAGACATAAATGGCCTAGCAAACCTACTATGAACCACGACTGACCTTTCAGAGTTACGAACCCGATCTGAAGATGAAAGATTAAGAACAGCACCCGGTGTAAGTGGCCCGCTTTGGGTTTGCCTAGGTTTCGCTGTTTTAGCGCTGGTCAAAACAATATCCTTTTCTGAAGTTGACGCCATAACATCAGTGTTTGGTCCATTTTTCCTCAAATCCTTCTCCTGGAAGCTAGCTTCAACTATATTACATTCCACATTCTTTCCCGTTCCATCCAAGCAATCAGACTGCGATAAGTCAACATTCCTTGGTCCTCCAAATTCAACCTGAGCTACTTCCCTATTTAAATTCAGGTTTCCTGAACTAGATTCACAGTAAGCTGCACCCTGTCGAACAAAACCAAAAACCAATTAACATAGTTTGCTAAAATGGAAAAAAAAGGAAGAATATACTTCTTTCTTGATAAAAAAAAGTATAATTTTAACCATTTCGAGATACAAATCACAACTGCTAACAGCTAAAAGTACAACTGCTGACCTTATGACTAAGGCTTGTTTTCATGCTTTCGTCATCTTTGCACTCTTGAATATCATCATCATCACGCACCTTTAGCATGGTGAAAAATGAATGTAATCCGAGTTATTGGTGAAACGAACAAAGAAATTATTTCCAATACTATCTGTCTGCATAAAAATCTTTTTATTGACGGTTAAAACTAAAAATTGGCCTACCAGAGATGCTTGTGCTTTCAAATCTTCAATATCAAAATTCCACGCACTAACTCCCCTTTGGTACTCACTCTGACACGCACAAGATATATTATTAGAAAAAAAGGCAAAACTAATTTATGATAAAAGTTACGTCCATTTGATGGGATCTAACCTGTGATAAAGCTTCTTGTTCTGCTGAAGGCATTTTCTTTAGTGCTAGCTGTGCAGCATCTTTAATCTGTGATAGAAAGAAAAGCATTGGACAAATACTATGGAAACATGACGCAACACCCGCAGTGTGGCATTGTGATCACTAACCTGAAGGGCTTTCACACGATTCCAAAGTGGTGGTAGATCAGCAAATAATTTCTTCACAGAAAGCTCAGGAGACTTTGCATGCTTGAAAAATGAGTGTTTTAATAACTTCTCTACAGTTGGCCTCTTTGTTTGATCTTTAACCAGGCACATTGCAACCATTTCTTTAAAAGACTGATCACAACTGGAAGTCATTTAATTAGGAAATTGCTATCACAACTAAGCAATTGCAAAATACCATTAGGACCAATTAATGTTTAATTTGCATAATGAAAAGTAGCATGTCTGCCACTGTGATGATTCAGCCAGAAAGAGTAGCAGTACTTTAGAGAACTTTTTATCACGATCATAATCTAGTCCTGGTGGAGCATTTTGTATGGTCATCAGGAGAACCTGTTTTTGTTAGAAAGAGAAGTTGTAAAACAAAACCATTCGTTAAGAAACCGTGTTACAAACACTCATTGTACAGCTTTTATATAAATTATGGTTATATTTTCAACGGGGATTGGATACCTTCATAGGTGGATATTTCGAAAAAGGTGCATGACCATGAGCCAACTCCAGTGCCGTTATGCCAAATGACCATATATCAGCCCTTTGCAAAAAAAATGCAATCTTTTAATGAAATTACAAATTTGACATGGAAAACAAAATGCACCAAAAGATACCTCAACTCATAATGCACCCAAGCCAAGCTTAATATTCATTGACTATATAAACTATAGCCAGTCTCGCATAAAGTACCATTTGAACATTTAAGCATTGCAATGTAAATGCAAATTGGCAACTCTGAGGAGCATAGATACTTTAATAATAAGCCATGATGTGCAGAAAAAGAGAAATTTTGGGTTTTGGAAGAAATATATCACTCAAACCTACATCATAAGACCCTGTCAATTCAAACACATAGATTACCAGGCCTACTGAACCATGTATGATAATTATATGTATTTAAGCAAAATTAAAAGATCTTAAATTCTTTTCAAAGTATTAAACACAGATTATGAACTGACTTGGAGTTCTGCTCCTACTTTCTTTAGTTCTTTGGTTGGGAAAATTGTATCTTTAGTTTCGGCTAGGGAGATTATTGTTAGGCACATTCCTAGGAGTTGTAATTGGGAGGCTGATTCTTTGGCTAAGCAGGGATTTGGTTGATTTTTGTCTGTGTTTTTTAAGCTGTTTGTGCTAGGAGTTTGTTTCTTATTCTGGTGTTTAAGATGTATTCCTATAAACTGATGTATTTTTTTTCATTATCTATAAAACGAGGCACTCTTTTCCTCCTTCTGCTAGTTGCCTTGTTCATGGGGCAACTATGAGGGAGGTTTTTAATGAGGCCTTATACTTCTATCAAAAAAATGAACTGACTTGGAGTTATATCCACTTCCAGGCTGCAAGACCTCTGGTGCCATCCTGCAAAAAGCAAGTATAAATTGGAATCTCAAATCACGGAAATTCAAAAAGGAAAAAGCAAACCTATCACTCTATCAGTGGCATCAAAGCAGGAGAGGTGCCAAATAGAGAGAACTATTAGACAGATTTTGACAAAGATTGCTCACCAACAAGGAGTCCCAACAAAGGTGTTTCTAGAACGCTGTCTATCTCCTGAATCAAACATGCAAGCTGAAACACCAAAGTCGGCGAGCTTTATTGTGCCATTGTTATCAAGCAGTATGTTTCCAGCCTGTAATGTCGATTAAAAAACTCAAATCAAAGGAGTGACAAATAAATTTGGATAGAATGATGTGAACTTAAATTGTGCACTGACCTTAACATCCCGATGAATGTGTCCTTGTCGATGAAGATAATCCAAAGCCTTAAGAGTTTCTTTCAGAATAGAACCAATAGCAGGCTCTTCGAAACCGTCAGGATAAGCTATCTTCATGAGGTGCAAACAGGAACCCTCTGACATGAAGGGCATGACTACCCAAAGGTTACGGTCAACTACAAAGGAACAATATGCCCGAATAACATTTGGGTGATCAATCAAACTCATTGTTTGAGCTTCCCTTCGTATGTCATCCTACAAAAAAGCCTTAGCAGTCAAGACAGCCACTCAAGAGCAAGATGTTACAAAAAGTGAAGCTATCCGCTAACATAAAGAGTAGAAAATTTAGTGCTATACTATATCGCACATGGTACAACAAATGTATAACTTGTTCAGGAATGATCTACAGTAATGAGACAGACAAACATACCAGAAGTTTAGCATAGATGAACTCGAGTTGAGGCCTAGATTTGACATAAGAGCAGAATAGGGAAAGGAAAAGGGTAGGTGTAGAGACTAGTACTGTGCTATCTCCCTTGTTTAGAGAACATTTTAACATAAAGTTTAAAATCACCACTAGCTAGTAAAAACTTTTACATCTCTTTTACTCTAATTGGAATGAATCTCACTGATCTCTCAACCCTTTCTTTAGTTGAGTAGCAAAAATCATATTCATATGAGAACATAATCAGTATATTGCTAGAGTATGCACAAAGACCAATCATATGATGATTGTATTGACATATTTTATTTACCGTATTTATCAAATAAAGGCATTACCGTTGTTTCCTTTTATTGTATTTATGTGCATTAAATAAACTAAAAGATAATAATGTTTGTATATTAATGTGATTATTATTAAAAGATCCTTAGTCAAATATTATTATGGGCATGGATAGTAATAATATGCTTAAGACTAACATGTTACTGATTGATGACAATGAGTTGTCATTACCATAGAGATGTCAAAATTAATACATGAATATATTGTTAGAGAACAATATATTGGATTGACCTGCTATAAGCATATGTCTTGGATTATTATTTGATGGTCACAATATTGCTCATAGTGACAACTATATGTATAATCCTTAGACTTGAGATCATTACAATCTCAACATATATTGTTGTATGTTTCGATACAGTTAAACATGCTCCGTAACTGGTTGCACTATAAAGACTAACATTGAACAAATCATGATATATGTAGTGGGGTGTGAATGATCGAGATAGGATTTATACTTCCTACACAATAAGAAATATATCACAGACCACTTGATTGAGTGAGACTATAAATACATGGCCATGCTCGAATAAATTGATATAAGATATCACAAATTATTCACTTATTATAGTCTACTCTAGATATCATGAAATAATAGATTGGCTACACGTGTGATTATTCAAAGACTTGTATATATAAATGACAAAAAGATATAATACATTAAAAGAGTTAGTCACAGACATGTTATGTCGAATCAAGACTTCTCGTAACTTAGGTAACAATGACATATTGTTAGATGTCACTCATTGTTTGTAATATTAAAATAGTTCTAATTATTACTACTAATATTAAAGGAACCTACAGGGTCATACACAATGGTTGAAAAAAGAGAGCAACTTATAAATCTGTCACATATGTACAATTTGATTGTACATGAATAAAATGTGTATTTAATATTAATATATACATATATATATGATATATACATGTGAGTAATTTTAATTACACATGAATACTGAATTTAATTAAAATAATGTAATTATACTTTTAATTAAATTCGGATTTAAAAACCCTAATAGCTAGGGTGACACATATATTGGTCTAGCAGTCGTTAATCCCTTTTGAAAATTCTGAAACTCCTAGAACAGTTTTAGAGAAAGGTTTTGCTCTCAACTGCTTTTCAACCGGGTGAACTAAGTAAAGGCCGAGACGATTTTTCGTGGAGGCTAGGATTCAAACCGTTCGTGATCACCATTAGTCACGGTTGTCTTTGTTGATTTTCAAGGTACTCAATGTAAGTAATCGCATCCATTCCTCACGATTTTTAATTTAACGTACTTGGATAGCTGGTGAGACCATCGTGTTTCCGCTGAGTCATGGTGTGCGCCGACGGTCCCAACATATATCAAGTGGACAGTAATTTAATTTCATATGTAATCCCAACTTAAAGAAAGTTTTCCCAAAACAAAGTAGACAAAAATATCACATGGAACAACTGGTGCTACCATTACAAAGTATAAATAACCACGAAATGTTGATGGACTATCTTTAGTAGACATGGTAGCAAAGGCAATCCAGCATTAAAATACCACAGCAAAATTCACGGCATGGAAGCTAAAAATAAACCCTCCTATTTAAATGGTATCTTATGGAATAACACTAAATTTACTTTTCTTGCTTCCTCATACAGAAAAAAAAGCGTTCAACATCGAGCGTTTTAATATCAGGCATTATCTAGAAGACTAGAACTATAGAAACAATTTAATACAAAAAAAAAGCTTCAATTGAATCATCGCTCAAAATTTAATAACTGCGAATTAAAAAATATTGAAAAAACAAATTTCAATGATAAAAAGGTAAGAATCTCTGAAATCTATCAAATTCAGCGACAAACAATCAGCGAAATCAACAATCAAATCAATTCTAATCAAAATGAATTGAAATTAAATCAACTTACCGTCACTTATTTGACTAAAAACAGCCAAAGTAAAGAACAAAAAAGGAAAAAGAGAAGACGAACCAGATTACTATTACAGCGATCGAGATCCAAACACTTAACAGCTACGACGTCGTTGAGAGGAAGATAGATCGCTCTATAAACAGTAGCACTGGCGCCATAACCAACCTCTTCCAAGAGCCTGTAATCGCTATGATTTGCCGAGTAACTCCGGCTTCCTCCCATTCTCCGCGAGCCCTAGAAAACCTTAAACTGACGCCGTTGTAACCAAACCAAATATCATCCAGAAATCGCCGACCAAAGCCTCCGGCGGAGAAATTAAAGTAAAAAAGAGTTATGGTGAGAAAATCAAACAACAAGGCGGCTTGGTTTGATCCGTTGACCGCCAAAAGCAGCGAATATAGAGGGAACTGGTTTGAGCCTTGTGAGAAGAGAGGGAGAACCGGGGTGGGACGCGTGCTGACGTGGCTGTTTGCTGCTAGGAGATTGGAATCCTGACACGTGGATCTGATGCTTTCGTTTTATGAATTAATTTATCCATCATTCATTAATGGTCTAGTTATGAATTTCATCCCTTTTTTTTTTACAACAATTAAAGCGTTGGGCACTCTGTTTTAATTTATAAGGATTTGATCCTCTCATTTTTCAAAATTTTAAAAATTAGTTTAATTGGGTAAAACTATTTATATGTAATGAATTAAATAATAATAATTCAATAAATAATATATTTAAATTTTAATAGTTAATTACGTAATTTCTTAATTTTTAAAATATAATAATTAAATTCTAATAAATTAATATAAACAATTTAATTTCTCAATTTTCATAAAATAAAGAGATGAAGTTTATAATTAAAAATTTATTTTACTTTATTAGATTTTGATATGTGGGCGGTAATTTTGTTTCTATATTTATATATACAATTTACTTTTTTTAGTAATTGGTCTTTCTATAAAGGTTGATAAATCCGTGAATTTATATATATATATATTGATATTATATAAATATAATTGGATTCTCTGATTTTATTCTCCTATAATTTAGGAATGTCATAATTAATCTCTTACCATAACTAATAAAAGATAAACAAAATTAAGATCGTGATTCCTCACTAATAAGGAAAAAACAAATAAAGTATTACTATATAATTTTAATTTAAATTGAATGTTTTAACATGTTATGAGAATGATTTTTTTCATTTTAATTTTTTATATACATAACATTATTATTTTAACTTTTAATCTTACTTAAATTATTTAATATTTCAATTTGCTAAACTAATTACTAATAGATAAAAGAAAACACATAAAATATTTTTCATATAATATTAAGAGGGATGATCCCGAGTCGGGTCAAATTAAATTTTTTGCTCATACAAACCCGTCCAAATATAATATCATGCCACCAACTCAATTTACTTCATTCGCAATCGCCAGGATTTGAATCTTTAACCTTACTTAAGATATAATATTAATAGGGATGATCCTGAGTCGGGTCAAATTAAAATTTTTGCTCATACAAACCCGACCAAGTATAATATCATGTCACCAACCCAGTTTGGTCCATTCGCAATCGTCAGAATTTGAATCGTTAACCTTACTTAAGATATCTAATGTCTTACCCTACTAGACCAAACAGTTGTTGGATAGAGAGAAAACTCTTCAAATTCAAGTAAAATATTCATCCAAAATATTATATATACCGAATCTATTAAAAAAATAAATATCAAAAGTAACTAAAACCTAAAAGTGGACCGAACCATTGCAAGTTTAGGAAGAATCACGTGAACAAAGTCATTTCAATTTTTTGGTGGATTTGTGGATGAGTTGCAGTGGGATTTAAACTTGCTTCACTGCTTTGTTCGATTGGATGGCTATAATGATAAAAGGATAAAAGAAACGTTTAAAGATAAATAAATACATGGAAATATATATATAATATTATAAAAATACTTTAAAATTCATATAATAATTAAGCTTTTCTTTTCTTGAATTAAGTACTCATGTATCAAATAGAACATGTAACTGGGCAGCACTTTCATCTTTCATTAATGCTCTATGTCATCTAACGACCAGAAGAACACAGCTAAGGATCCGAAAACAACAAAACCAAGTTCTTATGAGACAGAAAATCCCCATGTGGGTAGCTAATTAGGCATTGGTGGGGTACGTGATGTTAGCTATAAGTTTTCATTATGCACTGCGGTTGTTGCTTACATTATTGCTCCATTTCCGGCCATTCTGCAAATGTATATGGTAGTTGCTGGTCTCACTGGCATAAACATGGCCGGTGACTATGGGAGGGCAGAACTATTTGCACTGACACACACGTACATATAAGATATGCACTGATTCAAAAGATTACAAATTCAAGCAGAGCAAGAGAAGATGCTGCAGAATAAGCATAGTCTAACAGGGTTTTAACCAGGTTTGAGTTGCAACAAGAACTAAAACAATAATGGCAAAGAACAGAAGCAAAAGGAGAAAACTAATGTGTAAAATTTTGTAGCTCGATAATTACAAATCAAGACTGAACATTCTAAATTGCTGATTTTTTTTCAGCGTCGCCACTGTCACGAACAGTCACTCTCAAATGAAGAGTAAGTGCAGGCAATACATCATAGTAATATGATCTCATTACTTACTTGGTACAGGGAGTTTGGCAATCAGCCGCTTGTTTCAAGCAGGGATGTAAAGTACCTCAGATCCCTAAATATTGCAAGAGTTGAGGAACCGGACAAGGAAATTGATAAAAAAAAACGAAAGAAAGAAGGGAGAGGGTTGTACTAAAT
Source organism: Hibiscus syriacus (assembly GCF_006381635.1). NCBI lineage: Eukaryota > Viridiplantae > Streptophyta > Magnoliopsida > Malvales > Malvaceae > Hibiscus > Hibiscus syriacus. Next base: position 412,369 of record NW_024062784.1, on the reverse strand, counting down.
CTTGTTGTGCAGGTTGACCACCAAGTCATGGGCGTCATCCAGAAGCTTCCAGACATCCAATTGTCCAGCCATACTATTGCATTCTCTCATTATCTCGTCCATGCTGCTGTACATCTCTATGATCTGCTTCCTCCTTTGCAAAACGCATGCTGCGATTGCATAAAGCAAAAGATCATCGGTAGGGGGAGGTCTAAGTCTCATCCTCCCCCAACCAGTCTTTGTAATACCGGCACGAATCGCTGCCTGGTCTGCCCAAACCACTTCCCAGAGGCAAAGAGTCTGCTCAAAGTTTAACTCCCTCCTGAAAAGTACAACAACCATTCTATACACGAAGAAGCAATCCTCTGCTTGAAGCTCCTCCAGATGTTTATATAAATGAATATCCTTACACCTGATAATCTTGGACACAATGTTCAACTGTCTTCTAATGCCCACTTCGTCAAGTCGGAAATTGTGACGAGCTTTTTTCATGAAACCTGCAAAGCACCAGAAAGCTAAAAAGTCATCCTCTACCACTGAGATAATTGGAGAGAGCAGATCGCTCATTCCTTGGCAGTAACCTATCTCAGGATCGTAAAGGGTATAGGCCTCAAGTATAGCAACCAGCCGAGCCGCATGATAAATCCTGCATGGCTCTAGGTGATCATATTCCTTCAAGCCAACACTCTCAGTCAACTGTTGTACTTTGATTTCTGATACTGAAGCCTGAGATGAAGCATAAGCAATCCATTCATCATTTGCCCTCACCGCATCAACACGGATGATTCTCTGCCACGTGGAAAAATCTTCATCCGCGTGGGGTTTGGACCTGCCTTTTATCGGGGAAGCAGCGGAAGTATCATTCTCATGTTCACTGATACTATTTTCCTCGGTTATCTCTGAGGCAATGAGGGGTGTGTTTTCAAGTTCTTCAGAGGAGTCAGAATCAGAGGATTCCCTCTCACTATTAGAACCATCCTCACAAGTAATTGCACTCCTATCAATATCTCCCTCCAAAACTGAGTCAGAAGATTGAAGGGTTTGACAACTTTGATCACGCAGAGGATGATCAGAATCATCAACATCAGGGCTTTCACCCTCAGTGGAATAAGACCTTCTAGCAATAACCACATCCTCTAAGCCTAGAGAATCAACAACTTGGCCCAAATCCTCACTGTCTTCATTGTGGTTGTTTCCAGCAGTTTCCTTCACCTTACAGCTATTCTCAAACTCAATACGTCTATGAATTTGGTGACACCGTTTCCGCAAGCTTTCAAACTCTTTCCTGTATCAGAAAGTACACAAATAAAAATCTTAAAAAGGAGAAAAAAAGATAGAAAGAGAAGAATAAGAATGTAACAGTAAGAAAGAATTGGCTGTATTTTGAGGAAGCACAACAATGAAAATAATTTCACCTTTTCCGTCTTCTAACAGATTCTCTTTCTTCCTTCGAACTGTTGATGTCATATCTGTTAAGCATGCAGACATCACAGTTAGTTGGTGACCTGGTTTAACCAGTCAGTTATGATCCACATCTAAACTGTTTTCCATAAAAGTAATTAATATGACAAAATTCCAGAAAAGTAACTAATAAGTCCATAAAGAGCCAAGATATGATAGGAAGATGAAACAATGATTCATTAGAAAAAGAAATCAGGCCACTAGCCAGTAATCCGGAAGGAACAATCTAACCTAGAGGTTTAAGAGGTTTAAGAGTTACTAGCCAGTAATCAGGCAAAGTATAAAGTTATAGATAAAGAGTAGAAGTATACGGATCTTACACTCCAAGGAGGAATGGCCATACCTCTGCTCTAATACTTGGATCAACACCCTGCATTCAAGATGAAAAGAAAGATATCTCAAACAAAATATCCCTAAAAAAGAATAAGCCAGATAAAGGAGAAGGCAAATAAGTCTGGAACTATATTAAGAACATACTCCACTTCGAACTTTCTTCAGAAACTTGACACCACCATCATTAAGTTTACCATCCTCTGTGAATAAACTTTTCCATTGCTTAGGTTGAAGCACATGTTTTCTTCTTCTATGGGACCAGGGCGATTTGAGGCTACCCCTACAGAAAGAAACAAAATTACAAACTCTTTTTTATCGAGATAATCATAACTGGAAAAAATAAGTTAAAAGAAATTTAACATGCAATAAATATGAATAGCAGTTCTTATCATTTTGGATAAAAACATAAAATAACAGGTATTCATTTTGTTAGTGCATGATTTATGAAATAATCAAGCCCATACACCTGTAGAATAGTAATGCATCACATGAAGCTGAGAAGGTACATAGAAGAGTCGAGACAGGTAAGCAAAAAACCTCAACTATTCTGCAAATAGTATTGATTGCAAGTAATTGCATCACTAAGAGGGTCCGTTACAGTTGCAAACAAAGATGAGAACAAGCTTCAATCAAAATACAATGGTAACAACTACATATCCTAATGAATAGCTATGATGAAGCACAATTAACATACAAATCATGACTAATATTACACTTTAAATGAGAATTGTGATAACTATCTCGAATTTTGATCAGCACTACCAAAATGTGAGAATAATTACGACAGCAGACCAGCATGATCAACATCAGAAATGAATAGTTAAAGCTTTCAAATAATAACCACGTTCAGAAACTACAGAGGAAGAAAATATGAGATAGGAATCGAGCTCCTATTAACAACTTAAGTATTATTCGACAACATACAGATGAGGATCTAAGAACAAAAAGAATAATAGAATGAAAAATAAGGGAGGAATGGATGTAAAATTAGAAACTATAAATCCTGGCAAATATAACAAGATATGTAGAAATGTAAGAAAATTCAACAATCAGCTGGAAGTAATGAGGATAATGAATAACGATGGAGAAGATAAAGAAGATTTAATTATTCAACGGCGATGTTAAGGACGATGATGGCAACGAAGATGTTTGACTTTGACGTAGTATTCTGATCAACGGTAATTCGATCAGTTTATTCGGTAACAGTATTGAAATACATCCAATTTACCTAATTAACAATAAACAGACAATCTAAGCTGCGAAATCACGGCCGCGATTTAAAACGAGAATGAAGCTACAATTTTCGAGAGAAAGAATCTGATTCGCGATTCCTTACCTTCGAGAATAAACGATGCTGGCGGCGAGGGCAATACCGGCTATGGCAGTGACGGCGATGGCAACGCCAGAAGGCGAAACCACAGCGTAATAAGACCAGAAACCGCCGCCGCCGCCACGGCCACCGCCGACGGTGCTAGCTTCCGCGAATAAGATCCATTTCTTAAAACCTGCAATGCCGTCGTCGGATAAGAGAAATAGCATGAAAAAGGCGATGTAAGGTAAGCCGATGGTGAAGCCTAAGCCGCTGAGATCCCGACTCGAATTTCTCCGCTTCTCTGGCTCGTTCTTCTTCTTCTTCTTCCGGTATGCGGAGCGGAAGAAAGCACTAACCATCACCAAACAGAGGGAACCGCTTGCGCCTTGCTCTTCTTCTTTATTTTATCTGATAATTTTCGTTTTGATCTTTTGGATGATTATTTATTTACGATTCCTATTATTATATTCAATTGAAAGCTTTTGCTCGCTCTTGATGAAACGCAGTAAATGTAATATAATAATAAGGATGTATTTCTTTACCTTTCATTGTTGAGTATAGACTGTGTGAACGAGAGGAAGAGAGAGAAGGTGACCGAAAGTGTTCGCGAAAAGAAGATGGCAAGTTTCAGATTCCCATGATTGTGGCAACTTTTGGGCCTTTAAGTTCGGCCCATTTTTTCCTAATTCTGCGGTAAAATTAGCCCACTGGGCTAATCATTTAACCCTATACAACACCAGATATTTTATTTTGATAATTACGGTATTTGTTACAATAACTTGTAGGAGTGTTTATTTTCACCGAAGTTCGATTAATTCGATCAACTACTGAACTAGTTCGGTCGAGGAATAATTAATATTTTCAATATTCAGTTAACATTTATTTCAGTTCGTAATCGATTAATTAACCGAAATAACCAAAATTATTAAATATTAAATATATTATATATATATTATATACAGATTTTAAGCACAAACTTATTTAGAATTAAGATACAATTATTTTTTAGCCACACTAGACTCATTAAATTATTAATACATAATTAAATTTTAAACCAAATAAAAATAATTCTATTATATTCAAATTAATCTAATTTAAAAAATTATAAAAAATTTGGTTAATTCGGATAACCGACCGGAATAATCAAACTTTATTTGATTCGATTAATATTTAAAAAAAAATCAGTTTGGTCGATGATTGAATTAACTAATTAAACACCCCTAGTGACTTGGGACTAGACACGTGGGTATGATAAATTCTAATAAAATATTTTTTTGATTGTAACTCGTCACTCTAATGTGACAAAATTCTAATAAAAATTATATTTTTTAAATTTGTCACTCCGGCGTGATAAATTTGAATAATAGAACCCACATAATGAGTTTACTACACACTCTAACATTTATCATAAATCTCAAATTGATTTGGAAATTGATCTAATGAGTCAATTCTTTTTCGGCCGACCTATTGGATTAATTTTACCTAATTTTACTTATAGTATTCACTTTATATATGAGTTATATTATAAATTCGTTAGTTCTAATATAAATGAAAATTTTATTACAAAATTTGAGTAAGATGAGACAAAATTAAGAATGGTGAAATTATATGAATTTAATAAGTTTTAATAGATCTTATAAAGTTAGGGATTTGTAAATTTAGATTTCATTCGAGTTTAAGCTTATAATAAAATTAAGAATTTAAAAAGTCATTTTATAACTACTTAAAAACGTAATGACTATTTTATAATATTCTAGATAAGTTTGAGTACACTTTTTCCTATTAGGTAAAACTATGTAAATTGAAGTTGAATTGAAGAAACAAATGTTATATAACGAAGGAGAGTGTTGTTACTTAAGAAGTATTGAGTTTGAGTAATTGTTTTTATATTATTGATGGTTAAAAATTATAAACATATAGTATTTTATAATTACTTAAATTATTTGAATAAAAGTATAATAATAAAATTACCCTTAACATTTGCACAAATGGTCATTTTGTCTCCTATACTTTTATTTTTGGAGCATTTTAGCCCATAATGTTTCATTTTGAAACAAAATATATCCTGATCGGATGAAACTTGTTAGTTGACTAACTGTTAATGATTCATACAAACGTGACAAGTACATGTGTGATGTCACCTTAACAAAAAAAACATTTTAGAACAAACTATAATTATGATTAAACACATGGACCTACCAAATCAATAGTGAGTATTGATCGTTAATCAACTAACAATTATCATTCACCCAAGGGTCATTTTGCTCTAAACTAAAATGCTGGAAGCTAAAATACTCCCAAAAAAAATAGGATAAAGAGTAAAATGACCATATGTGCAAACATCAGGATAATTTAATTAGCCTTAAGGGTCACATTTGCCCTTGTAATAAAGTCAATTTATCATTTTCTCTCCTATCGTATTTTCGCATCAATTTAACCATCGAAGTTGCTCAATTGCATAATTATATACATTTCTCTTAACTTAAAACCCTAAATCATAAGCCCTAAATTAGTATAAGGTTTAGGGTTTTAGGGTTATGATCTAGGGGTTATATTTTATAAATTAGGGTTTTAAGTTAGAGTTGTGGTATAGAATGATGTAATCGACCAACTTCAAGAGTAAAAAACGATGCGAAAATGTATACCTACGAAAGTAATAAATTGAGTTTAAGGTTTAATTATTATTCCTTAAATGCTCTAAACTTTATTACATCATGACCCAATCACCCAAATATAGAAGTTTTGGTGGATAGAAGGAGTCTCAAATAGAAGTCATTTAGTAGTTGAACTACTCCATGAACAAAACCAGTAATCAGCTCAACTTCCAGCCAACCATACACCAAAGTTCCTCATCCATAGTTATTTCAGATGAATAAATAATTGTGTGTATATATACTCTAAAAGCCCCACACCACCGTATAGCCAATACACATTTCACTTCCTCAAAATCAAACCTTCATTTAACATCTCTAACTCAACCTTGGTAATGGCCACCACCAAGGAAGTCGACCAGCGAACCGGAGCGGAGATCGTCTACGGAGCCGAAGACTGCTACCGCCACTCCTTGGAGCTCCTGCAAGAACTGGGGTTCCCTAAAGGCGTGCTTCCGTTGAAAGACCTCGTAGAATGTGGACGGGTTAGGGAAACCGGGTTCATCTGGATGAAACAGAAGGCGCCGTACGAGCATTTCTTCGCCGGCACGAATACTAAGGTGAGCTACGCGGCGGAGGTTACCGCTTACGTAGAGAAGTTCAGGATGAAGAAGATGACCGGGGTTAAGAGCAAACAGGTTTTCATATGGGTGCCGATAACCGAGATGAGCATCGACGATGCTACCGGCGACAAGATGTACTTCAAAACTCCGATGGGGATCGGGAAATCGTTTCCGGTGACGGCGTTCATGACGGAGGAGGAGGAGAAGAAGTATTTGGAGGACAAGAAAGCAATGAGTGAAAAATATTGATGTTATTACTGCAATTTTTCTAATGTTTTCTTCGAGAAGGTGCATTGGTCCCATGGGACCAAACTATGATATCTTTAGTTTTGTTTGTTTTCTTTATTATTAATTATTTAAAAAAGCTTTTATCTATCGCAATTAAATAGTTTATATTTTTGCTACATGCCATTTTATTAAAAATTTAGAAAATATCTTTTAAATAATAATTTTTTTTAAATATTTTGATTATTAATAATTATAATATAATTAATTGATTATTTATTATATTTCAGACTCATCTTTATAATTAAAAAAATTGGTTAAATGTCAATTTACTCATTGTATTCTAAATTTGTCGTTAAATATATATATTTAAATAATAAAGTCGTAGCTAAAAATAGAAAACTTATCGAAAAAGGAAATAGAAAGCTCTAAATATTAATTTTATATTTGTATGAAGCATATATAAAATAATACAGACTTCTACCTCTGGCCTTGTCTAGGGTGGGTTGAATATTCACTTCCTTCTCTTTCAACAGACCAATATGGCCAAACTCGCTTTGGGCTCCACAATCACCACATCCCTTTCCCTCCACAGATATCACCCAGTCACCGCCTGCCACGTCGCTACTCCCTCCACCACAACCAGCGGCATGGTATCATCCCCCGATCACCACCCTTCCCTGGAGGTCATAGGCGGAGCTCGCGACCGCTTCCTCCCAGCTCTCCACTCCACCCTCCGCCAACCCTACCAACCTTTCCCCCTCGTCGGTTGGAACCGATACGTCGAGACCATCTTCGCCTCCTTCCGCAACGTCCCCGACGTCAGGTTACGCCGAGAATGCCTCCGTGTCGAAGACGGCGGCACCGTCGCGCTCGACTGGGTCTCCGGTGACCAGTACAGCCTCCCTCCCGATGCCCCGATCCTCATTGTGCTGGTATAACATGAAATGCTATCATCATCTTTGAAAATAAACACTACTAGTTAGTTAATCATCTTATCCAAGACACTTGGAATTTTACTTTCACTTGTTTTTTTCTTTGAAATTTGCAGCCGGGTTTGACCGGAGGAAGCCAGGATTCATATCCACGACATATGATAACTAAAGCAAGAAGCAAAGGGTGGCGCGCCGTGGTTTTCAATAGCCGAGGTTGTGGCGAGAGTCCAGTCACCACTCCTCAAGTAGTTATTACCCTTTTATTCTCCTCTATTTCGGCGATTCGCGTTCTGTTAATAATAATTGTATATATATACACCTGTGCGTCTGTAGTTCTATTCAGCTTCCTCTGTTGGAGACATGCGTGAAGTAGTGGCACATGTTGGCTCTAGATACCCAGAAGCTAATTTGTATGTTGTTAGTTGGTCTCTTGGTGCTAACATTCTTGTTCGATATCTTGGTGATGTAAGATCGCAACATAAAGGCCTATATATATTGCTTTAGATCGTTTCATTTGATGTCATTGGTTGAAATGTGTTTCTTCGTCGTCAAATGCTTACCTTTTCCTTCCTATTGGAAGTAGCTCCAACCAGAGTAAAATTTAGTTGGTCTCTAGTGTGAATGCATGTGTTCGATAAGGAATGTTCAACTTTTTTTTCTTGGTTTTGGAGATCCCTTGGAGGAGCTTATCCTATATTCATACCTCATAACGTGTCGGACACTATGCTTAAGAGTAGGAACATAGGTGACAGATTAAAGTTAGTTAACCAGAGTAAAATTTGGTAACGATATTCATACTCGAGTGTGAGTGCATGTGTTCGATACAGAATGTTCAACTTTTTCTGGGTTTCTTTTCATGGTTTTGGGGAGTCCTTGAAGGATCAGATCCTACGTTCATATCCTCATAATGTATCGGACATGATACTTAAGAGTATGAACATAGGTGACAGATGAAAGTCAGTGTACCCCTGTCTTTGTATGTTAGAGTTGACGCTAAAATATGGCTTGAATAGTTGTTTTTAATCTGATTTTGCTACTGGCCTACTCTATGTTCGTTGCTTTGGAGTATGAAAATTGTGTACTTCTTCGATCCCATTCTGCTCTCTCTTCTTCATCTTCATTTGTTCCTTTGGTTGCACTCCACTTGCAGGAATCTCATGCTTGCCCTCTTCCCGGTGCTGTCTCGTTGTGTAATCCTTTCAATTTGGTCGATGCTTTCGAGGAATTCACCAAGGGATTTAACCGTGTTTACGACCAAGCTCTTGCTAGATCCATCCGTGAAATATTCAAGAAGTAATTCTCCATAAGCCACTTTTATCAACTCGACATTCCAGTTTCCTCATCATCACTTGAATCCTTTGTGTTCCATATTTGTTAATTTAAGTATTTAAATTAATATTTTTGTATACCACACCTCTAATATTTAATAGGCTTAAACATATAAAAATTGTCTAACTTATTCCCTTTTTACAATATAGTGTCACCCTTTTATTCGTTTCATTTTGGTGTCTAATGTTTTATTTTGTTATTCAAAATGGATTCAGCCATAACGGGTCATTAAGTTTGGCCTTAACCCATTAAAAATGTCAATTGACATATTTTTAGGGTAAAATATATAAATAATCCCCAAACTTTTAGGGTATTTCAGTTTGATCACCCTGTTAAACTCCTCTTCTTCTTTTTCTATCGTCGTTTCCCAAAGATCGTTGTGGGTGGCCCTTTGAAACTCCGTCGAAAACCTTAAAACCAATCGTTGATATTCTTTACACTTTCGACCACCGTAGGTCGTATTGTTGCCACCAACGTGATCGTCATCCACCAGCGACCAAAACCCAACCACCCTCGCACCGTGAATCGTTGTCGTTTGTCGTGGAGAACGATTTAAAGCTTCGTCAGAAAACACTAAACCATTGTCGTTGCTTTCACGATTTTTGCGCCAATCCCAAGCTTCGTTCTCCTCACTGCCACCCGGTTCCCTGCTTTGTTCCGACCAAAACCCAACCAATATCATTCCCTCCCGTCGTCGTTTCCTCCATTCGCTGTCGGGGTAAGCTCTGGTTACTTTATATTTAATTTTTGAGGTGATCAAAATGCAACACCCTAAAAATTTGGGGATTATTTATACATTTTACCCTAAAAAATATTAGCTGGCATTTTTAATGGGTTAACAGCCAAACTTAACGGCTCGTTATGGCTTGACCCATTTTGAGTAACGGAATGAAACGTTAAGCACCAAACTGAAACAAAAAAAAACGTTATGCACTAAACTAGAAAAAAGAGCATAGGTTGGACCTTTTGTATATTTAATCCTATAACTTGATATGTGAATACAATTAACTAAGCAACTCAGATGGCTTAATCAAACATGGTGAATTCACTGCTTTTTTTTTCTCTTTTATAAATTAACTTCTTGTTGATTTCTCCCAAATTTCCTCGAGTTCGTTGGCGAATTCCCTTTGTCGACCGACAACGATCGTAATGTGATCTTTGTTTTCGACGACCTTAACTCGAGCACGAGGGATTCTCCTCTTAACATTATAGCTACATTCGAGTGGGATAACCTCGTCGTCCTTGCCGTGGAACACATTGACGTCGCAGTTTAGCCGGTCACGGACGACATCCAAGTAGCGGTCGAGCTTGCCGGCGGTGCCAAAAATAATGTTGTGTAGAGTATGCCAGGAGGCGATATGGTTGTGTCGGATGAACCCTTCGAGCAAGTAGGTCCTCATCCTGGCAACAAAAGAAACAACATTAATAGATAGTTGTAATAAAAGTTGCATTGAAAGTCGAGAGAGATGATAGATGCTGATTCAGTGGCATAAGTTAATGAGTTTTTTATGAGTAGAGAAGGGGATGCCAGAAACCCTAATAAATGAAATGCACCCAATTCGCTTCTTGCATTAAACATCTATCTCCATCAATTGTGATTTTATTCATAATTATATTTTACTCAATAGATTAAAAATAAATTTGATTCGATCATAAATAAGTAGATGTTGAGTTTAAATTTTTATGTATGTAGAAAATTCATATAAGAATATTCATCCACTAAAATCATGTGTATAATACATGTCGATCCAAATGAATCATAACAAAACCCTAAAATCCGGAGAGAAAAAAATGAAATGGACCATTTTGAACAGTGCCCAAAGTAAAGTACAAGGCTGAAATGAACTAATCTACCAAACTTCCTTTGGATGGTGAGATTTACTTTGTGGCCAATGCTCCACCACTTGTAGGGTAGCTGTGCTGGGATAAATGGGGTTAGGTGGGTAAAATTTATGAATGGTCGTGAAATTTTTCATGTTTTGGTTGAAGCAACAGAACTTCAATTAAGTGTTCAGTGGAAATTATAACTTACTTGTTTCTGGTGACGAGTTTAAAGAGAAAATCCCACAACCGGTGATTCTTGCATAAAACCAACGAAACCGTTCGGGCGATGTGCTCGTAGCGTCCGCCAACAGACGCGCAAAACGCCATCGGTGGCCACACCCGTCGTGGCGCTACTCGTCGCATAACATATTGAGTCGCCGGTTCACCTTTCGGCACTTGATAATACGGCTGCCATTGCACATTCATAGACATTAAACGGGCTGCAAATGGTAAAAGCTTAATGAATGGATACAGGAATTTACTTTACCGGTGCAAGTAAGGTGAGGGACTTGACGGATCCCGGGTGTTTAACGGCGATAGCGAGGGCTAAAATGCAGCCTAACGAATGTGCCACGATGTGGAAAGACTCGACATTGTAAGCTTTGAGCACGGATTTTTCGATCATTTCGACATGTTCTCGTAAGGTGTAAAGCGAATCGTTCGGCTTCGGGCTTCGAGCGAAACCGAGTAAATCGACCGCTAAGAACCGGTAAGTTGATTTAGCTTTTCTCGAAAAGTTGGGGAACAAAGTTTCACTCCAAAATGCTGATGATGAGACGAAGCCATGGATGAATAACACATCTTCCTTTGCCTTATCTGACATGATCACAAATGAGAGATTAATAGCGATATAATGACAATCAAAGTTAATTCAGAGTAATATTTTATTGAATAAAAGGTTTATAGGTCTAGAGGTCTCCTCGACTCTCGACCTGTGAACCTGTAACGCTCTCTGTAGAGCCGAGTACCTTTGGGGCTCTCGGTTTTAACATAGAGGGCGCCTTTAGTAGAATAGGTCCAAGAATTGCAGAAATGGCAATCACAGTCGGACCAACGAGTAATGGGGTACAAATGCTGCCCGATCATCCTTCCTTGAAGCATTTTAACAATGGTGGAGTTGACGGTGATCGTCGATCTCATCGTTCCTTTCTTGATCTTGTCGTTTGATTGTACAAAATCTGCTTCGAACTTGAGCTTCTTGAGCTCGTTAACGGTGAGCTTCGAGATTTCGGCGACAAACGAAGGCCGTGAATAAAGGGTGTCCGAAATTTCCTCCAACTGCAACCTGCTTGAACTGAGACAAACAACCTCGGACCCTTTCTCCCCTCCCTCCGACACGATGATCTTGCCGGCGCCGCAACCAGGCTTCTTCCATTCAGATTCAATGCAGAAATCAAGGACAGTGTAAGCAAAACATAGAACTAAATCAACAAGGTCGAGGAAACAAAAGACAACGAAGCTAACAGCTACGTTCAAAACCGCTCTAGTTTTAAACATTACATCCATTTCAGACAACCCCATCGGAGACCACAAGAGATCAAGAGAGAGAGAGAGAGAGACAAAAAAGGACAATCAACAATGTGGAAGGTAAGGATTTGGGTTTTTTTCCAGAGACATAAACTATGATCTCATGCCTCTTTACACAAGCTGTCTGAAAACTGGTGGACGCTGTTTTAGTCAATCCACCATGATCGACATTTTCTCGATCTTTAAACCCAGGAAGCTTTGAGTGATGAAAATGGAAGAGTGAGATAGAAAGAGTCAAAGAAGCACACAAACAAGTGCGGGATCAATGAATTCATGGATTGATGTAACATGGTCTTGTAGGCCAGAGATTAAAAACAAGGTAGTTGGTGGTTGAACCTCCACCTCGAAAGAAACAATTCTTACAAAACTCTTCTCTTTTTTTCGTCCTGTATAAACCCTAATTTTAATCTTCCTTCACATACCTTATCGTTGGGGTTTAAGGTTACTAAATATTCTGTTGACATCTCAATTCTAATTTAAGACAATATTAATCCATTGTTAGAGATTTAATCAATATCCAATAGTAATTCTTTACTTACTGTGCTCATTTATTGATAATAAATAATATCTCACTAATTAACTGATTATTTAGTATAACGTAATTCTCAATATATGAATTTACGCGGTTGTTGTTAGAAATCAAACTTGATTTCTAATGACAAATATGCGTGTGCAACAAAACGTGGCAAATGGAGATGGATTCATAAGTAAATTCCATGTAACAAAGCAATGTGAAAATGCTATGGAATTAGTTGGCATCTATACAACACTTGAAAATTGAAGAATATTGTAGAAACAATCACATGGAAAATAAGGCATCAAGCAAAGTTTTACCACGGCAAGCAATTAAGGCGACAGCTTGGTAAATAATACGTGGTGGCAGCAGGTATAATGCTTCGTAATTAAGCATTCATATGTAGCAGTAGCCAAGAGTTTTAGCAAAATAAGGAAGTATAAGGCGGCAAGTTGGAGGTAAAGTTAGTCGGCTAATCATGATTATATATATGAGTGTTTTGTAGCTTAGGTATGTATGAAATGAGTATGTAAGTGAGTGAAAAAAATTGAGAGAAAGTAAGAGAGCTTATCAAAGCTTGAGTTTGTGGAGTTTGTAAACTAGCCGCAGCTAGTGTTGTCATATTGGGGTAACGTCGTTGTAACGTATTTTGCTTTGTATCAATAATAGTTCGAGCTATATAAATTATCAAGAGTCTACTTATGCTTCCAACAGTTGTTCTCCCGGTTCTAGGGTTTTATCTTGGTTAATTCGGATTGATATGAGTCGTACACCTGACTTTGATGATTAAGTCTCTTAGCGAGAATTTTCTACATACACAATGACTCGAACCCGAAATATTGCTTAAGTGATATCAAGTTACTTACCACTTGAACCAACTCATTGATTATTTATTGATCTATCTCAAGATGATTCTTTCATATTGACAACTAATGATAGCCACCCAAATATATTATATTTGAATTATAATAAAGACAATTATCAATACATTGTCATATTCTATAACCATATTAATATTAAGGGATAGGATCATACTACACAATATAAAACTCTTTGAGTTTTACGCAGATTTAGAATCGTTAGATGAGTTAAAACAGATGGATGAGATTAAAAGTAGGAAATGCGAATATATTTACTAGGAAAAATGAGTAAATCTCAACCATCTATTTTTACTCATACAATAGTCTTAAATTTATGTAAAACTAAAACATTTTACATTGTGTAAATGTATCCCAACCTTATTAATAATGTTTATCCTTCATTATCGATATATGTTTATTTTACATAAAATTTGATCACAAATGACTAATGAAGTTGATTCCCATAATAGTAAGGTAAAAAAACAAGAAAAAAAATAGGATTTTTTAAATTTAGGAATTAATATTTGATTTAATTATTATTTAAAATAAGATTATAAAAATAATATAATTAATATTTTATTTTAAGTAATTTACGTTTAGATTTTTAATTAATTTATAATTATACGTGGAATACTTTATGATTTTAAAGTTTTATAAATTAAAAATTAATGATGCTCATCGTTAATGGTGTTCATCAATACTTTCGAACGTTATAGAATTTTTCTAAAGAACAAAATTATAAAAGAAAGGGTTATAATTATATTTGTATTTAACCTTAGAGATAAAGGGAATTTTATTAAGAAACAATAAATAAGTAGAATTTACATCATACTTTAGGGAGGTAAAATGTACTTTTCCCAAATATAAATATAATATCAAGTAGATTCTAGAGATCCAAGCATTAATGTTAATAAGGGTTGTCCGATGACAGGATACGCTTGCTTTGGTACTTCTTTCCCTCTGTCTTTGGAACCCGTCAAGCTTGAAGTAAATATCAAAATCCTTTATATATAGATGGCTTAATACTCAAATAAGTGCTCAAATTATACCAATTTTTCTAAAAAGGTACCTAAACTATTTTTTTACTCATCTCGGTGCCTAACGTTACAAACGTTACCACTTTAGGTGTCCGACCTATCAAAGATATTAATTTCTCTCGTTAAGCGACACTTGTCATAATTTGGTAATTTTAAAAAATTTATTTAAAATTATATATATTTAAAAATAAAACATTTTGAAATAACCCAAAAATATTAAAAACCTTCATTTCAACCCCTAAACCCACGTCGTTTGTCGCCATTTTTCGTCGATGAAGCTCTACCCGACCTCACCTGTCCCGGCGACCAAAACCCCTATGAATTTGTGACTATGGGTGTATTTGGTTCGATTTTCACTAAAATATAAATTGAACCGACCTTTGTTGATTTTTGAAAATGAGAATCGAAATCGAAATGTACTGATATAAAAATCAGGGTTTTTAGTTCAGTTTGGGTCAGCGGTTTTTTATTGTTGTCTGGTTTTAAAACTCAACCTCCAAAAAAATTTAAAACTTAAATCAAGAGAAAAAATATAAATATAAATTTATTAAAAATATTATTATTTTTAATATTTTATTTATTTTAATTTATCTTATAATAAATTCGAAATGAATATATTTTGGATACTTATTTCCTTTTATAATATGGTTTAATTCGGTTCACCATATGAAAAAACCGAATTCGAATTAGATATTTATTTTCTAAATCGAACCGAAACCAAACCGCAAATAGAAAAACACGAACCAAACCGAACAAAATAGTCCAATTCGGATCGATTTTTTTATTTTCTTGGTTTCGTTGCTCAGCCCTAATCGTGATTGATCGACAATCGATTAAAGACGAATCAATATTTTATACCCCATGAATCTTAGGTAGAGAATCGCAATCCCACGCGATTCCGAGACTAATCGACGGCAACTACGGCGACATATAACTTGGAGGAGAGCAAAGACTACGTCGGTGACTGTGGTTGTGGCCGAAAAGGGTGGCGACAGTGAATTAAGGTTAGGATTTGGGATTTTGAGACTTTTTTATAATTTAAGATAAATTAATATTTTTTTATAAATAAATATAATAATATTTTTAATATTTTAAAAAATAAATTTCAAAATCACCATATTGTGACACGTGTCACTTAATACGATAAATTAACATCATTGACAGCCCATACACCTAAAATAATAACATGTATAACATTAGGCACCGAGAAGAGTCATAAAATAGTTTATACACATATTTAATAAAAACGATATAGTTTAAACACTTATTTTAATATTAACCCTACATAAATATACATAAATATATAAATATATATATATATATATTAATTTGTTTGAGACTAGATGAATTAATTAAACTTAACTATTAATATTAAAGTTTTTAAGTTGAGGATAACTTACTTTTCAGTAAAAACTATTTATTTTTTACGATTAATCTCAATAATATATTTTTATTCGTCTAATAAATTTTTAAAAAAAATTATATTTAGGAAATATTAAAGTGTGTATCATTAGACAGAACGACAACCTCGTTGAATATCATATAAATTGCGAATTTAGATGAATAATCATTATCTAACTGTGTACCGAGGCTTCACCTTATTTAAGCAAGAGTACTGGAAATATAAATAGGAAACATTGAAGAAAGCTTCAGAAGCCATTAATGGTGGCCAGGTGTTGGGTCCAAAAAGGATCAGAAGGAGAAGAAAATGGTGGCACTTGAAATTAATTTCACTCTTCTCTGAGCTGTTTTCATTTATCCTTGAAAATGATGTTTCAAACAACTCACCACACGGTTCGTAAACGAATTGAATGAATACGAATGAGAGTATTTTTATATTTATTCATTTAACTATGATTGAATAAATGAATGACTTGAACAATAATTTTTTTGTTCGTTTATAAAGAAATGTAACTTGTTCGTGTTCACTCGTTTAAATGATAAACGAATGAACATAAACAAACGTAAACGAACATGAAAGAATGAACATAAAATTAATTAGGTTTGTATTTGAGAAAAGTTTTAAAAAAAATAATTTTATGATTTATATTTTCTTTAATTGATTTGAGTACTTTTTATCGGGGTTTAAAATTAATTGATTTTTAAAATATTAATGGGGTTACGATTAAAATTTATTAGGTTTTAATATTTCAAACGTATCTCAAGATCGGGTTGAACATAAGCGAATGGATTACTGAACGTTCACAAACATAAATGAACGAACGAGTCATTTGTTTGTGTTCATTCCTTTAATTAAACGAACATAAAATCTTATTCATATTCATTATTATAACAAATAGACAAATATAAACGAACTTACATCAAATTATTCACAAACAATTCGCTAAAAAGTTAAGTTCGCTTACGTGCCTCTCCAAGGCTACTACTAATCTCTTTATCGTTTGCAAAACAGCTGGTTGATGGGGTTGAAAGCATTTCGCAAGCTTTATTGCAAACTACACTAATCCCTCCCTATCGACCTGCTCACTAATTGAACTTCTTTTATACTTCTATTTAATGCTTCCTACACTGTTATTAATGGCTTCTTTCTAAGAAGATGATGGCTACAAGAGTTCAACCAGGATTAAATTACGGTAATAAACACTCTTTTTCGTCCCACAAATTTTTTTATATTTTAAAATTATTCCATTTAAAATACATTATTAAAAAACCAACAAATAACAACACTTACCTTATTAAAAAAAAGTTAGTGGTGGAGCCACAGTTTGGTCAGGGTGGGCACGTGCTCACCCTAAAATCCGATTTTTTTTAATTAGTTACTTATTTTACTGATGATGTCCACCTTAAAGTCTGAACTTTTTGCGATTAGTTACTTATTTACGGATAATATCGACCCTGAAATTTTATTTATACTCACCTCATTTAAAATTTTTATGTTGTTAATATATATGACACCCTGAAAATATTTCAGGATCTGCCACTAAATTTTAAAGTAGAGAGATCTATATAAAATAATTTTGTTTTACTATAATAACCTAGGTTTCAAGATCTAACCTAGATGATATCACTTACCATTTTTTTATTAATCTAAAATAAATACAATATAATATATGTTAAAATGTAATGTTTAACCATTTGATATTAAACGTTCATATCAGCAGCGGATTTAAAAATATTGTTTAAGATCGGCACACATATATTACCATCATAAAATTTTAAATGTGATAAGTACAAATAATATTTTAGGGTGAATATCGTCCGTAAAATAAGTAACTAATCAAAAAAAACTCAGATTTTAAAATAAATATGAAAATTTTTAAAATAGACACCATCAATAAAATAAATAATTTATTAAAAAAATCAGATTTTTGACTTCAACAAGTCGTAACTCCGGTACTAATTCACATCTCTATCATTCATGAGTCATTAAACCCGAGAACTAGAGTAGCGGCTAACCAAATCCGTGTTTGGAGCTAGGAAAATGTCGTAGGTAGGCATGCATGCAACAAACTAGAAGTCAACCTAGTGTTTTTTCACCGACACGAATAAAGTTGAAAGAGAGAGAGTCAAACAGAAACACTCTGATAATCGATTTCCACAACCAACTCATCAATGGACCATCCTTCTTTCCCCCCCCCCCCTATTAGCCACTTTTCATCTCTCTTTTTTCCCCCTTACATTTCAGTAGGCGTTGACTTGAAGGCTCAATTACAGGCGACTGTTAATTTCATAATAAATACAGCCTTCCCAAGCGATCCAAACGCTCTTTCGCTTTAGGCTAAAATTATAAAATAAATGTATAAACTATATCATTTTTTAAATAGATAATTATTATTTTTTTCAAATCTTCCAGATATCTAACATTATAAACGTTATCATTTTAGGTACCCTAGACGTGCCTACCATGAAACTCTACATTTTACGTTCTAATAATCTTTAAAATTAAAAAAATAAATAATATTAAAAAACACATAAAATTTTCGAAATATACTAAAACTTTGAAAACCCTTATTGTAACCTCTAAACCCACATTGTCCGTAATCTTTTGCCATCAACGAAGCTCCACTCGACCTTACATTCTATCGATGATCAATAACCGTATAAAATCACGACCAATTGAGTTTGTACCCCGTGAACCTTACATTAAAAACCATGACCCCAAGCGATCCCGATGGCCAATCGACGACAACTATAACAACATATGACTAGATAGATGGTAGAGACTACTTCGACGGCAGTTGTCGTGGTCGGAAAGGGCGACGTCGACGGATTAGAGTTAGAGATATAGTTTTTTTTTGAGATTTGGTTTAATTTTGACAATTTAAAAGAAATTATGTTTTTTTATAAATATAATAATATTTTTATTTTTAAAAAAAATTAAAATTATCATAACGTGACATGTGTCACTTAACGAAAAAATTAACAACAGAGCTCGAATACCTAAAGTAATAACATTTAAAACATTAGTCACCTGGATCATTCAAAAAATAATTGGATACCTATTTTATAATTAAGCCTTCTCTTTAATTTCGATGGTGGAAACAGTCAGATAATGGGGAGGCAAGACGTTGACTTTTTTTTTAATGAAACTCAAATGTCAATGAGCTGTCGAGATCTCGGACTCACTTCAGCCATGCATGCAGAGCATGGGCCAAAATATATTCCATTCAAATGAATAAATATCATTATAGACAATGCTAATTAAGTGGACCGGCAACAAGTTTAATGTCCGTTAAACAAGGTGTCATGGGTAACGGTGAGTAGTTGATCAAGAAATAATAAATAAAATATAAATTTGATTCTTATGTTTTGAGATTTAAGATTTTTTTATTAATATGAGTAAATATAAGATAATATATGTTTGAATCGATATTGAACACTAATCAAATATATATATATATATATATATATATATATTATTTTTTTAAATTAAAATATATATAAGAATTATGTTAGACAAAAAATTATTTTGGCCTAGTCGATATTTTTTTAGATTCGTCATCAAAAGTCAGAGGTTCAAATCTTTGTATTTGCGAATAAAGTGAACTGGGTTGGGAGGGTTGCTCTTGCCTATGCAATATATGATATCGATTAATTGGTTAATAGATCAAATACCAGTGATTGATTAAAAAAAATTAACGGGAATATTAAATACCAAAATATTTTAACCAAACTGAGGAGCGAAAAAGGAGAGATGAGCATGTGATTTGATATGTTTCCGGTGGGGTTTGCATTAATGTTTATTTCTCTTCACCGTGAGAAACTCAGTTTTTTTCAGAAAGATCATGTGGGTGGTTGAGGTTAGTTTAACAGTATAAGTGAAGATTTGGCACCGCAATAATTAGAAAAATAAATTAATTTATTCCCACACAGTTCAAAAATAATACTAATATTTTTTTATGTTCTTTCAAATAAATATAAAGAAATAATTGTAAATTAAGTAAAAATATATAAAATATTTGGCTAGATGACCAGTAAAGCCTAAGGCTCTATGTTACCCGGCCCAATCCCTTGGCTCTCTTGCTTGAGTACCGAAGAACCAAATAAACTCGAATTAAAAAGTAAATACGAATAGTTTTGATTGTATCCATAAATTAACTATAAAATGAAGATTAAATTATTGAAATACCATTGACGAATCGTAAATTAGAATCAAGCGACGAGAGAACTATCCACGAGCGTAAATCGTGTATCCAAATTCAATCCGATGGTTCAAAGTATGGAAGATTAACATGATAACAAATAAATGTCATCTTGATCAATCGTGACAATGTCAAATCCAACCATGAGAAAAAAGATAAACGAAAATAATGGTCAAACGATAAAAAAGTCCCAAAAGTTAGAGAAAATATGCCATAAAGGGGAAAAACACGTCATAATCGTAAAATTATCAAAATTAAAAAAATAAGAATATTTTATAATAAAATAAATGAATACCGACTATTAATATTAAGATTGATGTTGCCATTAATTATAAAGATAAAGAAAAAAAAGAAAAAGGGGAAAAATAGGGTTATAAAGTTTGATAGGTTAGATGCTGTGAGTTTTAATGGAAATACAATTAGAGAACATTTGATATTATTATTGCTTGCTTTGAACAGAGAGTAAAACACGTAACAACCCTAACAAAGGCTGCCATATAGGGAAGGTAGTTTACATCAGTTTCCTTGATCAAAACATGTAATCTCGAACCGTAGAATGATAACTATGATTACATGTAATCTAGTAATGGACGTTTGTAGATAAAGAAGGGGACTGCCGAATGGGTAAAGATCGCTAGTGAGACGGCGAGAACTATTCTAGGAAGAGAAAATGGTGAAAACTGTGACGTCAAAAACCTCAGTAGAGGTTCAAAAGTATATCTTCGTGTCTTTGTTGAAGGAGCTAACCTTAGCACAGGTGACATGCATTTTTCTCAAGGCGACGGTGAAGTCTCATTTTGCGGAGCAATTGAGATGAGTGGTTATCTGGAGCTTAAGTGAGTTATTTAGCTCCATCTCCAATAGTTTAGACTAAAATCAGCAATAATTCTCAGACTTTTGCATGTGTTTTTATTGTTTTAGTAACTGGTGTATGGTTTAATAGGTGGGAAATCATAAGAGGTGGAATGAAAGAATACCTCACACCAATGGGACCAACCCTTCATGTAAATCCCATCTTTGAGATCGGACCGCTGGAACCGAGATTCTCCGAATGATTAGTTTTCGAAGGAATAAGTGTGGATGAGAGTGGTAGGCAACATTTCCTAGATGCAAGTGTTGCATACAAACGCACGGTACTCAATGCAATCGACTACCTCTCGAAGTTCGAGTACTCGAAAGAACAGGTATGTTGCCTTAAAGAAATTAAGACTTTTACTGATCTACAAGAAACAATGGTGATCATCAGATTTACCTTCTGCCATCCTGCTGCCCTTGCGAAGGACGGATCTCCGGGATCGTAGACTCACCAAACGCCGTAGCAACTCTTGCAATTCCAACTTGCAAACAAGTAAAGTACTTTATAATCGTAAATCAAGTGATATCATAATAAATTATTTTAATAATATAAAATTAGAGTTTTTATTTTTATTTTTAAATAATGTGAACTTTTTAAAACAAAACAAATTTTTTATTTAGAACGAACTTTTTTTTAATGAACGCCAACCATTGCTATATAAGTTATATTTCACACAACCAACATCAATATTTATTTCAAAAGAAAATAACTTGTCCTTAATAGGTAATCTATTTAATATTGTCATCCAAGAGATTGTCGAGTGTTTAAGAATATGAAAAGAATGTCATATCAATTTGTTTCACTCCACCTTGTTATTCTTCTGTCTGATAGTATCTTAAATCTTAATCACTCAACTTTCGAATTGTTACTACTTTAATAAAGAATGCATAATTTATACGCATACATATATTTTATAGTATAATATAATAGTAGAATTATGAAAACGTTAGTCTTGCATACAATTGGAAAAGTATGAAAGTATTCAAAATACAAGTTATTTTGTTGTTACTAAACAAGTCGTTATTGTTCTTAAAGTTCACGGGTTTGAGCAATAGTGATTGTAGCAGGTTGATTGAGCGTTTATTGTCAAATAATTTAGAGTATTTAAAATAAATTTATTTATTATATTTAATTAATTCTCATAGTTATGCCATTAAACCAATATATCATTCGTGATTCTGCTTACCATATACAAGCTGCTGCACGCTAAAACATTCTCTATATAAGTTATATTTCTCCCAAGAAGCACAAGTGTACAGATCTCACTTGTTTTCAGCTATGGAGATCTCAAGGAAATCCCATGTAATATTTCCTTTTCTTTTTCTTTTCTCGAGAAAATCCCACGTCGAATATCTTATTCTCAACATGCTCGACTGAGATTTATACTTTCGTATTATATTTCTCTCGAACTATTGTTATTTTTCTTATCGATGAAAATAAGACGTAACGAGGAAATGCTAAGCATGTTGGCTTCTTGTTTTAGGTGATCGAGATGTTGATCTCAGCCATATTGTTATTGGAATTATTGAGTTCGAGCGTTGCGGGATTTCGAGCCGTCGAGCATGCGACAGTGATCGAGTTCCCGGCGCTTAATTGTCGGAAACACAGCGCGGTTTTAACAGATTTTGGTGGAGTCGGAGATGGTAAAACGTCCAACACGGAGGAGTTCAAAGCCGCGATAGCGAATCTCAGCCAGCTGGCGGCGGATGGAGGTGCACAGCTTGTTGTCCCGCCGGGGAAATGGCTAACGGGGAGCTTTAACCTCACCAGTCATTTTACTCTTTTCATCCATAAGGATGCAGTTATTCTTGGAGCTCAGGTAGTGTGTTCACACTTCAACTTCGAGAAAATTGAACCGGAAGAAAATAAATACAATTATAGCCAGTCATTAACTATGGATTTATCTCTAATGCAATAAAAAACATAAACAGGATGGATCGGAGTGGCCTCATCTTCCAGTTCTGCCTTCTTACGGGAGGGGAAGAGACGCCGCCGGTGAAAGGTTCAGCAGTCTTATTTTTGGCACCAACTTCACCGATGTCGTCATTACAGGTAAACTCGAAACCAAGACCCATCATCTTCCGTTACCCTACTAACGACCGCTAACTGAGAGTGACCATTTTATTATAAGTCCAGTTTGGAAAAATGTGTTTTTAACTTAAGGTAACAACGGCACCGTCGATGGGCAAGGTGCATACTGGTGGAACAAGTTCAAAGAGGGCACATTAAATTCAACCAGGCCCTACTTGATCGAGGTCATGTATTCCAATCAGGTCTAGATATCGAATCTCACAATGGTTAACTCCTCCATCATGGAACGTTCATCCCATATACAGCAGGTCAATCCGGTCACGGTTTAGTTATAACCAATTTTGTTGTTTTATCCATATAATTATCCAACACTTGACCATTATTGCACCCATTGATTCACCCAACACAGATGGAATAGACCCAGGTGCGTTTGCATGTATAGGTTAAAATTTTAAACTCGTTTGACATGTGCTTTTAAATGCTAATATGGTGCCTTTTTCCTTTTCCAGATTCATGCACAAACACCTGAATTGAAGACAGTTTTGTAGTCTCAGGTGAT
Organism: Hibiscus syriacus; assembly: GCF_006381635.1. Taxonomy (NCBI): domain Eukaryota; kingdom Viridiplantae; phylum Streptophyta; class Magnoliopsida; order Malvales; family Malvaceae; genus Hibiscus; species Hibiscus syriacus. Next base: position 388,770 of record NW_024062784.1, on the reverse strand, counting down.
GACTGCATAGCTGTTAAAACTGGTTGGAATGAGTATGGTATCAAGTTAGGGATGACAAACGGGTGGGACAGGGCGGGTGCGAATATTCTATCTCTCATCCTCATACTCATCTAATATTTTCGTATTCATCACCTACCTACCATCCACAATGGGTAAATATTTTAAATCTACATCTACCCACACGAGTATTTTTTTAAATTCATCCTTACACTTACTATCTAATTAGATACAAACCATCCATTCCGTACATGTTTGTACCTATCTATACCCACCAATTTGAGATAGGATAAACGACGTACTTTAATTTTAAAAATGTTTATACTATAAAATTTGGTTATATTACATATCATGTCCTACAAAATCTTAATATTTACAAAATAATCTTTGGGATTAAACTTAAATTTATAATGATCCAAATTTTATATGGTGGATAGTTAGGGCAGGTGGATGCAGAGTGGAAGGATGCGAGACGAGTAAAGACTTAAATCCATCATCTACCCACTGGTACGAATATGACTTTTTACATCAAAACTCACCTAAATTTATACTCATCCCCGTCCCAAGCAATACAAGTACAATACAAAATTCACAAAATTATACTTGTTTGCCGTCCCTATATCAAGTTCAACATGCCCACCAAACACTTAGGTGGCGTTTGATTCGCTGGAATGTTTATGAAGGAATTAGAATCTGTGAAGGAATTGGAATCTGTAGGAATTGGAATCCAATTCCATATTCTGTTTGGTTGGCAGGAATTGGAATCCAATTCCATATTCTGTTTGGTTCGCAGACATGTCAGATGAATTTGATTTTAATAATGTAAAAAGATAGAATTGCCCCTTTTTTTCTTTCTTTTTTTTGTTTTAGTTTATTTACTTTATTTTAGTTTATTTTACAACTTACATGTAGTAATATATTATAAAAAATTAAAAAATATTAAATTTTCATTTTATTAATTGATTATTCATTTCAATAAATTATAAAAATCATTGTAATAAACATTATAAATTAAAATCATCGCAATCAAAATATGTTAATAAGTTATCAAAAGATAGAGCAATATTTCGATACATTCCAATCGGAGTATGTTAATTAGTTACCAAAAAATATACCAAAAACTATTTTTATTCAATATATGAATTAGAAACTCGACCCGACACGACTCAAAATAATAAAAAAATTATTTTTATTTAATAAAAACATTGAGTTAATTAAAAAAATTATATATAAAGGGGTATTATTGTAATTATTCCTAAATATATAAGGTAAAATTATATATATTTTTCGGGTCGGTCCGGTTTTTTTCACCCTAAACCCGAACCCGACCCGACCCGAATATCACACTTAAAAAACCCGACCCGACTCGACCCGAATATCACACTTAAAAAACCCAACCCGAACAAAATAAAGTTACATCCGACCCGAATCGACCCGACCCGAAATAATAAAAAAATATTTTTATTTAATAAAAACAGTGACTTATTCCAACTCGACCCGAATTATATATATATTAGGGTCGGTCCGATTTTTTTCACCCTAAACCCGAACCCGACCCGAATATCACACTTAAAAAAATCCGACCCGACCCGAATATCACACTTAAAAAACCCGACCCGACCCGAACAAAATAAAGTTTCATCCGACCCGACCCGAATATATGAATTAGAAATCCAACCCGACCCGAAATAATAAAAAAAAATTATTTAATAAAAACAGTGACTTAATCCGACCCGACCTGAATTATATATATTTTCAGGTCGGTCCGGGTTTTTTTCACCCTAAACCCGACCCGACCCGACCCAAATATATGAATTAGAAACCCGACCCGAAATAATAAAAAATATTTTTATTCAATATATGAATAAGTTATCAAAGGATTGATGAGGGTAGTATGATCAAATTTCAATTCCCTCCAACAAGGGAATTGAATTTCATCCATTTTTGGATGAAATTCACTTTCCCTCATTTGATGGAATTGAATTCCATAAGAGATACTAATTCCCTTGAAAAACTTGAACCAAACATGAGAAAGTGATAGAATTGAATTCTAATTCCGACCAATTTTAAACGCCACCTTAGTGATTAGAAGGTTCACCTGCATATCTCCTGCGCTCTAGTATTATGAAAGGCTGAATGAATATGTGCCCGTAACAGTCTCATTAATTAATTAATCCATCACCTTATACTATATTATATTATTATATATATTAAAATCAAGGCCAGACAAATTAATAAAATAAATCTATTAAATATTTTCAATTTCCAAATTTAAAAAATGCCAAATTAATTAATATCACTTATTATTCGATGTCAAAAATTTAAGGATATAAAAATAAATTAAACACAATGTTTATTCTGTACCAATCAATAGAGGTAGCTTAGTTGACCATTTATCAATTTGGGATTTTAATTTTAGGCTTAATTATAAAATAAGTGTCTAAATTATACAAAAAATTTTAAATAGACATCTCAAGATTTTTTAGAATCATCCAGATATTTAATATTACAAGCGTTATTAGGTATTTCGGCTTAACGATCACTTAAAAACTCATTTAAACGATTCGTGTCATGTTTATAGAATTTTGAAATTTTATTTTCATCTTTTAAAAAAAATCTCCAACCGGTGTTCCCCTCTCCCTCCGTTGCTTTTCCATGATCAAATGACCAAGAGCCAAACTACCCATCAAAACTGCCACGGTTGATTAAATTTTTCATTGAAAGAATTGGGAATTGGAGATTTTAAGGATGAAGGATCGAAGTGTAGGAATTTGAAAATTTTGAGTTTTTGTGATGATTACAAAAATTATGATTGGTGAGTGGGTGGGTGATAACGTATGTGTGACTTTTCATCGTGATAGTTAATCGGAGATGACCGACAATTAGAGTAAAGGGAACATTTTAAAATTTTTGGAGTTATTTTTTAGATTCCAAACTTTTTAAGTTTTTTAATATTAATTTTATGTTTTCTAAATAAATTTTTAAAAAAGAATAAATGTGATACGTGTCACTTAATAAAGGTTTTAATGATCGTTACAGTCATGGCACTTGAAGTAATAACGTTCATAACGTTAGGCACCTGGATAATTTGAAAAAAAAATTAGACATCTATTTGAGAAAAATAATATAATTTGGACATTTATCTTATAATTAAACCTCAAAATTATTTTATAATTTTATTTATTTAATAAAATTAAATACTTTCAATAATAAAAATAATTATAATTTATAAAAAATTATAATATACTTTTTTAATATTTTAACGTAGCATAGAATAGTATAGCCATTCCAAATTCCAGCATTGAATAATTCTAAATACGAATAAATACTTCTTGTACTTATGAATATTTAGAGTCAACCAAACAAACACCGATGTATGACTCAACCGGCCGATGCGATCAAAGCAAGCAAGATAAATCAAACCGGAGAGATTAATTTCTCTTCGTAGGTCTGAATTCTCTGTCAGATCTTCGCCGGTAGTGTTTTTTTACCCTTTCAGTTTCCCCCATGGCCAGGATATGCAGCTCCGTTTTGCTTTTCCTTTTGATCTCTCTTTTTGTTTCGTACGTTTCTTCCGAGATCCGTTTCACGGAGATCCGATCCGACTCCCACCCCATAATCCCCTTGGACCAGTTTGGGTTCACCCACACCGGTCGCCTCGAGCTCAACGTCTCTCGCATCTCTCTCTCGAACAAGAATCCGGACCTCGACTTGGCCAAAATCGGGTTCTTCCTCTCCACTCTGGACGCCTGGATGCACGTGCTCCAACAACTCGCCGACGGCGAAGTCACGTGCGTTCTCGAGTCGGGTCTTGTCAAGCGCGTCACCGATTTCAAGGCCGCCAAAGGGAAATTTAGCTTCGACGTAGTTGTCCCGGTAAACAACGCTGAACAGTACGCGCTGGTCTTCGCGAACTGTCTCAGTGATGTCAAAGTATCGATGACCATCCGATCGGCGATGTACAATCTCGAGGGGAGGGATGGCCACAGGGATTATCTCTCCGCCGGCAAGACAATTCTCCCTAGGGTTTACTTCCTTTTGTCCCTTGTTTATTTCTCTCTCGCAGGGATTTGGATCTATATGCTTTACAAAAAACGACTCACTGTTTTTAGAATCCATTTCTTTATGCCGTCTTTGTTTTGAAAGCTTTTAATCTGATATTCGAAGCAGAGGATAAATCTTATATCAAACGAACCGGAAGTGCTCATGGTTGGGATGTTTTGTTTTACATTTTCAGTTTCTTGAAAGGGATCATGCTTTTTACTCTGATCGTATTGATCGGCACTGGTTGGTCGTTTTTGAAACCCTTCTTGCAAGACAAGGAAAAGAAGGTTTTGATGATTGTGATTCCACTTCAGGTTGTTGCTAACATTGCCCAAGTTGTCGTGGATGAGACCTCGCCTTTCGGTGAAGATAGGGTCACATGGAAGCAAGTGTTCTTGCTTGTTGATGTCATTTGTTGTTGTGCCGTGTTGTTCCCAATTGTTTGGTCGATTAAAAACTTGCGCGAGACAGCTCGGACGGATGGGAAAGCTGCGGTTAATTTGATGAAGTTGACCCTGTTCAGGCAGTATTACATTGTGGTCATCTGCTATGTTTACTTCACTCGTGTTGTAGTTTATGCTTTGGAGACTATTACTTCGTACAAGTATTTTTGGACTAGTGTGTTGGCCGGGGAGTTGGCTACACTCGCCTTTTACGTGTTTACTGGGTATAAATTCAAGCCAGAGGCGCATAACCCATATTTGGCGATCGGTGATGAAGAGGAAGAGGCTGCTGCAGAGCAGTTGAAGCTTGAAGATGAGTTTGAATTGTAATACTAATCATCAACGTAAGAGAAACCTATGGACACCGATCGAAGAAAGTGAATAGCAAATCAAACTCGGACATTGAGGTAAAACCCATATTCTTAAAAATGGCATCATTGTTAAGAAAACTTCATGATAACTCGTACTTTTTTTTTCTCCTTTTGGTATACTTGTAGGATAATAATAAACTTTAATGCACTTTTGTGAACTTTATAGTTTGTAACAAAAGTAAACAAACCATGCTATACTTTTTGGTCAAACTCCTTGTTTTTTGAATGACTCATGGGGATCTGTTGTAGCATGATCTGGTGTATTTGTTTCATGTTTGTGTATACCTTTTATGCCATTGCTCGTTTATAAAGTGTTAGATTTATATCATTTTTTATAGGTTAATAGTTTATGATACATAAATTTCGATATTTTTTTATAATAGTGTCTCTAATCTTGAGGATCATATCCTTCATGTAAAGTGACATCGAAATGACTCAATTTCTCATGTCAACCACTTTAGATCAGTGCTTCAATATGGAGAAATTTCACACCCAAAACTTCCTTTATGACATCATGAACATATTGATTCTTTTTCCAACCCGAAGTGCCCTTCTGGTGCACATTTGAAACTAGGCCTTCTCAAGTTATGGCCTGAACCAGCATGAGCTTCATTAACTTGGTAAGCAAGTCTCTTAGATAACGAACCACCTCGACCCCTCTCTGGGTTCATTGGCCTTTGTCTGTGTGCTCCGTGCCCTTGCCTTAGCCCTTGCTGTTTCCATGGAAGCCATATAATTAGTCCCCATTGCGAAGCTCGGACTGTTTGCTGCTTAATAGTAGATTCTCTCGTCTTTAACACACCAAGGGCTTGCTAAATGAAATTGCAGAAGCTCTTTAATGGAGGCTCTTTGAAATATACTTGTTTTAGTAACAATCATTGTTTATGTAAGAACTAAAATTACAAAATCTATAAACTGCATGGACTAAAACTAACCAAATTCATTGATAAGGATTAATTCCACAATTTGGGTATAATACAGGAAATAATAACAGAATTCGACCGAAACAACATCCAAAGGCATGCAATAATAATACATAAAACTGCTCCAAAGTCTGGAAATTACATCGAAATCTATGTACCAAAAGTAGCAAGGATGAGCAAGGGACACCTCATAGAGTAACGAGGATACCTAAGCACAGCAGCAGAGGATGACAATATACGTAGATCACGATGACCAACACCAGAAAATTTAAAATGTAAATACCAATCGGGGTAAAATCACTTATAAGACGATAATAATTATACATGACATAATAAATCACATGGTAATAGGGTCACTGATAATTTATCTCCTTATCCCATTAGATATGAGAATAGTGTCAGCTAATTTCCTCACTAAACTTAATACATTAGATTTTTTTTATTAAGCCATTAAATAAATAACGGTGGTCACTTAACCGTTAAATAATTAATAATGTTAAAACGAATTGTTATATTGATGCAAAACGACACTGTTTTCGTGAAAATTTTATTTTTTTTAAAATGATGTCGTTTTTAACACCGTTAATTATTTAACAACAGAGTGATAAAAATAGACGAGATAGTAAAATTCGGTGATTAAATTTTTAATTTACCCTATTTTATTTCCTATGTTTGCTTATCAATCATATTCAGAAGACAGTGAATTTGCAGTACCTTACAAAATTTAAATTCCCATGATAGTTTTGCAGGCTGATTTAGATGATGTTTTTGAGGGCTACAATCAACCAGAGAATAAATAAATAAATTTAAGATAGAGAGCATCTGAACAAATGCTTTAACCCAAAGATCTAATCTTTATTTCACCGGATCTGAACTTCCTTCCTTCGACCCTTTAAAAGCAGGAGAGTAGGTCGTCCAATGATATCAACATCTCACTTCAATGTAGCAGCAGCAATTAGCTTTCACCGACATACTCCGAATCGATGACCAGAATATACGAGATCACAACCTCTTTCCGATGTTTGCAAACTTACGGGCTACTCCGAATATGACAGTTTTGGTCAAGAGTCCTCGATTGAGACTACAAGCAAGGGCAATCGCCCCACCAACGACTAAAAGTTTGGGAATGTTGTTTCCCGACGGTTTCTCGGATGAATTATGTGTTTCGAGCTCTGATGAGTCCTTACTTTTGCTTTCAAAGGATCTTAGATAGTCTGCACTTACTTTAGCATTTATCTGAGCCATGAAAGCACAGTGGGATAGAACTCCGGATGCTCTCTCCTTCTGATACGCACGTAAGCCGGGTTCGATCTTCTTGACAGTTCCCCACATACATTGCCTCACTCCAAACTTTGCAATTTTCCATGGTATACCCATATTTTCGTGATGGAAAAGCAACACTTCGCAAGCAGTAAGCTGGCCATCCCCTTTCCTTGATTCAACTGTTTAAAAAGAGACATGAAAGAATTATCGGTCGGCTTTCATAAATAGTCCATGACATTCCTATGAAATCCATCTAAAGGAAGGGTTAGATAATCTTCCTTTCCTTTATGCTTGATACTCGATCTAAATCAATTTTCTCACATTCTAGTAAAATGGAAGTTTCAAACTTCGTAGGATCACTGGTAAAAATATGAAAGAACGAAAAACTACGCAATGCGAAGTCCAATACCTGCACGAATGCACCAACTTGAATAGTATACGTCAACGCGCCTAGGTGTGCTTTTTCTCGGCACAGATGCATACGGTACTCCCTGAAATGTGAAGTAACATGCTATGAGTTAAACTTCAGTACACCGAAAACGAGAAAACAAAGTTGGTTGTCAGATTCAACATGATGTTGTCATGGCATGCAGTGTTATTGCTATCAGATTCATAAAAGAACGCCGATTCACCCAAGTTATCTATCAGATCAATGGCAATGCAGCTCAAAGCTTAGTGATAAACAATCTAGACATTGGTTTTAAAACCAAAATTGACAATCGGAGTAATGACAAGGCGGATTACCTTAGTAACACAGTAATACGACCGCCCAGACTCCCAAATCCGGCGACCTATCACATATTCTCTGTCGCTACAGAAGAAAGGAAACTGCAAAAAGAAAGCACGACTTAGGAAACAACGTTTCAATACAATGAAAATCAACCGCGAAAGGGAATCCGTATAAATGTTTTGCCAACCTTGCGAACCCAGTGGACCACCATGGTTCCAGTGGTGGGGCACTCCTCCATGGTTGCGGCACTAGCAAGCATCGTATCCCACTTTGGTCGAAATTCATCATCCCAAAAGAAATCCCTCACCATCTCGGGAGTGGCATCTTCTAAAACAGTCCGGCTACGATATTCCGTAGGACCGGCCTAGAAGAACAGCAAAAGCATAATTCAATCAATCAAATGAATCACCATACAGATGCAAAACAAAAGTAAGCGATACATAGAGCACGCATAGTACATATGGTGTTTTATACACTGGTTTCGATTTACCTCGAGATCTCTTTCCCAAGCTTGGTAATACATAGTTGGAGCAGAGCAATCCATCATATGAATCCAAGCAGGGCCACCGTCTTTTTCTTCAACTAAATTACACAAATGTTCTAAATCCTCATTTGTCACAAAACTGGGTTTTCCCTTGGAAATCGGTGATGAACTGCCCCAATTACAATAATATCAGCCATTAGCAAAGTCAAAGACAAACCCAAATATATACCAATTGTTATCTAGTTAAAAACAAGTCAGAAAGGGAAATCAAGTGGTGAAGTTGCAAACCTGGAATTGGAATCAAGGGTAGGTGGAAAAGAAGAACAATCCTTCTGAGCCTCATCATCTGAAATCCAAGAGATGCAGCTAGGCAACTGAGATTTGATCGAGTTCAAGCTTGAAATGAAACCAAAACTTATAGATGGAGATGAATCCTTATAAGCTGAGCAACCAATCAGCATTTCTCTGCCTATACATGCCCACTTCGGCTGCCATGTCCATCCAACAAAAACACCGACAATTACAGCGACCCATAAAGGAGCTATAAAGATCATTAACTCGCTCAACACATCCCCAATCGTGGGCTTGCTTAAAATCTCCAAAAGAACTGAAACCAAAGCCATCTTTAAGCGCAGTAATCCGATGAGGATTTGTTCAAAAAAAATGAAAGGAAAAAAAAATAAAAATAACCCTAAAACCAGACCAAAACCTCCCACAGATTTTAATTTGAAAGGGGATTAAGAGAAAGGAAGAAACGATTCGAATACCGAGGGAAACAAAGACAGCAAGGCGCCGAATAGATTACGGATAAGGATTTTGAGAAAAATCAGGGAAATTAAATTAAAAACTGACAAATCCTCACATAATATTACTCATGTTCATCTACGTTTCTGCAATTTTTAAACCATGTTCCCGACAAAAACGCTTCCAAAATCTGCTAAAGCCAAAGGGGAAAGTAACCAGCAAATGATGGGTTCTGAATGGCCAAAAAATGGGTACAAATGATTGAACAAAAGGGGTTCCTTAACAAATGCTTCCTGGTTGGTGGAATGGGTAGGTTTAGGGTACCCGTTTGTCTCCTGATGCCGATTCTTTGTTGGTGGGTTAAGAGCAGTGGCACATTTCTTGTAACTTGTACGGTTCTTTATAGCGACGAGATTTCTCATTTTCGTCGCCGCGTTTTCTCGTTTTTCACGTTTGCTGACTATTTTTTCACTTACTTTTATTTTGAATTCTTTTCTAAGGTCTCATACTCGCTTTTACTATACTTTTTAAATGTAATTTTTAGATCTACATTTTTAACTTTTTAAAATTATATTTAATTATTAGTTTTTGTTTTATTTTATTAGTTTACTGTTACAAAATTAACTATTCAGTATCTAAATTATAAATTTTGATCCATTTTAGTACTTAAATTTTTATATTTTTTTAAATTTAATGTTAAATTTTGAACAATGGTACTAAAATGAAGCAAAAGTTAAACTTTAAGTATGATTTTGAAAAAATTAAAAATATAAGTACTAAAACATATCAAAATAGATACTTTAGGTACTAAATTCATAACTTACCCTAATTATAAAATAAGTGTACAAATTATTTCGTTTTTCACGAATAAGTGCTTAAACTATTTTTTGAGTGATCTAGGTGTCTAACGTTACAACTTTTAAATGTCCTTGTCGTAACTGTCGTTAGTTTTCTTTATTAAGTGACACATGTCATATTCTGGAAATTCTGAATTTTTTTTTAAAAAACATTATTATATTTATTAAAAAAATATATTTTTTTTAAAAAACCAATAAAAGTAAATCTTAAAAATCTCAAATCTTTAACCCTAACTCACAATCGTCGCCTTTTTGGCCACAATCATTGTTGCCGACGTATTCTCTGTCATCATTTTAGTCATGTGTCATCATATTTGTTATTGTTAACCTTTAGAATCGTGTAACATCATAATTTTCATCTTATGGTTCACGGGTACAAAAAGTTGATTGATCGTTAATCAGTCGTGATTTCACATGGTTGTTGAAATGAATGTTTTCAAATTTTTGGGGCTATTTCAAAATTGTTGTTTTTCTAAATATAATTTTAGATAAAATTTTTATAATTTTCAGAATGTGTCACGTATCACTTAAACGAATGAAATTAATGGTGTTTACAGTTCAATAACTTAAAGTGGTAACGTTAAGCATATATATCATTCATAAAATAATTTAGACGCCTATTCGTGAAAAACACTATAGTTTGGACACTTATTTTAAAATCAAACCTTAAATTTATGGATGATTATTTATTGTATCATTGGTGGAAAAATATTTTATTTTAAAAAAAGTTAAAATAATATAAAGTGTTTGTAAAATATTCCTAAAATGAATAAATATAGCATTTGTTAAGAAAAAATGAATTTAATATTTATCATGACATTCGTCTTAACATTTGTTAGGACAATGAATTTAATTATTATTTTAATTGAAATTTAATTTATTTTATCAACATGGACATTTGAAAATTTGAATGGAAAAATGTATTTAAAAAAACGTTGAAAATTATCCAGTATTTATTAAAAGAAAGTTGAAAAAGGAACAGTACGCTGCTGTTAATGTTAGAAATCCTAATAACATTGACCAAGTCTTTGTCAAACTCTTTAATTATTTGAATTATTCAGATTTTTTTTTGAAAAAATTATTTAAAAATTATTTAAAATTTGTGAAAAAATTAAAAAAATATATATAAAAATATATGTACAAAAAATAGCTTTTCACATAATATTATTTCTGAACATTACTTGTGAGATTTTTTTTCACTTATAATATATTGAATAATAATTATATTTTTATATCAACACCCAGTTGGTCTAGTGGGACGAGGTACTAGATTCCTTAAGCAATGTAGAAGATTCAAATCCTGACAGTTGTGAATTGAATAAATTGGGTGAGAGGGTCACTCTTGCCACTGCATTACTCGATCCAATTAATCAATCAATAAATTAAATACCGCTAGTTATAAAAAATCATAATTTTATATTAATTTTAAATTTTAAATATAAAATATAGTATAATTTTATATTAGATATTTGAACTAATTAGACGGGTACAAATTAAGGTTTAACTTGGTCAGTATGACTTATTATTGGTTGATTAATTTGGTGTTAAAACGGAAAATGAAAGTTCAACTTTCGACAAATTTGACTTCAAATTATTAAAAAAAAAACTATTTTAGCATGCTTTTACGCATGGTTTACCATATTTGACCTTAAATAAAAAAAGGTAAAGTACACAAATGGTCCCCAACTATAGGGTGATATTTCGTTGAATTCCTTGACTATTCAAAGTTACAAAACAATCATAAGATTATAGGATGTTGCTTTGTTGAGTCACCACAAAAGTTATAAATTGGTCACTCGGCTATTTATATATTCAAAAATCGTCATTTTCGTTAAAAATCTGACTACAGATTGAGTTGGACACTAATTTGTTGACTGAGATATAATAAAATTTGATCATAGAATCTCAAAAGACTATCACATCATAGTTAGCATGTTAATGTCAAACTCAGAGGATCTCTAATTTTTTTTTAAAGGAAAAGTTTGGAACATATGACTAATTGGATGATCATTTCGTAACTTTTAATAATCGAAGGACTCAACAAAACAACGCCCTATAGTTGAGAGATCATTTTGTAACTCTTCTTAGTATCTTCTTTGAACATGATGGGATTTTTGCTCTTAGGTTGGGGATAATTCCATGCCTTCTGGTTTAGCATTGGCTTTTCTTCATTTGTTATGTTTGAATTTAAGTTTTTGTTCAAGGTAAAGTAGTGAAATTAAAGTAATTGTAGCTAGTTTGTGCTTTAAGTGGTTGGAATTATATATATATGTGTGTGTGTGCGTGCGCGCGTATTTGTAGTAAGTTGTTGGCGATGATTGCACGATAATTTATCCTCAGCCCGGGACAGTGCCAGGATGAAACGTCAGGGGTAAATATAAGGGTATACTACGCATTTAGTGCGTAGATTATTAATTTTGATCCGTTTTAGTATTTAAACTTTCAAATTTTTTGAAATCATACCTAATGTTTAGTTTTTGTTTCATTTTAGTACCCACCGTTAAAAACTTAGCGCGTTTAGTACCTAAACTATCGGTTTTGGTCTGTTTTAATACCTAAAATTTCAAAAAAATCCAAAAATTAACAAAAAATTTTGAGTAGGGGTACTAAAATGAAACAAAAACTAAAATTTAGGTATGGTTTTGAAAATATTAAAAGTTTAGGTACTCGAAAGGACTAAAATTGATAGTTTAGATACTAAACGCTTAATTTACCATAAATATAAATATGAATCAAATGATGGTCAAAGCCTAACTGTTAAGCCATCAATTTGAAATTGAAAATGGAGGGTTTTGGATCTAATTTGTTCAATTTTGAAATTGAAGGGATGTAAAAAGTATTTAAACCAAAAAACCGCTGGCCAAAGCTTAATTTGTTGCAAATGGGTAGAAAGAATGATTTTCTTTTCTTATATATGTACTTTTGAGTGTGTATATATACATATATATCATATCAGTTAATGTTTTTGATAGCAACAGAGATGTTGTATGCACAATGAATAGTTCAAACGTGCATATGTCCGTTGTCGTCTATGTTACTCCGACTCTTCATTTTTCTTAAGCCATACCCTTGTTAATCTCTCCGACACACTTTTAGACGTGGGTACGGAGATATACTCTCCAAAACTCGAAATACATGGAGAAAAAACTCGAAACTTATTAAACCGACTCTTGTAGGACACATACCCGTTTCTGGCGCTCCCAGTCAAGTCCGAGTAACATAGGTTGTCACTATGATAACATTCATGTTTCACTCCTTGATTGTTTGCAGCTAGTTTTGTTTGCATGTCGGAATCATAAATATTTTGTGCCATTTGCTGGACTCTTCTTTTCTGTTTGTATAAAGATGATTTGCTTGGGGATGATGCCTCTTGTAGATATCATCAATTTGTCCCCTAAAGTAAACCGTGTTCCCTTCATCGTTGCGTATTGATATGCACTATAAGTCTAATACACTGTTGGCTTTCTGTGCATCCTCGTTAATGGATATATCCTCAATCTCCGTCTTGTTCGACCATCACTTTTAGATTAATTTACAAGTTTTCAGTCATACAAACATGGTAGATTTTGGTTGATTGTCTTAGGTATCCGATGCTCGATCAAGATGAGCAAAAGTTTAGCAACCTTGTCCCGAGATGGTCACTGCTGGAGCTCGTAGCCGATTACATGCATGAGTAAGTTGTGCATAGAAATGAGCATATTTACCATTCTTTGAATAACAATGCAATGTTGTAGGAGTGGAGAAAGGTTCCAAAGACCCGCAACAAGAGAAAGTGGGGAAGATCATGATCGATCAATTACGTGCTATCGCTACTGAAATGCTACCCGATTTGAATTGAACGACCATCGAATCGGCTATGAGAATTATAGCCGGGACGGCTGCTAACATGGGAATCGACGTCGATCCACCCGTTCTCGAACCGAAAAAGAAAGTAATACTCGTTTAGATGTAGTTACCTACTTTGTTATCTGTATCAATATTTACCAGTACTTGTTGCCCCCATTTTACCATTTCACTCCACAAGAGTAAGAAATTCATTAGAAATCCCGAATGTAGATCTTGATACATGTTTGTATCGTGTTCAACTTATGGTTGATGATCAATCTAATCATCAATTTCGAGTTTTAGATGCTAATTCGAACTTGAAGTGTTTATTGTACGCATAAATTCATTAGAAATACCGAATGTAGATCTTGATACATGTTTGTATCGTGTTCAACTTATGGTTGATGATCAATCTAATCATCAATTTCGAGTTTTAGATGCTAATTCGAACTTGAAGTGTTTATTGTACGCATAAATTCATTAGAAATACCGAATGTAGATCTTGATACATGTTTGTATCGTGTTCGACTTATGGTTGATGATCAATCTAATCGTCAATTTCGAGTTTTAGATGCTAATTCAAACTTGAAGTGTTTATTGTACACATAAATTCATTAGAAATACCGAATGTAGATCTTGATACATGTTTGTATCGTGTTCGACTTATGGTTGATGATCAATCTAATCGTTAATTTCGAGTTTTAGATGCTAATTCGAACTTGAAGTGTTTATTGTACGCATAAATTCATTAGAAATACCGAATGTAGATCTTGATACATGTTTGTATCGTGTTCGACTTATGGTTGATGATCAATCTAATCGTCATTTTCGAGTTTTAGATGCTAAATCTAATCATCAATTTTGAGTTTTAGATGCTAATTCGAACTTGATGTGTTTATTTTACGTAGAAATTCATTAGAAATCCCGAATGTAGATCTTGATACATGTTTGTATGGTATTTGACTTATGGCTGATAATCAATCTAATCATCAATTTTGATTTTTAGATGCTAATTCGAACTGTGTTTATTGTATGGATAATTTGACTGTCCATGTAGTGCTTTTAAATTTTAGTTCGTGCCTAAATTGTTAGATAGGTTGACTGAATTATCTAATTGATAATGATACTTTGATGGTTAAATTAAAACGAACTGAGGTTTGAAAACTTATTTATAATTTAGGGTTCAGTACAACAACAACTAGTGAAATTAACCTTAAATATTAATATAACTGCGTAAATTATGCATTTAGTCACCTAACTTTGCTTTTATTTTTTTGTCATCCAATTTTAAAATTTTAATTTTTTTCATCCAATTTTTGAGTTTTTTTCCCTACTCAAGTGTTAGTTGATGGATCACTAGCTACTAGAGATCGATCGTGAGTTACTAGAGATCGACTCGATCAAAACTCGATAAATACTCACTCAAGGTCTAATGATATTATAAATATCTAGTTTTTCAAAAAGAATTCATATTAAACTTAACTTACAAGACAAGTATATTTATCGTATAATTAATTTTAGGGTAAGTGTCTAAATCATTAGTTTTGATATATTTTAGTACTTAAACTTTTAATTTTTTTTTTAAAATCATACTTAATGTTTAGTTTAGTTTCATTTTAATACCTCACTGCTTAAAATTTAACACATTTAATACCTAAACTATCAATTTTGGTCTATTTTAGTACCTAAACTTTTAATTTTTTAAAAATTTAACGTTAAATTTTGAACATGGGTATTAAAATAAAATAAAAACTAAATTTTAAATATGATTTTAAGAAAATAAAAAGTTTAGCTACTAAACACGTAATTTATCCTTAATTGCAGCTAAACTTATAGCGACCAAAATCCGAAAAACGCTACGCTAAGAAATAACTATCCATCCCGACTTAAAAACAACGCTACGCGAATCACCCGACCCTACGAACCCCCGCCCCTTCGTCGCTCTATTCGGGGCTCTCCCCGCCCCTCCAGCACCCTTTCTAATTCGGGGCTCTAAGTCTCTGTCTCTCTCTCTCAATCTCCCGATTCAGATCGATCCCCCAAAAGCCTTCGTTTTCTCTCCAAAAACTGTCTCTCTTTGGTTATCGTTCCTATCCCACTCCCACTGCTACACTGCTCAATCTCACAACGCTGCTTATTGTTTCCATTTTTCTCTTGGTAGGTTTCTGGAAGTGCTTATCTTAGCTAAGGCTTCGCCCGCGATTCGTTGAAGCATCGAACACCTTGGTAATATACCTATTTCTCTTTGCTTCACTGTATTTTTTTCATTGTTTATTTGTAGTGTTAAATAAATTCATCGGAAGGAAAAATGGAGAAACATAGGTTGAAATTCAGCTGAAAGATGGATCGGGAGTTTGGCTCATCGCTTCATGTTTACCACATTTAATCTACTTTTACTAAGTTGATTCAAATTTCGCATGGATTCTGTTTAGCTTATTGATTTATTACTTATTGAAGTTTTTTTGTTTGCTTAATTTGCTTCTTGTTTTGTTTTTTCTCTCTTTGAGAATCAAGGACGACTGTGGAGTGAAAGAACAATAGAAAACGAAGATGTTTGGTTCAACGAGCCGTAAGTTTATTTTTATCTTACGTTTTATTAAATCCGGTAGAAATGTACTAGAAATCTTATTTTGATTTGATTCTCTGAGCTGATCTTTTGATGATTTTATATTTAGTTTCCATTCTTTATTAATTCTAGGTGTTTGTGGCTTGTTACTTCGTATTGTACTTTGGAACTCCGAGTTAGGTTTCTATGTTGTATGCCGTGAATCCGTGATAAACACTGATTATTGTTAACTGTTTACAGTATCTCTCTTAAGGTAATTTTTTTTATTATTGATCTATTTCCTGTTTCTATGTTGTATTTTATTGGGAAAAAAGTCTATCCTATAGCACGATCTTGCCTGTTAACTATTTAGTAGGTTGTTTAGCTTCTTGATCAGTTGTTAGTTATATTGTTTTAATTACTAGCCAAGTCCTTGTGCTTGTTATTGATCGACTTTCATGATTTGTTTATGATATATATGCTTGTATTTTATTCATTAATGATTAAATTTTGCTTTTATCTCTAATCTATATGTTAACCTTTTTGAGAATAAATTTGTTATTACTTCTGACCTTTTTTGGAAAATTTAATTAAATTAGCAATGCTTTAAACAGCTTTTGGGCAATCATCAAGTAGCCCATTTGCTTCCCAATCTGTTTTTGGCCAGACCAACAACACAAATAGCAATCCATTTGCTCCTAATCCTTCCTTTGGTAGTGTTACCCCTTTTGGATC
The DNA here is from genome assembly GCF_006381635.1 of Hibiscus syriacus. Taxonomy (NCBI): domain Eukaryota; kingdom Viridiplantae; phylum Streptophyta; class Magnoliopsida; order Malvales; family Malvaceae; genus Hibiscus; species Hibiscus syriacus. Next base: position 371,809 of record NW_024062784.1, on the reverse strand, counting down.
TCAAACAGCCGGTTCAATATTTGGGGGTACTTCTACTGGAGTGTTTGGTGCTGCCCAATCTTCTTCTCCCTTTTCCTCAACAACTGCCTTCGGTGCCTCATCATCTTCAGTTTTTGGAAGTTCCATGCCAGCTTTTGGATCTTCTTCTACTCCAGCATTTGGCAGTTCATCATCATCTTTTGGTGGTAAGCGTTTCTGTGTTTTTTTGTTTTCTTTTATGGTATTATAATTCAGTTCACCTTCAATTATTATTCTTTCTGTTGTAGTTAAATATATTAGAGATTATGATTTTAAATTTTGAATGTCTTTTAGTCTTTTAATATTTGTGATGCTTTATTCCCAGTGTTCCAATACCACACATGTGTAGATCATTGAGCTGTTATGCTTACCCGTAATCATGCATGCCTATATAGACATATTCATGTTACCGTTAGTTACACTTTATTTTGAGGAAATGAAAGAATTATTGTTTCATTTGTAAGGAACTCTTGTTTATTTCATTATTCAGTGAGCACCTAAATATGATCTTCAATGAGAGCTCTCTTTTGCAGAAGGAGCTCATGTTGTTTCTCGTATGCATCTAATTTGCTAATTTTTGGTAATTTGCTTTTAATTATATTCTTGTGTTGACTTCTTAGTCATTAGCTTTTGGGTAAGCTGGTTAATTTTCCTCAGTTTTGAACTGATGACCTTTCTTGTGGATAGCATCGTCTGTTTTTGGTCAGAAGCCTATGTTCGGCTTTGGGTCAACTACTACTCAATCAAGTCCTTTTGGAAGCACGACACAACAATCACAACCTGCATTTGGAAGTAGCATATTTGGTTCCTCTGTGCCTTTTGGTTCAACTCAGTCTGCATTCGGCGCCACCAGCACCCCTGCTTTCGGTGCCACCAGCACCCCTGCTTTCGGTGCCACCAGCACCCCTGCTTTCGGTACCACGAGCACCCCTGCTTTTGGTGCCACCAGCACCCCTGCATTTGGTGCCACGAGTACCCCTGCCTTTGGTGCCACGAGTACCCCTGCCTTTGGTGCCACGAGAACTCCTGCATTTGGTGTCTCTAATGCCCCGGTGTTTGGAACAGGAGGTACATTTGGAGCGTCAAGCACACCAGCTTTTGGCACTTCCAGCACTCCTGCTTTTGGAGCATCTTCAACTCCATCATTCAGCTTTGGGTCAGCATTTGGCCAGTCAACGCCTGCATTTGGTAGCTTTGGTGCCACAAGCACCCCTGCCTTTGGTTCCTCGAGCACCCCTGCCTTTGGTTCCTCGAGCACCCCTGCCTTTGGTTCCACAAGCACCCCTTCCTTTGGTGCTACAAGCACCCCAGCCTTTGGTTCAACTGGAAGTCCATCATTTGGGAGAAGTGGAACTGCATTTGGTACGCCTAATACCTCAGTCTTTGGAACTGGAGGCACTTTTGGAGCACCAAGCACACCTGCTTTTGGAGCATCTTCTACTCCTTCATTCAGCTTTGGGTCTAGCCCAGCTTTTGGCCAGTCAACACCAGCATTTGGTAGTAGTCCTTTTGGAACCACTGCTTTTGGAGCCCAGAGTTCTCCTTTTGGTGAGTAATAAAGTCTACATGATTAATTATGAAATTTGAAAATACATATATGTAATTAAATTCTTTTGAACTCTCATATAGGAAGTCAATCTTCTGCACCAGCCTTTGGAAGCACTAGCTTTGGCCAGTCAACTTTTGGGGGTCAACGTGGGGGAAGTCGAGTAGCTCCTTACACTCCTACTACTGAAGCAGATGGCGGGAGTGGCACACAGCCAGATGGAAAGTTGGAGTCAATATCAGTGATGCCTGTTTACAAAGATAAAAGTCACGAGGAATTGAGATGGGAGGATTATCAGTCAGGAGATAAAGGTACCTTTCTAAATTTTATGAAACTTGGGAGAGTGAAAATTTCTTATTTTCTTAAACTGACACTGGCTACCTTGATACATGAATTTGGAATTACAGGTGGACCTAATCCAGCTGCAGGGATTGGCTTTGGTGTGTCAACTACACCTTCAAATCCTTTTGGCTCATCTTCAACATTTGGTCAGACATCTGCAAATCCTTTTTCCAGCACAAGTACCAATCCATTTAGTCTAAAATCTCCATCCTTCAATAGTACGGGTTTTACAACCTTGGCTACTACGTCAAATCCTTTTCAATCAACATCATCAAGCCTTTTTGGCCCAACTTCGTCTATGACAACTTCAATATTTGGTTCATCTTCAACTCCTACATTTGGAACTGGTTCATCTCTTTTTGGTTCGTCTCCTTCATTTTCAACTTCACCATCCATTTTTGGTACTGGTGTAGCTACGGCAACAGCGTCTACATTTGCTACTGGTTTAAATTTTGGCGGCAGTCAGACATCCCCCCTGTTCAGTTCTACCCCTGCAATTGGACAGACAGGCAACAATTTTGGGCAGGCGACCTCTACATTTGGACAGAATACTACTAATTTTGGTCAAACAAGCATTTTCAACATTCCTTCCAATGCGTTTAGTGGGAATATGTTTTCAAGCTATCCCTCTTTGGCTTCTTCTAGCAGCCCAGCTCCCTTTGGCCAAACAACTGTAAGTTGCTTGTGAAATCATTACATTCATTCTTATTTTCATTAAGTTTATATTCTTTGTTCGTGTTATTTGGTTTGTAAAATGAGGCTAAAATGTTTGTTGCTTTAGTATTGCGAGATGTCTCATTTAGTTGCTAGAAGGACCCAAATATTTGCTTCGGTATTATGCAAATAGTAAAGACCCAAATAAGAGTTTTTTAACTTGTCGGATTTAGATGCCTTTCTTTTTGTTCGATAAAGAATCATAATTGCTATTTTATGAGGGTAGTTTTTCTTATATCTAATGATCAGGGGTCATGGGTACTGATTAAGTTAAATGTCACGAGTCCTCGTTGAAATATGTTTCAAATATTTTATGGAAAAAACTCATGCCTAGCTTTATGATTTGAGTGATTTTGCTAGTTGTAATTTGTAACTATTCTCTCTAAGTAATGCACAAGTCTTTTTTTTGTAAAACATGCTTCCTTTGAAACTCTTTCTGCATTTGAATTTGGAGTTTGGCTTCTTGTGCAGCCCTCTTTTTCTTCACCTTTTCAGCCAGCTCAGACCAGTGGTGCTTTCAGCTTCAGCAATTTTGGTCAGACGCAGTCAGGTAGTAGAGGTTTTATCTCAGATGTTATCATTGATTGTTTAAACTTTCATTGATAGAGCTGACATTAGTGATGTTGCTGGATTTATAGGTGGTGGATCGAGCATTTTTGGTCAGAGTAATATTGGCCTGTCGTATGTTTTATATCCTTTGGTTTTTTTTTTTTGAGCGGCTTTATACACATTCTTATATATGTCTACAAACATATGCATATTTGTTACTAGTATAAATTTTTCTTGTACTTTTGTGCACGTAAATGCAAAAAATGCCAGAATAAGTCCTTGTTTATCCAAATAGTTGAATGATTATATTTTGGAGCGCAATCCTGAGTGCTTCTATTTGACAGGGCTGCTACACAGAGTGCTGCTGTAGCTCAACCCTCGACTATTACAAACCCCTACGGGACACTCCCTGCTATGCCGCAAATGTCAATTGGTCGGACTGGGGCTGCCCCATCTGTTCAATATGGAATTTCTAGCATGCCTGTAATATGATCTTAGCTACTGATGCTTCAAGATTGAACTGCTGCTTTTTACTTGTTTTAGATATTTATCTGTTTCCATGCTAGTAGTTAGTATTGCCTATGATTTTTGCGTAAATTAAAATATAATGGTGTGTTGTTTTGACTGCTAATGGAATTATCAGGTTGTGGACAAACCTGCACCTATTAGAATATCCTCCTTATTGACTTCTCGATATCTTTCGCAAAGGCGGATCAGGTTGCCTGCAAGGAAATATCGAACTGATAAGGACAGTCCGAAGGTGAGGATGCCCCCATGAAAGTAGCAACTCTGATATTATTTAAAACGTTATTTCATTGCTCACCGTATGGGGTTAAAGTTCTAACAAGTTTTTGTTTTCTTTGTTCTGATATATGTAGGTTCCGTTTTTCAGTGATGATGAAGAGACACCCAGCGTGCCTAAGGCTGATGCTATAATTTTTCCTAGGGAAAACCCAAGGTCTCTAGTCATTCGTCCTATAGCAAATTGGCCTTCCAGAGCCTCTGCAGAGAAGGGATCGCCATTGAAGGATGCATCCTCTCCAGTGCATGAGAATGGTAAGATTCTTTCATGCTCGTCTACATTTCCTTTTCTGGACCAGGTGAATTAGATTAGAAGAGAAGCCTATAAACAGGGGTGACAGTTTATTGCTTTGAATCATATTACTTATTGCATTGAGAAAATGCAGTGATTTTGTTTTCGGATTTGTGAATTTGTGTGTAATTCATTTCATGATCGGTTTAGTTAATTTTTGACTGCTTGTGGCTGACTCTTTGGAGCCTCCTTTTCATGTAGGCAAAATTTCTGATGATGGCTCCAAAGCTGAGGATAAAGATGGTGAGTAGTATCTTTTACCTGAAATTGTAATCGCCTTCGATTTTGTATTGTGCCATTTTATGAAATTTATGTTCTTGTGATTTGAAAATTGCATCGGTCTTAAAGTTCTCCCTTTGTCATTATGAGGATTTATCTTGTAACTATTTCTAATTCATGAAAATTGCATTGGTATGATCATTGTAGAAAATCCTGCTGAAAATGATCACGTGAAGCATCCTGTTAAAGGTAACCAAAAGGCTAACGTAGTCCAGGATGATCATTCTGCCGAGAAAGAGGACTCGTACAAGAGGATCGGTGGCCACAGAGCTGGTGAGGCGGCTATTGCCTATGAGCATGGGGATGACATCGAGGCTCTAATGCCAAAGCTCCGCCGGTCTGACTACTTTACAGAACCTCGAATCCAAGAACTGGCAGCTAAGGAAAGGGCTGAACCAGGGTACTGTCGCCGTGTGAAGGACTTTGTGGTTGGGCGGCACGGTTACGGGAGCATCAAATTCCTGGGCGAGACGGATGTGAGACGTCTTGATCTAGAGTCTCTTGTCCAGTTCAACAACCGTGAGGTGATCGTTTACCTGGACGACTGCAAGAAACCTCCTGTCGGACAAGGACTTAATAAACCCGCGGAGGTAACACTTCTCAACATCAAATGCTTCGATAAAAAGACCTCAGAGCAATATACAGAAGGCATCCGAGTCGAGAGATACAAGAACATGCTCAAGAGGAAGGCGGAGGAGCAAGGAGCTGAGTTTCTGTCGTTCGATCCCATCAAAGGAGAATGGAAGTTCAAGGTCAATCACTTCAGCTCGTACAAATTGGAAGACGACGATAAAGATCACTTGTAAATGAGACCTGTTCCGGATTACATTAGCTTTACGGATGGCCACCATCTCCATGAAGGGTTGATATGAATTGTACAGGAATTTGCCAAATTGTTCCGGGTAACCCACCCGACTGTTGTGTGTTGAGTATTCGTATTTTGTATTTGTATTGTTGTAATTTTCTTTCTCATGTATATGACACATGAAATAGTAATGTCAATTTTCTTTAATTAGATCGATCAATTGATTCCAGAATAATATATATATAAAGGTAAAGAATATTAGAGATTATTAAACTATGTTTATATTAGGAATGGGTCCGGGTTAGGTCCGATCGGAATTTCGGTCCACCCGGCCTGATTCAAAAATCATATATCTTCCACTCGATCCGAAAAATATACACATTCCACCTGATTTTTTAAGATAAAATTTGAATTCAGTCCGATCCGATTCGAAATAATATATTTATTAAAAACATATTTTTATTCAATAAAAATGAAGAATTAATCGAAAAAAATAATATATCGAGGAGTATTGTTGTAATTATCCTAAATAAGATAAAATTACAAATTTTGGGTTGGGTTGAGTATTATTTCACCCTAAACCCGAACCTAATCTGACCCGAACTCGGATTTTTTTTAAAAACCCAACCTGATAACTCTTAACCATTTGATATGGAATGCTCACATGCACAGCCCTGACATTTCTAATATTTGAATCCGAAACCTAAAAAAACAACAATAATTTATTTAACAGCAAGATGGCTTGGTTGGTACTCCTCTATCGATCTTTGATTCTAATCACTATCACCTTCTCTTAATATTGTGTTTTATTTCAATGTTATGACCTCAACAAGATTCAATAAAATATAGAAATATTTTTTCATCAAATCTGCTTGTAGTTTTAATAAAGAGAAAACGAACATATAAACAGAAAATTCATCATTTAACGTAGAAGCCTTGAATATTTAAATACTTTGTACAATATTACTTATTATTGGCTAATAAACCTCACAAATTTAAAATTCAACCACGAGGCCCATCAAACTAGAGCAGCCCATCTATGGGCGTTCTCGGAATTAGGTATCTTGGACAGTATCGTGTAATCATTCTTCATTGCTATATAAGAGGCCTCAGCTAGGTTTGGGGTCTCTTCCACCTCTCCTCGAAGGGAAGCTTCGAAAGCCAACATGAAGACCATTCTTTCCTCCGAGACCATGGACATCCCCGACGGGGTTAGCATTAAGGTTAAGGCCAAGATGATCGAGGTTGAAGGTCCAAGGGGCAAGCTCACCCGCAACTTCAAGCACCTCAATCTCGACTTCCATCTCATCAAGGACGAAGAGACCGGCAAGCGCAAGCTCAGGATAGAGGCCTGGTTCGGCTCCAGGAAGACCAGCGCCGCCATCCGTACGGCTCTCAGCCACGTCGAGAATCTCATCACCGGAGTCACTAAGGGGTACCGTTACAAGATGAGGTTCGTCTACGCTCACTTTCCGATCAACGCCTCCATCACTAACGGCAACAAGTCCATCGAGATCCGCAACTTCCTTGGCGAGAAGAAGGTCCCTCTCGCTCTCTCTCTCACTTTCATTATACATGTTGCTGCTTATACTTTTGTTGAATTTGATTGTTACGGTTGGTTGTATTATTCAAGTAATTGGTAGTGCGATCTCTATTTCTGAAAAATACCCGTTCGATGAATCTTCATTTTGATATGGCCTTTGGTTACAATGAATTTATTGCTGAATGTTTGCCTAGTCTAGTATACAAATATGCTGAAATCATGAATTCCTTTCTACCAATTCTAGTAGAAGAACGTGGTTCTTTTATGCGTAATGATTTAACAGATCCTCATTATGCAATCTTTTCTGTTCACAGTGATACATTCACTGAGAACTATCTCTTGTTAATCCATTTGAAAATCTGTTCCTAAATCCTAAAACAAACCCATAATCTCAACCTGTTTTCATCGTGTGAGCAATATTGGTTGTGTTGAGCCATATCCCATAGGCTATATATTTTTCTTCCTTTTACATTGTACGCAAGAATGATTGAGTTGATGATGTTTATTTTGTTCTATTTATACAATGTCGTTTAATTCTGGCTGATCTTCGGTTCGGTAAACCTCAGGTTCGTAAGGTGGATATGTTGGAAGGGGTTTCCATTGTGAGATCCGAGAAGGTTAAGGATGAGATTGTTTTGGATGGCAATGACATCGAACTTGCTTCCCGGTCCGCAGCTTTGATAAACCAGGTACTTGCCTAGGATGTTTAAAACATTCAGTTCACAAGCCTTATGCAAGTATTTCAAATTTGATTTCCATATATCGATTCACACATTGCTTTAAAAATCTTATCATCCTACCTTCGTTTTAAACAGAAATGCCATGTGAAGAACAAGGATATTAGAAAGTTCCTTGACGGTATCTATGTTAGTGAGAAGGGCAGGATCGTCGAAGAGGAATGATTGTCATCTCCTCGAGTAATAGTTATAGAGCAGCTTTATTTTTGTGTCGTGGTAATATCTTGGGACTTAGGTTGTTGCGTTGTTTTTTCTTTTTCCATGGATTGCAGCTGTTACAGAGTGCAAGGATGTTATTTTTATTTGATTTTGGTTATATGTTTTATCTTTAGTACTCTAATTATGATTCTCATTTCAAGTTTTGTGTTGGTTAATAGAATTGTGCCTCAACGAATTTCATTATCGGCAATTAGCTTTTGTGCAAATTCTTATTGTTGCCAGAAATTTTGACATTGAATATGGAGGTTTAGTCGTGTAGAGATCAGCCTTAATTTATTGCACGAATGGTTCTCCGTGGTAAAGGAATTGTTGTTATTCTTGAGTACCCGGATTTGAGCGCCATGGATACCAGGGATGTACACTTTCAGTGTTAGTAGATTGAGAGTTATCTTTGAATATATATTGTCTTGTACTTATTCCATATTATCAAAAAAATATATATAATATAATAATAACATTTAGATGAATGATATAATAATTAATATTCAGTGAAAATTCAAAAAGACAAATTTTAAATTAAATGTCATGCTAAGTTATAGATTTAATTTTAATTGTAATATGATCATTCATAGTTATAAGAGGAAAAAACATAAAGCAGCAGCAGCTACCTCATTGCCTTTGCTGTGTTTCCATCCAATTCTTATGGCTCAATAATTATTTACTACACATTCAAACTTCATCAATTAGTATGAATCAAGTAATCTCGGTGATAAAGAAATTGTGTGATAAATGAATTGTTGCAATTTGTATGAATCAAACGATCTCGATAATAAATGAATTACAGTAAGTTTTGGGTTTGAGTATTAGAGATAATAAATGAATTACAGTAAGTTTTGGGTTTGAGTATTAGAGATGTGAGCAACTTTATTTAATCTTCTTCACTTCACTCTCAACTCGGGTTTCCTATATTTTAGTTTACTGTTCCGGCAACTTGTTTGTGTGTGTGTGTGTTTTTACAATCGGTTTCTTTGTTTTGGTGGAAACTCAGGTATCCCCGAGTTATGTAGGAGATTTTGATCAGGAAGGTAATCGGAAGAACAAATGGATTACGCTAATCAGGTACGGTATACAAAAGAGCAACCAAATCTTGCTATGGTTCCTGGTCCGGCATCGCCGGGAGCCATCGTCTATGCGTTGATGAGTAGTTTCTTCCGGTGTCAGCGACGGCGGAAGACAACTACAATGGCAAGTGGGACAGGAGGAGTTCGAAACCAACCACCTCTTAATACATTGTACATGGAAAGCATGTTTACATTTAGCCAACACTTGAATTCCATCGCCCTCCTCTAACTCCGACAGGCAAATAGCACATTCCGGTTCACCACCCTCCGCTCCGGCGAGCTTCATACCACCCGAGTAAACCACTGTTGGAACCACCACCAGGCGCGATGTGCCTGCCTCCGGGACAGGCTTTCTCTCCCCGAGCTCCTGCTGGGTACGAGGAAGGTGTCTGCCGACGCCGAAACGCCACGGGTGGTGTTCACCCCCGCCGAGAATGCCGCGTAAGAAGCAGCGGATGGTGGCGTTAAGAACCACGGAGCAGATTAAAGCGCAGAAGAGAATGATTAAGACCGTAGCAACATTATCTTGAAAATTGTTTGAGTTTGTGTAAGGCTGCCACCTGCAAACGTGGGGACTGCACGTGGAGTTCGAAGTTGAAGATGTCAGCGGTGGTTCGCCGGAAGAAACCGCCGGCGCCGGAGGTGGTCGTATTTTGGTTTTTCTTTTCCTTTCTAATTTGGGGTTATGGGAGAAGAATAGTATTGCGTCTGAGATGAAACGAGGGGATGTGTTTTTAATAGGCATATATATTCAAGCAGGGCATCAAGAAATGCATACGTGCATTAAAGTTAACAATTTCTTGTCATTTATTTATTATTTTAATCATAGTCCTTAAACTATTATTAAATAATTATTTTTTTTAAAATAAATATTAAAATTTTAATATGAAAATCCACGTGATAGAAACAAATCATATACAGATAAATGAAGGGATTCCGAGAATGTATGGAATAAGCGCAAGGCAATGGGCTCCAATAATTTGTAGTATTGTGCATGAATCTCTCTCTTAATAGCATTAGCGACGATTGAAACAAAAACGTCGCTTTTGTTGAATAATGTATACACATTAGGTTAAGATTTTGTTCTTAATAAATTCAGATCTTAAATTTATTTCGAATGCTCACGGTTAAAAGATTTGATAATTTTGTCGATATATAAAGATAAATATCTAGCACGAATCAAGTGATTTCTGTGATAAAGATTATTATTATTTCTAACAATCAGGGTTCAAGCATTATAGATGTCATTGGTGTGAGCGCTCAATGTCGAAAGGTTAAAAATTATCTTTGAACAGATAATGACATATATTTACCCAAGATTAATAAAAAAACAGATGAATATCAACTCGTAATGAATTTATATTCCAGAATTAATTTTTTCTTAATAAAAAATTGGTGAATTTATAAACAGAGAAGGTCGAAATTTGTACACTTAATGAGTTAATATCTTAAAAATTAAATTATAATTATGAGTTTATTAACTCAGTTTAATTATCCAATCAATACTAATAATCTATTTTGCAATGGTAGGTAGTATTACTTCCCATGATAAATTTAGGTTGCAATCAACTTTTAGACAAAGGGTAGACCCCATGAAAGGCCTATGACCTTTAAATAAGATCATTGAATAGCACAATGGTTGCTTTGCCATTTTGATTTGTGATAATGTTTCTATTTTAAAACCAAAGTGAAAGGAAGTGGGTGAGTGGGGTGTTTTTTTGGTCGTATTAGGGTTTAAAGATAAATACCATGAGGTAATCTAAAACAGGGTTAAGATACATTTATACCGTGCAAAACTCAGTGGTGTATCCATAAATATTTTTCATGATGGGCACATATATTAACAATATAAAATTTTTAAACTGAATGAATACAAATAAAATTTCAGGGGCATCGTCCGTAAAATAAGTATCTAATCGAAAAAAACTCATATTTTAGAGTGGGCAAGAAAAATTTCAGGGTGGACACCATCAATAAAATAAGTAACTAATCGAAGAAAATTCAGATTTCAGGGTGGGCATATGCCCACTCTCACCAAGCTGTGGCTCTGTCACTTGTAAAACTCCTATAATTTTATACCTTTTTAAGATCGTTCGATTGAGTGAAATTAAAGACTGAGATTAACTTCTTATTTTTTCTAATAAATATTTTCTCATTCTCTACTTTTAATATCGACCTTTAATTTCTCTCATTTAATTAAAAAATATATAAACTAAAAGAGTTATACACAATATAATTTAATCCTATCCTTTAATATATATATATAAATGATAGATCAGATTTACGATTTCATATAAAAGATTATATTTTAATAAATAAATAAATAAACTATAGATGATAGTGAATAATGTAGAGTGAAGAGTACATGAAGCGTCAACATTGTAATGGAATTATTATATGGATGGACCCTGGGTTTTCAGACAAATGTGATCCACTTATGTCTAATTGGGATAGATAGGCCCACCAGAAGCTTCTCAAAATATCGATTCTTAATATGTATAGGATAAATTACGCAATTTAGTTTTTGTCGCATCTACAGTTGTCGGTCATTGCATTCATCTGTCGATGAAGCATAAACTTTTTGACCCACAAATTTTCGACTCCTGAACACAATTTTGGTCTCCGTTTCATCGGAAAACACTTTGATCTCTCCAAATCGACGATGGGATATTCGATTTCTTCATCCTCGGATCTCCGTCGTTAACTGTTCAATGGGCCTGAAACTGGACTATGTTGGTCGACTCATCATTCTCTCGTGGTCCACCATTATGATTGCTCATCCGTCCATCGGAGCTACACATCATCAGCTCGTCCGTTAAGTTTTTAATGGTAGTATATTAAAATAAAACAAAAACTAAACGTTAGGTATAGTTTTATAAACATTGAAAGTTTAAATATTAAAACGGACCAAACTAATAATTTAGGTACTAAATATATACTTACCCTTAGTTGATGTTAAGTTAACAATGTACCTTTGACGTAGTCATCAAGTATTTACTTTAAAGCTCAATAACTCTTTTTTTTTATTTCCTTGCAACTTTGGAAAGGCCTAAAAATAGTATGAATGAAGTAAATTGGGTTGGGAGAGTCGTTATTGTCTCTCTAAATAAATCGATTAATAGATCGGATATAGATATACTTAAAAAAAAATTAATAATGAATATAAATATTATATAATTAAAATTTTAGAGTTTAAATGTATTTTGTGAAAATGAATGCTTGATGGTAATTGACAGGGTTTTCTAGGGCCTCCTAATCGGTGAAGAGACGCTAGACAGAATCCGAGAAAAGACAGACGCATGAGGACTTAAAACAACAACTAGATGCCATTGCCATTGCCATTGGAAGATGATTATGCTTCAAGAAAGTGATGGAACATCAATTTAAGTTGAAATTAACAGATTATGCTCTGATTCGATTTGATATGATTGAATTTTAAAATAATCGAGTTTGGGTTAATTCGGGTCAGATTTTTTAAGAGGACGGGTGGAGGTTGAAAAAACTTTGATCCAAACCATCTTAGGGGTAATAATATAATTTCTTTTTTAAAATATTATTATTTTAATTAAGTATTTATTTTATACCGAGTCAAGTCGGATTTATACTCTAAAAATTTGGGTCGGGCCAAAGTCGGATGGAGGATATATAATTTTTTGCTCGAGTTGAGTTCGGGTGGAGGATACATATTTTCGGCTCGGGTTGACAAAAAACCCGACCCAACCCAAACCGTTGCCATCCCTAAACGTATCGACCATTTGCAAAACTAGGGTAAAATACACTAGAAGTCATTAAAAATGTAAAAAAAATGATATTTTTGGCCGATGGCCTTTCAAATGTTCCAATTGTAGCGTACCATTTGGATCTCATCGTTCCTCTAGCGGCAATGGTGGTTGAGCTTTGATGTTGGTTAGACTTTCCATTTCCAAACGTCGGTTTGGGTATTGTAGTGGTGATTGCCAATATGCCTACTCAGCACTTCGGTTGTTTTCCAATTGCAACCGAGTAGTGTTTTGCATGTTTCTCACTAGTCAAAAGCAAGCCAACGACCTCTTTTACCTTGCATAAACACTTGTATTAATGTGCTTTTGCATTGCATTGGTTCAACTGTCCAAATACAACTTACCAAAGAAAGCAAACTAATGAGACCAACTATAGTAAAGATGTCCAACAAAGTGGTAGGCCCAAATTGGCATAACCTTGACCAACCTTGTATTGACCAAGTGGTGGGTATTTTAAGAGAACCGTAATGATACCCTTGAAAAGAATAGACAAATGAAGTTAAGGACCATTGCCCCAAACCAATTAGTTTGTTAACCATGTGCCCTTCAATTACATTGTATTGACATAGAGTTTTGAGGTTATTAGAAAATTAGATCTTTGTTGGATACGTGGGCTTGGGTTATTGGATAATATTATATATATTCAACACATGTGGACAATGGGCAAATTACCCAATACTTCTTTCTTTAGTTCCCCCCCTATGATTAGGCCATTAGGGGCGCTCTAGGTTTCAAGGAGTTGTACGGCGCTGTGCTTTCTTGAATGAATAAAGGAATCTTACCACCAGCAACTTCTTAAGACCGAATAAATGAAATATAAACTTAAATGAAATGTTTATTTCAAAACGTTTATTCATTCAAGAAAGCACAGCGCCGTACAACTCCTTGAAACGTTTTGAATGTTTGTTTATTCTAAAGATCTTGGGTGTAATTGAATCGAGTTTGAACGAATAAAGTTATATTCGTGTTTGTTTATTTATTTTTTAAGCTGTTCAATTTTAGTTCGTGTTCGTTTAAAACTTTAATATTGTGTATGTGTTCGTTTATTTAATTTTGGAAGTGCTAGTGTTCATTTATTTATTGTTCATAAAAGTGTTCATTTATCGTTTATGGGCATGCTCGTTTATATATTTAATTTTTAAATTTATCCTTTCATACGCAAGCTAAAGAAAAATAATAATATTATGCCACTAGTGTTCAAACTCTTTAAAATTCATAGTTTAAATTTTAACTTTTATCATGTGTTCGATTTAGTCCATACCTTAACTAATATTTAAAATATAAAAAAATAAAAGGAAAGGGAAAACCAGATAAATAAGCTTGTTCATGAACATAATTGAACGAATCGATAAACGAACTTATTCATGAACATAAACGAACCGAACACACCTCTATTTATATTCTCGTTTATTAAATTAACATAATTTTTTTTATTCATACTTGTTTATTTAAAACATAAACAAACATTTATTAAAATAGTTCACGAATGATTAACTAAACACTCAATTCATTTACGCCCTTAAAATATAGTATAATATTTTAATTAATTATTAAAACATCTCGTGTTGTTTGTTTTGGAAGGAAAATATTGTAATGTAGATGCCGTGGAAAATCTGAAGGTTTATACAACAAATGAGTATCTAAAGTATGTTTTTTTAAGTATTTAAAATATAAATATTTTTTGATCAAAATAAGTATTTGAAATTATTTTTTTGTCAAAATAAATATCTAAAGTATTTTTTTATTAAAATAATACTTAAAGTAATTGATTTTTTTCATCTAAATTCGTAAGTATTATTTAATTAATGTTATATATCAACTTTTTAAGAACTTAGGGGTTGTTTGTTTGTCTCTTAATAGAATCATTCAGCGCTGAATGATGAACCGTTCAGCATTCAGTGCGTTTGTTTCGCACCTCTGAATGATGCAGTGCTGACTGATTCAGCAAAACAATGTTGAATGATTCAACACAGAAGTACATTCTGAATGATTCAAAACCATTATCAAACAACATGTCACATTCAGAGCTAATTCATTCAGAGCCTCTAAATCATTCAGTATTTGAATAATTCAGTATTTAAATCATTCAGCGCTTAATTATTTTGAAGTAAACAAATAACCCCTTAGATGAAAATGTTTGAATAATTTAAGTAAATATTTTGACATAAAATATTTTAGGTACTTATTTTGATAAAAAAATATTTTAGATACTTAAATAGAAAATAATATATAATTTATGTACTCATTTGTGATGTAAATCAAATCTGAAATAAAAGAAGTAATTGATTAGAGAATTGGTTTAATATCTCCTCCAAGCGATTTGGTTGGTAAAGTATGCTCTTCGTTGCTATTACGGAGTCGCTTTGTTAAGTATACGGTCGTAATCCAACTACAAAGCCCCCAATTAGGACATCATAACAATCTTTCACACTTATTCTTAATTATTTTTTATAGTTATTAATATTCATTTTTGTAATAGATTAGTTTAAATTATATATTATAAAAATAACCATTTAATTTATTTTTAGCAAAAAAGACATGTTCTATATTTTAGAAAAAAATTAATATGGTCATCGTATTATTTTTCTCGCAATACGACCCTCCAACTTATAAAACAAACTTAAGTGACCCTTTGATCAACGTTTTTCATCGTGGACCGTTATAGTACTGGCGTGTAAGTTCACAGTGCTGATGTGGCAGTCTACTGTGTTGATGTGACAGTCAATCTGTCATGTGTAAATTATCAATTCAATTAATCTGTCATGTCATCCGCCATGTTAATTTGTCACCTTGGACTGTCATGTCAATACTGTGAGCTACCACATCAGCACTGTAACAGTTAATGATGAAAAAAGATTTGTCAAATAATCATATTATATTTATTTTCTGAATTAGAGAGACATATTAAAAAATAATACGAAAATCACGTTAGTTTTTTTTCAAAAGTATAGAACCTCTAACGCGTTTTACCTTTATTTTTATTTTCACAATATCATTTTTGAATTATTATTTAATGCTCTTTTATTTTATTAATTGAAAATTATATTGATATTTGTTTATTAGGTGTCCGCTATAATAATATTATTATTTTAGGGAATAAGTTTGAACGTGCCGTCACGGTCATAATTGTAAAAGCATGACATGACAATTGACAAATAAATGCATACTAATAGTGAGTGCAAAATTATTTAAAATTGACCCACATGTGAATTAGAGTTAACAAAATTCAATTTGATTAAAAAATTGATTTTTCAACTCAAATTGATTTTTAATTATAATTTTATAAATTTATTTGACTCAAAAAATTTAATTTCAAATTGAGTCGTAAAATATAACTCGAATAATTAAAAATTTAGTAATTAGTAGATTTATTTTTAAGTTTAAGTCGAGTATTTCTACTTTGTATGATATATGTATATCAAATATGAAAAAAATATACAAAAATATATTTGTATTATATATATAGTTATAGAAAGTTATTTAAATTATAATTAAATAATATTATAATATTATAAATATTTACAAATAAATTTAAATAAAACTCAAAAAAATGACTCGACTCTAAAAAATTTCAAGTCAATTTCCATTTGTAAAATGAGACTCATCAACTTGAATAACTTAAAATTTTTCGACTCGACTCGATTGAACATTCACCCCTAATGCCAAGTATAGTCAAATGTTTGGTTTGGTTTGTTACATTGATTAATACTTTATATCAAAATCCGCATTATTAAATATTTAAGTTAACATTAATTAATTTAAATTATTTAATTAATACTAATAATACTTAGTTTAAATTATTTAATTAGTTTAAGTTACCATTAATTTAATTAAAAACTAGTGATTGGATTATTGGAGGCTTCCTCGCCCATATAGGGTTGCAGGTATGGGTGTGAAAATTCGGGTACCCGAAACTTTCGGGTTGGTGATTTCTCGGCCCGTGTCCCGACCCAGATTTTGAGGGTACCCGGTAATCGGGTACCCAATACCCGATTTTTTATTTTTCATTTTCAAATTATTATTTTAAAAAATATATACATAAATTTAAATGTTCGAAACTTTGAATTGCATGCTCTAATATCCGAAAATAAAATTTTAAAGTTCGAAATATAAAATCTAATAATTCATAATATAAATAATTCATTATATTATAGTCGGTATTAAAAACAATAATATTATTATTATGCATAATCCATTTAATTTTCTAAATTCATATAGTATATTTTACATCTGTCACATACTGTATTTATGAACTTTGATATTGAAATTAATATCATTCAATTCTGGGTTATGTTTCCAACAAAAACATTACATGCATGGCACAAGATGTAGCCCCACGATTAGCCTCTGCATCATATATGTGTCTGTAATTTTGTTTTGTAAGAAAAATAAAAGAGAAAATAACCTCCAGTGACCGAAAATGCCTTATAATATATGATCTTAACTAACTTTTTTCGATTTACCAAAATGACCAATAAAATCGCAATGCGATCTCTAAATCGTAACGCGATCTCCAGTATCGCAAATCAGTTTCCAGATTCGCAATTCGATTTTGACTATCGCATTGCGATTTTCCAAATTCGCGTTGCGATTTTAAAAAATCACAATGTGAATATGTAAATCGCAACAATCGCAACGCGATTCTGACTATCGCAACGCGATTATGACTATCGCAACGCGATAATACAAAATCGGAACACGGTTTTCCAAATTCGTTGCGATTTCTTAAGAATTTTCTATAAAAAGATAGTATCCGCGCGGACGTGTTGAAGACACATATTACTACGACCACGACCACGACGGGACGGGACGGTGGTGGCGACGGTGCGCGAGAGTCCCCCTTGTTCTCTTCCACTCAACAAGGAAGTGGGAAATCCAAGCCTTAAATACCCATTCCCAATAGTATTTCCAATACTATGTGGGATTGAGCATTGCAAACACTTTGAAATCTTTTACACTATCGCAACACATTCTTTATTGTTTCAAACTAAGATCTTACAAATGGCTTGAGAATCTTTTACACTATCGCAACACATTCTTTATTGTTTAAAACTCACGTGAATTTGGAATAGTTAAAATGTAAACTTATTTTGGATTTTTCACTATCGCAACACTTTTTCACTATTGCAACAACATGTTTTTCAAACTCTCGCAACACATTTTTCAAAATCGCGTTGCGAATCTGGATATTCGCGTTGCGAATTTGGAAACTGAGTTGAAAAATTAGAGTTCGCGTTGCGATTTTGTTGGTCATTTTGGCAAATCCAAAAAAAGTTGGTTAAAATCGTATATTATAAGGCATTTTCGGTCACTGATGTTATTTTCTCAAAATAAAAAGCAGTGGTTTTGGTCATTCATACCATAAATGAAGCGACGAAGGAGACGACGGGATATATATATATATATATATATATATATATATATAAACTAATCGGGTATCCGGAAAAACTAGATTTTGTGACCTGAGCCCGACCCAGCCAGGTAATTTTTTTAAAATAAATTATCCGATTTTCTTAGGTCTGGGTCGGGTAGTTTTGCACAACCCTAGTTGCAGGATGTGGGAAAAATAAATTTTTCATATAAGGTATTCACCATAT
The DNA here is from genome assembly GCF_006381635.1 of Hibiscus syriacus. NCBI lineage: Eukaryota > Viridiplantae > Streptophyta > Magnoliopsida > Malvales > Malvaceae > Hibiscus > Hibiscus syriacus. Next base: position 353,527 of record NW_024062784.1, on the reverse strand, counting down.
TATTTCCTGAAGTAGGGTTTTTTATTAGCCTAAAGACGATGTGTATTCCTGAGGTTTTCTCTATTAACTTAAAGATGTCATGCAATTGTGAGGTTTTCTTCATTTAACTTAAGACGTCGTACAGTCGTAGAATCTTTATATTTGATTTCAAGATGCATGACGCATCTGACGTCTTTAAATTAATTCTGTGCAATTCATCCTAAATAAAAAATAATCCACAAATTAAATTATATTGAGCATTAAAAAAATTCACTTATAACGTCTCACCCATTTTGCCGATAATTGGCATGACTCGTTGGAATTTCAATCAATCTTTAAAAACGGAAAGAAATAAATTATAAAAAGTTAATTGCAGAAGCTTTTTAGTGGGTCACTGTAATATTCGCGACCGTGTCAAGAGAACACAGAATTTCGCACGTGAAATGTATGTCAATATATGATTGGTAGATATGGTAGTAATATTTAGGTGGCTTTTGGTTGGATGGAATTCCTTGGAATTGGTGGGAATTGAAATCTAATTCTACCACTTTCCCATTTTCACCACTTTCCCATGTTTGGTTCAAGTTTTTCAATTGAATTAGAATCCATGGTGGAATTCAATTCCATCAAATGAGGGAAAGTGAATTCCATCCAAAAATAGATAGAATTCAATTCTTTTTGGAGGGAATTGAAATTTGACCATACTACCCTCATCAATCATTTGGTAACTTATTTATATATTAAATAAAATATTTTTTTATTATTTCGAGTCGGGTCGGTTTCTAATTCATATATTCGGTCGGGTCGGGTTTAGGTTTAGGGTGAAAAAAATGGACCGACCCGAAAATATATATAATTCAGGTCGGGTCAGATTAAGTCATTGTTTTTATTAAATAAAAATAATTTTTTATTATTTCGGGTCGGGTCGGGTTGGATTTCTAATTCATATATTTTGGTCGGGTAGGATGAAACTTTATTTTGTACGGGTCGGGGTTTTTAAGTGCGATATTCGGGTCGAGTCGGGTCGTTTTTTTAAATGTGATATTCGGGTCGAGTCGGGTCGGGTTTTTTAATGTGATATTCGGGTCGAGTCGGGTCGGGTTTTTTAAAATGTGATATTCGGGTCGGGTCGGGTCGAGTTCGAGTTTAGGGTGAAAAAACTGGACCAACCCGAAAATATATATAATTCGGGTCGGATTTCTAATTCATATATTCGGGTCGGGTCGGATGAAACTTTATTTTGTTCGGGTCAGGTTTTTTAAGTGTGATATTAGGGTTGGGTTCGGGTTTAGGGTGAAAAAAATCGGACCGACCCGAATATATATATAATTCAAGTCGGGTCGGATTAAGTCACTATTTTTATAAAATAAAAATATTTTTTTATTATTTCGGGTCGGGTCGGGTTGGATTTCTAATTCATATATTCGGGTCGGATCGGATGAAACTTTATTTTGTTCGGGTCGGGTTGGGTTTTTTAAGTGTGATATTCGGGTCGGGTTCGGGTTTAGGGTGGAAAAAATTGGACCGACCTGAAAAAATATATAATTTTACCTTATATATTTAGGAATAATTACAATAATACCCCTCTATATATAATTTTTTTTCAATTAAGTCAATGTTTTTATTGAATAAAAATAATTTTTTTATTATTTTGAGTCGTGTCGGGTCGAGTTTCTAATTCATATATTGAATAAAAATAGTTTTTGGTAACTAATTAACATACTCCGATTGGAATGTATCGAAATATTGCTCTATCTTTTGGTAACTTATTAACATATTTTGATTGCGATGATTTTAACTTATAATGTTTATTAGCATGATTTTTATAATTTATTGAAATGAATAATCAATCAATAAAATGAAAATTTAATATTTTTTAATTTTTTATAATATATTACTACATGTAAGTTGTAAAATAAACTATAATAAAGCAAAAAAACAAGAAGGACAATTCTGTCATTTTATATTACCGAAATCAAATTCATCTGACATGTCTGCGAACTAAACAGAATATGAAATTGGATTCCAATTCCTAAAGATTCCAATTCATTCACAGATTCTAATTCCCCATAAATATTCCAACGAACCAAACGTCACCTTAGGATAAACTATAAAAATTTAACGGGTGTTAATTTAATCGTTAAATATTAAAACATAATATTTTGATCATTTATATTTGTCGATGTTTTGCTCATTTATGTGCTTTTTTCAATAAGACTTGGATGATGTTGGTTTACTGACGTGATATGTTAATAAAAAATATTTTTTTAATTTGATCCCTTCAAGTTTAGGAAAAAATTAATTTGATCATAAATTTTAGAGCATATATCAATTTATCCATTGATCTTTAGAAAAAATATATTAATTTAACTCTTGAATCTGATCAAATTCCTCGTCATCAATTGTCTCTAACCAATAACCACCATCATCAATCACGGCTGACTGTCATCAAGTGTTGTCGATAACGATCAATGTTGGATCATAAAAGTTTCCTTTCATTCCTTTTCAACCTCTTAAGCATGAATATGATGTATATTTTCCTTTTAGAAGCGGTCAATTTTGTTTATTAAGTTAAGATGATTATAAAGTAATATATGTTTTAAAAAGTTTCAATTATTTGACAATGAACATTCAATATCATATTGCATTCACTAGTACTCGAACCCATAACCTTTAGGAAAATAATAATTTATTTAACCACTAAGATAAATTGGTTCGTGCAAAATTGATCGAAATTAAATTCAAGATAAATAAATAATTTGATTCAATCTTACTATTAACCTAAACAATGCCAATTAGCTCATCACACGGAAAGAGGAAAACCTCAATGGCTTTTCCAGGAGGCTTCCGGTTCCTATTTTTTATGCAATTAAATCTGCACATTTAGATCGAATTTTGTCAGATTATGTTCGTCCCCATGCGTTGACAATCGACAAATCTAAGGTTAAAAAATGGTTGGATCATTGATGTTTGAAAGTTTGTCTGCTGGTGCTGATGTTGTTGGAACATCCCATCACATTTTTCCCTTATTATTACCAATAATAATACTCATTCCATCTTCTCCACTCACTTTCTGCGTTGCTTACCCCGCCATTTTCTATCCGCCGACAGCCGTCCCGACACCTTCTTTAACAACAACCCGATTGTCGTTCCATCCCGAACTCGTCATCCTCGTTATCGTTTCTCTCGTCTCGCTTCTTTCGTTGCTGTTGGCAATGGGGTTCTTGTCGAAATTCCTCAAACGCCGTAAACCCACGGCGGTGAGGGGCGGGGCCGATGAAGAGAAGGGAAGGGATTTAGGCGTCGAAGAAGGTAAAGGGTTTGTTAAGAGGTTTAGATGGAACGAGATTAAGGATTCGACTAAGGATTTCTCGCGTTTGATCGGACGAGGAGGGTTCAGCAATGTCTACTTGGCTAATTTGTCGGGTTCCACCCTGGGAGCAGTCAAGATCTATGTCGGAAATGATCGGTTAAACCAATCGTTCAGACAGGAACTGGATATTCTGACCCAAATCCAACATGACAACATCGTTAAATTCCTTGGCTACTGCGATGATCAAGGTAGTTGGTTTAACTCTTCAAAATGGCAAAAAAAAAGTTTTTGATGATTTTTTGTTCAATTTGTTTTACAGAGGAAGGTGCAATGGTGTTAGAATACGTTCCGAATGGAAATTTACAAGAGAAACTCCATGGAAACGGAAGGGAATTGCTTCCATGGAAGACCCGTATGAGCATAGCTTTTCAACTTGCCGAAGCAATCGAGTACTTGCACGACAAATGCAGTCTCCAGATAGCTCATGGCGATATCAAAGCTTCCAACATCTTGTTAGACGAGCGGTTCAACTGCAAGCTCTGCGATTTCGGGTCGGCAAAGATGGGATTTTCATCGAAGGTGGTGCCGCCGAAGACGAAGCAGATAATGGTAGGCTCGCCGGGGTACACCATTATTTGAGGACCGGTATTGCTTCTAAGAAGAACGATGTTTATAGTCTGGGTGTTATTATTTTGGAGCTCGTGACTGGGATGGAACCCTTTTGTCCCGAAAGGGAACAATTGTTGACGACGATGGTGGCACCGAAGTTGAGGGAGGTTGTTGAGGACGGTGGTGGGGCGGCGGAGATGGTGGATCCAAAGCTGGGTGGTGAGTTCGAGTTAGAAGAAGGTAAAGCTATGCTCTTAATCGTTGAACTCTGTCTTCAAAAGTCATCTACCGTTAGGCCTTCCGCCGCAGAAATAATGCAGACAATGAAGAATAAAATCGGTTCCGTCGGTTCACGGTTGTTGCCGCCGGCCAAAGAGCGCCATTGTTGAGTGATTAATGGGGATGGTCGTGTTTGATTCAGTTTGTTGCAATTGTTTGTACATACACAGAAAAAACAGGGAGCTCCATGTACTGTTTGGCTTCGAATTAGTTAGATCGTGTATAAGATTTAGAAAATGCAAATCGAAACATCAAATCTTTAGAACAAGCGATTTGTACTGTAGACTCAACTTGTGAACTGTACATTGAATGTCTGTAAGGATCGCATTGAGATTTAGTACAACACGTTAGTGACTTAATTGACAATTTTTTTTTGTTTGATAGTAAAAATAAGAATTGATTTTATAGTTCAGTGACTAAATATAGAGTTTATTCTTCTTTTTACCGGTACATCGTTTAATAGGGACTAGATTTGCCAGTTTCTACAATGGAAGGAGAAAATTGATATATTAGAGGGACTAAATGTAGTCCTTACAAACAGACGGACCTGCAACAAGTTTTGTCGGGAAAAAACATTCTCTGCCCTTTTTTTTTGTGTTCCGGTAAAGTATACAAATGGTTTTTTATTATGAGATACTTGTTTATTATATATCTCGACTATTAAAAATTATAAAATGGTTCTTTGATTATAGAATGATGTTTTGTTGAGTCATTCAACTACTAAAGTTACAAAATAGTCACCCGACTGTTCATAATGTTTTAAACTCATCATTTTTCGTTAAAATAGTTACGACATTCCGAGTTGAACGTTAACATATTAGTTATGATATTATAAAATATGATTTTAAAATCTCAAACAATTATTATATTTAAGTCATCATGTTAACATTCAACTTGGACGACCTTCAACTTTTTGACAAAAAATGATGAGTTTGGAACATAATGAATAGTCAGATGACCATTTTATAACTTTTAATAGTTAAAAAACTAAACAAAACAACATTCTTATTCAAATGATCATTTTGTAATATTTAATAGTCAAGAAACTTATAAAGTAGTATCATATAGTCGTGGATTATTTGTCTACTTCACACTTTGTATTTTTAGAAAGAGAACAACAAGTTTACACGTGGAGTAATAAAATTAAACTTGTTTTATTTCTACAGATTAAAACAACATTTTTTTCAAAATGGTAGGATATATTATTGGTTAATGAATTTGTTTAACGGCAAAGATTTGATCCCTTACCCTTTATATATATAGTTTTTTTTTCCATTCACGTCCCTGTGAATCGTCAAAATGTATAAATTCGTTGCTTTCGAGGCAAGGATTTAAACCTCGAGAAAAAGAAAGCATTTTCATGGAATTTCCTCTATTCTGAGAAAACGAAGGAAAGCAGCATTGAACGCGAGCTTTTCCTTTTTTTTTTACACAATTTTGCTTAAAAAAAAAGGAAAGCTCGCTTTCATTTTCCCGGAAAATTTTGAAAAGGATTTCAAATCAAAACGATGGTGACGTTGTTATCGTTCCAATTCCACGAATCCGCATTGTCGCTGTTGTTGTCATTGCTGCTGCTCGTCGTTACTTTCCCTTCTTCTTCTTATTCTTCTTCTCCTTTTGCCGTCGGATCGCAACGGAATTTCACGGCGGGCATCTTGTTGCCGTCCGATGCGGCGGATGCGTGCGGTGTTTCCCCGCCCTCGCAGCGTTATTCGTGCCCGGTTAACTGCTTCAGGACGGATCCGGTTTGCGGGGACGACGGAGTTACGTACTGGTGCGGTTGTGCAGACGCGCATTGCTCGGGGGCCAAGGTGGCGAAGATTGGATTCTGTAACGTTGGAAATAACGGCGGGACCGGATCTTTCTCTGGTCAGGCTCTACTTTTGTTGCATATAGTTTGGCTCATTGTTCTAGGCATCTCTGTTTTCTTTGGCCTAATCTGAATTTTCTCTCTGTATTTAAAAAAAACAAATTCTAAACAATTTTCCATTTTAAATCCTTCATCTTCTATAGTCGCCATTGATAGTTATAATATAACTTAATAATACGTAGAATAAAGTACATTACATGCCGTTGACCCCATCCCATTTCCTAACCCTATCTTACGAGGTAGATGGCGGTTTGGATACCGTCTCAATGATAAAAGAATTATTTTTATTTCTTTAGGTCTCGGGTTCGAATGACAGAATAATTTTTGTTATGTATCGTAATTACTCAAATTTAATAAAAAAATAATTTAAACTATCTGTTTTGATTTGTTTTAGTATATAAATTTTTAATTTTCTCAAAATTATACCTAAAGTTTAGTTTTTATTTTATTTTAGTACCTCCCATTAAAAATTTAATGTATTTAGTATCTAAATTATAAATTTTGATCCGTTTTAGTACCTAATTTTTTAATTTTTTTTCCAGAAATTAACATTAAATTTTAAACAATGATACTAAATAAAATAAAAACTAAATTTTATGTATGATTTTAAAAAACAATTAAAAGTTTAAATATTATAACAAATTAAAATTATTAGTTTAGATACTAGATAAGTAATTTACCTAAAAAAAAATAATGGTTTCGCTTCATATGGTGAGGCACAGACAATCCAACATGGGAGGCGCGGTAGGGCCCGCTATTACATTTGTGTTTTGTAAAATTTGTAGGAGTAATTATTTATCGAATGTTTTGCTTGTAGATTAAGGAATGAAGCAGTCCATTACATTAGGTTCCTTCGAGACTTGAACTTTGTCCCTGTTGGTGATAGAGACCACATCTCTGTTGACCAAAGCGCATAATGATAACTGGGAGTTGGCTGCTCAAGTGATTGAGATACTCTGAATTAATTAAGTGATATAATGCATATATTTATTTTTAGCCGTATATTAAGAAAGATTTTTGAGTACGAACATATATATATATATATATATATAATTTAAATTTTGTGTACGAAGTTAGCATAAATAAAATTCATATTATACCCTCATAATAAAAAAGGAACAATAAGTATAAAAAAACTTAAATTTTAAAGTGTACATGTGCCCACCCAACTATGTTGTGCAGCCGCCACTGATGTGCACAATGCTCCATTTGGTTTCGAATTATCGCCACTGATATGCTCAATGCTCCATTTGGTTTCGAATTATCTATCCTTAATTTATGTCCAAAATTACGCTCTTGGACACTAACAATTTAACCTATTTATTGTCTACCCTTATTTTTGCTCAATAATATAATACATACGGCAAAGACAAGTAATTCTCGTGGTAAATAAATTGTTGTTATTTTTTGAGAATTCGAGTTCGAGTATCATAGATATCAATGATGTAAATGTAATCTTGTATTTATCCAAAATTAATAAGAAAAACAAAGATAAACTATACAAATAGTCTCTTATATTTTCGGTGTGACCAACTTTGGTTATCATTTCAAAAATTAAGGGAAAATAATCCCTAACGTTCAATCATGTTAGAGACTTTAATAAAAGGGATTAACAAATATTAATGAAAGATGAATTAAAATTAAACGGATAGATAATATTAAATATATTTTCTCCATAATTATTAAATTAATGAGTAAAATAGGTCATACCTAAACATAAAGTTGTCTTAACAATGATATTATTGCATGAATTATTTAATTATTTTTCTCCATTTTTCATAGAGTAATGGGCTTAATGGTAAAAGCATAAATTAGCTGACAACTTCCACCGCGGAAAATGATCAAACGCGGGCATTAACAGAAATTGAAAAGAAATAGTAACAAAAAAAAATCAAGTACTAATAATTTTCTATATATCCATCGAAAGGCAAAAGTAAAGCAAGCTATGGGCAATGGAACCTCTTCAGCAAACCCTTAATCAAAATCTTTCATATCCGATTCCTAATTCCCTCTGAATCTTCTCTCACTTTCACTTTTCCAACAACTTTTGGAGTTACCGAAAGATCCCTTTTCTTTGGGTTTAATAAAAGCTTATCATGGCTGTTATTTCACTAAATTCACTGCCCATCGGAATCCGATTCCGACCAACTGACGAGGAGTTGATCGATTGTTACTTGCGGTCCAAGATAAACGGAGAAAGGGACGATGAGGTCAAAGTGATTCGCGAAATCGATGTCTGTAAATGCGAGCCATGGGATTTGCCTGATTTGTCTGTTATAAAGAGTCGGGACCCGGAGTGGTTCTTCTTTTGCCCGATCGACCGGAAATATCCGAACGGAAATAGACTCAACCGGGCTACCGGTGCTGGTTACTGGAAGGCTACGGGTAAGGATCGGAAGATAAAGTCCGGGTCTAGCTTGATCGGCATGAAGAAAACTCTGGTGTTTTACACCGGCCGGGCTCCCAAGGGAAAGCGCACCAATTGGGTTATGCACGAGTATCGTACTACCCTCGATGAGCTCGACGGCACGAAGCCCGGACAGGTCTTTTTCATTTGACTTAAATATTGAGTTTTCAGCTTGATTCCAGTTCAGGGTTCGATCCTTGGTTAGTTTTGCTCATATTGTTTGATTTTTCGGTGTCTTGTTCTGTAGAATCCTTTTGTAATTTGTCGTCTATTCAAAAAACAAGACGAGACCATCGAAGATACTAGTGGCAACTTCGTTGATCCCGGCACATCGTCCCACACCGAGGACGTGCAATCGGAGTTTGATATGCCTCGAGACAAGCCTGTGATGGAAGTGAAAGCCGAAAAAGTTCCCGATAGCAGTGAAACTTGTCTTGAAGGTTTAGATAACAAAATGATGTACCATTTAGGAGGTCAACTGGTAGAAATGGCACCTGCAGAGGTGAGAAAATGAAACTCGATTTGGATTTAGGTTTAGATTTCGATTTCGATGCGCTTTCCAAGTTTGCTGTCATTGCTTTTGCGCTTATGTTGTTTGATTTTCAGGTGGATGTACTTGGAGAAGCTTTGAATCATTTTTATGATCCGATGATGGAGCCACTGGATTGGAAACTCTTTTCTCCGTTGCATTCGCAGATCGAAGCAGAGGGGGCTCCTTGGATGTTAGATCATGTAGGGAACGATTTCAGTGGGGTGGAGTTCGAGTATGGCTCAAATGAGAATGATGCCTATAGTTCCCACTTCATGCATTCTACACCAAAAATTTCAGATGACTACTACAGCGGCGATTGGGGCTGTCAAAAGAATTCAATTATCGAAAGAGTGATTCCCAACCCCCTGGCTTTTGGTATGGATGGTGGATCATATTGCAAATCCGATCCTGATGTGGTTCGAGTAATGGTGAGTAGTAGAACCAAGCTCGTTACATTTTGTTTATCCGATATTCGTACTGCTTATGCTTTTGCCATATCATAGTGCGTCTAGATTCATTGAAATGTCTCATAGTATTTTTGTTCTATAATCTTACAGCACGGGACTAGCAATGATGACAGAGGAGTTCCTCTAGAGGTTAAAGCAACGGCACATGATATTGAACTCTCTTGTGATGGGGCATTCTATAATGTGCTAAATAGCAATGGCGAATCGAGCAATCATGTGAACGCAACATGTAATATTGATACTGCACCTATAGCTGGAATCAAGATTCGATCCCGCACTCGTCGAAGTCAACCAAACATCGAGAACTCCGTTACACAGGGGACTGCATCAAGAAGATTTAAACTTCAAATCCATCCTCGCTCCGAAGAGAAGGAAGATGATCCGAAACCCATTGTCACAAAGGTGAGAAATCTGTAAATAATGATAGCGTTAAGCCATTGCTGAATCCAGATATGTATATGAACATTAATAGGGTCGTCTTCTAACAGGACGTAAAAGATGTTGTCGACAATGCTCCTCGTGGGACCGTCATGGTGGATGAACCCGAGGAAATATCCATTTCCGAGTCGAGCAGAAACAATGTCTCAAGGTTAAAGAGCAAGATCCCAGTTCATGAAAAGGTTCCGTATCGATGGTTAAAGAGGTTTTCAGCTCGGCCGCGGCAGAAGTCATTTAGCATTATTATGTTTCTTGTTTTTGCTGTGATGCTAGTCTTGTTTATAGCTTTTGTTAGCACATTGAATGTGTTGTAATTTGATACCATCTTTATATTAAATTCTAGTTATTAAACTATTGATCATTCCAACCGTTTAGAGTGTGCAATCGATCGATTATGGATTCCATCGAAAGTTTATTGAAGTAATAGACGAGTGAACAATGAGTTTGAATGAAAAGACTCGTGTTCACTCGTCTATATCTCAATCGAGATTACCTGTCAAAAAGTGTTATATAAGATCCGGACACATATATCAGTAAGCAACCCTAAAACAGAGACATCTTTGATCGCCCAATTCAACAATGGAATCCGCTTCATTCAAAATAACTTGAAAACTATTCTATACATCCTTATCTGATCCAGAAAAAGAGGACACATGTTAGCAAAATCCGGTAGAAACCGAACTCTGAGGATTAGTTTGGGATTCGATTTTTCGACATGGAATGGAAGGTACGAAGCCGACCCTATCGAGTCCTCACACGGCGTTGAGATCTCCGGTTCTTGATGTGCTCCGAGGCATGGCAGTGTGTGGTCCAATACTCGCAAGGAGCTGCAGAATCGCAAACATAAGAGTAACACTGCATCAAACCGAAACAAAAATCATTAGAATTGCCTCAAAATCCCAATGATCCAAACAATAAACAAAGCTAATCCGCCATTAAAGTAAAAAGATTATAGCTTGGCATACCAGGTCACAATGTGAGTCATGAGGTGTAGTATCGAATGGAAATTGCAGACAAAGATGCCTTGGGTGTGGATAATCTCTACAGGCCACCTAAAAGAAAATTAAATTAAGAAAAACTATTAAGGTCATTAGACAAGAAACAATACCCATGGATCTATATTAAACTAAATTTGAAGTTTTTGCTCCATTCCAATCAAGTTCAGAAAGTGTAAATTTCGTCAGCAAATATATTAGGGAGAAAATTGAACCTGGCCACGCTTGGCGAACACGGAGAGTTCATCGTCAACATCGCAATCGTTGGCGGCGGAGAGCTTGGCAATGTCAATGGGATCGAAAGGGTTAAAATTAAGGATAAAGCAATCCTCAGTCTCCTCAAACGCTCCATGTCGACCATCTTTTTCAAACAGAAAATGGATCTCAAAGGACTCTCATCCACTGGATTGTACTTGTTCTTCTTCTCCTTCCTATCTTTCTCCGCCGATGAAAGAACTGCCTCTACCTTCTCCGCCATCGGGGTTTTGCTTTTGCTTGACTTTCGACGCTTTGCCATTGAATCCTCGTGTTGCTTCACTGCCCGTGCCCGATTAAAAACCTTTGATTTCCTTGAAAATTGAATTTGAAAGACAACCGTTGGCTTGGCTTTCCCCCAAAATATAAAATAACCTAGGAATCTAATTCTGTCTCCAATCCCTCTACTATTCAATATTTTGAACTTAGTCCTATATTTTCTAGTTCTAGAAATTTAATCCTATGTTTTCTGGAAATGGGTTAGTTCTGATTCGTTCCCATCTTGCGTGAAATGATGAATTCTGGCTGTCCACAATTTGCAGAACTGGTAAATCTCTTGTCAGAGTAATGATTTATGGGACTATAATATCAACAATCTGAACTTTGTAGGACTCATATTTCATCTGAATTCCGAGCGATGGACAAGCTAATCTTCCGAGTTGCATTGCACTTTGAATTCTCTCTTCCCCCATTGAGCTTTTGGTGTCCTTAAAAAAGTTTGATTACTTTAGAAAATAGTCCCTCCCATCTTTTTAAAGTGTTTTTCTGATAGTGAATGTATTTTGTCTGTATTGCACATTCTTTTTACTGTACAAATCAATTATTAGTTACGAAATCATTGCATCAAAACAACAAATATATCAAAATCTGTAAAAAATTGTTGTTATTTGTTGATATTTTATGTTTAAATATTAGGAATAATAAGATAAAAAAGGTCACTTTTGACCCTGTACATTAATAATGCACTAACCCTCACCCTCTTGATATTGAACGTTCACAACTTAATATCTATGGTGTTCTAACACATATCTTCAAGGAATCGATTTAGATTTAAATATAATGAAGATTTATATAATTATCAAACACAAGAGAGGATTATATACCATGATCATTATATGTCAATATCGACAACAAGAGACTTAAAGTTATAGAATCTTAAATTTGAAAACTACAGAACATTATCAAGCAGATAGAAAGTTCAGCATATTATCTCACACATCGGTGGAACATCGAGTCCCTCTACTTGAACCGATAAACGGACTCGACGGTGCAGCACTAGGTCCAAACGCCAGAACCGACACACAGTTAACGTTAAACCGATACCGGCCGGAGACCCAAGTCCCGACTTTCCACCGGAGTTTCCCGATGACTTTGAAGCTCAAAACCATCCTCCCCGCACTCCGATCTCGTCCCACTTCGTAACCGAAACCCGGAGCCACGGGGAAACCATTTCCCTGCAAAACCGCAGTCAAAAAGTTGCTCTCTTCGTGTTCTTGGTAAAACGGAGGAATGGGAGTATCCACGGTTATCTGCTGGGCTTCATACGAAGCGTGAGCTTGCAAGTTGTCGTAGTAAACGCCGACTCTCTTGTTGGGGTTGTTGGAGAGGAAGGTGAGTTGAATGGACGAGTTGAGGAGCGAAGGGCGAGTGAGGTTGAGTTGGTAGATGTCGGCTTGCGTGAGGGAGAAGCGGGGTTTGGAAGGGTGGAGGGTTAGCCGGATGAGGAAGATGAAGACTAAAACGATGGTGAAAACTGAAGAGAGAACGAAGAGTAGTTTCTTGCTGATGGTAAAACTTTGTCTTTCGGCGCAGTGTTTTGGTGATTTTGAGAAAACCTGAGACATTTGCAAGAAGGTGAAGAGAGATTAGGAAGGAGAGTTTTCTTATGAGGCCGAGAATGGTGGCCGATGGCTTAATAAAGGAGAAATCAGAAGTATTTTTTTATTGTCTAATTTGGATGTTAGCCCTTGTACTTTATTAATAATTCAATCTTGTTATTTAAGTTATCATAATTTGATCACATACTTTACCTAAATTGAAATTCCTTTTTGAAGTTACAACTATATAGATAATAAAATGTATTAGAGATTATCAAATTGTGTAAAAATTATATTTTTAAAGGGTAAAATACACAAATGGTCCCTTGACTATATGATATTATTTTATTAAATCTGTCAACTATTAAAAGTTACAAAAAGGACACCCAACTATTCATTATGTTCTAAATTCATCATTTTTTGTTAAAAAATTGATGATATTCTGAGTTGAACGTTAACCTACTGATTGTGATATAATAAATCTGATCTTATAATCTCAAACGAGTATCATATCTCAGCCATCATATTAACGTTCAACTTAGACATCTGTCAAATTTTAATGGAAAGGACGAGCTTGGAATATAATGAATAGTCAGATGATCATTTTATAACTTTTAATAGTTGATGAACTTAAAAGTAATATCCTATAATTGAGGGACCATTTATGTATTTTACCCTATTTTTAGTTAACCAACTCGATGTGTTTAAAGCTTAATTAAAATCACAAATCATGGGTCCCAAGAGCCTCCATTAGGAAACACAACCCCACCATATTAAATCATGAATATGCATGTCATGATACAATTGCAAAGAACCATGCAACAGGTTTAAGATATTATACTTTTTTTATTCTTGAACAATCTATTCCATTTCTAATTTTATATTTCAAATTAATCAATTAATTTAAGGGTAGAGTACACAAATGGTCCATCGACTATAGAATGTTGCTTTATTAAGTTTATCGACTATTAAAAATTATAAAATAGTCATCTGACTATGGAGTATTGCTTTGTTGAGTCCATTGACTATTAAAAGTTACAAAATGGTCACCCAACTATTCATTATATTCCAAATCTATCCTACTCTCCCAAAAAATTAATTGTATTCTGAGCTGAACGTTAACCTGCTGACGGTAATATGATATAATATGATCATAGAATCTCAAACTACTATCATATTTCAGTCATTCTGTTAACATCCAATTTAAACGATCGCCAAATTTTTAATTGAAAATAACGAATTTAAAACATAATGAATAGTCATATGATCAATATTTTTTAATAATCAAAAGATTTAATAAAAGAATACTTTATAATCGAGACTCAGGAGATCATTTATATACTTTAGTTTAATTTAATTCAATTTTAACGATGATACTTCCAAAATGATCTAACGAATCGGATCATATCAGATCCTCGGAGAAGGCAAAGCCCGTCCAATGATCCATGGAAACATGAAGAATCTGGAAACTGACTTTTGCAATGATTTTGTGGGTGTCTTTATGTAGCCGCTAAGAAATATTGCATAAACAATTCATTAAAACATTCACCCTCTCAATCCTATGGGTTTAGGGTATTCGGATTAACTCAGACACATTTAGTTTGGATTAACTCAGACACATTTAATTTGGATTAACTCAGACGTAAATCAACCCATTGATTATTATTTTTAATTGTGATAGGTCAAAATTTCTAATTACTAGATATTATATTCTAAAATTAAATACAAGATAGAAAAGAAGATATCATCTCTAATATATATGATGATATTATATTGAGAATATAATAATTAATTATTAAAACTTTTATTTGATTGTACAATTAAAAAATCTCTCATTAAAACTTATGAATTAATCAAGTCTGGGTAGGCTGCTTGGACGTTTGAAATTAGAGAAAAAGAAAAGGGTTTTTGTTTTCTGCTTTAAAAAGATCAACCTTTTCCAGTTCTTGTTGATCCCTTCAATTTAATCAAACAGAAAGCTGGCTGACCCCATAACTATTGACTCCCAAGTAATCATTTTGATTCTTTCCAACTTTTCCCCTAACCTCGCTGTCTTAGATTCTTTTTTGGTAACAATATGTTATCTACTATCAATTTGTTTAGAAAAACGGGGGTTAAATTTACAAATACCATCTTGAAAACCAAATACTATATTATTAAATTATAGTTTTTTTACCAACAATCCATTGATCTAAATTAGTCTAGTAGGATAACACACTAGATTCCTTAAACAAAATCAAGAGTTTAAACCTTGACATTTGTAAATGGAACAAATTGGTTGAGTATATCGTCCTTGCCTATGTTGTACCTAATTTGGATTAATCGATCAATATATAGAATACCCGCGATTAATTCAAAAATTATAATTTTTTTCTAATATTTTGCATGTAATAAGTAATAAATGTAATAACCAGATTGAAAAAGAAAACCCACCCATCCCAACATGCATAATTTGATAACCAAGAGAAAGCAACAAAGGATATGTCAAAGAGTGTCGCAGATCAAGCTAACTTGTCCACTAGTGTTCAGAGATAGAATCAAAATGAAACAAAAGGCAACCTAATTCATCCATTAGCGTTCAGAGATAGTTGCTTCGCCTCCAAGAAACACCGCCACACTTGGCTAAACTTGCCTACATGGACTGTATCCAGTTATAATGTGCCAATACGTTCAACAAAACTTACCCCAGAACTCCATTAAGCTGCAAGTTATACCGGACTTACGTTTTTCATGCGGTATGAATATCAATGGCTCACCGATTGGGCCTGAAAGTATAATCAGCCACATGTATAGGATTCACTTCAAACTTGCCATTTTAGAGGAAAAAAAGTTGTGTTTCAATTTCATGATTCTTATAAATGGAATGCGGGATTCAAATATGTGAAGGGTCGTTACTCGCATTGAACATCGGAAACCGGAATTAGCCTACCTTGTCAGGTGATACTGATCTTGAGCTTGACTTTGACCTTGATCTTTCTCTGAATGAATAGAAGTGAAGAAGTTCCATAAATCATATGGAAAACAACAAAACTGAATAGCAAAGCAAAGAAACTGAGAGCAAGTTGACACCCAGTTACCTGGGTGACTTGACAGGAGAGGCAGATCTGGATTTAGCAGGTGATTTGGACGGAGATCTTTCCCGTGATTTACTGCTTACAGGAAAGAAAATGGTTGGAGTTTGGAGTGCATCTGAAGGAGAAAGATTAAGGACTGAGAGTGGTTTATACCTCCGGTCTCTTCTAACACTGCGGCTTCTACTTCTACTCCTACTCCTACTCCTACTCCTGGAGGGGCTGCTCTCGTATTTCTTCACCTGTCCATAAAAATGAATAAATACCAAATGATTAAAAATGGAGATCAATTTTGAAAATTCTAGATTCTACAAAAAACAAAAGGAATATATATATATATCGATGCATGATGCTCCATGTATCCATAAATAAGAGTAGGGTCACAGTGCAAGAAACCCTTTGCAATTTTAACCACTGAAAATTCTCTGAAAGTGTGAGAAGAGAATGATAGAAGGAAGACCAGACCATATCGATTCACGTGTTTACTTGGCTAAAGGTTAGTTGCAGGCTTTTGCGTTTACTTGGCTAAAGGTTAGTCACAGACGTGTGCGTTTACTTGGCTAAAGGTTAGTAGCGGATGTGTTAACACATGCATAGTAGAAACTACAATTTTGCATACTAAAACAAATCAATGGCTCCATGTATCCCGCATCAATAATGGAATAGACATTGTTCATAAAATTTTACGCATTTATTATTTCAGCCTATTACAAAGGGGAATGAGGATATAGCAAAACCATTCAATGATACGGAAAATAGTAAGGATAGAAGAATGCATAGCAAGGTTACCCGAATGTAAGCTCTAGCCCAAGGATTTCTAAACTCGGTATCATCAAGTTTACGAATCTGCATGATGTTGAAAACATGTCACTTGAATTACAATTTACAAGCATTGAAGTAGCATAAATTCATGGCAAGGAGGTATGAAATTTTCTTTCTAAAAAACTTACAGCATATTTCATGTCATCATAATTGGTAAAATCAACAATACCGAAAGTACCTGAACAAGAGAGAGATAATAATAAGTATAAACTCATTCAAAACATGAAGGCCTAAAAACCAAGCCAATCCAGTTGAAAAATCAAAAGATGAGACGATAACTATTTCAAATTCCAATCGATTTCAACAGAAAGGAAAAGCTCATAAAACAATCAGAATTAGAAGTTAAGTACAAGCATATTAAAGAGAAGTAGCAGAAACAACGGATCTTATAATTACAAACATAACCAGCTTGAACATCCAAAACATAAATTTAAGTATGTCCCAAATAAGATGATAAGAATATCAAATTGCAAAATTCAATATCTAACAGAGTTGGAACAAGTACAATTCAAGATGTCAGCATCAAATAAGGGGAAAAAAAAGAGAAACAGAGAGGGCATCAAGGGGGATAAGGTAAGCAATGAAACTGTATAAGCTTATCAATACATCTCCTTAAATCATACCATCACTGTCACGTGAAATTTCTGCAAAACACACATCACCAGCTTTTCGCATGTGATCCTGAAAAGAGGATATGGATAGGTAAGAGTTGCAGCTTAATTAAAAATCCCTACACTTGTTTCAAGTTATACAAGTTCTCTAAACCTTCAAATCTTGCCAGGAAGCAGAAGAAGGGAGCCCGCGGACAATAACTGCAGGGAAACAAATGTATACATTAGAACCATTTGTTACTGCAAATAGAAACTAAATAAGAAATACCAGAAATGACACAGTTTAACAGTTAGGCAGACCTCGAAATTCAGAGTGACGTGATACACCAAACTTAGCTGCACCACCACCATATCCACCACGACGATCACTTGAGGATTGTCCTCTACCACCATGTGCAAGCTCAACCTATATCAATCATAATCAAATGCCAATTAAGGAGGGAAACAGAAATGGAATACACACGAAAATAACATGTGCCATTCATTACCCTCAAACGACAACCATCAAAGTTATAACCATCTCGACCTCTGATTGCATCTTCAGCATCTCGGGGATCCTCAAACTACAACACACACGATTTAATAAGAAATTTTCCCTTTTTCATTTTGCATCCTAAATAAAACATGTGTTGAGAAATGTACCTCAACAAAACAAAAACATGGAGGGCGATGCGGAATCTTCAACTCAATATCCAAAATACGACCATACTGCAGAAGGAAAACATACATTAGAAAACTGAAACAGAAATCAACCAAAAGCAAAGAGATCCTTCAAACACATTAATGATGTGATTCATATAAAGTCCAGATTACATGCATCAAAATCAAGCACAACTACAAGATACATACATTACTTATGTGATGAAAACCAGCTGAGGAAATGTTTATATTTATTCTTTCATAGAAGAAAAATACATTTGCATAATATCAAATTCAGCAGCACCTTGTAGAAAAGATCTTCAACCTCCCATTCTCTTATATCAGAGGGTAGGTTGCCAACATAGATTGTGCGAGAGAAGCGACCGCTCATTTCCACTACCAGAAAACAGATAATATAATTATTTCACAGCATGCACAAATAATAGAATCAAATTAACAGAGAAACCAAGTTCCATTCCCTACTTACGAAATAATGCAACAAATATCCTCCCAGATATCTAATTATCATCAGCATTCACTCTGATGATAATGATAAAAAAAATTTATTGCATAAAAGAACTACGAAGCAAACCAAGTCAGCAATTCCTCCAAATTGTGAGCAGTGTCCCACAAGCTCCATTTTGCTCCAACATTGGAAAGTTAAATTGGTGTCGCCATCCTCCCATGATGAGAAAAATAAAATAAAACTTATTGCAAAGCCAAAAAACATGAAGCAAACCAAGTCAAAATTCGTCCAAATTGTCATCCACAAGCTCCACTGCTCATTTGCTCCAAAATTCGAAACTTTAACTTAGTCTCCTCATCCTCCCATTAACATTTTTCCAGAGCTTCAGAAGGGAGAAACAATGTCCAATCATTAAAAAACAAAAAACATACAAATTTCCCAGTCCTTTTCTCTACCCCCTATGTAACATTCCAAAGTTCTTGTCTGTCCAAGCACTTGTCATCTATCATAAACAAACCATGATTGTCACCAGATCAGATTAGATTCTTAGACACGTTATTGATTATTTCATTTTCCCTCGCTCATCTCTCTTATTAAGCCACAATGAAAAATAATAACAAACCCTAACAAATACATTAAAAATTCCCATATTTCTTCCCTTCTTTAATCTAATCTCCAATAACCCGCGATTACTTTTAAGAGAATATGAAGATCGGAAAACAAAAGGAACCTACAATTTAAAACAATATATATCAATTATACATGAAAGCAATGAAAAGGTAACGACAATGTACCGAAGAACAGAGAGCTAGGGAAAAGCGAAATGGAGTCGATGAGAATCAATCAGAGCGTGTTGGCCGTAAGCAGAGGAAAACTGGAGCTTGACGAAGCCTCGTGGTCGAGCCTTCTTGCTCAAATCTAACTTAGCTTAACCTCAACTAGCTAGTAGCTAGGGTTCGCTTATCTTCGTCTTCGCTCAAATCTGAATTCAAAAATCCGCGAACCTTCTGTTGGGTTTACCTGAAGACCATTCAACTTGATTTTAAGTTGGGCAGCCTTGATCCGGATAGGGCCCAACATCGCCCGAATTTATTATTAGGGTAAATTATGCGTTCAACATCTAAAGCATTAGTTTTTATCCGTTTTAGTATCTAAACTTTTATTTTTTTCATTATACATAACTTTTAGTTTTTGTTTCATTTTAGAACCTCATTAAAACATAACATTAAGTTTTGAAAAAGATTAAAATTTTAGGTACTAAAATGGATCAAAATCAATAGTTTAGGTACTAAACGCGTTAAGTTTTTAACGGCATGATACTAAAATGAAACAAAAACTAAACGTTACGTTAGGTATGATTTAAAAAAATTGAAAGTTTAGATACTAAAAAGGATCAAAATTAATACTTTAGGTATTAAATGTGTAATTTAATACTATTACAAATCATGCGTTATTGAAAAGTTTCAAATCTATTTAAAATATTAAGTTCCACTCAAAAAAATATTAAGTACATACAAATCTATTTATCACTTAATGAAAAATACTTTTAAATTAAAAATAAATTAATATATTTGAAGACAAAATAAGGTCAAAATTTAATTCTACTATATTCAAAATTACCATAACTTATTAACTGGATTTGTTCAAGTAATAAGCGGTTTGATATCAAATAAGATTTTAAGTTCGAGTCATTATATATATATATAAAATATTTACCATAAACTTACTTACTAAAGTTATGTGCACGATTCAGAATGATCCACATTAATAAGAGTTAAGCCTTAGAAGTGAGGGGGGATATCAGAATTTAATTCTACCATTTTCATATTGTACTTGATAAAATCTTTTGATTTATGAAGATTAGTTAACGAACAATCTAGAAGTCCCATACGACGCCGTTTGAGACCACACCGAAAGTACACGTGGGATATGAACAGAAAATTAAAAGAAAAGGACACGTGGGCTATGAACAAGAAATTAAAAAGAAAAGGACACGTGGGACACCCATTTGATTTACCCTTTTTTTTTGTCATTTTTTGAGAGTGTGCCCAAAGCGATATGATTGGTTTGGTCATATCCTTTTCTTTGTTGATTTTAATTTTAGTCTTCAGGCTTAACTTTCTCATGTAATAGATTTAATTTACCGTTTTTATTTTTATTATATATTTATATTAATTTAATCCTTAAAATTATTTAATTATATTATTTTATATTCTATTCTTAACTTAAAACTCTAAATTATAAACTCTAAATTAGAGTTTATAATTTATATGTTATGGAGTTAGGTTTAGGGTTTAGGATTTTAAGTTAAGAGTAAAATATAAAATAATGCAATTGAATAACTTCGATGGTTAAATTAATACGAGAGTATAATAGGGATAAAAGTGATAAATTGAGTCTACTACAAATACAACCTTTTATCAATTTTATAATATAAATATAGTACAATTTATGTAAAAATTAGAAAGTGTTAATGTGAAGTAAGGGATAGTGATTATAAATAATTGTAACCAATTCCATATTCAATAGAAAGAAAATAAAAGATTCTAAAACAGTCATTAAATTGTCTATTCTTTTTAGTTTCACATTATAATATTCGATCCGAATTTTATAATTATAAAAATATAATTTTTTTCAGTAAAAAATTATAAAAATACATATTAATTTTAATTAATTTCATCAAATAGTGTTGATACATTAAAAAATAATCTAATAATAAAAAACATTTTATACGATAAATAAAACCATTGGATGTGATAAAAAAGAGAGGATAAGCAACAATATTTTTTACTCTAACAATGAAATATCTTTTAGAATTAATTTTAAGTTGACGACTCAAATTTGATATATATATATATATATATATATTATATTTTTCACTCTAACAATGAAATATCTTTTAAAGTTATAAAAATATTATAAAATTTTATTTTAAATTTATGAAAAATGCCCTTACAATATTTTTCTCCCCAAATTTTAAACATAACTTTTCAGCCTTTTATTTTTGTATGTTTGAATATTATCATTCAAAATTCAACGATAAAGAAGTGAAAAAAAAGGAAAAATAAATAATATATCTTGATTTTTTATGGTAAAATAATAAAGATTATAAAACTTAATTAACTTTTCTGAGTTTTAGATTATACTTTTATAAGTTTTAGAAAAGGAGAAAATTCAGATCGATAGAATGATAAGTGGTGATGACGTATAGAATAAGAAAAGAAAATATTAAAAGAATAATGCCGAGATCTCGATAATATATGATGGAGATGAAAATTTTAAAAATTTAAAATTATTTAAAAATTATAAAATAAAATAAAATATATAGTATGTTAGAGAGAAAGATCATGTCACCTTGTTATTTTTTTTTATTTCATATCAAAATATAACAACAATAATAAGATAATTTTAGAAGTTAAATAAATAAATTAGTTTTTAAATATCAAAATAGGAATGTAACCGGAGTTGAACGATGAAACACATCATTTATTCATAATTAAATAAGATATAATACTAAAATTACCCTTTAATATTTGTATAAATGATCCATTTGTCCTCTATCTTTTTTTCAAAACATTTTAAGTTTTTAACCTAACATTTCATCTTAAGGTAAATTGTCACGTACTAGATGAAAATTATTAGTTGACTAATTGTTAATGTTTCGTACAAACGTAATAAGTGCATATGTAATATCACTTTAGTAAAAAAATATTTTCAGATTAAATTATAATGTGACATTTCTCTTGGACTTGATATATCAATAGAAAATGTTGACTATTATTCAATTAAAGACTTTAATCCACTAAAGATATTTTGTTCGAAAATAATATATTAAAAAATTAAAATATTTAAAAAAAATAAAAGATAAAGTGAGTACTTCTATAAATATTGGAATGTAATTTGATTATTATGTGATTAAATAATTAAAAGGTTTCAATAAATAAATTACATTATTCCGCACATTTGCATCCACCCAATGCCTCTCCTCAATTTTTACTCCCATTAAAAACACACACCCAAGCCCTCTCTGTCAATTTACTGAATCATCTCAATAAAACCAAAGAAAAGCTTCTTCTCTGTGTTCGTCGTTTTCTCCCTCGATTTGCAGACCCTTTCTTTTTGCTAATTCTCATCACATAAAGTGACGATCTTTGAGGTGGGTTTTGGCTTTTACATCAATGGAGACATTTAGATAAGTCAGGTACGTTGTTCTTCCCACAACTTCAACTACAAAAACAACTTTATCTCGTTTTTGTTTTTTTTAATCTCTGGGTATTTGTTTTTCGGATCATTTTACGAGGCAGATGATAGAGATGTGATTTTTTGTTGTTGTACATTACAGGGAATCTGAAGCATACCATCGTTTTGTTAAGAGGATTTGCATCCGATCATGCCGGTTCCTGAAAACACTCTGGCTGTGTCGTCGATCGGCTCTCATGCGGTCAATGATTCCGGTAAATCAAGAACCAGCAGCGATTCCGTGGCTGCTGCTAAGACTAACAAGGAAGCCCGGTTTGAACAGGTCAAACCAGCACAAGCGGCCATCGATGGCGATGGCGATGGCAAAGCTGAAATGCTAAATGGGTTTAGCAATGTGGAAAATGGGGGTGATGGTGAGATTTTCGAGAAAAACATGAGTGATTTGGTTGAAATTTTGTCTAAGCTTAACCCTATGGCTGAGGAATTTGTTCCTCCTTCACTTGCCAATCACCACCACTATGATCAAAACCATCATGATAATCACTTTCTGGAAAATGGGTTTGGTTTTGTTACTGACAATTTTGCTGTTAATGCTGATTCTGGCAATGGATACACTAATAGAAGGGTATGTATGTTAGTTTCATTTTGCTGTGGCATTTTGTTTTTGTTTCATATTGGTAGCATTTTTTGTTGATTCTCTGTTCCTTTTTTCATAGAAGAGGAACAACTTTAGCCAAGTGAAGAGAAGGTTGAATAATCGAACTAACCTTGCGCAGCAAGAGGACGTGATTAGGAAGACTGTTTATGTATCCGATATCGATCTACAGGTAACATGCTTTAACAGTTACGGTTTTTGCCTCAGTTTTGCTATAGTGATGTTGTGCTGATCGATTGTGTTTTTGGAATAGGTTACTGAGGAGCTTCTTGCAGGTCTCTTCCTGAGTTGCGGACCGGTATTTCTTGTTTCTTTGTCGTGTTTAGTAATTAATTTCCAGTTTCTCCTACTCAGTGGTGGTGGATTATTCCCTTAAAAGAACTTTCTGTTATTTATAAAGGTTGTTGATTGTCGAATATGCGGTGATCCTAATTCTGTTCTCCGCTTTGCCTTCATCGAATTTTATAAAGAAGGTACCACAAACGGTTTATACATTTGGTAAGCATTGATATCTGCTTTCCTTTTACATTGTTGACCATTCAATGTTCTTGCAGAGGATGCGAAAGCTGCTTTGAATTTGTCTGGAACCATCCTCGGTTATTACCCTCTTAAAGTGATGCCTTCCAAGACCGCGATCGCACCTGTTAACCCGACCTTTCTACCCAGGGTAAAACATATTTTCTGTGAGAACTTTTTTCACGTTTGTTTGTAAGTGTTATAGGAACTGAATCAGAGTCATGTTGATGTGTTTCGTTTTTAATTACATGGCTTCAAATGTTTTACTCTCTTCAGTCTGAGGATGAACGGGAGATGTGTGCAAGGACCATTTACTGTACAAACATAGACAAGAAGGTAGTTTCTCATGTCCGCTATTTTCTGGAATGCTCGTGTGATCAATAACCCGAGCAATAATTCCTGGTTTATTTGTTCAACTGATACAGATTACTCAAGCTGATGTCAAGCTCTTCTTTGAATCACTATGTGGGGAGGTCTGTAGTTTCTCATGCGGTGTGCCTTATAAATGCCGCTCTTCTTATAAGTATTGCATTTAACGATTTCTTACTGAATTTTTTGTTCTATGGTAAGGTTCAACGCTTGAGGCTATTGGGAGACTATCGTCATTCAACTCGCATTGCTTTTGTCGAGTTCACAATGGTGGTTACTGTCTTACTATCTTTATTTACCGACTTTTGCGACATATGTTTTTATGGTATCATGTTGAATTATCCATGTTGTCCTTCTCGTGACGTCAACTGACGTTGTTCTTAAACCTATTTGGGAAACTTCACTATATCAACCAAATCTTTTGGCATCATCCGCCCCCAAATTGTCGTAATTCGAATAAATTCCACAAATATTGCTCGAGGAATGTAACTGCCAAAATAATCGTATATTCTTCCGCGGATATATGCTTTGGCATCTTGCGGTTGCCATTAAATGACAAGATGCAACTCATTTTATGGTGTGTCTCATGTTGTCTGCTTTATTTTTTGATCAGTCAACTTACGATGATCTTTTGTGTTCTATTTTTCATCTCATGCAGGCTGAAAGTGCGATCGCAGCCCTCAACTGCAGTGGTGTGGTTCTGGGATCACTGCCCATAAGGTCGGTTTGCGAAACTTTTCTCGTCGAAATTATACACATATAAATTGGATTGTGAAATTCTATTTCCCCGAAATTTTTAGGAATATTTGCCTTTTGCATGTGCAGGGTAAGCCCATCAAAGACACCTGTTCGTCCCCGTGCTCCTCGCCTTGCAATGCACTAAATCACCCCGTGCTCCTCGCCTTGAAATGCACTAAATCACCCGTTCTCCTCGCCTTGCAATGCACTAGATCATCCATGCTCCTTTCTTTGTTCCCGACTTCAACTGCCATTATATTTACATACAAACAGCAGTACATTTGAGGTACTTTTGGTGATAAATGTTATCTTCTCCGTGCATCGTAGTTACTTTTGCGGGGTTTAATCGTGGTTGGTATCTTTTAGTTAACGTGGTTTTGACAGACATGAATGTTAATTTATGTTTCATGTTACAATGGATTCTCTGAGAGGATGATATCCCTTCACATAGATTGCAAAGGCATATCCAACAACTAGTAACAGTTAAATATACTATCTCTGCTTTTCTTTAATCTTCATGATCTTTTTCTGGTGCCGTCATCGATTCGCTCTTAAGGTATGAGTGTTCGATGGTACGTACTCAATACGAGTATGTTTCATCTTATATGTTTTTCTATGTATCTGGGATGTTTAAGGAGGGTCATGTTTTATACAACATAGTGGTATACTAACTGTAATAGTGATATTCCAAAAGTTGAGCTGCTCGGTTTTAGCCGATGAAACGGGCAACAAGCTGAACTAAACCAATAGGACAAGGGTTCTGCCGTTTAGTCTGCAACCCTTTTCTTCTCTTTGATTAAAGAGTCCGACCAATGGGAGAACTATGCCGGACTTCTACACACAGAGCAAAGCCGCCGTAAAGGCGAGTTTATACGAGAAAATTTTGTATTAATACCGATAATTATGGGGTCTAATGACGTGAAGCTTTCGAGGGAGGACACATGTGTACTTACCTAATGGTGACCCTTCAACAACCTCAATGAAACATCCACATTTCATGTCTATTTAAAGTCATAAAAGAACAATGAAAGTGGGGGGACAGTTGAGAATTGGACTATATGACTTGAAATTCTTACCCTTTGAAAACGAGACATCAGAGATAATAATGCAGAAAACGAAACTGATTATTGTTAATTATTAATTGTTAATGGATGGGGGATAAGATATCTTTGTTAGCTAATCTGTCTTAAGCCGATTTGGTTTTGTCGAATATGAGGCCAAACTACAGGCGGTTTATCCTAATGTTTTGTTCGGTGATCGGTTTGGTTTTTTGTATCTATCATATATATATATATAATTTTTAAGGAAAAATATATTTTTTTAATTTATGGCTTCACCTTGTTTTTTCAAAACATTTGATGATTATAATAAAGAAATTAATGAACAAACAAAAAAGTGGACTGATATTTATCCATGAATTTCCAAATTTCAATGCTGGGACAAATTTAACTACCCCGCACCCTTTAGGCCACTTGGACTCTTTATGAGCCAGACATGTATGGCATAAAAATCCATAATTATCTGTCGAATTTTCGTTTTTTATTTTATTGTTATGTTTGTATAAATTTTTTAAATAATAATCATTCAAAATTTATTACTATATATATCTCACAGTAGAACAAGGCGAGTGATTCTTAATTCATGTATAAATTGTATACAAAATGTATGTTTTATCTTCTAAAATAATCTCTTCATACGTACAGTATTAACTCTAGGGTGACATTGCAAATGCATGCATCCGACAATCATCGGAAGCATAGATCGAGTGGTTTCGGTGATAAAAAATTATTATTATTCTTTAAAGCATCGAGTTCGAATATCAGAAATATTGAGAATGTGAGCGTTCGATATCAGGACAGTAATAACGCGTTCGAGGATTATAGTTTACAAATGAAACAAGAACGAAAGGCATAGATGTCCACAAGGCATGGGAAAGAAGATGAGATACGATAAGTATGAGCATTATTGGTTCATAGAATCCATTAATCAAATGTCTCAATCACTTGAAACCTGCCAAACGTAGCAGTTCCGATCAGGGTTACAAACGCCCCATCAGAATGATGAAATTGCAGTTAAGTCCCATGAAATCATAGACCAACACAATCGTAAAATGTTATTTTGGCCCTCTCGAAACTTTATAATTCAATTTTAGTCCTCAAAGTTAGTCCAATGCATGTCCAACTATATATTTAAGCTCCCCACCCCCACTATAATTCTCTAATACCAAACATATTTATCCCACATAACTTCATTGATGGAGCTTAGAGAAGACCATCCAGCACCAGATGAAGGAACTTCAGAACAGTACTGCCAAGAACATCAAACTCCAAGGAAGAGAAAGAACAGCAGCAGCAGCAACAACAACAGCAGCAAGATGATGATGAAGAACAAGAAGAGGTTTACGGATGAACAAATAAGGTTGCTCGAGTCGATTTTCGAGTCGGAGACGAGGTTAGAACCGAGGAAAAAGTTGCAGGTGGCGAGGGAGTTGGGTCTACAGCCACGGCAGGTGGCCATATGGTTTCAGAACAGGCGAGCGAGGTTGAAGTCTAAACAGATTGAGAAAGATTACAACAAGTTAAGAGACAAGTACGATAATCTGGTGTCCAGGTTCGAGTCCTTGAAGGACGAAAAACAGTCTTTAGTTTCCCAGGTACCTATAATATACCACTAGTGTTCTTCATCACCGATAATAATTACTCATTACAAAAAGATGATGCTTCTCGCAGTTGGAGAAGCTAAGTGAAATGGTGGCCGAAACCCATGATGGAAACAAGGTGGGTCTTGAAGCTGAAGCCGATCAGCCTATTCTCCAACAGGCAGCAATGGAAGAAAACGATGGGTTCTTTGGCTTGGAACAATTTATGAACATGGATGAACTCAGATCATTCCCGGTTTCGCCTGACGATACTCGTTTGCAGTGGTTGAACTTCTGGACTTGAGAAAGCCTTTTGTGCCATTACAGTCGATAAACACCCGAGGGAAATGGCCATTGCATGCCATGATCTTCATGTCACAAGCAAGGTTTGGCCAACTTTTTACTGTTCATATTCCAATAGAATTTGATTTGCATGATGTTAAGAAAGGCTGCAATGGGCTGTTTCTAGTTGTAAACCATAGATTCCTCTTTTTTTTTTTTTCTATTTTCCTTTTTAGTTATGGTATTAATAGATGAATATATGGTTACTTTAAAATAAGCTATGGGATTTCTCCAGAATCCAGTAGTACACCTGATGATACTTTTGAAAAACAGTCAAACTCTATTCTTAATTGGTGAATTAATCCCTATACTTTCACAAGGTCCAGTAGTTTGAAAATAAACGAATGAAATTAAACAAAAATATATATTTAACTTTAAGATGAAAGTCGAAATGATTGGAAAAATCAACCGAACTCATCTCATCTTCATCCCTACTTATCACTCGAACCCAACAAGTGTTGATCGATGTATCGTGTCGTCAGCGATAGTAGTAAGAGAAGAAGACAAGAGAGGGGAGCATTTTCGTATTTCCTAGGTGGGAAAGAGGAAGGAACGTTTGTTGAAAATATGAGGTCATAAAGTAGTTGCTTAGACGACTAAAAGAAACTCCATAAAGAGCAAAAGGTTGAGCACAACACGTTCTTCTCACCTTAACCATCACACACTTATGAATGGATATAAGGCAGACATGGACACCCTAATAGAAAGTGTACACTTGTTTTTTTCACCCTAAAAAGGATTTCCCAAATTACTTGTTGGCTACGAGTTCAAGTCTCGGTGGGAAGGAAAATCAATGACCTGCAGTTATTGAGAATAATTGCGCTAACTCCTAAAT
Organism: Hibiscus syriacus; assembly: GCF_006381635.1. Taxonomy (NCBI): domain Eukaryota; kingdom Viridiplantae; phylum Streptophyta; class Magnoliopsida; order Malvales; family Malvaceae; genus Hibiscus; species Hibiscus syriacus. The sequence continues at coordinate 324,664 of NW_024062784.1, read as the reverse complement.
CCTTACTTTACGATATGATTAAAAAACTTTTGCTTGGAGAGTCATATCAAGACAGTTTGGCCGAGTGGTCTAAGGCCCCAGATTTAGGCTCTGGTCGAAAGGGCGTGGGTTTAGGTTTACCAAAACCCAACTTGTTGTCATCCCGATGTCATATCCTAATTTAAAATAGGGTAAAACACATGAATGGTCCCCGATTATATGGTATTACTTTATTAAGTCATTTAATTATTAAAAGTTACAAAATGATTTGTCGAATATAGAGTGTTGTTTTGTTGAATCCCTCGATTATCTAAAGTTACAAAATGATCACCAGATTATTCATTGTATTCCAAACTCGTCATTTTTCCGTTAAAAAATTGACGATATTCTGAGTTAACTTGCTGACTGCGATATGATAAAATTTGATCCTAGACTTTCAAACGATTATCACATCTCAGTCATCATGTTAACGTCCAACTCTGAATACCGTCAATTTCATAACGAAAAAATACGAGTTTGAAACATAATGAATAGTCGGATGACCATTTTATAACTTTTGATAGTCGAGGGACTCGACAAAACAACACTCTATAGTCGGAGGATCATTTTGTAACTTTTAATAGTCAAATGACCTTAATAAAATAATAACCTATAGTCAAGGACCATTTTTGTATATACCCTTAAAATAATTAAACTAAAACAAGCATAAAATTCATATTGTATTTAAAACATTTGTAAAATTGTTCGTCCAGCTCAGTTGGTAGAGCGTAAGGCTCTTAATCTTGTGGTCGTGAGATCGAGTCCCACAGTGGTCAATTCATAATTCTGACTGCCGGAGGTCTCCCACGGAAACTGCACTCAAGCTGGCGTTGGGAGCAGCCTACTATCCTACCTCTCCTTACCCCATTACATATGAGAATAGGGTCAGCTAATTTTTTCTCATATCCTATATGATAACCTATATCTTCATGTCGTGTTTGTTTAATAAATGGAGCCGTTGTTGGTTTACATTCTATATGATAATCTATATCTTCATGTACAGTTTTGGTTTACATTGGATGACAATCCATGCGTCCGAACTAGAGTTTTAAATTGCGGTCGAGGTTTCGATTATTTTGGATTTATCGTGATTGCGGCCGTCGCGGGCGCTATTGTGGCCGTCGCGGGTAACTCGGACAGTGACGAAATCGCTATATTACGGCCGAAATCGCGGTCGCAGGCCATTTTTTAAAACCCTGGTCCGAACCTTAAGTGGTGATCATATTTTATGCTTGCATGAATTAATAAAAGAATAGAATTCATTTTTATTTAAATTTTAGTTTCGTGTTTATTATTAAACGGAGCCTTTGCCGGTATTATCGGTGCTTTTTCTGAATGTACCATTCGGAGAACCGGAAAGGCACCGGGATCATTTTAAGCAAAGCACGGCAGACGACGTTAAAATACGCCTTCTCCGTTTCGAAAACGAAGAACTCGTATTAGAGGATAAACAAAAGATCACACACACGAGAGGAGCTAAACGAAATCGAAGCTAACTTTAAGATAAGATGTCTGTTATTAGAACAATAGGATCCCTTCACCCAGATATGCAATGGTCTTCTTCTTTGGCCTCAACTGTCAATTAGTCACACAACGAAAAAGCACAAATGCAGATGAAGTTTATAGGATACAATCGAAGACCTTGGATACTTCAACAACCAGCAAGATGCAGGAATATCGACAGAGGGAGGATCTAAATCTAACTAAATGCATATGTTTCAAACATAGGTATGTCAGTCGCGAGTAATTTAGAAAAAACCCAACTCGAGACACCATAACATGATAGTGCTTCCAAGAACAACTAATTTCAAATGATGTTCGTGATCCAAGATTTACTAAACAAGCAACCATAGAGACAATAAGAATGCGCCGACATACTTGCGGCAGATCATCTTGTCCTGGTTGTACTTCCGAGCCAATGCCATCAAAGAAGGCTCGATAATGCCACGGCGGAGTCTCAGAGCCAGATGAAGGGTTGATTCTGCACAATTCAAAACAAACAATTAAATCAAACTAATATAAACGTCCGATAGTCGATAGAAAACCAAACCGGTCCAAGCTTCTCAATTCAATAATGTTGATGAAGCAATACTTGAATGATTTAATTTGATAAAATAATATGCCTCCCAGATAAAGCATAAAAAACTAATCCAGGTCAACTTTAAAACACAAACAATAAGGAACTTGAACTTCTCTACAGCATAAGCCTAAGTATCTTCTTAACGCCTGGAGTCCCAACAGTCACAGAAAAGATGATTCTTACTTTTCACCCCTCACAACAAAGCCTACAATCCTCATCTGAGATCATCCCCATGGATATGAGCTTATCTTTAGTAATCATCTCAGCCAAGTAATGGTAGACATTTTTAAGAACGTAAAAGAAGTCATATATTGATGAATTAGAATATATTACATAAATATGCCTCAAATCTTATTCATGTATTTTGATTGATAAATCGAAAGCACTGATCGCCCTTTTTGCTTTTCAATGCTTTATAAAGTGATTGACGCCCACAGTTTTGGGACAAAATCATGATGAATGTCCAAAATCAATATGATTTAGACTATAATTTGACCAGTTTCACGTCGAAAAAAGAAAGGAGGAAGAAAAGAACAGAGGAAGGTTTCAACTTTCCGCAACCAGCTTCATCAATGCTTATCCACAGTATCTGCTAACTTGAATTCTACGCCAACATTTTTTCAATCCCAGCTATAGACTATTTTTTTTATGGTTTGCAGGTTATTTTAAACATTTTATATTTAATTATCTTATTAAATAATTTTCGTATATTTCTATTTTTCATATATTTATTTATTTGAGTAAACTATACCGTTGTTTACTTAATTTTATTCTCTCTCATATTTTTGTTTTATTTTTGTTTATCGTATTTTTAATTTTTTTAATTTGTTCAGTAAACTTTATAAATTGAATCATTTTACTCACTCATCTGTTATCTCTCTAACGATGTGATGACATATCCTTTATTATTATTATTTAATATAAAAAACTGAAAATATAAAGGATCAATTATATAATTTCTCAGTGAACTTTATTATCTATTTTATTTTGCTCACCCAATTATAAAATAAAAACAAAAGGTGACTAGATGTAATCGTTGGTCATCGCCGACCGCCTTAGTTGGTGGTCGTTCAGTCTCAAATTTCAAGAGTTACTTCGCCTCTACACCTTAAGTCAGAATTAGATCTTTATTTTGCCGAAACTTGTTCTGAAATCCTAGATTTGAGTATTGAAAGTGAGAAAGCCGAAACGTTTAAGTTGATATTTATGGATTTTGGGTCATTTTTCAATTAAACAACCACTATATTCGGACTCAATGGGTCGAGAAGAGTAGAGCCCATGAATTTTGAGATCGAACTACCACTATCAACGAAGGTAGCGGTAAAAGGAATAAAAATGATATGGTGGTCGACGGCAACAATCGATCACCTTGTTTATAAAGTAGAGAGAAAATGGGAGGAAATAAGAGGATTTCAAATGACGTCGTTTTGATGTATATTTGAGTTTTTTCAAAATGATATCGTTTTGATGCTTATGTCATATCATAACACGTTAAAAAATTAACAACAGAACGAATAAAATGATTCAATATATAAAGTTCAATTAACAAATTAAAAAATTATAAAATGAGTAAAATAAGATAGAGTAAATTGGTATGGTGTAATTTACATTTTATATTTTACATTTGCAAAATTAACCTCAGATTTATGTTAGTACTTAAATTTCAAAATTCGTGTAGGTTTCAATATGCAATCTTTGCATCATTTACTTTGAAAACTCCCTCTCTGTCTAAAAAGCTATGGAGAGCAGAGTCTAGAGAGAAAGAGAGAGACTAAAGCAAAAGACTTCTTAAAGCAGTTGGCTTTTTGAAGGGGGAATTGATTGATAAGCAAAAGATAAGGAAGGAGAGCAGCTTGGTCATCTCTCTGTTTGGGCTTCATCGGCCTCATGGTACCTTCAGGCAACGCCAGTCATTTCGGAATCCACCACTTCGGCGGCATTGGAGACGGCGGATTCTGGTCTGCTATGGCGTCGCCGACCTCCGAAGCTGCCGTTGTCTTCACCGCCCTTACTGGTAACCATCTCTTTTGTCCCGATTTCTACACCAGCAGCACTAGGTGAAAAAAATTGATCGATCGTTTCAATGCTAACGGTAAAAAAGAATCTCAGAAAACCCTAGTAACGACACGTAGAGAGTGTAGTTGATTTAAAAGGAAAAAAGAAAACCACAGATTTTAATCAATGAAAGCTCTTAGACGAAGGCAGACTGCTTCGTCTTCATCTTCAAGCTCGCCTTCGTCGTCATCGTCATCGCCATGGATTCATTTGCGTTCGGTTCTTTTCGTTGTTACGTCTTCTTCACCAGCTTCTTGTTCTTCCGCTGATAGGTAACTCCTCTTCCTCAAATACTTGATCTTCTGTTAGATTCTCGTTTCAGATCTCGATCTCAGCGTGTTTGCTTTGCTTGTATTTAGATTCTTTCTAGTTCCTTTTTTGAAAATTCTTTTGAAATAATGGGGTTTCCGCCTCCTATTTCTTAGAGTTTCCAGTCATTTATTGCTCCATAGTTTGCTTGTTTAGTTCAAAATTCTGACATTTACTTTGCTTTACTTATTTGCTGGATCTGTGATTCTGTTTTAATGTGCCTCGGCAAATTAATTTGCTTTTTTCTTTTTAGTCCGCCTTTTTCTGCTTTTAGATTGATTCAATCTTGCTAGGATAGTGTTCATTACTATGTTAATACTTGATAGACATTTTTCAAGTTGTAATTTGTGAATATGAAGACTCCAAAATCAGTTGGAACAGAGAGATTCTTGAGGAAAACCTTATCTTATGCTGTGAAATCAGATTTGCTGCTGGAATTCCTATGTTTATAATAACATATTCTTTTTTCACCATCATTAGCTTCTCATTTCCCATTTGTAAATTCACCTCTCTTTTTCAGTGATCGACTCAAATCACCTTGGTCTCGCCGGAGAAAGAAACATGCCCTTTCACCTCAGCAGTGGAGAAGTTTGTTTACCCCGGATGGAAGACTCCGGGATGGTGGGGTCAATTTCTTGAAAAAAGTTCGCGGTAGAGTGAGTTACTGGTGCCAGTAACCTATTAATCTTCTCTTCTATTTGTTTAATCATAATTTGAATGCTTAATCTTGTAAACTGCTGATGTAGGGTGTTGATCCAAGTATCAGGGCTGAGGTCTGGCCATTTCTTCTTGGAGTGTAAGTATACTGAACCTGTGCTGCTATTGTTCCTGTGGTTATTGCTGCTGAATCATGAAAAGTTTCTACTTTTCCATGGATAACAGTTCGTTGGGGCATACGTTCAGTGGATCGTTTTTGCTACTTTAATCATGACATTTTTTTCTTTTCCTCTGGAACAGCTATGACTTAAACAGTTCTAAAGAAGAAAGAGACGCTGTTAGAACTCAGAAAAGGTAAAATTTGTTTACCCCTAAAACCCATTTTAGCTTTAAAAGTTGATGGTTACAGAGAGTTACTTGTTTGATTCATTTCTCAAATTCTATCTGTTAATGCAGGAAGGAATATGGAAAACATCGCAGAGCGTGCTGCCGGCTTGCAGAACACAGCACTGGGAGTTTTAAGTTTATCGAAATTGGTGGAACTTGTCAAAACGGATATGGTGATAGTCTTATTCAGGAGATTGACACATCTAGCTCCGAGGATGTGGTTAGTGCTAGAGAATCTGTCTCCAGTGAGGGAAGGAGCCCTAATGCTGAGTACTCAGATGAACCACCCAATACTTTGTTGGAAGGAGATGATGGATCAAGAAGAACAAGTGCTGATGTATTAGCTCGGAACAGTGAGTCATCAGACTATGATTCCTCTGAAGACCCTGAAGTGATTCCAGGTTCTCCTTTTATAGATGGCCGGGAGGAGAATGATCCTAATGTGTCTTCGAAAAGGAATTTTTCTCGCTCAAGCAGTGAATGGCTATCAAAACGACATACAACTGAAGATTTTTCCACCTGGCAGCGAATCATTCGTCTAGATGCCATTCGTGCTAGTGCTGAATGGATGTCACACTCTCCTTCTCAGGCTGCAGTGTCAGATGGGAGGGCACGCCGTTTGGCAAAGGCAGTTGGGTTAAAGGATTATGATCACCTGGAGCCCTACAGAATTTTCCATGCTGCACGTTTGGTTGCTATCCTTGAAGCTTATGCACTTTACGACCCTGAAATCGGCTATTGCCAGGGCATGAGTGATCTCCTTTCTCCAATAATTTCAGTCATCCCAGAGGACTATGAAGCTTTCTGGTGTTTTGTAGGTTTCATGAAGAAAGCTCGACATAATTTTAGGCTCGATGAGGTTGGGATCAGAAGGCAACTTAATATCATTTCCAAGATAATCAAATGTAAGGATTCCCACCTCTACAGGCATTTGGAGAAGCTCAAGGCTGAGGATTGCTTTTTTGTTTATAGAATGGTGGTGGTACTGTTTAGGAGGGAATTGACATTCGAACAGACAATTTGCCTCTGGGAGGTAATGTGGGCAGACCAGGCAGCCATTAGGGCTGGGATCGGGAAGTCTGCCTGGAGCAGGATAAGGCAGAGGGCACCCCCTACGGATGATCTGTTGCTCTACGCAATTGCAGCTTCGGTGTTGCAGAAGAGGAAGTTGATCATCAAAAACTACGGTAGCACGGACGAGATTATAAGGGACTGCAATAGCATGTCGGGGCAACTCGATGTATGGAAACTCCTAAACGATGCACATAACTTGGTGGTAACTCTTCATGACAAGGTCGAATCAACCTTCTGATGATTGCCACGTGTAGTCAACTAATTTTTATGTGCTTCAAGCTCCTGGACCTTGATGTTGCGAGTATATTTTCAAGTCTCCTCTTTAAAACTATGCTTTAAATGCTGCTCATTGCATTGCTAAGGTTTTTTTTATTGCTTCAAAGCTAGCTGAAAAACAACTTATTTAATAGATAATATGAGATCATATCAACTACACGAAAATTTATGCGAATCCATACTTTTAAGTGGTAGATTTTGATACAATTACGTCATTTTCCGTTCATTGTATTAAAATTTTGACTTTATTGTAACATCAGATGGTTATGGATAGGAGTGGTTTCAACCCTATACCATGTTCAAATGCTTTACAAATTTTACCCATTTTTGGTGCATAAGTTATAATTTTATAGGTTAAGGGGTTGTTTGTTTGGTTCTGAATGGAAGTATTCAGCATTGAATGTTGAATTCAATATTCAGTGTGTTTGTTTCTCATCTCTAAATGATTTAGTGCTGATTGATTCAGCTAAACAGTGATGAATGACTCATCATCAAAGTATATTTTGAATTATTCAGAGTCATTTTCAAACAATATATCACATTCAGAGTTAATTTATACAGAGCATTTGAATCATTCATCGCTTAATCATTCTGAAGTAAACAAACAATTCTTAAGTCTACGAATATTTTTCGACTATAAGATATTATTTTATTAAAAGTTATAAAATAGTATCTCGGTTATAGAGAGTTGTTTTGTTGAGTCATCAACTATTGAAAGTTACAAAATGATCACTCAACTATTTATAATGTTCTAAACTTATTTTTTTATATTAAAAAAATTAACGATCATCTAAGTTGGACGTTAACATGGTGACTGAGATATTATAGTCGTTTGAGATTATGAGATCATATTTTATTATGACTCAATCAGCAGGTTAACGTAAAACTTAAGTTGTCATTAATTTTTTAACATAAAACGACTAATTTAAAATATAATGAATAACTGATTGATCATTTATAACATTTTATAATCAAATAATTCAATAAAATTACTTATGATGAAAGAATTATTTTATAACAGTGAGAATACTTAATAAATTAGTTTATTAAATTTTGTTTTTGCATTTTCAGAGTGTATACCTTGGCGGGCCAAACCTAGAGATTCTTGAGAAGTAAAGTATTTTCCAAAGCCTGCAAAGTGTCGGTACAATATCTGGTGGTGGCAGCTCCCAAGCACCATCATTTTCAACTTAAAAATTCTTCACCGGTGGACCCCGCACGAAAATAGATATTTTGCTAAGGATCCAAGACGTGTCTGCCCATGGACGAATGCCTTTGGCGATCTGAAACCACCGACACCTCCACCCCATAGAACTGTTAATACCGGACTGTCTAGGTCCCGCCACGTGCCCAACACAGGAAAAAAATTTCACTAAATGGACCCAATTGTTTTTTTAAATTACATCGTTTCTCTCTTATTTTATTCAATATATTTTTATTTTTTTAATTTATTCACTGAACTTTATAAATTAAATTATTTTGTTCATAATCTCTGTTATCTCTTAATATTGTGATGATTACGTGTTATTTTTTATTATTTAATATAAAAAATTGAAATTATAAAGGATAAATTACACCATTTATCGTTGAATTTTACTTTTTTTTCTCTTATTTTTCTCATCTAATTATAAAATAATAACCGAAGGTGGCCAGATGCCATCGTTGACCACCATGACTATCGTAGATGGTGGTCTTTCGATCTTAAATTTCATGGGTCGCTTTGTCTCGACACCTTAAGTTCGAATCTAACCTCTATTTTTTCAAAACTTGATTCGAAGTCCACAAATTAGAGATTGAAAGTGAGGAAGTCGGAACGTTTTAGTCGAGATTCACATATTTTGAGATATTTTCTGATGAAACAACCAACATATTCGAACTCAGGGGGTCACGATAAACCGAACAATGAATTTTGAGACCAAACGACCACCATCAACTACGGTAGAAGATGGCCTGAATGAAAGATAATGTGATTATAGGCGATGACATCTGATCACCTTATTTGCAAAGTAAAGAGAAAATAAGAGAAATGAGAGGATTTCAAACGATATCGTCTTGATTTATATTTGAAATTTTCAAAATAAAATCATTTTGATGCTTGTACTATGTCATAATACAGTTAACAAATTAATGACAAAATAAATAAAATAATTTAATTTATAAAAATTAATAAGTAAATTAAAAAAATTAAAATTACAATGAATTATGTTTTTAAGGAAAAGGGACACAATTAAAAAAAACGCGTCCTTCCTGGTTCCACGCCTCTATACTCGTCCGTACCATTTTATCCAATACCCTCCTCCTATTATCCTATCGTATCGTACCTCAATCTTTTAAGTCAAAGGTACGACCACTTAATGGTTCAATTCCTTTCATTAATCCTTATACTATGTATAAATTGTGAATTAAATTCATATACTCTAATATGTTTATGAATAAATAATATTAGGGTAAACTACACATTAGCACTTAAACTATAAGTTTTGATTCATTTTAGTATCTAAACTTTTATTTTTTAAAATCATGCCTAACGTTTAGTTTTTGTTTTATTTTTGTACCTCGTCGCTAAAAACTTAACGCTTTTAGTACCTAAACTATCAGTTTTGGTTCGTTTTAGCACCTAAACTTTCAATTTTTTTCAAAACTTAAAGTTAAATTTTGAACGAGGTACCAAAATAAAACAAAAAATAAAATTTAGGTATGATTTTGAAAAAAATGAAAGTTTAGGTACTAAAACAAACCAAAACTAATAGTTTAAATACTAAACACATAATTAACCCAAAATATTGTTATACCGATTCAATATCCTTTGAATTATTTAGTCTTTTAACATGATCATTAGTTGACTCACGTGATGTGTCAAAATTAATTATATTATATGATAACCAGATCTATTTAATATATCAGCCTACAAATAGTTATCATCATCCAATGCATGGCACCATCACTAAAGGTAAGTATATAGACTACCTTGCATGACTGAAGAAAAGATCTAATTTTCAAAAGATTACTAAATGCTCAATAAATTTATCAAAATGTTACAAATACTCATTATTTTTATTGAAATATTATAAAATAATCATTATTTTTTGTATTTTTACAATTTATTATAATATCGTAGTCATTATTTTTATAATAATTCTATAAATTTAATTATTATTTTATGTATTTTAAAAATCCAACAACTAAAATAGGGTTTTTAGCATAGTTCAATGACCTCTATTTTTCTTGACCCAATAATCAAATTAGAATGCAAACATTAAATCCAAACTTCAGTATAGTATAGGGACTGATAAAGGGATTTGACAATTACTAAATCTAAATACACTGGAAAAGCGAAAGGCTATTACTGCAGTGGATAAAAACCGAATCTAAATCACTAAAAAAATGAACATCCAGTGTGCAGAAGGAACACTCGTCAGCTCTATATAAATCTCCCTTCGTCTCTCCCAATAAGTACAAGAGGAGGAATTTGGGTGACCGGGTGAGTTGTAACCTGTAAGCAGCAGCATTAGCAGCAATGGAGCTGTTCTATTTTGTGGTGTTTGGGGCTTTGGGAGCTGTGGTGGCAGCATTAGAGCTGAGCAAGAACAGCAAGGATCGAATCAACACGTCCTCAGCTTTCAATTCTTTCAAGAACAACTACCTTGTTGTTTACTCTCTCATGATGGGTAATTAACTCCCTCAGTTTTATGTTACCCAGATCTGATTTCCATTTCTATCCCCTAGATCTTTTATTTCAGCTCCGATCTGATCTGATCCTCCTAACTTTTTGAAGTTACGGATACCCATTTCCTCGATTTGGGGTTCGCAGTCTGATTCCGGCGTGTTTTCTTTTCTTTTTGATATTAATGGCTGCTTTGAAAAGTACTGTTTTCGTGCATTTGCTTTAGCTTGTGACAGAAGAGGAAATAGCATGAGAAAATGACTTGGGATAGGTGATATGTGGATTTCCGGTCTTTTTCTGTTTTCTGGTTTGAGACATGGGATCTGGTCTCTGGGGTTCTTTTATTGGGTTAGAGATAGTTCGCTGTTGCGTTAATAACCTTGGCATTTGAGTACTAGCCCATTGATCTTGGAGACCCTCGTTAGTCTAGCTCCGAGTAATGAATTTGATTAACTGTATGAGAAAATTAGCGGTTAATCTAGCTCTTTACACAACTCTTTAATGGCATTTTGTTTGATTTGCGCACTTCACGATCTTATTTTAATGCGTTTTGAATACAGTTCTTATTATAGTTGGAGTTACAGTTGCTTTCTGATTCTAATTAGTTTTGGAAGTATGATCTTTGTATGTAGATATATGTTCGTTATTGTGAAAATTTTCTTGTATTGTTGTTATGGGGAATGCATCTAGCTTGTTGGTTTGATAAATGGTTGTTTGTGTGTAAATAGCTGGAGACTGGCTGCAGGGTCCGTATGTTTACTATCTTTACAGCACATATGGCTTTGGGAAGGGGGAGATCGGACAACTTTTTATCGCCGGTTTTGGATCCTCTATGTTGTTTGGGACAATTGTTGGTTCTCTAGCTGACAAACAGTATGTTCCTTTGGCTTCTATTGTGATCTTTTCACTTTCAGACTTTACGGGTGAAACGTCTCTGTCTTTCTCTAACAACACATTTGTGTGCACACTTCAGGGGCCGACGGAGGGCTTGCGTTACTTACTGCATAACTTACATACTTAGCTGCATAACGAAGCATTCTCCTCAATACAAGGTTTTGATGGTAGGTCGTATTTTGGGAGGTATTGCCACCTCTCTTCTCTTTTCAGCATTCGAGTCGTGGCTTGTTGCTGAACATAATAAAGTGAGTCATTGCTTCCTTCCTCTTTACTCTTATTGCATATCAATCAAGCTTGCAACATACCTTATAGATGTATTTGCTTATGTGCCCTTTTTCTTATCATCCCCACTCATATCTTGAAAGTCACTTGTTAGGAGCTTTATTTGCAGCAGTTGATGTGACTTTCTCCTTTAAATTTAGCCTTGTTTTGACAAGTCTGTTTCTGTTTTGAATCTTTGCAGAGGGGCTTTGAGCAACAATGGCTGTCACTAACATTTTCAAAGGCTATATTTCTTGGCAATGGTCTCGTCGCCATTTTGTCTGGGTTGTTTGGAAACCTACTTGTTGATTCATTATCCCTTGGACCCGTGGCTCCTTTTGATGCTGCTGCATGCTTTCTTGCCATTGGGATGACTGTTATTTTATCATCATGGACTGAAAATTTTGGAGACCCTTCAGAAAACAAGGACCTGCTGACCCAGTTCAGGGGCGCTGCTGTAGCAATAGCTTCTGGTAGGAGTTCAATATTAACGTTAAACTCGATGCATTGATCTTGTTTTCACGTTGCAGGCTGAGTACTGTCGATCATGCATTGTTACTTTTTATCAGTCATCCTCCATCAATCATTGATCTTACCTTTGTTTATTATTCCCCTCCCCACTCTAATCTTTTGTGCACTTCAGATGAAAAAATTGCTTTGCTGGGTGCCATCCAGTCTCTGTTTGAAGGTTCAATGTATACCTTTGTCTTCCTCTGGACTCCTGCTTTGAGCCCCAACGACGAAGAGATCCCTCACGGTTTCATTTTTGCCACATTCATGTTGGCTTCGATGTTGGGAAGCTCCCTTGCATCTCGATTGATGGCTCGCTCATCACTGAGGGTAGAAAGCTACATGCAGATCGTTTTCGTGGTTTCCTCTGTTTCTCTACTTCTTCCGATTGTAACCAATGTATGTTCCAAAATCTCTCTATCTCTTGTAGTGGATTATTGTTTTAGCGACAACTAACTTGATGAATTTGCAACAGTTCTTGGTAGCACCTTCCAAAGTGAAAGGCGGAAGCATCTCGTTCGCAGGTTGTCTTCAGCTTCTTGGCTTCTGTACTTTCGAGGCTTGTGTGGGAATATTCTGGCCATCCATTATGAAAATGAGATCCCAATACATCCCCGAGGAAGCTAGGAGCACCATTATGAACTTCTTCCGCATTCCTCTCAACATCTTTGTCTGCATCGTGCTGTACAACGTATGTCATACGCTATCCTACAATAGCATTCTTCTATCACATGCCATAACACACAATAACTCCATTATTAACTTAGTTTTATCGATTTTGCCTATGAAGGTTGATGCATTCCCAATCACTGTCATGTTCAGCATGTGCTCGATCTTCCTCTTCGTCGCTTCCATCTTACAAAGACGACTGATGGCAATATCGGACAAACCAAGTACGTACACATTCTATCAAACACAACATCTTTAGTTTTCTTTCGCTGCCGATGCTGATGCATATCCGCCTCGTGTCCAACAACATCTCTTTGATGTGTTTTTTGTTTGTTTATTTATCTATCAGAGATTGAAAATTGGTCTGCAATGAAGGAAAGGGACCCCGAGGCTGAGCCACTAAACGAATGAAAAGGCAGCCAAGGATATGATAACAACAACATAATTCATTCCTAATGTACTCTTGCATGAGGGTTATATTTTACATTGATTTTTACAGTAGCGAAGTAAATGTGGTTTATAGGTGACTTTTGAGTTCGTTTGGGGCTGTCTGTAGATCAGCACCAATTTTTCAATCTTTTTGCCTGTAAAACATATATGAATTATCGACCAGTAGAGGTAAATTCGGCTATATGACTTTGTTATGATGTTAAAATTGTAGGTGAAGTACACAAATGTCTCCCGACTGATTTGTTGAGTTCAATGATTATAAAATTTATAAAATGGCCACTCGACTATTCTATAGGTTTTAAATTCGTCTTTTTATGTTAAAAAATTAATGGTGGTTTGAGTTGGTTTTTAACATGTTGATTGAGATATGGTAGTATTTGAGATTATGAGATAAGATTTTATCATATTTCAGTCACCAGATTAATGTAAAACTCATAATTTTGTTAAAATTTTTGGAATAGTTGGGTGATCATTTTGAAACTTTTAATAATTGAGGAACTTAACAAAGTAACTCTCGATAGTTAATGGATTATTTTGTAACTTTTAATAGTTAAAGTACTTAATAAAGCATTATCTTCTAGTCAATGACCATTGTATACTTTATCATATAATTATTAAAAATTATTGTATAGTATTTTTTTAAATAATTTTTCTTGCAAAAATAATAATAATATTTCATTAATTTAGCCTAACATTTGCGATATTTTATATAGTATTTATTCTTATAGTATCTTTATTGGTCATTATCTTAGAAAAAAACTAAAAGCTAAAAGGTTGATGTATTATAACTTTGTATCAATTATTTGAGCATTTACTATTTTTTTTATTTAAAGTATACAAATGGTCCTTGACTATAGGGATTATTTTATTAAACTCTCGACTATTAAAAGTTAAATAATGGTCAATCAATTATTCATTATGATCCAAACTAGTCATGTTTCGTTAAAACTTGGTGGTTGTCTAAGCTGGACATTAACATGATGACTGAGATATGATAGTCGTTTGAGATTATATGATCATATTTTATCATATTACAATCAACATATTAACATTTAGCTTAGAATACCATCAATTTTTAACAGAAAATGATGAATTTGGAACATAATGAATAGTCGTGTGATCATTTTATAACTTTTAATAGTCGAGGGACTCAACAAAGCAACACTATAATTGAAGGATCATTTTGTAATTTTTAATAGTCAATGGATTAATTAAAATAATATCCATAGTCGGGGACTATTTGTGTACTTTACTCTTTTATTTATTTATCAATTTGACTAGGTCTATAAACGAACTGAACGAACACGAACATAAACGAACAAAAAGTTTATTGTTCGTGTTCGTTCGTGTTCGTTTATTTAAATGATAAACGAACACAAATGAACAAACATAAACGAACGGATGTAAACGAACATAAACAAACATAATAAACGAACGTAAACGAACACAATAAACGAACGTAAACGAACATAACTGGAAATGAACACACATAAACGAACATATTACCGAATGTTCACAAACGTAAATGAACGAACGAACCCTCTGTTCATGTTCGTTCATTTAATTAAACGAACACAAAATTTTATTCATGTTTGTTCATTTAATAAATAAATGAACATAAACGAACTTCCCACCGAACAGTTCACGAACAGTTCGCTAAACGTTCGATTCGTGTATAGGCCTAAATTTCACAATTAAACATTTAAAAATGGTCACTGTTTAAAATTAAAACCTCTAAATTAAATTTAGTGATCAATTAATTAATAAATATGATATTACGTTTCAACGTAATTAAAATAATGACATTTTGTCCCATCACTATTTCTAACCCTTCTTATGGAAATTTCGGGGGGAAAATGGAACTGAAACTAATTAAATTGAAATATAATGACTAAACCCGGAATTTGTCCGCAGTGAGTGACCCATGGTGGAATTCGACTAAAACATTTCAGCTTTGGAAAATTCGAAAAAAAATTTGGAACCAATGGGCAAACCACAACAATACAAAAGAAAACATCGGTCTCACTCCTTCAAACAAAGCAAAGCCTTAGCTTGAAGATCAACCCTTTGTGCTCTGATGATGATTTGATAAGCCTAAGATTTCAAGCCTTTCAATAATTTCGAATCGCAGTCACCAAACCAAACCCAAGAAAAAACAATGCTGGAGCCATCTTCTCAACCCCAAGATTACCTAACCTCACTCACCAAGCCGCCGCCAGCTCCGCCGCCCACAAAACCTAATCGGTTTCCGTCTTTGATATCCAGCAGACCCGCCCTCCGAGTGACTTCCGAGTTCGACAGCGACAGCCGAGTGTTCTTTCACAAGGTGTCGTGTAAGCTGTTCGACGACCTCGCTAAGCTTAAGCTCTCCTTCGTCAACAGCGTCAAACGTGAGATCTCGGAGCCTCTCTTGGCGTTAACTTCGAAGCACTTGTCGATTCACTATGACCCTGAAGAACAAAATGCCCTCATCAAGAGCTCCTTCGATGTGGGTCCTAAGTTGCATTTCAAAGCTGCTCACGATGTCAAGGTTTACCCTTCTTTTTCCCCTTTAAAAGGCATGTTTCTGCTAATGGTAGTTCTTGAGTTGCTAATGTTAATGAAAATATATAAAGTTGAAAGCTTGGGATTATCATTTGACACTACTTGCTTACCCCTGAATTGCTCTACATGTGAGATTTGAAAATTTGGGTGAGGGTAATTAGGATGCAGCTACAAAGAGAGAATTTTTTGTATAACCACCGGTATCACGCATTGGTCTCATTAATCCGGATCTGATACTGTAGAGGTCCATTATGAGAATTGGGAAATTTAAATTTACTATTGCTCTTGAAGCCAATACTATTATCATTATGTTAAGTGAGTGCTAAATGAATATTTCTTTGATGCCATACGTATGCTATCCCTTAAATATCCCGTGTTTTTTCTCTCAGGCGAAACTAGGTGAGGTCGCGATGATTGCAAACCTTGCTGATCCTGGTTATGCTGTTGAACTATCATCTCCTGTTCCATATGTTGGTTTGGTGAGTACTATTTATCTGTAGTGTCTTATTAGTGAAAATCATTCACTTATAATTACAGGAAGATTTCAATCTTGCTGCTTACAGGTGATAGTATGGCTGCAATTTGAGCTGTTTTTTTCCTTTTGCTATTTGTTGTGTTTTTTTTGTCGATGCATTTCGTTGAAAAAGTATTTGGTAATTCATTTTCAGCTATTGTTTGGGGTACTCGATTGTAAGATGTGTGTGGCATCATACTGCTGTTATTATCTGTATGAATAACTCAACATCGGATTGGTGATAGTGCCCTTGTATTTTTATGGTTATGCCATGGATTATCACCTTTTGATGTGCTTCTTTTCCAATTTAATGAGCTTATTAAACATGTTTGCATCGCACTTTTACCTTCTAATTAACTCCATTACTATCTTGTTTTCTTAGCCTAAAGCAACTATCACCTTTTGATGTGCTTCTTTTCCAATTTAATAAGCTTAAACATTGCGATGTCGCACTTTTACCTTCTAATTAACTCCATTACTATCGTGTTTTCTTAGCCTAAAGCAACAATTCGATTCCCCACGGGTGAAGTTACACTCGAGGAGAAAGAAGAGGAAGAGGAAGTGCCAAGGAAATTATTGATAAATGGAATTCTTAAAGGTCCGATTTTGAATGGGGTCGGTGCAGCCCATTACACTGACGAAGAACTGAAATTAAGATACTCGTATAAGGTGATTTTTCCGTCAGCTTTATAAGCTACTGTGGTTTGTATGAGAGTTCCACTGTCATATTTCTTGTTGAATAACTTAGATGCCTCATTGTTTAACATTATGGATGCCCGATTTTCCGGCTTTTGATGTTTCCTTGCCATAGTGGTTTTGATGGTTTTTGAATTGCAGGATGGAGCACTGTCATTTATTCCTTGCATTTCACTGCCGTCGAATGCTGTATCATTTGCATTCAAGCGACGTTTCACTCTATCTGATAAGTTGAGGTTAGAAACCCTCCACACATATATGTCAATATTGGAATCTCAAATTACATATTCTTATTGGCTATCGACATGTATCTTTTTCTGGACATGAGTTATTTTTCTTCCAATATCTATTTCTATTTTATCTGCAGCTATTGGTACAATTTCGATTCGAACGGTTGGAGTGCCGTCTACAAGCACACCTTCGACAGAGACTTCAAATTCAAAGCTGGCTACGATTCAGAGGTCCGTCTTGGCTGGGCTTCACTATGGGTAAGTTCTCGTATTTGCATCAACTTTCTTGCTTTCTTCTTCCTGAACTATATGGTCCTTATATGGCAAGGTTACCATTTTGATGACGTTCGTTTCAGGTCGGAGAAGAAAACGGAAAGGCAAGGACGGCCCCGATGAAAATGAAAGTCCAGTTCATGCTCCAGGTACCACAAGATGACATTAAATCATCAGCGTTAATGTTTCGTGTTAAAAAGAGGTGGGATATATTGTAGTCTCAATACACTTTATAAACGGTGTGGTTTTAGAACCTTTATAACAGTGATGCTATTTGCCGTATAATGACAATATTGCATCACTTGGCTGATGAAGTTACTCTTTAATTTATACTTATTTGTCTCTCAACTCTTTTTTTTCCTTTGTTGAAATTAGGGTGAGCAAAGCTCGACTTTAAAAAATGATCTTTTTATTTTTTAGTTATTTGAATCAATTGATATAGTAGGATGAGACACTAGATTCTTTAAGCAAGTTCAAGGGTTCAAACCTTGGCGATTGCGTATGAAACAAATTGAGTTGGGAGGGTTGACGCCTCTGTAAAATTCGATCTAAATTAATCGATCAACATATCGAATACTAATGATTAATTCAAAAAATATTCAACATCTGTCTTTGATTCTACGCATTACGAGGACAGTTGGAAGTCATACTATATATATATATATATATATCGTATCTAATACTTGTATTTGAATCCAACCACAAAAATTCTAAATCTGACATGAAAGAACAGAGTTGACAATATAAGCTTGTAGTTAAACATTGGTAATTGTCAGAAGAACACGAGATATACGAGTTCTAACACAAATACTAGGTAACAGGACAGCCATCAGCAATTACGCCTTCTGCAGTTGGACAAGCAGCAAGGGGACACCCTTCTCCATTGTTGCCCCACCATTGGAGGCCAATGTCCTTTGATTGTAGTGCAAGAAACAACAAGATCGTCATAAAAGCAGTTCCGGCATCGAGACCACCCGAGAGGACATAATTGTAGCGTTTCCACCACTCTGGTCTGTATTTGTAAAGAACGTATCCGAAAAGGAAGGCCATAATCAGCCAACTTGTGAAGTTTACTGCGGTGGCCGGAGGCATCATAGACGTTGCGCCCAAGAGGACCGGCATGTGGATGAGGCGAATCCATTCTTTATCTGGAAATGCCTTGTGCGCCAGCCATACTAGGAGAGGAGCTAGTGCTCCTCCAAGAAAGAACCAATTGACGTTCCCGTACTCACCTTCCGTTCCGAATATTCTGCGTGGTCCGACTAGCCCCCATATAACGGATGCATCGAAGAACACGTTGTCCATTGGACAAGTCCATGGACTGTCAGGTGGCAACAAGGAGGTATCACAAAGATTGGGAATTTCTTCCATAAGCCACCATGCTGTTAGGGTGTACACAAAGACTGAAACAATTGTTCCTACCACCTGCAAACGCTGACTCGTTAGATAGCAAACGATATAGGTTCACATTCGACCCTTTCCGAGAGAACTTTGGTTTTCGGGATTGTAGACAGAGAACTGACCTGTGCTGTGAACATCGATCGAGGAGGAATCTTCATGTAATGGCCGAGTTTGAAGTCCGAAACAAAGGTTAGAGCTTGAGCCATGCTTATGTATCCATACACCTTGAAGCACATATTAGCAACAGGGTGCTCTGGGTACATATATCCAATCACATATTCAGTAATAATGTTCAAACCCGGAGCCTACAGATGCACAAAAAAACCCGAAAATCGATTTTAGAAGCCTTGGAAATCAAGTCTTAGTGCAGATATAGTTTTCCTTTACCTGATTTGTGGTAGCAGCAATGATGCCAATAGGAAGGGTGAAGAAGAAAGCAATGGCACAAGCTAATAATACACCCCACCAGGGCAACTGGAGCGTTTCGTTATAGTATTCGCAAATGAATAGTATAAGGGCAAGATTCAACATGAGGATTGCGACGAACCACCACGTAGGAACGAATTTGTACTTCTTCATAAGCTTTGTGTGAATGTCCATCTTCTTATTATCTAGAAATGCACTTTTGGTCTGCTGCCATAGGTTTCTGCATATAGCAAGAGAAAATGAGAAAATAGACATTACTTTTGAAGTCATATTAGTTTGTTAGTAGGGCTTACCTTCCATCAAACAGTAGGACATGGAAAATTGTTGCAGTAAGGGTAGCGAAACCAATGCCGTAGGTCATAGCAAAGAAAGTGCTGAGATGTACTCGCCCGTCTCGCCCGTAAGCCTCCTTGTCTAGATGAAACATGGGATCGACGATGCTCAATATGTCGTACAATTCACCGTTCGACTTGAAAAGTTTACTAGAATAAATGGGGAAGTTTTTGGCTTTGTAGACATCAAACCAATACGAGAGTGGTGTCATGACGTACATCACAAGGAAGAAACCGACCGCGATATTGGCAGTAGCAAACCATGGACTAGCGAGTGGACTTCCTAGGTACGAGGAAATTGTCGCCCAGTCGAGACCGAACGAACCAATTCCAAGTCCTTTCAAGCCCGAGCCGAGTTGTTGGACCAAAACTGACTTGGGAGCCAACCAGCAAACCCAGGAGAATGAAGTCAGTGTGCTGAAAAGATATCCAGGGAGAACATAGTAGGCAAAGCTGCAGATCAAGACCAGCAGAAAGAATTGATTAAGAGTTGTTCCGCCTTTCGGTCTCTTCTCTTTCTCGTGCAAAGCCCTGCAGTAATAACAGTCAATTCGATAAGGACCTATATACGACCATCGGCAGAGGGATGCAATAATGCATGAAAATGAATACCTGAACAAGGAGACCATGACCAGGTTACTAGGCCACCACATTTCCCCTGGCTCAACCAGATATTTCCTGAAAATCCCGGCCCAACCGAACCCCAAAACCTATAATCAAACAACAAGAGCAACTTCATCATATTGAATACATAAAATGTTCATCATCAGAATTCAGAAGATTCAAGGAGCAAGAATTAAGAGGAAAAAAGAAGAAGAAAGACCTGGGTTGTCATCATAACAAGAAGGGCAGGGATAAATGTAAGATTCCTCTTATAGTAGAGCTTAACAGCACTCAAAATATGAGTGGCATAAACAGTTCCAGCTCCAGAGTTGGCAAAGATAGTAATCAAAACATGCTCCTTCATATTGAATGGACCAGGGTTCATGGTGAACTCCCATCGCGTGTTCTCCAAGAACAGGCGATGAGGCAGCGTTCTCGCCATCAAATGGCCGAGTGGCACGACGGCAATCATGGCGGAGATGGAAGAAATCGACAAGGGCATCGTCCTGTACCAAAAGAACTGGTTGACAAACGAGAGAACAACACAGGAACCGAGACCCAGAAACCACATCCGGAATGTGACGGCAGGCAAAGTCGGGTCGTCGGTTTTGGGAACCGTGATTTCAACTTGTTTTACAGGGCAGCATTCTTCTTCAATCTTGTCCAGCTCCATAGCTTCCATCTCAGATACCTCCCCCATCATGCTCTTGCTGTCTTTGCTAAGCTAACACACGCATATCAACAAACAAATATTGAACAAGAAAGCTGGAAAACTCGGAGTGTGGCAATGGTGGGTCAGGGATCTTTGAAAAGAACAACAAAAAGATTCATACTTTGGGATACTTGTGAGTTGCCATCAAAGCAGGCACACACACATAATGTGAATGTGAAAAAGGAGAAAATTAGCAGAAACTGAGGAACACAAATGCAGTTGGGTACAAGTAGTTTCAACAATATTTTGGTTAGGCTTTATTCAAAAGGATTTTCCATTTTCACAGGGGTGCAAGTGGAGAATGTGGGAAAGGTTGGCACTTGTAGGTATGATAAGGTTGGAAGTCAAAATAGGCCTAATCACATTTTGACGTTCCAATTTTTTCAGTATAGCCATTTTAGTCCTTAATTTAACTTAAATGTGACAGACCAATAATGTTGTTTGTTTCTATTGAAATGTTAACATCACCTGTTCCGTTCTTCTTCACCGTGACATCAAAATATTTGAAAATAAAAATAACAATATATATATAATTTGTCCTTACCAAAATGTTAATACCATTTATTTCTTAACTAGACCTGGTAAATTTATCTCGAACTCGATTAACTGAACTGATTTATTCAACCCAGTACCTGATATTAACTCAAATATAATGATCAAATTTGATTTGAAACCCGAACCATACCCGATCTAAAATTTAGCTGACCAAATATGGATCAATATCCAATTTGATCTAAATCGAAAACAATCCGAGCCGAAATTAACCCGAACCGAAACTACTCGAACTGAATTTAACCCAATCCGAAATTAATTGAATCGAAAACAATCTGAACCGAAAATTTATATATACTTGATTAGACTTATAACCAAATTAACCCTAAATGATAAGAAATGAAAATCTATTTTTACAAGAATATATCAATAATTCTACATATACTTGATTAGACTTATAATCAGTTCAATCCAAATTGACATGATCCAAAGGTTGACCCAAATAAAAAATCAATCGATCTGATATTAACCCAAACCGAAAAACAACCGATCGATAGTCACCCGACCCAATTCAATTTACCATACACCCAAACTAAATCCGAACCAGAGTAGATCCAACCTGAATAAAATTAAACCGAATATAATCGAGACCAAAATGACTCGATCCGAAATGACCCAAACCAAACCTGATCCAAATGACATGTTTTTCTTAACCAATTTTAATATTGTTTGGATTTTCTCATGATCTATAAGAGGAAAAAATAATGGACGTTAATGTTTCATTAAGTAGAAAATATCATAGTTGTTAAGACACACTTGAGTCAATGACAAAAAAAATAAAAGTTCAATATAAAAATTGAAACAATAAAATTAATAAAATCAAAGGGATCAAAAGATCATTATACCAAAGTAAAGTACAATTCAGAACTGCAATTATTAAAATGATAAAGACAAAATAAGGGAAAAAGATGGAGTGAAAAAGACGAGTAAAGTATGTGAGAATCTATCGGAATCTTATTATGGAAATGCTAAACAATTCCCAAATGTAGTTTTTAAACATTACTTGTTATTTTAAACTAACCAATACAAAGCTAGGTTTGAACATTGCATGTGCTTTCGGCCCTTAGTTAAATGGATTACTTTTAATTAATATTGAAGGGTAAAATACACAAATGGTCCCTCGACTATATATTATTGCTTTATTGAGTCATCTGACTATTAAAAGCTACAAAATAGTCACTCGACTATTCACTGTGTTCCAAACTCGTCCTTTTTCGTTAAAAAAATTGATGGTTGTTTGAGATGGACGTTAACCTGCTGATTGAGATACGATAGTCGTTTGAGATTCTGAGATCAAATTATATCATATCTTATCCAGCAGGTAAACGCCCAATTCAAACCACCATCAAATTTTTAACGGAAAATGAAGAGTTTGGAGCACAATAAATAGTCGAGTATCATTTTATAACTTTTAATAATCAGTGGATTTAAAAAATAATGTCTTATGGTCGGGGGACCATTTTATAACTTTTAATAATATGAGGACTTAAAAAAATAATATCATATAATCGGGGACCATTTATATACTTTACTCTATATTAAAACTTGAACTCAACGTCCAAGTTGAGAGAAAAACTTAATAGATCTCTACCTCAATTAACCGATAAAAGAAATAGGAATCTTTTACGTAGTGTGCGCTTTCTAAAAGATTAAGCATTTGGGGAATTAATTCCTAACATCAATCATGGTTGTGTAAACCCGACCCAACACGCCCTTCCCCCTACACCTTGTTTGATATTGACACTGACACCGAGTCAATAAGGATGAGTATGGATCGGGTCGGATTTTTGATCAATCAACTTGACACGAAAATTTTAAATCATTCACATGACCCGAAAAATATACGTCTTTCACTCCACCCGAAATAATATATTTATTAAAAAATATTATTTCTATTTAATAAAAATAGGGATTTAATTCAAAGAAAATAATATATAGAGGGTATTTATTGCAATTATCCCTAAATTTAAGGTAAAATTATATAAAAAAATAGGATCAAGTATTTTTACCCTAAATCTAAACCCAATCTGGCCCTAACATAACTTTAAAAAAACCGATCCGACCCGACTCGATCAAGTCGAAACCCGTTAGATTCGGGTCGCATTACCATGACTTAGCTCATCACATTAAATTTAATCATTTTGATTAAATTTCTAAAATAATAGAGATGCAATTGGCTTAGTGCATCCAGGGCAGGAGGGGCACCCGCCCTGGCCCATAAAATAATTTTTTACCATCTCCACCTTTCTTCGACACCATTGTGTTTTTGCTTAAACGCCAGCGTTTCGATATCGGCTATACCTTGTACATCAGCATTATTCACTAATACCATGCCCCTTCTTATCTTTATCCTTTCTACAAGGTTGTAAGTTGACAAATCTGAAATTGTATCTTATCCAGTCGATTATTGGTCCCCCTCTCCACTTACTATGTCCCATTCTTCGTTAATCATTTTATCCTTCAGATCGAGTGGGAAAAGACTCGATACCTTCAGTGGTTTGACCCAACTAGATTTTAAATTTACTTATCAAGCATGAAAGATGGTGAAATTACATGGTTTGATCATTTTTATTTTTATTTTATTCGTTTTGATGATCGAAATTAAAATTTTGACCACTAAATCGGGTAATCTTTACTACCCAAATCACGTAAGTTTGACATGACAATGTTTCAATTTCAAAGATTAAAGTGAACGAAATCGAAATAAAAATGATTAAACTTGTAATTTACATAAAGTCTTCTTAGCCTCTAATATAAGCAAGTAGGCTTTATTATCTCCTATAATGCTGTCCAATCCCGGATTTGCATTTAATCTTTTTTTGACTTACACTGTGAAACGGATCCCAATGTTTACAAGGTGTCACCAATATTTGACTAAAAAAGGGTAGACTTCTAACATAACCAAAAAATCACGCTTCATAGACCACCACATTGATTTTTTTGGAAGTGTTACGAACACAAGTAAAACTATAATCAAAACTCGAAGGCAATCCACACACGACTTCCACAGCTAGGGTATAATTCATCGACACCGATTTGATTGAACTTTTTATATACCATTTTGTAATATTTGAAGGATCGCTGACTAAAAAGATTGTTTTTATACGGAGAATCTGACAACTCGAGTTAAAAGCAACATCTAAGGGACAAAGGGTCTTTTTTTCTTCACAACTGCTTCGAGAGAACAAGAATAAGACGAGCAAGTTGCCTCTGAAGATTGGATATGGGTGGCTTGGGATCTCCTTAACCATATGATAATAGTCAAATCTCACGAATCAACTATTTTTGGCTACCTTTGCCATTTTCTGGATTTCTGATAAATTTTCCACATACCTAAAGATTAAGACTTCACCGGTACATATTTGACAAGGGATCATTTCAGTTCACCGTATCATATCATCAGCATGTGCTTGTGGAACCAACGAAAAGCATCGAACGCGAAGGAATCATGCAGGGTTATGTCTCTCTATACTCGTGTCTAGATATGGATCAAACACGGATGTTGAACACGAGTACTTCGAGAGAAAAAAGAATGAAGATTTAGAACATAGGATCAGAACACTATTGATGCTAGAGCTCAGTTCAAGTATAGCATGCATAATTGAATACAGACCTAAAAGTCGCAGGTTAATTCGGAAAACTGCGTATTAGCTCAAATGGCATGCATATTAGGTATACTCTATAAAGCATTAAGGGTAGCTCCACAAGAAAAACACCAAAAGTTACCATTAGTCAGCGTGAATGCATTAAATTCTATACTACATCACATGCAGATAGAACCCAACATTGATTTTGCACCTCTGTATTCACATACCTGCGGTCCAGGATATTCCCACTTTCTCATTCCTAAAAGACCTATTCTCGTGTTTTCTTAACTGCATATGAAGTCCGTGCAGCAGAAACTTTAAAAACCAACATTCAAGTAGGTGGTTTAATAGCAGAACTTGAATTGTTGTCATACCTGAGCACAGTGATGATCTTAGCGAAGCGTACTAAAGTCGTATATGCGCCAACCAACAGCATCAAGGTGGATGATATATTTTCTTCAGGGGCCAACAGATTAAAAAGCATGGACATATATTGCCATAAAATTATTGGCAAACAAATAGTAGTAATTTTGGTACAGAAGAACTAGCGTTATACACTACTGAATCTTCAAAAGATAAGAACACGGTACTACATTTACTCGGAACATCTAAACGGATTTATCTCACAACCCGAAAATAAATAATCACATCAATAATAACTGCTCACCTTATGCCAGGAAGCTTGAAATGCAGCAGCAGTACTTCACGACATAGTCCACACTTACATTTACAGCGAGAACTCCGAATCGCAACGTATTATTTCTTGCACTACTACTAACAAACACCTACCGGTAAGAACTGTGATTAAGTTTTCTGGTGGGTGGGAAAAGAAAATAATTCAGACTTCATAAATAAGAGCAGGAAAGTTTATTGTTTCATTTTATTTATTTTATTCGTTCATTCTTTTTATTCAGACTTCATAGAGGGAGAGATGGGAACCGAACTGCGGAATAATTTTGGGGAAAATGAATATACATGAAATTATTTCACTGCACATCCATAGTCAAATACGTGCAAACCAAGACTCTCAACTGCAAACATAAACAGGTATGGAAGAATTCGATGAAATGAATATGAAGTCATTTCAAATAATTCAACCACATACAGTTCGCTACTTTCTAGCAGAAATAGAAACACTTATAAAACATCTAGCTATTATCCGGGAATTATCGAAAACTACACTGTTAAAAGGTTTGTCCTAATGAAAGCGATCATACAAAGATTGGTGTAATTCTCGAAACCGCAAGGCTGTCATACCATCCCTCATTATCAAAACGTCCCAAATTCGAGCAAATCCTACAGAGAAGTGTCGTTCCATGATTAAACGAAATCAACTGTTTTACACCGGAGTTTTTTTACAATGCCTAATGGCCATGAATAGTAAAAGGTCGACCGGATAAAATAAGCATCAATCACCTGCGAATCACACAATTCAGCGCTTTACACGATGCCCGCCACCTGACCTTGCACCAGGGTAGCGAGCAAATTGCAACCTTAGTTTGACCAATTCATGGTCATTCTCATCGAATATATAACCTGCAAAATCGAGCTTAACTATTTATACCGTACAACTTACCTCACTTCAAAAGCGTGAAGAGGGATTTATAACCCAACACAATAAGGCGTGAACATTAGTTCAATGAACAAATTCCACCAATAAAGGTTTACTTTCTCAAAATCCTAACTATGACACAATGATCCACCACGTATTCTATGTATCAAAGAACTAAAACAACAAAACAGGACTTGGAAAGACAAGCTAGGTTTCAAAAGACTAACCACCACGCTTTTATTTGGACCTAAAATAGTTGGGAAAACTGTGAAATATCATGCACTAAACTATTTTCTTTACCTGATTAATTTTATGAGATGATCTTGACATGGACATGGAAATGGAAATGGGGAAAGGTGAGACAAGGCCCGTAACAATTGAATATTTAATTGCGATATTAGCAAGACTACGTAGAGTAACTGAACACAAAAGGCAAATAGTTGGTGTTGCAGTAAGTCATGGCAAGGATAGGAATTTTGGAAGATCGAACTAACACAGAAGGCAATTTTATTTGATTTTGTTGCAAATTTTGATCATTGTATCTGGTAGTATCGAATGGCATGAAGAAATTCAATGTCAATGCAGAATGAACCGAAGCATCCCTCCAAAAATCCACGAACACATTGCCGAGAAGAACGTGAGGAATTATCTCTCCTTAACTTGCTGATATATGAAGTCTATACTGAATTTTTTTCATTGAAATCACAAGCTGTCGAACATACATGCTGATGAATTATGACTTTTTTGACCTTAGGAAGCTCAAGGGGTTAGGTTGTATCTTTTAATTTTAACCAGAGAAAAACCTGAGAACCCCCAAAACTGGATGAAAAAGGAAAATTAACCTAAGATTGTACTGGAACGAGGATGGCTAAGATTTTTTGTTTAAACTGTCCCTTCATAGCATGTATATTGTTGATTTTATAGATTTAACCTGCCTTTATTTGCAAATGAAAGTTATGAGACAAGCAGACACAAGCAAGTTAGCAAAACCTGAATAACTGATCCAACTGGAATTTTTATATTAAGCCTAACCATCTAATTGAATCCCCAGGCAGTCAAGCAGCCCTTCCTTTGGAAAGAAATTCATTCCCTAAACCTCACCAGGAAGAAAATATTGGACAAGGGAAAAGGGGGGAAAAGAGAGGGAGGAAGCAGAAGAAAACAGGTTTTTATCCGAAGGTGGGTCTTCCATGGGTCACATTATCACGCTTGCACTTATTCTGTGTTGCACTTATTCTGTGTTTTACTAGTGCATGCGTGGGTGATTGGGTGTGTCAGTGCCTTCATTTACAGTATATCAAATAATATCCGTGAATGTGACCATTTTGATCGGCAAAATACAGGAGACCAGAAAATCCTTGTCAGGCTAACCTTGTAAAGCATCCATGGAAGTGGCCGCATGAGAAGGGCTTACAAAATCAACAAAACAAAGTTTTATTGGATCTCCTCCAGGCTGCACAAATCATGAATTATCAATGTTATTTATATTTACTCTGAAGTCAAGACAAATATAAATATAAACTTACATATCTAGGTTCTTTGGTTACAAGTCTCACTTCCTTGTACCCAACAAACGGGCAAAAAATATCTGTCAACCAAGGTTAAGGAATAAAACTGAAGGGGAAAATTGAAAAAGCAAAATGCCAAAGTGGAAATTATAGCAAATCAGGATACGGGAAACTTCTCGGCGTGTACAATCTGAAGGCAAACCCTCCACGTAGAGAGTGCTGGATGCATCAGAAGGAAGGGAAGGTTCAGGTCTTCCACTGCCAAATCCAATAGTCCTATCTTTTATTGTTGGTCCATCAACACCACCAATACCCACCATATGAGGATCATCAACAGAACGGCGAGGCATTCCCGCTAATTGGTCTGGCAGAGAGACTCCCGCTAAATGATGACAGTTGCTGGAAGGATGCTTCTATTTATTAGCTATACTTGTATAATAATGGAGTGAATAAAAACTTTGAACCCTAATCACTGACATACACAAACAAACAAAAAGAAACTACTAGTTCAATACCGTGCCGCGAACGTAACGATCATAAGATGATCCAATGGAGTCACTATCGCTGGTTATCTGCAATGCTCCTCTATCGCTGTCCCGAGAATAATAACTAGAAAGCTCATGGCCCCCGGAGATAACTACGAGATTAAGCACACACTTGAGCAAGCAAGCAAACAACCAAGAAAGAGATAAGATGGGATGGGAAGGAGCACATACTAATCCTATCTAAAGAAAAAAAGCTCATTAAAGAATGAAGAACAAAAAACCACAGCACATAAAGCTATGAATATGTGAATGCTAGTTATCTTTCTTATTCACCAAACCAAAGTGCTGATCTCCTCAAACTTTTGATGGTTACAATTAGAGCAAACTAGTGAATCAGCCGAAAGGATACTAAGAAACATAAAAGAAGTAACAGAGTTGCAAAAATTGCCAACATGAACGGTTTAAGTACAAAGCATACTAAGTAAGTCAGACAATCACTAAATAGTTTATCAGTATTAAATCTTTCCTTTTTCTTACCAATTGAAGAAATTGGTTCTCACCATCATAATGGTGGCATGAATTGATTAAAAGTTCAGACAGAAAATAGGTTAAGACTGTAAATCGATAACTACACAAAGTGACATGTTCATTTCGTCATCCGATATATAACTGAAAAGAGAGACATCAAGCAGTCAGATAGCAACAATCAATAAATACCAAAACTTAGAACAAGGTACCAAGTCTACAGACAAAAGATCCGTCATTAACCAAAACCGGCATTGCTTTATGTCACGGGTCACCTAATGAAAAACCATGCTGGATCAAAACCATTTGACCAACCAGCGATTTTCCAATATTCCCAGCTCTCCACTAATCTCAATGTCTCATAACAGCTAAAAGTAATTATGCTTTTCTTCTCACCGCTTAATTGAGTAATTTCAAAACCTCTATATAGCTTCTAAATCCAAAATTATGAATAATCACCCATGCCAAAAGAATGAACTTAATGCAAATGCATTCATGGAAATGCAAGTCAATTATATTAGTTTCAGACAAATTAAGCAAGCAATTAACCAAATATATCCTGAAAAAGATCAATTCAACAGAAAAAATTAACGCTGAAACTAAGAATTACTTCAATCAAGTCAATTTGAATTCAGCAATGCATTAAAAGTTGAAATTTAAACTAGGATTAAAAAAAACGAATTTTCGGCTTAGAACAAAACAAGCACACATTAGCGCCAAAATGATTTTCCTTTTGTTTATCTATCCGTGTTTCTCTATGACCGAACAAAGGATACAAATTTGAAACAAGGGGAAACGAGAAACCCTAAACTGAGAAGATACTAACAAAAATGTATAGCTTAATTTTAAAAAAAGTTAAATACAATAGAATGGAAGAAAGTGAAACTACCGTAATCGGAGCGAGGGCGTTTGCTGACGAAGGGAGAGATCGAGGAGGGCGGCGGAGGTTGGCGAGAGTGGCTATACCTCCAATAAGAATCGGACATTTTTCTCGTCTTTTAGCTTAGATACAACGAAAAGAGTGAGAAAACACTTGAATAAGATTCAAGCAAGTAAAGATTTTTGAAGAGGTAAGCGGCGCCGTCTTAGACAACACTTTAGAGGAGAAAAGGAGAAATGTGTTCGTCGATCATCAGGCAAAGCCAAAAAAAAAATAACCGACGACACTTTTTGAAGGCAGATCTCGAGTTTTTATATATAGTGAATATCTATAGTGGAGGGAGGAGCTTTAGTAAAGGCTCGTCTTTTACTTCACTTTTATCTCCATTTGTAAAATAACATAATTATATGCTAAACTAATTTTAGTTAAATTAAACAATAATTAAATAGCACGAATCAACTTACCTCAATGCTTAAAGGAATTGTTGTTGTTCTTAAAGGTCACGAGTTCGAGCA
Source organism: Hibiscus syriacus (assembly GCF_006381635.1). Classification (NCBI taxonomy): domain Eukaryota; kingdom Viridiplantae; phylum Streptophyta; class Magnoliopsida; order Malvales; family Malvaceae; genus Hibiscus; species Hibiscus syriacus. Next base: position 294,022 of record NW_024062784.1, on the reverse strand, counting down.
TCAACGACGGTAACAAGATGATTGAGCGTTTATTATCAAATGATTGATAATATGTAGAATATATACTACTTTGTAATCACTTTAATTTAATAAAAAAATAATTAAATAAATTAATGAATAATTTTGTCTAAATAATTTATTTTATATTTTCAATAATTGTATTATTTAACTTCAATCGACCCTTTAAAATTCTTTAATTTCAAAATTAAACTTCTTTAATTTCAAAATTAAACTTCTATTATTGTTAAGCTTTTAATCGAGTCATCACGTGACATCTTGATATTTGAAATATATTATATTATTATAAGTGAAATTGTTATATTTTGACCTATATTATATTTTGTGGTTTAATTGAATTTTATTATAATTCTAGTGGTTAAAGATTACTTAATAATTAGATTTATTTAATGAAATAAATATTTATTTTATGTAAGAACTCTTATAGAGATTATATGAGAGAAATTAGACCAATGTAATCTTTTTGGAATCTTTGTTATTTTTGAGCTTATATTGTATAGATAATTTTGTAGAGATGTTATAAGAAGTTTTGGTATCTATACCGGAGTTTTGGATATATGTAATATCGTGTATTTATAATCTTCGTGTTCTCAAAGTTTATATTAAATGTTGTTCATCCCGCCCATAGAAATAAGCAAAGTCGAAACATGTTAAATCTTATTTCTTGTACAAGTCTTATCCTATGTTAATATCGCTTTAATTATTTTTTCGCTCCAAAATTTATAAGAAAATCTCGTACATTTAACCTAATATCATCTTGAGAATATGATATTTAAATATTAAAATAAAACAGAAATCCATATAATCTAAACAAGGCTGTTATTATAAAGACTTGGATAGAGTTTTTAGTCTTGGAGATTAGGGGTGTTCAAACAGATAATTCGGTCATCAATCGAACCGAATTACTATTAACTAAATCAATCGAATTTTTTCTTTAACCATTAATTGAACTAAATATATTTTTTTAAATATTAACTGAACCGAATAAAGTTCGGTTAATTTGGTCGGTTAACCGAATTAACCAATTTTTTTATAATTTTTTAATTAGGTTAATTTGATTATAATAGATATATTTTTTATTTGGGTTAAAATTTAATTAGGTATTGCTAATTTAATGAATTTAGTGAAGTTAAAAAATACTTGGATTTTAATTTTTAATGGTTTTGAGCTTAAAATATGGATTTAATATATATAATATTTAATAATTTTAGTTAATTCGATTAATTAATCAATTTCGAATCGAATTAACCGTTCACTGAATATTACAAAAATTAACGTTTCTCGACTTAACTAATTCGATGACCGACCGAATTAATCTAACTAATTTAGTTCAATCAATTAATTCGGTGAAAACCGAATAGTAACACCCCTATCCGTGATACCACTTTGTTTGATAAATGGTTTATCTTTATACTTAACTTCGTCCCCAAGGAACCATGACGATGAATACCTAACCAACCAATCATGTCCTCCCTTACTCGACCATTATTCTTCTAACAATTTGTTGACTTATAGAGCCACCTTTCTTTTATTTAACCATTCCCACACCCAACGTGAATTCCCATCTCTTATCTCAGCAGCAGAACTGGGAAAATTCACCATTCATGTATGCTTTCTTTTCTTCAAGTTAGCATCTTGGATTATTTGCTTTTAACTCAAATATTAATCTGCAATTCTGGGTTTTAATTGTATAGCAAGCTAGCCTCAGTGGACATCAATGGAGTCCAGTGCTAATCCCCTGTACCGATGCAGCAGCTGCCGGAATCCCCTCGCTCTCGTCCAGGATCTCCTCTCTACGAATTACATAGTTAGTCCCTACAATCTTTGATTTCTGTGAATCCGACCAGATTCTGACCGAAGATTATGATGCTTTTATCAATGGTTTCTTTGGTTTTGATCAACAGGCCAAATCTGGAAAAGCTTATATGTTCCAACACGCGATGAACGTGGTGTTGGGTCCGAAATACGACAAGCAGTTGATGACGGGTCGGTTCAGCATTGCTGATATATTCTGCAGCAAGTGCGGTGAAGAATTGGGATGGAAATACGTTGAAGCTTATGACATCAAAAACAGGTTCAAGGAGGGCAAGTTCATCCTCGAGGAAATTAAGATGTTCCAACAATACTAGATTACTGGGTTTCATTTATGTCTGAAATGTACTACTATGTGTAATTTTACTACCATGACGTCATTCAAATAAATATACTCCTATAAATTAAGGGGGTGTTTGGTTCAAGGACCGTGTTTGGTTCAAAGATTGTGGGATTCCCATGGGATGGGAATCCCACATTCCTATGTTTGGTTAGCCGGGAATCTCATTCTCGGTAATGTTTTATTATCAATAGTAGATTTTTTGGGGTATATTACCGGGAATGTCATTATCTCATTTCCCTTAGGTATTGTAACATTACCGACGTTTTGGACTAAAATGCCCTTAAATTTTTATTTTTATTTCAAAAATATCATTCTTCTGTCATTAAATAATAAAAATTCTACGAAGGTTAAATTACAAATTTATCCTTAAATTATTTTAGATTTATAAAAAAAAGTCTATAATTAAAATTTTATATGAAGTTCAGGGGTTAAAAAAATTTACCCTTTCATTAAACCTTTTTTATATTTTTAATTTTATAAAAAAATTATATAAATATTATGAATTTAATTTTTTAAAGAAAATATATAAATATATTTTACAATTTGTAATATTATACAAATATATAATAAGGACAATTTGGTCAAATATACATTTCAATAATTTTTTATTCCTTTAACCAAACATGATAATCTTACATTCCTGCTAAACCAACCAAACACACAAAATACAACATTCTCAGTAATCTTATTCCCCGGTAATCTTTTATTCCCACTGGTAATCTTACATTCCGTGAACCAAACGAACCCTAAAGGGTAAATTACACCAATCTTCACTAAATTTTACTCTATTTTATATTTCACTCATTGTGCTTCAAATTCGTTTGTTTTCCTCATTGAATTCAACACAATTAACATTTTTGGTCACTCAGTCGTTTTCTCACTAAACGGTGTTATAAATGAGCTGTTATATATATGCAAAACGACGTCGTTTTGGTGAAATTTGTATTTTGTCTAAAACGGTGTCATTTTAACTTTAACGGTAGAGTGACAGAAAATGATATTTGTATTAAATTTAATGAGAAAAATGAATAGATTTAAAATATAGTTAGTGAAATAGAAGAGAGAGAGAAATTCAATGATGATTGGTGTAAATTACCCTAAATTAAAATACCGTATATATATATATATATATAATATTAATAATGTAGATTTGACCTACTACTTTTCTTGGGATTTAAGCCACTCCCTGCCTACCATTAATATTGTCCCCCTTATCTTCAAAAACCCAAATTTCGGGAGATCTTTTAATATATTTATCACATTGAATTATATTCTTTTTAAAAATTCATGACATTTATCATGTAATCTTAATGTAATTTCAACATTCAAAGAGTTTCAAAGATTTTGATTCAAGTAATTATATAATAAGATGAGTATATTATTAACTATTATGAGAGATTTTGAATTTATATTATTTTATAATAATGTGAAACTATTAAAAATTAAATACTCTTTATTCATCTAAATAATTTTATAATTTTAAAGGATAAAATTCAATTATAATAAAATGATTAATTTGACTCTAAAATAGGTAACTGTTTTTATTATGGGTTGTTGAAAAAATATATTACGAATTATTTTCGGAGATGGGATGAATATTATAGTACTAAGGATACCGACAAGAACACGGTACGTCTTTTCCATTGTTCACCCAGTTATAACACTAAGACTTCATCTCCTATGAACATTGTAACGTTCACTTCATCTCCAGAAATAATATCGATGAAACCCTAAATCTTAAACCCTAAAAAAAACTAGACTAGGAGTAGCTTAAAAGCAATCAATTTAAGAAGCATGATTAAATCGCTGGTTTATGTATAGTATAGGGACTAAGAAAAAGAAAAAACAAAGGATATAGATTATAGGGATTGACCAAGGAGAAAAGACCCGAGGGGAAATGGTAAATTTCATCGAAACAACAGCCTTAACGTCACGCGCTATTCTGTCTGGTCCCAGCACCACGAAGGATGTTTAAGCTTGAAGCAAGCAAAGCGGACCACACTTCAATCGACAATGCATTCCCCCTACAGCCAGTTACGCGCGTGTGGAACCCTATTACCGCCACACCTCCTTTTTCTTCGACAAGAAACAATAGTGTCTGAGAAAGAAGAGATAAAATATATCAAAATCAAAATCATCTCTTTTAAAAACACCCCAATCTTCCCATTAGATGAAACCGAGCTTTCACCCTCAGAAATCAGGTCAGTGATGCTAAGGAACTATGTTAATCCCTCTCTCGCAAGATTCTCACGTTGAAATATTTCTTTTTGTAGTTTATTCATGTTATTAAGATCATCTCCCCTGTCCTTTTCATCCACCCATTTGTTTAATCAAAATGTATGGAATCTCTGTAATCCACTTTGGCTTAGTCTTGCACGCAAATACTTAATTTTTTTTTTCATCAATCTATCATTGAATCGTTTTAGGTGAAAGGGGTTCGTCTTCTTTCTTGCTCTTTCTTGTTCACTGGGTTTTCCCCTTTTCTTTTGCTGGAAATTGGTTCAGTTTCTCCCTGCTTGTGGTTTTGATTTTCGTTTTCCTTTTTGTCTCAGTATCGAGGGTTTTTAAGCTTGAAAGTTGTTGATCAATGGCGGAATCATTGGGTCCACGATTGTACAGCTGCTCAAATTGTCGGAACCGTGTTTCTCTCCACGATGATATAATTTCCAAGTGTTTCCAGGTAGAGCTCTAAAAAATGGCTGAAATTCTGTTTCCAAATGTTTGGATTTGAGCTAGGTTTTTTCTGCATTTTGCCGAGGGTTTTTGGACCCCTCGACGATCCCGATATTCCCGTGTGTTTTGTATGACATTTCGTCGAGGGGTCCGAAACCCTCAAAATATATGATCATTATTAGATTATAAAGAACTTATACAAAGGACCTATGTTATCTGAATTTTAGTGAGTTTCGAATCTAGGCACTTACATGATTTGATCATAGCTCATATTAATGTTTGAATATGTGTTGAACACGGAGTGAAGTTTGTTGAACATGTGCTTGAATATGGGTTCTTACCTGTTTATGTTATGTTACTCGAATTTGGATGTGTGTCTGATAGGTTTTCGAACACGAGAACTTTGAGAAAAATGAACTGCCCGATTTGCATAGCTTGTTGCATATAGATTCAAATTAAACATTGCAGAGATTCAAATTAGTGTCATGTTTGAGCAATCGAAAGGATCTTAGTAGACCTTTGCCCCACATTCTTTTTTTTCTCCATGATTTTGTTCCGTATAGGGAAGAAATGGCCGAGCATTTTTGTTCTCGCACGCAATGAATATAACCACAGGACCGAAAGAAGACAGGAATCTCATAACCGGTCTCCACACCGTGGCCGATATTTACTGCGCCGATTGCCATCAGGTTTTAGGCTGGAAATATGAGCGAGCTTACGAGGCCTCGCAAAAGTATAAGGAAGGGAAGTTCATACTCGAGAAGGCGAAGATCGTTAAGGAGGATTGGTAACACCCGGCACCGTCCCATTCATTCCCGTGTTTGATATAATTGTTATCCATGCTCAGACGTTCATTTTGTACAGAAAAACCCGTTGCCTCATTGGGAAATTTGTTATTGTTTCGAACCTTGTATTCTTAACAGATTGGTAATTCCCGTGTTCATAAGGTATTGTTAATTAATTGTCCATGACAACATTCTATTGTGTAGTACATGTGATTAAAATGTTGTTTTCTTTTGCAAGGATCTGAGACATTTCTCCATTGTTGAAGCTGTAGGAGAGGAAAATATTATAGGTCAAATTCATCTATTAGTCCATATATTATGTGAAAGTAGTGGGTTTGGTCTATATACTCTTAGTTTGGTCAATTTAGCATTATAATGTGATCATTTTAAAACTCACATACATCTTGCGGACGATGTTGTTCGAAAATAAGTCATAAATCTATATATATCCTATTGGCTAATAGAGCTTCTGTTGTTTGAGAAATATGTCATAAGTTGAGTGCCTTGTTGGACTTGTATACCGATTTATTGACATGGTCCGACATGTCAATGTTAGGCAGTTTTTGAACTTTGTTAGGAGAATTAGGTGCATGGATAAATAGGATAGATACGATGGACCGTTTGCAATTTGCAGTTTATAATATAGTTCAATGTATTCAACACATGGCATTATAAGAATGAAATTAATCCAAGAATTTTATTAACCTTTTTCGGGATTATCTTCTTGAATCATTTTCTTAATCGGATCAAATGAAATATTTTACGACGAACAACACCACGTATAGAAATCAATTAGTCCAAAAGGCAAGAATCGGTTTTCAATTCCCAATCAAAACATCCTCAACAGCATGTGATAGGTGAGGCGAACTCGATACCAAGTCCGACCAGATAAAGGATAATCAAGGAAAATATGATCGCGAGCTGAGTCTGGCCAAAAGCAGTATACACACCCAGTGGGACTCGAACCCACAATCGCTTGATTAGAAGTCAAGCGCCTTATCCATTAGGCCATGGGTGCTTCTTATTAACAAGCTGTATAATGTTTTTTATTTAGAAGGACAATAAACAAACTTGAATGGTTGAACTTGTGTTCATTTAAATTATGAACATTTTTAGTAACATGTTTGTTTATTTATTTTTTAAAGTATTCGTGTTCTATTCGTTTAATATTCGCAAATATGCTTACTTATATAAAAAACAATGAAATTACGTGAGTACTCAAACTTCTTAGGCTTCATAGTTTGAACTTTAAAGTTCACTTTATGTTTAATTTAGTACCTAGCTTCATCAATATTAAAAATTTAAAAAAAAACAAAAGGAAAAGGAGAACAAGATAAACGAGTCGATAAATGAACATTTCCGTAAACATAATCGAATCAAATACACAGTTGTTCCTTTTATTCATTTATTAAATTAATATATAAAATTTATTCATACTTGTTTATTTTACTTAATAAATGAACATAAATAAATATTATAAAAACAGTTTATCAAACGATATGTTCATTTACCACCTAAACATTATCAAACAGCACCCTCGGAGTTATGAAATGCAACATTACTTTTAGCATTATCAAATAGCATCATCTGTTCGTTTTCATCAAACGCTCTCTTAGCCACCTCATTCCCTCAGTTTCTTTGGTCGGGGGAATCAAGATTAATCATCGATACGTGAAATCCAACCCTCGGGAAGTGGCAAAAGCTACTTGTATGCTAACAGTACGTTTTATAATCTTTTTATTACTACGATCCAATGTCAATGTGGTCTGTAATAATCTTCCTAGTATAAGCCTTAATCGACGTTTGTTTTTGCTGCTGTTTGTCGGGTATTCAATTGTTATGGTCAGTATTTTTGCCTACACTTTGAAGCCTTCCACCTGGGTATGGCTGTCTACACGACATTCTTCTGTTTGGTCGGTGATGAAACATGACACTTTTTTTCTCTGCCAACCCTTTTCTTGTATATTGTTATCGATCAAAACAGCTTCTATGTAAGCGTGCAATAAGAATTATCTTCTTCCCCAACCTTCTTTTTGCACTAAGAAAAATGATGTTTTGATTCATAGTGGAAAGCGCATTAGCAAGTATCTCAACATTAATTACAGAGACAAGCAGATAAAACTGAGCCCATAAATGAACATAAAAGATTCCATTAAAATATAGAGATATTACTTGCTACCTTTTGCAATATCAGTTTAAGACAATATTTTTATCAGAATAGCTGCTTTGCTTCAACAGCATTAGAATCTGCAACAGGCTCCACAGCAGTAGCTTCCTCGGTAGGCACTTCACTCTTATCTTCTTCTGGCACTTCACCCTGAGAGGAAGCGTCAATGGTGTTTTCAGCGGCCAGAGATGACTCAGATTCACCTTCTTTTTTCCCAAATAACTTTGATGGAAGTAAAGATGCGACTGCAGCTTTGGCACTTCTCTTGGCTGCTTCTGAAGCTTCGATTTCCCGAGCTTTAGCTTCGGCCTTCAGTCTCTCTTTCTCCTCCATAAGCTTTGTCAAATCATCTTCCCTCCCTACATTTCTTAACAACTCTCTAACAAATTCTTGCAACTCATCATTAAAATCAGAGCTTTCCTCATCCAACATCTCATCAACCATCTTCAGCACATCATCCAACTTTCCCACATCACTAAGTGCTTTCATCATGAACTTATAGCTGGCATCATCCATCTTCAGCTTCTTCACCATTGTATCATAAAACGATTTTGCCTCATGCACCTTCCCGGCTTTAATCAATTCATCGACCAACCTATTATAAACAGCCAAGTTTGGCCTCAAACCCGCCTCCACCATCTTCCTAAAATATGAAGCCCCATCATCAATCCTATTCACTTTAAAGCAAGCATACATCAACAGAACATAAGTATACTCATCCGGGCTAACACCCTCAGCCCCCATTCCACCATATAGCTCCTCAGCTTCACCCAACAATCCATTTTGGCACAGCTGATCAATCAAATTGTTAAACGACAAAGAATCCGGACTACATCTATAATCACGCATTGACCTGAAAACATCCATGGCTTCCTTAAACTTACCTTCGGTGCAATATCCATCGACAATCACATTAAAGCTTCCCAAATTCACTGCTAATCTCCTAGGAGGATTATGCTCATTTTTCATCCTATCAAACAACCTTAAAGCCTCATCAAACTTCCCGTTCTTACTTAGTGCGTCAAGAACATAGTTATAAGCAACAGCACTCATCTTAACCATCGAATTCTCTCCACAAACTTCTTCATAACACTCCATAGCTTCTTTCTCCATTCCCTTCATGAAATACCCGTTCATTAAGCTCCCGTAAATGACCCCATCTTCCAGAACCCCGTCTTTATTCTCTTTTAACTCCTCAAAAAGCTTAAAAATCCCATCTGAATCCCGGTTCTTTGCACAACCGAACATTAAAAAACTATAAACAATGGGATCAGGAGCCAAACCTTTCTCGGCCATTTCCTCCTTCATTTCCATAGCCTTATCCAATTTCCCATTATCCACCAGCCCTTTCACTAAAATCCTATAAGTAGTAGGAGAAGGACTAACCGGGGACTCGTTGATGAACTGCTTGTAATGCTCAAGGGCAGTATCGGGTTTTTTGCAATCGAGATAGGTTTGGAAAATAAGATTGTGTGTTATCACATTGGGGGCGATTCCGGCCAGGGTTATGAACCGATGCAGAGAGAGTAGGTCGGCGTATTTCGATTGCCGGAGCTGGGCGTTCAAGACAGCGTTCACAGTGTAAATCGTGGGGCGGCAATTGGAGTAAACAGAGTGGCGCGTGTATAAAGAAGCCTCCTCCAGGTCGTTCTCTCGGATGAGCTTCAAGATCTTGTTGTGGAGGTTGAGGCGGTTGCCGGAGAGAGCGGTTACGGGTTCAGGGACTTTAGGGGCGTTTGGGTTTTGGATTGGTCTCGGTGGGGCAACCTGTTGAACTTGTTGTTGAGAGCGTTGGGCAGAGGAGAGCGGAGGTTCGACACGTAGACGACGCTTGCGGCGGCGGCGTTCGGCGGCGGCGTCTTCTGGGGTACTAAATGAGAGGCAGCGGAGGGTAATGAAAGAGGGCGGTAGACGGTGGCTCGGATTGGCGAGGATTTTGATGTGGTTGAGGAAGGCGGGTTTGAGAAGCGCCATTTCCTTGTGATGTAAAATGGAAGGAAAGTTAGGGTTTTTGGATTCGATCCGGGTAAACTTGATAGGGTTTAAGGGACTCTTAAGGTCGAAAGATATGATCGGGTCGGGTCTGACAACGTACCGGACTTGAGTTCTACGTGTTTGGGCCTCCAGTCCATCAATTTCGTAAAATTAGCTCAATACATCATGCGGGTAAAAAAATCGACCTATTAGATCATCTCAAACATTAATTTGAGATCCATGATAAATGTTGTGGTATAGGATAAACTCGTCAAGTTTACATAACGAGTTTATTTAAATAATATTTTTTATTCAAATTTATCATGTCGAAATAATAAGTTCCAAAAATATATAAATAATTTTGTTTAGAATTTTGTTACATCATAGTGACAAATTACAATAAAAAATATTTTATTAAAACTCATCATATAAGACGAGTTCTAAGTCAATATAACAAATGTCGTAGTTCTCAAAATAAAATATATAATGTCAATTGGCCTAAATAATTAACCCGTCTACACTACTGAGTCTATTTTACTCATCAGTTTCGACTCAAAGTGGCCCAAGTATCACTTAGTAATTCAAATTTTTATCTTATTTAAATGATTTAATATATCATTTCGTTAATCTAATTAATTTTCGATAAACATCCAAAACTTTTTTTGTTGTCCTCCTGATCTTAAAGTTTTGCCTTGATTAATCTGGATCGATCCGTATTATATACATGATTTTGGTGGGTGAGCATCCCAATATGAATTTTATATATACACAATGACTCAAACTCGATATCTTATTTAAACTATATCAAATTACTTATCACTTGAACCAAACATGTCAGTTAACGCCCAAAACCTTTCATTCTCATGCTGAAACATTAATCTTCCAACTTTATTTTCAGATAATTACAATAACAAAAGGTAAGATATAATCCATACAAATTTTATGATAAGAAAAAGAGTTATAATTAAAGCTTATTTAAAAGATATTAAAGGATAACACTCAACAAGTTTAGATAATATTTTAATCAATAAGAAATCAAAATTTAGCATTAATCATTTTCATTAAGAAAGATTTGCCCAACTCGAAAGTGAAAGAATTGACAAAACATAATATACATACACACACGTAAGCGCAGACATTAGCCATCAAAAGATGAGAACTAAACTAAATTATATTGATAATATGCTGGAAAATATGCCAAAATTCATTAAAAATTTGATCACATAATCTCAAACGATTATCATATCATTAGTCAATATGTTAACGTTTAACTTATATTGTCGCCAAAATTTTAACCAAAAATGACGATTTTGGAACATATGAAATAGTCAAGTGACCGTTTTATAACTTTTAATAGTCGATGGACTAAAAAAAGCAACATCATATAGTCAAATGATCATTTTATAACTTTTAATAGTCAAAGGACATAATAAAATATCATCCAATAGTCTAGGGACCATTTATATACTTTACCCTTGAAAATATGGTAGAAACAAATTTGGAAACAACGCAAGTTGGAATATCGATGTTGACTTAATTTAATTATTTAACTAAATTAAATGTTTTAAGACAAAACAAGGCTGTATATAGCAAGTGGGAGAAAGGGACTTAAAACAATTAATTTAATGCATATTTAAACGCACTTCAAAAAAAAAATAATGCATATTTAAACGGTAATAATTTTTTAAATCTTAGCCATATATTTCTCACATGACACGATAACTACGGAAACCTATATGATAAAATAAGGACGATAGACGGATATAATTTCGTAGATTTTATATTATATCTGTTTCAATTAGAACGGGAATAGGTATAAGTTTAGTGAGCAGTTGATGAATGTGGATGTAAAAAGTCATACTCACCTTGGATAATGGGTAGGTGATAAGTTTGAGACCATACACACTCTATATTCCTCCGTCCCATATCCGCTCGCTCACTAGTTACTAACCATGAAAATCTTGGACTATTATGAATTTATGTATAATTTTAGAGATTATTATGTAAATTTTAAGTTTATATAACATGATTTGTACTTTAGCCAAATGTTAGAGTATAAACATTTTTAGAATTGAAGACAATCGCTTATATAATCTGTGAAGTTACTATTAGGCAATTATAGATAGATACGAAATAGGTGGTGGGTAACCAATTAGGTAGTGGATGTGGGGTGAATTTGAGAATATATCCGAATATGTGAGTATGGATTTAAAAATTTCACCCATCGTAAACGATATATAGATGATTGATACAAAAATATTAAATGAGTATAAAGATACGAAAATAATATTTGCATCCACCCCACCTGTTTATCATCCCTATCTAACTAGACGGGATTGTGCCTATTTTCGTTCATTGTTTTTTATATTGGTATTCTATTTAAAAAAATCGTCAAGTTTTAATTTATTTCAATTTTTTAATTAAAATTTCTTTAATTTTTTTAAAGTTAATTATTATTATTTTCCTTGAGAAAAAATAATTTAAGCTTCTATCAATTTTATAAATTTTAAGTAGCTTCTCAAATAGTTTGTTAAGATTTGTCATTAGTTTTTATATTTGGATTTAAGGATAATGTTATATTTGGTATTTCCACTTTGATAAAATATATAGAGTTAATACACAAACTCAGTTATCACAGCGATTAAAAAATTTATTGTTATTCTTAGAGATTTTGGTTCAGCACATAGTATGTTAGGGGTATTTGTGTGTTCGTTGTTAAATTGATTGAGAATCTTTCGAATATATATTATATTTTAATCACTCTTAGATTAATAAAAAAATGTGTAGAGTTAACTTTACCAAGCATCCCTAAACTATGACCCCAATTTTAAATCGGTCTTTGAATTTTTTCAGCATTTTAAGTTCATCACCAAATTATGACTCACAGTTTAAAATAAGAGAAAATAACCTCAGTGGCCAAAAATACCTTATAATATACGATTTTAACCAACTTTTTTTGGATTTGCCAAAATGACCAACTAAATCGCAATGTGATCGATAATTCGCAATGCGATCTCCGGTATCGCAAATCAGTTTCCAGATTCGCAACGCGATTCTGACTATCGCATTGCGATTTTCCAAATTCGCAATGCGATAGTCCAAAATCGCATTGCGATAGCACTGTTCACCGTTGCGATAGCACTGTTCACTGTTGTGATAGCACTGTTCACAGTTGTGATAGCACTGTTCACCGTTGCGATAGCACTGTTCACCATTGCGATAGTGATCAAAATAAGAAGAAAACTAATCAATAATGATCTTGAATGTAGTTTTCCTGAAAATAAATATAGTTGAAGGATCAAATCGTGAATGAAGCTGATTGTTATTTATGAGCATTGTTTATTATTCTATCTTAAAGATTTTTAATTATTGAGTAATGTTTTGTTTGTGATGATTATGATGATAGTGAGCATTGTTTATAATGAAGCTGAAAACTGTACAGGGAGACCAACACATGGTTGGCCATATGAATTTTTCATGGACCAATTTGCTGCTGGGTTTGAAGCTAAAACATTCCATGGTTTAGTATTTGCATGGTCTTGATTGATGAGCTATCATTGTCTCTCTGAAATAATCATCAATTTTGGTTCTAGAGATGTTTCACTGACATACTGAAAAAAAATTTACTGTATGAAAAAAAAGATTAAATGAGTCTTAAATGCATCAGCATCTGTTAATTAAGAACTAGACCTATTGGAATAATATTAGAAAAAGAAAATGCACTTGGATCCAGATCGTGTGAACAGTACTATCGCAACAAAAAAATCCATTCTTAAACAAAATTAAACTTAAATAAATCCATACACCATTAAAGAGGATTCAAACAAAAAAAAAATCCCAAGTTTGAAGATTTTTTGCATCATTCTGGACAGAAAACAACAGTAATATCGTAAATTCGCAATGTGAACAGTGCTACCGCAACGGTGAACATTGCTATCGCAACAGTGAATAGTGCTATCGCAATGCGATTTTGGACTATCGCATTGCGAATTCGGAAAATCGCAACGCGAATTTGGAAAATCGTAATGCGATAGTTAGAATCGCGTTGCGAATCTGGAAACTGATTTGCGATACCTGAAATCGCGTTGCGAATTATCGATCGCATTACGATTTAGTTGGTCATTTTGGCAAATCCAAAAAAAGTTGGTTAAAATCGTATATTATAAGGCATTTTTGGTCATTGAGGTTATTTTCTCTTAAAATAATCCCCAAACTTTTGAATGCTTTACATTCATTTCCAAAGTATGATCCTCATTCTAAACTGGTTCCTAAATTTTCAAATGCTCCAATACCATCCCTAAATCATTACATAGATTTAGGGATAAAATTAGAATATTCAAAAATTTAGAAATCAACATAAAATGAGGGTCATTATTTGAAGATGAACTTGAAATATTCAAAAGATTAAAGAGTAATTTAGAATAAAATTCATAATTTGGGGATATAATGTTTGTGTGACCTCTAAACGATGCATATATCTAAACAAACTATCATATAATATTTATACTTTTAAAATATGCAATTTGATACCTATATTTTAACAAAATTTCTAACATAATATTTTTTTACATATTATTTAAACTATAAACTCAAACCATTTGACAATCTTTCTCGTTATAAAGAAACGCGGTGAACCTAAAATTTATTATCTTTTTTCATTAAAAAAATTAAGGGTAAATTATGCATTTAATATATAAACTATTTGTTTTGGGTCATTTTAGTATCTAAACTGTTGTTTTTTTCAAAACTGTAAACACACAATTTCGTCCTTGCTTATAACTATATATTATACAATATCTATGTGTTACATTATTTTAGTGTGCACTATGTACATTGTATAATATGCATGCATATGATATTATTTTCTTTACTTTGTACAGCAATAAAAATGGCCCAAAGCGACCCAGGCCCAATAGACTCGTGACCCAGCAAGCAAAGGTGTCCAAGAACCCTAGCAAGTTCCAGCCAACGCCGTAACTGTCCCCATACGAGAGTCCCGTGTCCCACGTCTCACCGGCATTCATCCCCGGTTATCTCGGCGCCTTGAACTCCTCAATGTCAAACAACCACCAACAAACGTAAGCACATGAGACACCAAGCAAAGCAACGTGTGTTAGTGGGATTCCAAACAACCAAACCGAGTCTTACTCGGATTCAATCTCTAAGGACAGTTTATTTCTTATACTATAAATATGTAATCAGAACCCAGTGGAAGGGGGATTTTTTTTTCATACTGAATACAAGTAAAGTTATAAGCAAAATTACCAGCAAGACATAACCAAGCATTCAGATTTTTTTTCGAAGGTTTCGTGCAAATATTTCGAAAAGAAAGGTAAAAAGTTCATACCTTTTGCGTGTTTTTCTTCCTTGTCTTGTGTCTTTGTTAAGCTTTGGTTCGAAAGAAACCCAAAAAGAGCATTTTAGCCGATGAACGGAGGGGCTTGGTCGGGATCTTCTTCTGTAGATCTAGCCCCCGAGGCTCGTTTTTTATAAAAAAATATTTCGATTTTTGAAAACTAGATTTAAAAAGCTTTGGAAAACAGAGAAAAAAAACGGGTTTTGCCGCCGATGAACGGCGGCCGTCGCCGTTCAACGGCGGCGGCGAGGCGGCGTAGGGCGGTCGGTTTCTAGATTCTTGAAGAATCCGGCCGTGTTCTTATTTTCTGAAGAACACTTGGGAGCATTCTTCAGAGAGGGGAGGAGAGCTTTTGATTGTGAGGAGAGAAATGAAACAAAAAAATATGTTTGAGTCATATATCAAACCCGTTCCAGCTCGTGCCCGACCCGATGAACCTCGAACCCGCATGTTTTTTCAAGAAGCGAGAGATTTGCGTTTTGGTTCTCCAGTTTCAAAAACATTTAATTTGGTCCTCTGAATCGATTATTGAACCCGAAATCCTTGTAAATTGACCCTTGAGTTTATTTCGTTTTCAATTTAGTCCCTACTATTATTATATACTATATTTTCATTATTATTATGTTTTATTCCTTTATTTATATATATATATATATATATATATATATATATTTTATGTATATTTTTATTTTATTTTATTATACATATATATATATATACACATAATCATCGTTATTTTTATTATTTTAAGTATTATTGATAGCGTATATAAACATATATTTTTTTCCTTTTATTATTATATGTATATTCTTTATATTTTTTCATTTACTTTATGTATTTATTTTTATTTATCTCTATACATAACCATCGTTAATTTTATTATTTTAAGTATTATTGATAGCGTATATAAACATATATTTTTTTTCTTTTATTATTATCTGTATATTTATTTTTATTCATTTGTTTTATTTAATAATATATTTGATATTTATATATAGCTTTCGTGTTTTTTAACATCATTATCGTTTTCATTTTATTCTACTTTATATATATTTTTTTATTTTATTTTCATTATTCCTTTTTATTTTATATGTACATATTTGATTATAGTTATTTATTTATTTTAGTTTTTTAGTTTTTTATTTATTACTATTATATATATCTTTTATTTTTCCCATTGTTTATATCTTTATTATTATTACCATCATATATATTCTTTTTATATTCTATATTTTCCTCGTCTTATTTGTTTTCCATTTTACCTTAGGTGTTTTATTTGCATTCCTTATCTAATATATGTCTTGATCTTTTAAGGGTACAATTTAAGCGATCTAAGGTAAGTAATTTGGATCGTCATTTTACATTTTAATTTAAATTTACAACTTTCTTAATTAAAGACAACTGGAAATTACGTAGTACCGAAAGGGCAGTTCAAGGGTGCTAATCCTTCCTTAGCTGTAACCGACTCCCGAATCCGACATATCTTTGGTAAGACGCAGATCAGGTAAGATATAAGGTATCCGATTAACCTATTTATTTTTAACTAAATAATCGGTGGCGACTCTAACCCAATCAATCCAAGTCGAAGCCCAATTCCGGGGCCCAACCGAAAGACGGTTGCGACAGCTTGGCGACTCTGCTGGGGACCCTTTAAGTGAGTCAGGCTAAGATAATTTCCAGTTGTCTTTTTTAACGAAAATGGTAAGTTTAAATTTTAAGGTAATATTTCGATCCTTTTTACTTACTTTTGATTATATTTTCGAGTAAATAGTTGGACTAATCGTTTTCTCATGATTTCAGACTTCAAAGTTTTTTTATCTAAGGCTCTATACCCGAGCTCCGAACCCGTTTTAAGTGGGGGTGAAAGCGACGCCTTCGTGTGAATTTATTCACCGTATGGGCCTAGCAAGTAGCCTTCGGGATTCATATACCTTATGCCTTCGTGTGAATTTATTCTCCGTACGGGCATAAGGGAATGGGTCCTCTCGAGTTTAACTTAGTCCACACTATCCTGTGATGGGTTTCGGACTAAGGGTCTGGTCGGTCCAAGGGGGCGCCAGCAAGGAGAACTCGAGTACCGTTTTTAGAACCCAAACCGGGAGGCTTTGAATAAATAGAGCCTACCCCAAAACCACATTCCAAAACCTAGGACATTTCTTTCCTAACCTTTTTTTTATGTTTTTTCATTTACCATTTATTTTTATTTATTTTTATCTATTTCTATTTTACTAACCTTTTTGCCTTTGTGTTTGTTTTTAGCATTTGCATCATAACAAAAGGCCATTGATCCCTAAAAAGGTGTTTATTAAAACTCAAATAATCTGAATTTATGGACAAAGGTGTCGTAATACAAGAGATTGAAAACGCTGAGGCACGACTATGGTCCGAGAAGACTCAAAGTGAAAAGGGAGACAGTCTTCAAGGAAGCTATGTGTCAGAGTTGGTTCGCTACACCCCTATCAGCCTGAAACAAAACAATGTACAAGAGCTTCGAGATATCTGGGATAGTTGGAAGAATGATCGGAGACAGAAGTTCAGCCAACGGTACGGTGACATTACACTCTTGCTTCAGGTTAAAACTGATGAGCCCCTAATCAGAGCCATGGTCCAATTCTGGAACCCGGGATATAGTTGCTTCACTTTTAACCAAGAGGGCATGGTGCCTACCATCGAAGAATACACTACACTGCTGCATTGTGAAAGCATCAAGCTTGAGCGAGCCTATATTAAACACATCAAAAGCCAGCCCTTCAAGAATGCACTGGCCAAAGTTGCAGGAGTAGATGAGAAATGGGTAATCGATCGGACTCAGCGTAGAGGTAGTGGAGAAGGAATTGAATGGATCCACATAAAGCAACTAATGAAAAACCACCATGATGAGTGGAAGACTATAGACCTTTTTGCACTGGGTCTGTACGGTTTGATTATCTTTCCGAAAGCTTTGGGGTGCATTGACGCTGCCGTGGTGGAACTATTTGAGCAACTTTCTAAACGAGTTAACCCAGCACCAGCCATCTTGGCCGAGACCTTTCGATCGCTCAACCATTGCCGAAGAACTGGCGGAGGAAGATTTACCGGGTGTATTCAGCTCCTTCAGGTCTGGATTCACAGCCACTTCTGGAAGACTAACGGGGTTACCTACCGCCGTTTCAGCACCACCTATTCACCTCTAGGTGAATTCATCACCTTGAAATGGCATGAAGGCGCTTCGAAAGAAAAATGGATGAAGGTCTTTACGCATCTTCAGGACCGGGATATTGTCTGGAGAGCCCCCTGGCTATTTCTCAGTGACGTTCTTTTCCGATGTGGTGACTCCGACACTGTGACCTTACTTGGACTTTAGGGAGCAGTCAGATATGCTCTGCTATTAGCACTTAGACAGTATGGAGCACGTCAGTTTGTCCCAGCAACATGCGGGTTAGCTAGGTCAGAGTTTAAGTATCACGGCGACAGCTATAAGAAGATGATCAAAGAAGCAGCCGATTCGTGGAGGAAAGTATTCCGGATGGATGTTGTAGCTGCCAGAAGCATGCTCACTCCGGATTATGTGGAGTGGCGAAGATTGAGAAAGAATGACAATATCCCTGTGCCAGACTGTGAGGACACCAGTACCTTTGAAGAACATCTCAGGCATATCCCTTCTGAGCTTGAGATAGCCAAGACTGAGTTTGAAGCTATGAATAACGAGCTGAAGCAAAGGATAAAGGAACTTGAAGCTGAACGTTATCAGTGGAAGCTTGATGCTGACTCTCAGAAAGATCGGGCAGAAAAATTGGAAAAAGAACAAAAAAGAGTCCGTTTTGAGCTCGAAGACTTGAGAAAGGGGTATCAAGATAAGGTCAAGGATAACTCCAAGTTGAAGGTAACCTCTGAATATTGGAAAGACGAAGCTCATAGCCTGAAAAGGAAGTTTGAGGGGCCTGATGAGAAAGCTTGGAAGGAACAGATGAAGACTGCCCAAAGACGCTTGGCAGATAGTCAATATCAGAACCAGCGCTTGAGAGTTCGGGTAGCTGACTTAGAAAAACAACATGAGAAAGATGGCCAGACAATGGCTGAATTAGAAGCTATTGTAGATGGGTTCAAGAGGCAAGCAAACTAGCTTCAGATGGTGCCCTTCGACGGAGGATTACAATGGCGTTTCCGTTGGGAACAAGCACAGCGAAGGGTGAGGGCCCGAGACGCAACCATCCGAGATTTCCTGGATCAAGTGCAAAAAGTAGCCCGTCATCTTCACGGTCTAGCAAGGGAAGCTGGTGTGGTTCGACAAGGCATTCAACCGGTAACAGATGAAGGCAGAAGACTTGTCAACTTACTGGAAGCTGTTCGGGGTTTAGAGGATTTAGTCCAAATGTACCTTTAATTTGTTTTTATGTCTCTTAAAAGATAAGACATTTTTGTCTGAACAAGGGTTATTTATAATAATGAGCACTTTTCTGGATCAATGCCTCCAATTGCATACATCATGCATTGCATTTCTTGCATTTTACATTTCATGTCTGTTTATTTTATGTTTTTTTCCATGTTTTCACATTCGTATTAACTAGCAGAACATGTCTCAGACACCGAGCTTACCACCACAAGCATCAGATACACATCACCCGCACAATACTTGAGCAAAAAAGAGACAAATGGAAGCCAGAATGGAGAAGATCGAAGAGCACATGGCAAGACTTCAAAAGGAACTAGAAGATAAGATGGCTCAGAACAGCGAAAGTACTCTTGAGTCCATCAAGAAAAATCAGGAGTCCTTGGTCGACCAAATCGTAGCCAAGTTGTCGGGTTTACAGCAAGCTAGTGCATCAGGGGGCATCTCTTCCGAGGGGGTGGCCATATCACCAACCCCGCAAGTGGTCATCTCACCTGGAATATTACCCGGGGACGCATCTGCTACTAAAGGGAAAGCAGCATTACCCGATGACTCATTCGTTACCAAAGCGAAAGCTGCACCTGCTGTGAAGATACAAACTCCTACAATCATTCCTGATGATCATCCGGATGATAATCATGTCCCATACTTTGATGAGGAAGATAAAGCCAAAAAGATGGAAGAAAAGATAAAAATATTAGAAGATCAAATAAAGATGGTCCAGGGAGATCATGATTATTATGGAGTGGACGCAATGGAGCTGAGCCTAGTTCCAGACCTGGTGCTTCCACCAAAGTTTAAAGTTCCAGAGTTTGAGAAGTTCGACGGGAACAGTTGCCCTTCAGCCCATATCACTATGTTCTGTCGCAAGATGACAGGATATGGCGGGAACGACCAGCTCCTGATCCATTGTTTTCAGGAGAGCCTGTCCAGTTCAGCTATTCGGTGGTACAACCAGCTTAGCCGAACTCATATCAAGACGTGGAAAGACTTAGCCAAGTCTTTCTTGGAGCAGTATAAGCATATCAACGATATGAGACCAGACCGGGTCATGTTACAAAGCCTAGAGAAGAAACACAATGAGAGTTTCCGACAGTACGCACAGAGATGGAGGGATTTATCTGTGCAAGTTCATCCACCCTTGGATGAAAAGGAAACAAGAAAGCTATTTGTACAGACCTTGAAGGCACCTTACTTCGGGCATTTGGTAGCAATCACGTCGGGAAGTTTCTCAGATTTAGTCATGGCCGGTGAAATGATCGAGTTGGCCATTAAACAAGGAAAGATTGAGGGAGGAGACTCCAGTAAAAAACCTCCCATGAAGAACAAAGAACGAGAGATCAACAATGTAAACACCTACAGTGTCAGCAAAGGGGTTACGATCTCAAGCTCAAATTCCACAGCAGCTGTACCATCCGGTACTTCTAGACAGAACCAGAGAGAACCAAGAAGAGAAAGGGAAAGGGAACAGTTTGACCCCATTCCCATGACGTATAAAGAATTATACCAACAGCTCTTCGACACTCATGCAGTGTCGCCTTATCCTATGAATCCAATAAATCCCCCTTACCCGAAATGGTATGACGAGAGTGCTCACTGTGAATACCATGGCGGTGTGCAGGGGCATTCAATTGAAAGTTGTCTCGCATTCAAGAGACTTGTGCAACGAATGCGTAACAAGAATTGGATCACTTTCAACTCCGGAGCACCAAACGTCGCCCAGAATCCCTTGCCCAATCATCAGGAGACAGGAATCAATGACGTTACTACCGAAGGGGGCAGGAAAATTAATTGAGTGTTTCAGAGGTCAAATCTCCTTTGGCTTGGGTATGGAGCCAAATGTCGAAGGCAGGGCTTCTTGCACCATATCCAGATACGACAGAAAATGAAGATGGTAACCATTGTTGTTACCACAACGAAGAAGGACATAAAGTACAAGATTGCCCAGAGTTCAGATCGTTAGTCCAACTCATGATGAACCAGAAAGAGTTGGAGTTTTACGAAGAAATTCAAGATTCTTTGGAAGCAGATGTTTGTGCCACCGGAGAATCATCAGATAGAAAATTTGGTAGGGGTAGTCCTTTGATAATTACCCCTAAGGCAAGCATGACAGTGACAACACCCGCCAAGGTGATAATCTCCGCACCTCGGCCTTTTCAATATAAGGACAATCGGCAAGTGCCATGGAAGTACGAGTGTCAGGTGAGTACTTCCGGAGGAGGTAATAGTAAAGTGGGGCCAAGACCACTGGAGCCATTCAAAGGAGATGTATTAGTTGTCAATGAACCTATAAAGGAGGAAGAAGCTAAAGAGTTCCTCAAGATCTTGAAGCACAGCGAGTACAACATTGTAGAACAGCTCCACAACTTACCTACACGTACTTCAATGCTAGCACTATTTTAAAGCTCGGAAGCACACCGAGAAGCGTTGTTGAATGTCCTTAATCAAACGTTCGTGCCACAAGACATACCAGTCAGCAAGATGGATCGACTGGTGAACAATATTCAAGCTGATAATCTCATCTCGTTTTCAGATGATGAGATTCCATCAGGAGGAAGAGGCCGAACGAAGGCGTTACACATTACTACCTACTGTAAGGGGCACGCTTTACCAAGTGTCTTAATCGATAATGGTTCAGCCTTGAACGTGATGCCTTTGATTACATTGAAGAGGCTACCAATAGATACCTCTCATATGAGAGCTTGTCAGAATGTAGTCCGAGCATTTGATGGGACCAAAAGAGAGGTAATCGGAAAGATTGAGGTACCATTGACCATCGGACCAACCACCTATGATGTTGAGTTCCTTGTGATGGATATCATGCCGTCCTATAGCTGTCTTTTGGGAAGGCCGTGGATTCATCAAGCAGGTGCAGTACCCTCCACGTTGCACCAGAAAGTTAAATTTGTCATTGACGGGGCCTTGGTAATTATCAACGCTGAGGAAGATATCGTGGCAAGCGTGACCACGGAGGCTCCATACATCGAAGTAGACGAGGAAGCGGTAGAATGTTCGTTCCGCTCCTTGGAGTTTGTAAATGCCACATTTGTGGCAGAAGGAAAGAGAATCCCAAGACCTCGACTCTCCAAATGCACAAGGATGGAGATCAAGCAAACCCTAGGCCGAGACGCCAGAACCGGGAGAGGTTTTGGGAAATATTTGCAAGGGATGATCAATCCTGTCATTCCTATCTCAAAATTAGACCAATTTGGGCTCGGTTTTCAGCCCAGTTATCATGAAAAGAGAAAGGAGATCCAAAAGAATCGGGAGAGAAGATTGGCCAGATTGACTGGGAACGAATTTCAAAGGAAGCCCATGACATTCCCGCCGCTTTTCAGAACATTCAAGTCAGGTGGTTATGTGTTTGAGACCACCACATCCGAGTTAGAAACGGCTCTGGAAGATCTGAACGTTAATGCCGTGACCACAGAAGATGTTGACAACAGAGATAGATCCGGGATATGCCTTCTGCCACATGGTTCGTGCCTAGCAGTTGGTCGGTGGAAGAACTACCTGTGGTTTACAAGAATCTTTCAGAGTAATATTCGAACTATCCCTATTTGCCTATACCCGGGGCAATAGGTGATCTTTTGTAAGGGTGAATAAATATTTTGTTTAAGTTTAATAAAAGATGCATTTTTCTTTTCCATGGCTAACAAACTTTTCTTTTATTTTTGAATTCATTCTCTATCTCCTTCATTCCAGTACTTCATTTCCAGTTACTCTCAAAGTTAGTTCTTGACCGTTCCGTGTGGGATATTATCCTCTCACACACGTACATTTTCCTCCTTTCAGGTTCCCAGATAACGATAATGGGGGCACTAATGATCCTGATCCGGAGGTGGATTTTGAATCAACCATTTGTCTTGGGGAATTTGAAGAATGCGATAATGAAGAAGAATACAACTTGCCTACCGAATTGTTGAGAATGATAGAAAAAGAAGAAAAGCAAATACTGCCACATGAGGAAGCGATCGAAATATTAAATTTGGGCGCTGAGGAAGATCGAAAGGAGGTTAAAATCGGCACAACTCTTTCGACTGAAGCAAGAAAAAACCTGATAGCCTTACTTCAGGAGTACGAAGATGTGTTTGCTTGGTCGTATCAAGACATGCCGAGACTAGACACAGATATGGTAGTTCACAAACTGCCAATCAAACCAGAATTCAAACCTGTGCAGCAAAAACTGAGAAGAATGCGACCAGAAATGCTCCTTAAGATCAAGGAAGAAGTTAAGAAGCAATTTGATGCCGGTTTTCTCCAAGTGGCCAAATACCCTGAGTGGGTGGCCAACATAGTGCCTGTGCCGAAGAAGGACGGGAAAGTACGCATGTGTGTCGATTACCGGGACCTTAATAAGGCCAGTCCCAAGGACAACTTTCCTCTGCCATACATAGACACTCTGGTGGACAATACGGCCGGGAACGCCTACTTTTCATTCATGGATGGATTTTCGGGGTACAATCAGATCAAGATGCATCCCGAAGACATGGAGAAGACCACTTTCGTTACAATGTGGGGAACTTTCTGTTACAAAGTGATGCCTTTTGGATTAAAGAATACTGGGGTAACATATCAGAGAGCTATGGTGACCCTGTTCCACGACATGATGCACAAAGAAATCGAGGTTTATGTCGACGACATGATTGTCAAGGCACAGACCGAGAGTGAACATGTCAAGAATCTGAGGAAGCTCTTCCAGAGATTGAGAAAGTTCCAACTGAGACTGAACCCTAGCAAGTGTACCTTCGGGGTAACATCTGGAAAACTACTAGGCTTTATAGTCAGCAGGAGAGGCATACAGGTCGATCCTGATAAGGTTAAGGCTATCCAGAATCTACCTCCACCACGAACCCAAAAAGAAGTCCGAGGTTTTTTGGGCAGACTAAACTACATAGCTCGGTTCATCTCTCAGTTAACCGATAAATGTGACCCCATCTTTCGTCTCCTCCGAAAGAATAACCCTGAAGCATGGGATAAAAACTGTCAGACTGCATTTGAGAAGATAAAAGAGTACTTGTCTCACACTCCTGTCCTGATGTCCCCTATCCCAGGAAAACCTCTGTTTTTGTATCTCTCCATATTCGAGAACTCCATGGGGTGTGTTCTGGGTCAACACGATGAGTCTGGGAAGAAGGAAAGAGCCATCTACTACTTAAGCAAGAAGTTCACCGATTGCGAGGTCCGATATCCTCCTATTGAGAAGGTTTGTTGTGCCCTGATATGGGCTACAAAAAGACTTCGACAATACATGTTGTATCACACCACTTGGCTGATTTCCAAGTTAGACCCACTAAAATACATGATGGGTGTACCTGCTCTATCCGGAAGGTTAGCCCGATGGCAGATGCTTTTGTCTGAATTTGACATCGAATACGTGAGCCAAAAAGCGGTAAAAGGCAGCGCCATATCCGATTTTTTGGCAAGCAGAACTGATGAGAGCTATGAGCCGCTGGACTTTGATTTCCCAGACGAGGACTTAATGGCCATATCTTTAGAGGAAGCAAGCATTTCAACGGACGGTTCCTGGAGAATGCACTTCGATGGGGCATCAAATGCACTAGGACATGGCATCGGGGCAATTCTAGTCTCCCCAGAAGGGAGTCACTAACCATTTACCAGCAGACTGAACTTTGATTGTACCAATAACATGGCAGAATATGAAGCCTGTGTCTTAGGAATTCGGGCTGCACTGGGGCAAAATATAAAGACTTTACAGGTGTATGGAGACTCAGCCTTAGTAATCTATCAGCTCCGAGGAGAGTGGGAAACCAAGGATATAAAGCTGTTAGAATACCGAAAACTAGTGTTGGATCTGCTCGAAGAGTTCGACGAAGTCACCTTCCACTACGTGCCTAGAGAAGAAAATCAAATGGCTGACGCTCTAGCTACCTTAGCAGCCACGTTCAAGGCTGGCGGGGAGTCTGAAATGAGGCCAATTAACATGCAGTCGTATGAATACCCAGCTCATTGTTACCAAATTGAAGAAGTGAAAGACACTAAGCCTTGGTACTACGACATTCTGCAGTATATCAAGCATCGGAGTTATCCAGAAAAAACCACTGAAATCGAGAAGAGAGCCCTTAGAAGGTTGGCAGCTGGATATGTCCTTGACAGAGAGGTTTTATACAAGAAAAGCCATAACCAAATTCTGTTAAGGTGCGTCGATGCTGAAGAGGCAAAAATGATAGTGGAAGAAGTACATGATGGGGTTTGTGGAGCACATGCAAATGGGCATATGATGTCAAGACAAATAATGAGATGCGGATATTTTTGGTCCACACTGGAAAGTGATTGCATCAACTATGCTAGGAGATGTCATAAATGTCAGATTTATGGAGACAAGATAAATGCTCCACCCTATCCGCTTCATGTAATGACGTCACCATGGCCTTTCTCTGTGTGGGGCATGGACGTTATCGGGCAAATCCATCCGAAGGCTTCGAATGGTCACCGTTTCATTCTCGTAGCAATTGACTATTTCACGAAATGGGTAGAGGCTGCGTCATACGCCAGTGTCACTCAATCCACTATTTGCAAGTTTCTGAAGAAAGAAATTATATGTCGGTATGGTCTACCCGAAAGGATTATCACCGATAACGCAACAAACTTGAACAACAAGATGATGAGTGCTGCCTGCGAACAGTTCAGCATAAAACATCACAATTCCACTGCTTACAGACCAAAGATGAACGGAGCAGTAGAAGCAGCAAACAAAAATATTAAGAAGATAGTGGAGAAAACAACTGAAACTTACAAAGACTGGCATGAGAAGTTGCCTTTTGCTTTGTTCGCTTATCGAACCTCGGTACGAACTTCGACTGGGGCAACTCCATTTTCACTAGCCTATGGAATGGAAGCAGTGCTACCCATTGAAGTCGAGATTCCGTCTCTCAGGGTCTTGTCAGAAGTCAAACTGGATGATGCAGAGTGGGCACAATCCAGATATGATCAGCTTAATCTGATAGATGAAAAAAGACTGAAAGCCATTCATCATGGTCAAATCTATCAGAAACGAATAATCCGAGCACATGACAAAAAGGTGCGCTCGAGAATATTCCGTGAAGGGGATCTAGTGCTAAAAAGAATTTGGCCAGTCCAGAAAGATTTCCGAGGAAAATGGACGCCAAATTGGGAAGGACCTTATGTTGTGAAGAAGGCTTTCTCCGGAGGAGCCCTTATCCTGGCTGAAATGGACGGACCTGAGCTGCCACATCCCATTAACTCGGACGCAGTCAAGAAATACTTCGCTTAGGATGAAAACCCGAGAAGGCGTCCTAAGTTGAAAAAAAAAGAAAAAAAAGGAGAAGAACGTTTAGGGTGAAAACCCGAAAGGGCGCCCTAAATTGAAAAAAGAAAAAGAAGAAAAAAGAAGAGAAAATAAGGTGAGTTCAAGATGAAAACCCGCAAAGGGCGTCTTGCAACCAAGGATGGGTCCAAGTTGAAAACCCGGAAAGGGCGATTTGGATATTAACGGTGGAAACATCCCGGCACATGAATCTTCTACGAACTCAACAAATCGGAGAAATGTTGCACCCTCCCAAACGTTGTCGCATTTTCAAAGATCCTTTGGCAAAGGCTGCATTCAAAGTCACCAAACGGCTTTTCGGCTCAGAAGTGCCCACGTTATCGAGATCTAAGACATTCATTTACACATCATTGTGTATTCGTCTTCTAGAATGTTTGCCATGTATTATTTGTTCTTCTCCTCCCTTATGAATAAAGACCATCTTTCCTCCAATTCCTTTCGAGCATCTTGAATTAGATTTAAACCTAATGGTTTATTTATTTTTAATGAAAGATAATCGCATATTACTGTACAAAGATTCATTGAAAAGTACAGGTACCCATAAGCCGATCAAGGCTCATGCACATGCTTGAGATGGTTGAGGAGCATCTCAAAAAAAAAAAAAAAAAAAAAAACCAAGAATGTGCACATCAGATTCAGACATTTGAAGAATTCAAGATCAGAGATCGGAACTTCAAGCTTTCAAAATCAAGAGTCAACAACGACAGGCCACCGGAAATCAAGATTTCTCTCCAGAGCCCAGAATAACATATGTTGCCCATACATTTTAGGCATACCTAAGAGCATGACATCCATATCATCGCATATATGCATATCTTTGCAGGTTTTACCCAAGAGCCAATTTCAACTTCGCAACGAAGGATATTGGACTCCAGACAACGCAAGTTCAACTTCACGACGAAGGGACCGCTGGTTGTCAACAAACATTTCTCAAATTCAGAGCCAATTTTTACTTCACAACGAAGGATATTGGACTCCAGACAACGCAAGTTCAACTTCACGACGAAGGGACCGCTGGTTGTCAACAAACATTTCTCAAATTCAGAGCCAATTTCTACTTCACAACGAAGGATATTGGACTCCATACAACGCAAGTTCAACTTCACGACGAAGGGACCGCTGGTTGTCAACAAACATTTCTCAAATTCAGAGCCAATTTCAACTTCACAACGAAGGATATTGGACTCCAGACAACGCAAGTTCAACTTCACGACGAAGGGACCGCTGGTTGTCAACAAACATTTCTCAATTTCAGAGCCAATTTCCACTTCACAACGAAGGATATTGGACTCCAGACAACGCAAGTTCAACTTCACGACGAAGGGACCGCTGGTTGTCAACAAACATTTCTCAATTTCAGAGCCAATTTCCACTTCACAACGAAGGATATCGGACTCGGAACAATACTTGGATTTCAACTTCACGACGAAGGATATTCAAGTCAAGGCTCAACTTCACGACGAAGGGGCCATATACATATATAACTTCACAACGAAGGGCATTGTATCCCAACATATTGACTAAACCTCACGACGAGGGAGTCATTTAGTTATTTAAATCAGTTTTAGTATCGGATCTGAACTCTACGATAGAGGATATTCGATATGGACGTAATTTGTGTATTTTAATCTTTGCTATATTCTCGTTACACGATCATAAGCAAATAGGGGCAGCTGTAAACACACAATTTCGTCCTTGCTTATAACTATATATTATACAATATCTATGTGTTACATTATTTTAGTGTGCACTATGTACATTGTATAATATGCATGCATATGATATTATTTTCTTTACTTTTTACAGCAATAAAAATGGCCCAAAGCGACCCAGGCCCAACAGACTCGTGACCCAGCAAGCAAAGGTGTCCAAGAACCCTAGCAAGTTCCAGCCAACGCCGTAACTGTCCCCATACGAGAGTCTCGTGTCCCACGTCTCACCGGCATTCATCCCCGGTTATCTCGGCGCCTTGAACTCCTCAATGTCAAACAACCACCAACAAACGTAAGCACATGAGACACCAAGCAAAGCAACGTGTGTTAGTGGGATTCCAAACAACCAAACCGAGTCTTACTCGGATTCAATCTCTAAGGACAGTTTATTTCTTATACTATAAATATGTAATCAGAACCCAGTGGAAGGGGGATTTTTTTCCATACTGAATACAAGTAAAGTTATAAGCAAAATTACCAGCAAGACATAACCAAGCATTCAGATTTTTTTTCGAAGGTTTCGTGCAAATATTTCGAAAAGAAAGGTAAAAAGTTCATACCTTTTGCGTGTTTTTCTTCCTTGTCTTGTGTCTTTGTTAAGCTTTGGTTCGAAAGAAACCCAAAAAGAGCATTTTAGCCGATGAACGGAGGGGCTTGGTCGGGATCTTCTTCTGTAGATCTAGCCCCCGAGGCTCGTTTTTTATAAAAAAATATTTCGATTTTTGAAAACTAGATTTAAAAAGCTTTGGAAAACAGAGAAAAAAAACGGGTTTTGCCGCCGATGAACGGCGGCCGCCGCCGTTCAACGGCTGCGGCGAGGCGGCGTAGGGCGGTCGGTTTCTGGATTCTTGAAGAATCCGGCCGTGTTCTTATTTTCTGAAGAACACTTGGGAGCGTTCTTCAGAGAGGGGAGGAGAGCTTTTGATTGTGAGGAGAGAAATGAAACAAAAAAATATGTTTGAGTCATATATCAAACCCGTTCCAGCTCGTGCCCGACCCGATGAACCTCGAACCCGCGTGTTTTTTCAAGAAGCGAGAGATTTGCGTTTTGGTTCTCCAGTTTCAAAAACATTTAATTTGGTCCTCTGAATCGATTATTGAACCCGAAATCCTTGTAAATTGACCATTGAGTTTATTTCGTTTTCAATTTAGTCCCTACTATTATTATATACTATATTTTCATTATTATTATGTTTTATTCCTTTATTTATATATATATATATATTTTATGTATATTTTTATTTTATTTTATTATACATATATATATATACACATAATCATCGTTATTTTTATTATTTTAAGTATTATTGATAGCGTATATAAACATATATTATTTTCCTTTTATTATTATATGTATATTCTTTATATTTTTTCATTTACTTTATGTATTTATTTTTATTTATCTCTATACATAACCATCGTTAATTTTATTATTTTAAGTATTATTGATAGCGTATATAAACATATATTTTTTTCTTTTATTATTATCTGTATATTTATTTTTATTCATTTGTTTTATTTAATAATATATTTGATATTTATATATAGCTTTCGTGT
Organism: Hibiscus syriacus; assembly: GCF_006381635.1. Taxonomy (NCBI): domain Eukaryota; kingdom Viridiplantae; phylum Streptophyta; class Magnoliopsida; order Malvales; family Malvaceae; genus Hibiscus; species Hibiscus syriacus. The sequence goes on along the minus strand of NW_024062784.1, from coordinate 263,947 downwards.
TTTTTAACATCATTATCGTTTTCATTTTATTCTACTTTATATTTTTTTTTCATTATTCCTTTTTATTTTATATGTACATATTTGATTATAGTTATTTATTTATTTTAGTTTTTTATTTATTACTATTATATATATCTTTTATTTTTCCCATTGTTTATATCTTTATTATTATTACCATCATATATATTCTTTTTATATTCTATATTTTCCTCGTCTTATTTGTTTTCCATTTTACCTTAGGTGTTTTATTTGCATTCCTTATCTAATATATGTCTTGATCTTTTAAGGGTACAATTTAAGCGATCTAAGGTAAGTAATTTGGATCGTCATTTTACATTTTAATTTAAATTTACAACTTTCTTAATTAAAGACAACTGGAAATTACGTAGTACCGAAAGGGCAGTTCAAGGGTGCTAATCCTTCCTTAGCTGTAACCGACTCCCGAATCCGACATATCTTTGGTAAGACGCAGATCAGGTAAGATATAAGGTATCCGATTAACCTATTTATTTTTAACTAAATAATCGGTGGCGACTCTAACCCAATCAATCCAAGTCGAAGCCCAATTCCGGGGCCCAACCGAAAGACGGTTGCGACAAAAATCATATCTAAAATTTAATTTTTGTTTCAAACGGCGTGATACTAATATAAAATAAAAATTAAATGTTAAGTATGATCTTGAAAATTTTAAAATATAGGTACTAAAATAAATTAAAACTGATAGTTTATATATTAAATATGTAATTTACCTTAAAATTAAACATGGTTTGATAAAAATACATGAAAATCACGTTCTTTACCGACTAAATTAAGCCTGGTCTTGTCAAATATCATATCTATATTTTCTATGTCATACCAAGACATTGTCTAAAGTCTGCATTATTGCATTTAAAGTATTGGCGATAAATCAATTACTTTAGATAATGGATCCCATCCTTTCCCCCCTTTTAATGGACAATACAATCCGCTGCTTCTTTTTTGGTACGACGCTTCGCTATTTATACATGGCCAAGGATAAGATCGCGATCCGTCGTCGTTTATTTACAAATATATCGGAAAAAAATGATTTTGAGACTGATCGAAAATATGATAAAAATTATAATATTATAAGTGGAATGGAACCTAAAATATTATAATCTTTTTAATATGATTAAATTTAAGATATTAAAATATTAAAAAAATAACATTTTCCATTGATTTATCCGAATCAATTGAATTAAAGTAATTAGAAAAGTTTTGAAGATGGCGTTTGGGCAGCTATGTACATTGAATTAAAGTAAAATTGGCCAAAATGGTCCATGCAAAGTACAAAGCTATTGGGGTGTCAAATCTCGGTCGACACATTATTCAATTTCACTTGCCGATGCCACGTCCATCACCATCACGTGTCCATCCAACATCATACACGTCGAAACTTTAAAGAAAGAGTAAACTACACGTTTAGTATCTAAATTATTGGTTTTATTTTATTTTAGTACCTAAACTTTCACTTATTTCAAAATCATACCTAATGTTTAAGTTTTTTGTTTCAAGATGACGCTTATTTATTATCTTGTTGATCTTTCCTGCTTTGGACATTCGGATTTGATTTGGATACCAAGTTGTATTTGTGAATAGTTTTCTCATATTACTCTACTCGAATAAGTGATTTATCGGTGCTCTTTCAATAATTTTGATATTCTTTTTGTGTTTTGTTTGTTGATGCAGACAAATTTATTCATATTTATCTTTCTTCGAGTTTTTTTAGTTGGCGTTTCAACATTTTCCTTGTAATTCTTATATAATTTGAAGTGAGTAGCTTATTATGTCTATAATCATAGAAACAATATTGTAATTATACGTTTAATTTACCAATTATTAAATCTAATCTAATCAAATACTTCCCTATTACGTTTGGTATATATATATAAAAGTCAATATTTTTGGGGATGAATAAAAATAATCAACAAAATATCATAACACTTGTCTGAAATATGTAATTTAACAATATGACTAAACGATGAGAAAATGATTTATTTCTTCTTGGGTGATACTGATAAGAGAAGATGTAAGGTTGCTTTTAATTAGATTTAAAATTTAATATCAATTAAAATTAAGAAGAGATTTTAATTCAATAGTTATTTTCTAAAGATTCGAATTTAAATAATTGCAGAAACATAAGTGTATCGATAGATTAAAAAATTATAAATAAATATTAAAATATAATCCTCTTAAATTATTAAAACATGTAATTATTATTTATATTTATATTTACTCATTAAATTGCATCCTAATTACGAGTTCAACCGATATAACGAGTGTCGAGATAAATGAAATGGCAGCCAACCTGTAAAATAATAAATTTGTATGGAATTGCATATAAATATATAGGACGCTCTCTCTATATTTTTCCAGGTTCGGATACGAGGGAGAAGGCTCAGAAGAGTCGAGAAACAAGCTTCAAGCTGGCAATATAATCGAAATATATAAGCTAAATCTTGAGCACCAGAAAGATTCAAGAAGGAGAAAGCGTTAGATCAAGTCAAGTTCCAGGTCAAGCAGGTAATCGGTAGTTAAATTATTTTGTTTTTTGTTTACATTGCTTTGTTTCCTGGATTCGCTTTCAATTGGATTTAAACCTTTTCTGGATATGCATGATTCCTTTCCGTTTTTCCATTTTGATCCTTGATGAGATTCCGGTTTCCAACTTTGAATCATAATGATAATAAAGAAGCTCAGAATATAAACTTTTTCGTTAATTACTCTTTACTCATATTGATAATAACTGAACCGCTGGATGTTTTTGGCGGTTCATAGTTAGAAGACAATAGAAATAGTAATTACATCGTAAACAAATTGAATATAACTTCTGTTTGGTTGCTGAGAAAAAAAAGGAAAAAGACCAAAAGCGTTTTTTTTTTACTTTTTGTTTTCTTTTGAATTTTATATTCAATAGAACCGGACCATGCTTTATGTATTTTGCCAATGGCCCCAATTCTAGTATATGAATATGTTTGTACTGACTAGAAATCTTCGTTTAGTTCGACTATTTCACCCAATAAAGTCAACTTAACAAAGCCTACAGAAAACATCGGAGTTTAACTTAATTTCTTCATCCGTCTAGCCTTCGGATCTTAAAATCTACACTAATATTTTCTCTTATTCTAAGCTATTGTACCAGCCGAGCCACATCAATGCTAAATAAATTATTGTTATTTTTTTATATCTTAAGTTCGAGCATAAAAAATACAAAAAGAAGTGATTTGTTTAATATGAGAATTATTTTTAATCAAATAATATCTTATAATTATCTTATATTAATAATAATAATAATAATAAAAGTTATAGCCTCCTTTAGTAAATTGATTAAAAGATTAGTATCCCCTAGGTTGGATTCTGTGTTCCATGTGCTCCTTAGAATACAAATCCCCTGCCCCGCCTTTTTGCCCCTATCCTGACCCTTAGTCTAATATTTTGACACGTGTTCCTTTCAATAAATTATTCTAAATTTTGTTTGTTTTAATATTAAAGATTTGGTGTCTTTCTTTCTTTTCTTTATATCAAGTGGCAATTAATATTTTGAAATTTATTTTAAGTTTTAATTAAAAAACAATAATAAAAATAAATAAAAATTAAATCAAATGATTGTAATATTTTTTATAATGTGTATAAATTTTAAATATAATACATTTTGCTTATATTAATTTTATTTTATTTGATGTTAGTTATAATCTATTCTTTTTATTTTGAAGTGAATAAAAGATAATATATGTTTAAATACTCTCGATCATTTAATAATGAACGTTTGTACTATTGTATAAGCGGCGTTCGAACTAAGAATCTTAAAGAATAACAATAATTTCTTAATCACTGAGATCATTTGGTTCAAAATAATTATAATGTTATATGAAAAAAATTTAAGTTTCAATTGTATAAGTATTTAAAAAATAATAAAAAGTATTAAAAATCAAGTATAACGATAGTTGTATGACATACACAAGATAAATAAAATATCTTTAATTATAATCACATAGAAAAAATATATAAGATTTTGTTGTTATAATAGTAAAAATTTTATTTTATCTTGTACGCTATATATAAATTATAAAAAAATATTATTATTATATTTGATTTTTTTTTTTACTTTTCAATACTTGTACAATTGCAACTTTAAAATAATAGTAAAATATTATCTTGTACGCTCTTTGTTCAGATTGGGTCTTGGATTAGTTGTAATCTTTATGTCAAATTGAACAGCTCCGTTTACAGGTAATTGGCTTTAAGTCAAATAATGAACGGTTTAGATATAATCAAATCTTAATTGTTTTCCACCTACTTTTGTTAGTGGGGTATTTTTTTCATTTAATAAGTTAAGTTGATTATAAAGTAGTATATGTTTTAAATACTTTTAATTATTTGACAATCAACATTCAATCACTCTGTTGTAGTCATTGATGCTCGAATCCGTGACTTCTAACCACTGAGGTAAATTGTTGGTTAAATATCTAGTCATAATTGAACCCGAATAATCATATGCTTGTAATTGATGACCATAGGTGAATGTTACTCTTTTGCTTTCCATGTCTTAGAAGTCAACCTATTATCATTATTGCATAGGCTTGTGCTGGGATAGTTCCCTTGAACACTTACAGATTTGTAGGATGTCCTGAATTCAAATATGTTTTTCATTGAATTATTCTTCGGTTTCAATACGTGGAAGCTTTTGCATTGTGAGCGGTCCTTTACCTTTTTTTTTTTTTGGATAAATTGATTTCATTATATTCAAAGAAACACAGCGAAGTTGCTACAGAAACCGAACACCCTACATAAAAGCAGGAGCTCACTCAAGTATACCCCAAGCTGTACAAAGAGAAAAGTTAATCTCATCCGATCTATCTATACATTAATCATTAGCCTTAATTTGAACAACCTCTCTAATAGACTCAAAAACAGTATCCTCAATTCTCCCGCGATTATCAAAGATTCTTCCATTTCTCTCAATCCAAACAAAGTAAATAAGAGCATTCCATGCTATTTTTAGAATGAAGGTAATAAGAGACTTACCTTTCAAATTTCTGACAGCCCATTGCAACTCAAACTCCCAACCTCCTACTGGTCTTTGCAAATCACAAGAATCCAAGAACTTCCTCCAAATCGTGCTAGAGAAAGAGCAACCAAAGAAAAGGTGATCTCTTGTCTCGCAACATCACCACAGCATGCCAAAACGAATGAGCCTATCCCTCGTATTAAGTCTCCTCAGAATGGCCAACCAAGCAATGACATCATGCTTTGGCACTCCTTTTCCCTTTTCATAGTCATGATAGTCGACATTTTGATTAAGACTGTGTTATTGTTTAAAGCATCTGTGTTCGACGCCTTACAAAATTTGAATATAGAATAACACTCATATGGAACGCTCAGATGTCTATTAATTGTTGATAAATATAAATGCTTTTGGTATTGGCAGGTGAACCTTCGGCTGCAAATGAGTGTATTGTTGACAATTTTTGTGTTTGAATAGCATTGGTTGTTGTCATGGGATGTGGAAGCTCGAAGAGAATCAAGCGTGTCCCCGGTTATGAAGACCCAAATGTTCTTGCTGCCGAAACAATTTGTGAGTTGCAATTCTGGTTCTTCATGTAACTCGCAAATATGCCTTCTGCTGCTTGGATTTTTTTTATTTTTCTTAAAGTACACATATTTGAATATACATGTATCAAACACATACCGATATTGAACAATCATTCCGAGTCTAAAGCAACATATAGTATGCTATCAAAGTTCCCCTCTGCTTGTATTTGTCTTTCCAATATTAGTACTCATAAATCAATGTGGATTGTCAGCTTGTATTAAGCTGTTATCTAGACATGTATTAGCAAATACAGTTGACATTTAGGCATCTACAAATCGAGAACAAGTTCAAAGTTTGAAATAGCTATTCAGTTGGTCGGTCGGAGCATGAATTTTTTTTTCTCTTGTTGCAGTTACGGTTAGTGAGGTAGAGGCATTGTATGAGCTTTTTATGAAACTAAGCAATTCGATAATTGCCGATGGGCTTATTCACAAGGTATGTTTATTCAACATTTAGGATTCTCAAGTCAAGTCATAATTGGACATTAACTAATTTCTGTCATGCTTTGACAAATTCTATGCTGCTTTTTTCAATAGGAAGAGTTCCAGCTTGCCCTCTTCAGGAACAAAAATCAGAGGAATCTTTTTGCGGACAGGGTGTGTAATTTTAGCTTCCGGATTGCTCGTATTCAGTATCTAACTCTATTTTTGTGCTGAAATATATGAGTAGTTATTCATAATGATAGATCACTTGAACAAGAACATATCTTTCTTCTGCGATGTTATAGTCCGTCTTTGCTTATATCATTGCCTACGGATTTGCAGATTTTCGATTTGTTTGATATCAAACGTAATGGGGTCATTGAGTTCGGGGAGTTTGTTCGATCATTGGGTGTCTTTCACCCCAATGCACCTGTGGCTGACAAAATAGCATGTAAGGCCAATTTTCATGATTTTTTCTTCAATAATAGACATCAACAAACGATGAGCCTTTCTTCCGAAGTATGTTATAAGTTGAAACAATCCTTTTTGCAGTTGCTTTCAGGCTTTATGACCTAAAACGAACCGGCTTTATCAAGCGTGAGGAGGTTCGTATACCTACCGAGTTTCATTAACTCAAATATCTTTTACTGTCGATACTAACTACAACTTCTCATCAACTCAGTTGAAGGAAATGGTTTTGGCACTTTTGCATGAATCAGATTTAGTTATTTCAGAGGATGCTGTTGAAACAATTGTGGATAAGGTGCAAATTTATCTAACCGTTCAACTATCCGATCCATCCGTATTCGATATGGACATTCTTAATCTAGGTTTCGTCTGTGTTTTCCGCAGACATTCAGCGAGGCAGACACGAAAGGTGATGGGAGAATTGATCCAGAAGAGTGGAAAGCATTTGTATCAAAATACCCATCTCTCATAAAGATCATGACTCTCCCATATTTGAAGTAAGTAAAAACTCGATTTTAAGACTCGGTAACATGTAGCAACGTGGCAGTAGGATGAACTGTGTTGCTCCGACCCTTCATTTTTCAACACTACGACGTAGTTAATAGAGGTGAACAAAACTCGACTCGACTTAAAAAATCGATTTTTTTTAATTTTGAGTTATTCGAGTCAAATAAATTTTTCAATTCGATTTTTGAGTTCGAATTACTTGGAAAATCGAAATTTGACTAAGTATTTTGAGAGTTTTATGATTTAGTCCCTAATTTCATTATTTCTTCAATTTCTCATTCATTTTAAGTTCATTTTTCTATCAAATTTGAACCATATGCTCCTAAACTATCGTAGAAACATATGTACTTTCAATTTCTCATTTTGATAATAATTTTTTTATTTTTAATTTAGTCCCTCAATTTTTCATAATTTTTTTATTTCTCTAATTCATCCTTTATTTTAGGTATTTTTTTATTAAATTTGAACCACATGCTCTTAAATCATCGTAGAATATATATGTACTTTCAATTCTTTATTTTGATAATAACTTTTTTATTTTTCAGTTTAGTCTCTCGAATTTTTATAATCTACTTATTTCTTCAATTTATCCTTCATTTTAAGTTTTTTTATTAAATTTGAATCAGATGTTCATATATCACATTGAAAAACTTATGTAACTTATATTCTTATTTTTTTAGTAAATATGTACTCTCTTTTATTTAGTGTCTTAATTTTATATTTTACTCAATTTGATCTTCTGACTCTTTTATATTTTCGTCAATATTTTACTCTTAAAGTATTTTTTAAATATAATATTATATTTTATAAATTTATATTGTATTTAATATATTAAATAACATTATAATATGAAAAATATAATATATAAATGTATATTTTATATTTTATATGGTTAGAGAAATTAAAAAAAATAGAACAAATATTTGTTATAATTTTATAAATAATTATAATAAAATTAATATATAAACTAGAATAACTCGACTTGAATTTCATAAACTCGACTCGAAAAATTTGAAATTAAGTTTGAGTTGTAAAATATATATCTTCAATTTAAATAATTCAAAATTTTTTGATTCAATTCGATTTTCTATTAAATAGTCGTAAATGCAGTCGACGTCAGCTGTTTTGGTGCCTTTTTTGCAGGGATATAAGCCTTGCATTCCCCAGCTTCGTGGTTCGGACCGAGATCGATGATTCGGAACTCTATCTCGGCGTTAATGGAGATTAATATCGGATTTTGTCGGAATGTTTTGTGCTAATCTCAACCAATTACGAAGCTTGAGGTATGGTGAACGAAGATCAAACAGCTGTTGAATTGTTATTCAAATTCTGGGGTCGGCACTCTCTTGTCTGTACAGAGCCTTCTTATGTTTCTCCGAGTGTTCATTGCTGTTGAGCATCACAAAATTTTGTAATGAAAACAGTTTTTCTTTTCTTGTAGGTATATTGCCAATCCAATCCTCGAAATAAAAAGTCCGACAGAGCTTTTAAGAAAAACACGGAGGCTAACATGCCCAACACAGTAGCAGCCACAATCGGTAAAAATTCAAGGAAGATGGCATATAAAGTCAAAATCAAACCGTACATGTCACTTTCTTACGCACCTGCTTAGGCTCCAATAACATTTATGTCCTTAGGCAATAATAGTTACATTTATTTGATATGATACATGCGTATGAGTTTTGACATACCACTTTGATTTAACATAATATTATTTTATTTTGAAAAATAGTTTACAGAAAAAAATAATATTATTATTTTAATTTTTTTAATGTTTTAAATAGTTTATTGCCTTATTTTTTAAGTGTGACATGATTACTATTAAGATGTTTTAATTGTATACCACCATCATCACGATTATTCATTATGTTTATCATTTATCAGAACACTTAACATGAGTTAAATATTATAACTGTAATTATGAATTTGATGCTAAGTTCAAGTATTAAGCCAAAAGAATTAAAGTCTCAGATTTAAAAGTACAGTGATTAATTTTTGAATTCTCAATGAGTACATGGACTGAAAGTAGAATTACATCATACTTTTCATGTTTAAAATCAGACTTATTGGAATTAATTAAAAAAAATATTAACGACCGATAATGTATAAATGAAGATTAAATTTTAAACTTGTAAACCGGCCGAGAAAGCACCCCCGGTCGACGGTAACCATGATGATCCATAAATGAACTGTTCAACTGTAAATTTGCTTGCTTCGACCTCTGAAGTAATGACTCTATATCCGGGCCACCCATCCGTTGCCCGATCGATGCTCCCGGGCCGTAATTCATGTATTCGCCGTAATATAATGTATCCAAGGCAAATGTGTCGTTCCACTCGAGCCATCCCCTAGGGTGAATGTGGTTGCTTATGTAAGACATCATGACCAAGGTCCTGGAATACAGTTTCCACGGACGGCCTAGGTATGTTTCGAAGCTACTGCTGGTTGCGACTTGTCAACACACCTTTTCGTCCTACTAGAATTCAAACTCCTAAAGATAGGATAGAATTTTGCTAGGATTCAAAAAATAGGATAGAGTTCTACTATGATTTAAACTCCTAAAGATAGGATCCACAAGCACTATAAATAGCCATTGTAACTCACTATTGTAACACACGATTTAGACACAAAACATAGAGGAAAGCACGGGAAGATACAAAGGCAAAGCTATTGTAAAGGATTCGAAAAGGAAATAAAAGGTAGCATTTTCTTTTTTCTTTCTTTTGCATGTGCACGTTATTTTTCTTGAAATTTGGTTCGAATAACCCAAAACGTGGGTTGCGCCGATGACCAAAATGGGTGGGGTTTCGATGTTTCGAACTTAGATCTACCCCGAGGCTTATTTTTAAAAACCTATTTGATTTTCGGTTAAAGGAGTGGAAGAGTTTTTTAAAAATCTATATTAGTCCCTTTATTTATTATATGGATATTTTATTCATTTTTTATTATTCATGTTATTATTATTATATGTATATATATATATTAAATTATTTTCATTTGATTTTTTTACTATATTTTATTATTATTATTATATATATATTCTTTAATATTTTACTTATAAGTCTAATATTACTATATATATTATAATTATCTTTATCTAGTCGTATTTTTTATACTTTTAATAGTTTATTTATATACATATTATTAAATATATATTCTTAATTATTTTTATTTGATTATTTCTTTATTTATGTAATATATCTTATAACTTTATATATTTATATTATTTTTTATTATTTTCGTTTTTTTATTCATTATTATTATATTATTATTTTTTTTAAAAAAAACTTGTGTCTTTATCATTATTATTATTAAACATTATATTATATACTAACCTAGAGGACCCAATTTTTGTCTTATTTCTTACTAAAGCCCCCACTTTCGGTGAATTGGGAGGGTAACTTTTCTATTTTTAAGTATTTGATGTACATATACAACTTATTTATTTTATTAATACTTTGATATATATATATATATATATATATATATATATATATATATATATATTTCTTTTTCCTTTTTTCAAATATTACTATATATAATTATTACTTTACTATTTTTTTCTTATCTTACTTATTATTTTATTTATTTTATTTTTCCCTTGTATCTTATTTGTTTTCTTTACCTTGTTTATTCAACACATTTCTCGATTTTTTTTCAAATCAATCAAGGGTAAGTAATTAGGATCGAAACTTTACCTTTTAATTTAACTTGTTATTTTTCTTAATTAAGACAACTGGAAATTACGTAGTACCGAAAGGGCGGTTCAAGGGTGCTAATCCTTCCTTGACCGTAACCGACTCCCGAGCCCGACATATTTCTGGTAAGACGCAGATCAGGTAAGAAATAGGGTATCCGATCAACCCATTTATTTTTAAATAAATGATCGGTGGCGACTCCAATCCACATTTTTCAAGTCGAAGCCCAATTCCGGGGCCCAACCGAAAGACGGCTGCGACAGCTTGGCGACTCCACTGGGGAAACAGGTAAGTGAGTCAGGCTAAGGTAATTTCCAGTTGTCTTTTTAACGAAAATGGTAAGTTTAGATTTTAAGGTAATATTTCGATCCTTTTTACTTACTTTTGATTATTTTCGAGTAAATAGTTGGACTAATCGTTTTTTCATGATTTCAGCCTTCAAAGTTTTCTTTTTTTTCATCTAAAGGCTCTATACCCGAGCTCCGAACCCGTTTTAAGTGGGGGTGAAAGCGACGCCTTCGTGTGAATTTATTCATCGTATGGGCCTAGCAAGTAACCTTCGGGATTCATATACCTTATGCCTTCGTGTGAATTTATTCTCCGTATGGGCATAAGGGAATGTGTCCTCTCGAGTTTAACTTAGTCCACACAAGCCTGTGATGGGTTTAGGACTAAGGGTCTGGTAAGCCCAAGGGGGCACCAGCAAGGAGAACTCGGGTACTTTTTCTTAGAACCTAAACCCGGAGACTACAAGGAGTTAGGGCCCACCCCAAGACCTCATTTCAAACCCTAGGATGCCAGAATTATTTCCTGCTTTACTTTCTGTTCAAAGCATGTAAACTAGAAATTTATGCGGTTAGGACTTGTTCAAAACCAACTTACGAGATAGAGATCATGTCCGGGTAGGAATAATAAGCATGCGGGGTAGATATCATGTGGGGTAGGATTTTTCGTTTTTATTATTGTTTTGATTTATCTCACTAACTCTATTTTACTTTTGTTCTCTTTTATTTTGTTTTCATTATTTGCATCATTTAAAAGAGGTGTTGATCCACCAAAAACTTGTTTGTTAAAACATGAATAATCTGCATTAATGGACAAAGGGGTTGTAATACAAGAGATAAGAACGCAGAGGTCCGGCTATGGTCCGAAAAGGCTCAGAAAGAAAATGAGGACAATTTGCAAGACAACTATGTGTCACATTCATGGTGCCCACAATCAAGTACATCAAAAGTTAACTTTTCAAAAATGGGTTGACAAAGGTGGCAGGGGCAAGACGAGAAAAATGTTACTGACCTCGAGAGTCCATTCAAAGACAACAAGAACAAGATGGCAAGTCACTGTCGACAAATTCAAGAAACAAGCAAATGAACTTCGAATAATCCCTTTGATGGAGGATTTCAATGGAATTTCCGATTCAGCAAAGGATGAAAGCCAGAGATGAAGTCATTCGACACTTTTTGGGAACCAATATAAAAAAAACTCAACATTTTCACGGTTTATCCAGAGAGGTCGGAGCGGTTCGACAGGTTATTCAACCAGTGAAAGACGAAGGCAAATGACTAGTCAACCGGTTCCGGGCCTAGAGGATTTAGTCCGGATGTACCTTTAAATATGTTTATTGTCTCTTAAAAGATAAAACACTTTTGTCCCAATAAAGGTTATTTACAATAACATACATGTTTTTGGATCAATGCCTCGAACATTTCATGCATTTTTTCATTTTGCATATACATTTCATTTTTTAAGTATTTTCATAAACATGAAATCTCTTCATGGAGAATTCGATGAAGTGGTTTTAACCACATGACACCACATGGAAGCAAGATTGTAACATCATAAAAAAACTATCACAACGAATGAGCCCAATCAGCTGGTTGTACGACTAAACCTGCCAAGATGATCTGAGAAAAAAGTCCACATATCCTAAGGGCTACAATGTTTGAAGCTATTTGTAGTTGCCACATAGGATGCTCCAAACATTCCTCTGAGAACTATAAGGCGCTGAAGCGCAAGATCCAAAACCTGATGGATTCAGGGGCATTGACAGCCGAAGAAGGGGGCATGTCATATACCATTTGCACTTAGAGGATTGTTTTGTTTGAACACGTCACTGATATTTCATGTTTGCTTAATCTTTTAAAGGATTGAATTTATGCTACTTTCTAAAATGGAGCAATTGAACAAATTTTAATCTTTAGTTCTTCGAATATTAAATGAATTAAGGATTCTTTTAATTCTTCAATGATTATAGATTTTTGACATATGCAAGATTATACCTTTCTTACCCTATCTCAAACCCCAAAATAAAATACCTCGATTTTTTTTACCCAAAATAACTCATGACCATTACCAAAAAAACTAAATTTTGACATTACCTCCCTTTGAAATTCTTGAACATTGCATTTATCTTTTTGATACACCCATACTTTTCTTTGAGTCAATAAGATCACACCACTGCCTTTTTAGACTCAAAATTGACATTTTAACCCAAGGCATTGAGTTGTTCATCTGAACATGAGATTTATTCTAAAGACACAACTTGGGGCATCTTGCGGGGAGCTTGAACATTGAGACATCTGGGGAAAAAAAGAAGAATTCATCCGAAATAATTCTATCACGCGTTAATTACACTGTTTTCATGTGAATAGAATTAATCCTGAAAATCTATCCCCCTGGGATACCTTTTCTGTGAGGACTTCCATGTATGAAATGATGAACGGCTTTCTTTCTTTATCCCTTCACAACATGAGAAAATATATATCCCTTGTGTCCCCTTTTGAGCCTATAGTATTTTTCTTCTGATTCAACCCTAACCAAGGATCACCCTCCACACTGGGGGGCAATGTGGAAGAAATCTGCTCACATGAGTGAAGACATTAATCCAAAAGAGTTACCAAAAGGTGAACCAGATGCCAAGTGCAAATATTTAATCAGAATAAAAAGGGCAAAAAGAAAAAAAAAGCAAAAAAGCAAAAAAAGAACAAAAAGGAAAAAGAAAAAGGGACAAAAAACACATGCAAAGATTCCCTAAAGACAAATGGCACATCAAGCTTCAAACTACGAGATTGATCAAGCACAATCATTCCCGAATCACTTCACTCGAAGATCATAGAGCATCAAGAGAAAGAGACATTTTGAGCAAGACAAGATTAAAGGCATCAGAATGAATTGATCCTTGGTTCAACACCCTGAAACACTTGTTTGTGCCTATTTATCCTTTTCTTTCATAACCATGAACCCTGGCCTACATTATGTGCCTTAAAAGTCCTTTCTAATCATACATGGATTTCTAAACAGGAGAGACTATCTTCAGATTTCATCCCGCCCATCAGGATTAATCTTTGTTTGCAAAAAACAATGTAATTAATGTATGATAGAGAAAAATAACAAAGGGGGGGTTCAAGACGTAAATCCTGAATAACGTCTTGAAACCAAAGGAGTGTTTGAGTTGAAAACCTGAAAAGGCGGCTCGAATATAAAAATTGTGCAACTGAGGCGATCACACAAATTCCTCGATAAGGCATCACACAATCCGAGTGTGACCATAAAAGCTGGGAGTCGGAGAACACTTCTAGTAGATGAGCATGCAAGCTACCCCATCAAACCTTTGAGCATCAAATGTCAAACCATTTAGCATCAAATGAACAAAAATGCCAAACCTTTGACCAAACACAATAACCTGAGACTTTTTATCCTTTCTTTGCTTGACCATTTCCCAAAAATAGCTTTGATCTTGGCACATGTCAAATAGCTATAATTTATTGAAGGATTAACATTGTAATTAATTCTTTGATATCCGATGAACTCTAGTTTTATGATTTGTCTCAATTGTAAAACCGTGAAAGTGACAATATTTTCAAAACTTTGGATCAAACATCTTTCAAAACTCTTTTAATTGATATTTTCAGAACTTTGAAAATAAAAGAGAAAGAAAAACATTTTTTTTCAAACAAGACAGTCTCTATAGAGTGGATCTTGGTAAATGACATGTAACTCTCAAACACAAAGCTCATGCTTAGAATCAATGATGAAGCAAGAAATAAGGAACATTTGGGGTATCTTTGAAGATTCAACATCAAATATTGGGGCATTTTTGGATATTGGGGCATCTTTGGGGATTCAACATCCTAATGCAAATTATCAGACCTTTTTCAGGAGATAAAATATAACCAATTCATGTTACATGCATCTTATGCATACATTTTAGAGCATCATATCTATCATTTTCTTTCCACGTACATAATTTTTATAGCTTTAGAGTCAAGTTCGACTTCAAGACGAAGGATACTCGATTCAAAAGCACCTTTACAGATTGATGTCGGTTGTTTAGCTCAGCAGCAAGAAGCTACACTTCAACCAACTCGACAGATAGAAAGATCGACATTCATTTTCAGATTCGACATTTCCAATATAAATTCTGTCTCGCTTGAGACAGTGTCATTTAATGCAGATGATTATCTCATTTGAGATTGCTTTTTTAAAACAGACTTTGTCTCACTTGGGACTGTTTTACTCGAAAGAAGATTTATTTCACTCATGATTATTTTTCTTAAAACAAGATTTGTCTCTCTTGAGACAGTTTCTCTTGAAACATAAACATTGAAAACATTTTCGTTGAAATAAATTTCGTCTCTCTTGAGATAGTTTCCCTTGGAACTAAGTTTTGTCTCTCTTAAGACAGTTTCTCTTGAAACAAATTTCGTCTATCTTGAGACAGTTTCCCTTGAAACAAAATCTTTGAATTTATTTCCCCTAAAACAAATTTCGTCTCTCTTGAGACAGTTACTCTTGAAACACAAAATCTTCAAATTTATTTCCCTTAAAACATAATTTTGTTTCCCTTGAGACCGTTTCTCATGAAACAACATATATCTTTGAGATCATTTCCCTTGAAACGAATTCTATCTCTTTCAAGACAACTTCTCTTAAAGCATCATCTGAACCGTTACACTCAGCTCAGGCACATACTTGAGATGGTCGAGAAGCATTTCTGAAATCAAAAATAGAATGTGCACATCAGATTTGAACATTTGAAGAATTCAAGATCAGGGATCAAAATTTGAAGATTCAAGAATCAAGTTTCCAGACAGGCAACTGGAGATCGAGATTTCTCTCCAGAGCCCCAAGATAACATATGTTGCATATGCATTTTAGGCACACCTAAGAGCATTGCATCCATAGCATCACATATATGCATAACTTTTTCAGGTTTTAGCTAGAGTCAATTTCAACTTCGCGGCGAAGGATATTGAACTCAAAGCGACACAATTTGCTCGAGAGTGGATTTCAACTTCACGACGAAGGATATCTAGCTCGAAGTTCAACTTCACAACGAAGGGACAACTGGTTGTCAACAAACAACTTCTCAATTTCAGAGCCAATTTCAACTTCACAACGAAGGATATTGGACTCCAGACAACGCAAGTTCAACTTCACGACGAAGGGACCGCTGCTTGTCAACAACAACTTCTCAATTTCAGAGCCAATTTCAACTTCACAATGAAGGATATTGGACTTCAGACAACGCAAGTTCAACTTCACGACGAAGGGACCGCTGCCTGTCAACAACTTCTCAATTTCAGAACCAATTTCAACTTCACAATGAAGGATATTGGACTTCAGACAACGCAAGTTCAACTTCACGACGAAGGGACCGCTGCTTGTCAACAACAACTTCTCAATTTCAGAGCCAATTTCAACTTCACAACGAAGGATATTGGACTTCAGACAACGCAAGTTCAACTTCACGACGAAGGGACCGCTGCTTGTCAACAACAACTTCCCAATCGCAGAGCCAATTTCAACTTCACAACGAAGGATATTGGACTCCAGACAATGCAAGTTCAACTTCACGACGAAGGGACCGCTGCTTGTCAACAACAACTTCCCAATCTCAGAGCCAATTTCAACTTCACAACGAAGGATATTGGACTCCAGACAACGCAAGTTCAACTTCACGACGAAGGGACCGCTGCTTGTCAACAAAATTTCATTCAGATTCAATTTCAACTTCACGACGGAGGATATTGGACTCTGAACAATGCTACTTACTTGGATTTCAACTTCACGACGAAGGATATCCAATTTCAGGCTCAACTTCACGACGAAGGGAATCGTGCACACAAGCATCATCCATCTTTAGATTGGATTTCAACTTCACGGCGAAGGATATCCAACTCAAAAAGGGAGTATATGTCAACAAAGACCTTCGAGTTCGACTACGCTCAGCTCCAAGGCACATCATTTACAGCATAACTCAATGCTAGAAGGGTTATCTGCCATCAAAATTGTCGAGTTTGATTCCATTCAGCTCGATGACACATCAATCGCACTACTTTCCAGTTGCAGTCGATGTTTTTAAGTCGAGAAGAGGACCTGGGTTAATCGTGCCTTAGTGATAAGCAACCATTTTCAAACAAAAGCTATATGTCAATGAAGATTTCTGAGTTCGATTCAGATCCAAGGTCTTTAAACCGAGAAGAAGACCAAAGGGCAACGAGAAGCCACGTTCTGATTCAAATTCCGAACTACGGCTTCAATTTCATATCATTCCAAGATGAACTCGGCTTCACGACGGAGGAGTCATCCGTAACTCAATTCGACAGGGAGTTATTGAAACATCAGAGTCAATTTTCAACTCCACCGAACGAAAAGTGTGTCTTTTAATCTTTGCCCTATCCCCGTTACACGACTATGGGCAAAGAGGGGCAGCTGTCAACACACCTTTTCGTCCTACTAGAATTCAAACTCCTAAAGATAGGATAGAATTTTGCTAGGATTCAAAAAATAGGATAGAGTTCTACTATGATTTAAACTCCTAAAGATAGGATCCACAAGCACTATAAATAGCCATTGTAACTCACTATTGTAACACACGATTTAGACACAAAACATAGAGGAAAGCACGGGAAGATACAAAGGCAAAGCTATTGTAAAGGATTCGAAAAGGAAATAAAAGGTAGCATTTTCTTTTTTCTTTCTTTTGCATGTGCACGTTATTTTTCTTGAAATTTGGTTCGAATAACCCAAAACGTGGGTTGCGCCGATGACCAAAATGGGTGGGGTTTCGATGTTTCGAACTTAGATCTACCCCGAGGCTTATTTTTAAAAACCTATTTGATTTTCGGTTAAAGGAGTGGAAGAGTTTTTTAAAAATCTATATTAGTCCCTTTATTTATTATATGGATATTTTATTCATTTTTATTATTCATGTTATTATTATTATATGTATATATATATTAAATTATTTTCATTTGATTTTTTTACTATATTTTATTATTATTATATATATATTTCTTTAATATTTACTTATAAGTCTAATATTACTATATATATATTATAATTATCTTTATCTAGTCGTATGTATTTTTTATACTTTTAATAGTTTATTTATATACATATTATTAAATATATATATTCTTAATTATTTTTATTTGATTATTTCTTTATTTATGTAATATATCTTATAACTTTATATATTTATATTATTTTTTATTATTTTCGTTTTTTTATTCATTATTATATTATTATTTTTTTAAAAAAAACTTGTGTCTTTATCATTATTATTATTAAACATTATATTATATACTACTAACCTAGAGGGCCCAATTTTTGTCTTATTTCTTACTAAAGCCCCCACTTTCGGTGAATTGGGAGGGTAACTTTTCTATTTTTAAGTATTTGATGTACATATACAACTTATTTATTTTATTAATACTTTGATATATATATATATATATATATTTATATTTCTTTTTCCTTTTTTCAAATATTACTATATATAATTATTACTTTACTATTTTTTTCTTATCTTACTTATTATTTTATTTATTTTATTTTTCCCTTGTATCTTATTTGTTTTCTTTACCTTGTTTATTCAACACATTTCTCGATTTTTTTTCAAATCAATCAAGGGTAAGTAATTAGGATCGAAACTTTACCTTTTAATTTAACTTGTTATTTTTCTTAATTAAGACAACTGGAAATTACGTAGTACCGAAAGGGCGGTTCAAGGGTGCTAATCCTTCCTTGACCGTAACCGACTCCCGAGCCCGACATATTTCTGGTAAGACGCAGATCAGGTAAGAAATAGGGTATCCGATCAACCCATTTATTTTTAAATAAATGATCGGTGGCGACTCCAATCCACATTTTCAAGTCGAAGCCCAATTCCGGGGCCCAACCGAAAGACGGCTGTGACACGACTAGATCTGACGCGGGTAGAATCCGAGACGCATGGATCGAAATGCCCGTGTTCTGATTCGGATCTTTTCGGTTTTGGGCCGTTATCGTGTTCTTTTGCAAGGCCATCGGTTCCCGGGCTTAAATGCTACAATTCTGAAGCACCACGACGGCGTCACCAAAGATAAAATCAACCGTGCCGTAAATATCACATTCGCGGTAGAACTGTCTATTGGAGTGAACGTAAAGAGTGTCCTGGTAACCGATGATGTTACAACGGTAAACAACAGCATGATCCGCCCCGACACGAAGAGCCACGGCCTGGTGCTTGGCTGGTCCGGCCCAATTCTCGAATGTCATGTCTCTTGCAATAAAACCCGGCCCGGTCGCAGCTGTAAACAATCAATACATCCATACAAGTTTCTCAGGAAAAAAGAAACAAGGTAAACATCAATGTTTGATTTATGTCGTGTATTTCTCTTTGTCAATGTGCATATATAATTTCTTAAATATTTATATCCGACACTCAAATCCTAATAAATAAATAAAAATACTTGATTATTTGACAATAACACATGCACATTTAGGGCTAGGAGATAACCCCATGACCCATATGCCAATTATGTTCATCTCTATAGTTTTCTTTTGAAAAACATTGTTTAGCAGCTGCATGAACTAATTCACTTGAATCATTATTGTTTTTAGAGATTATGAGTTCAAACATTAACTAATATAATAGAGTGATTAAGAGTTCATTATTAAATAATTGAATATGTTTAAACCAGATATTACCGAAATAACAAATTACAAAAGAAGACAAGGGTGGGTAAAGTGGCTATAGGAATCTAGTACTCTGTCTCTCTAGAATAACTGCCCGCGTGCAAATTCAACATCATGCATGTCTTAAAAGATTTTGGTCCAGTGTGAGCTTTCTAAAACTTATATTTACCAAGGAGGATTTAAAGAAAGGGTAAATATACACCTGAATTTGCACTAAAATATATATTTAACACCAAGAAAAAGGAAGGCAGACTTACCGAAGGAAGCGGTGTGGAACGTCGTCATGTTGTCAAGTAGACTTTTACCTCCTGAAATTATTGTTTTACCCTTACCGTCCCCCATAAACATTAAGTTTATTTTCTTCCTTCCCGCCTTCAAATTTTCCTCCTCGTACCTGAAAATCACATTATATAATTTTTAACTATTACGGTATTTCTATTTAATATGATGTTAATTATTCATCTCAATCAATTTTATTATAGTTTGATAAAATAATATTAATAATGCCTCAAATAGTTACTGTTGTCGTGGTAAATCCGAATTTAAAATTATTATAACACTAATTTACCTTCCTGCCCTCACGTAAATGATGATTCGTCGAGTACTATGTTCCGGCGCCTTTTTAATCGCCTCCTTAATCGTCTTAACGGTGCCGTTTCCGTCATTCGAAACGATTATATCAGCCTGGATCGCCGACACCGGAGTGTTCAACAATTGCCTCTCCTTCCTCCCCAACCATGTCGTGGGATGACGACACGCCTTTTGAGCCGCCGCCGTCCTCGGAAGGAACGACGGAGTAGAGAGACCGGGAGACTGCGTCCACGGAGTCTTCCAGAAGCTCGAGGCAGTCGTCGTACGCCGACCGCACACGTGGATCCATCCGGACGGAGGAGATCAAAGACGTCGTGTTAAGAGCTTGACTGAAGTGGCGCAACGTCATGTTGAACGAAATGTGGACGAGGTCTTGCTCGTTAGCGGTGAGCAAGCCGGGGAACTGGAGGAGCTAGTCGACACAGAGGTTCGGGAACCAAGTCTTGCTACACGTACTGGAAATAGCTTGGCTGGGCTTACGGCGGATCGGGGAGGCGCCGCCATCTCGTTCACTGACCACGATTGCTATCCCCGCACAAACAGCCAAGATGATGATCATTCCAAGAGCAATAAATGAAACGATAACAAGCCTTGTCTTCTTATTCTGACATCTGGGTTCCTCATGTTGTTGCCGATGGTTCCCGGAGCTTCCGGGCTCCGGTCGTCGGAGCTTGTCGTATCCCATTGTAATTTTCTTCTGTGTGTGGCTGTGAAATTACTTCAACAGCTGCTTCGTGATCATATGAATGTACGTAAAAGGGTGTAAAGAGTGTGGTGGGGTTATATAAAAGAAAGAGGTGGTGCCAAATGCCAATGAGTTGTCCTCTACTTTCATCACTTTTTGCCCACTGTAAAAGGTCTTCGAAATTAAACGATCAAAAAATCTACGGAAAAACAACTTAATTTAAGGTCGGATAGATCGATCGAAAACGTTATAAAAATTTCTAACATCTTAGATTAATTAGCTTTCTTTTTAATATTTTTAGATTAAAAACATTTTTATAAGATTTTCGATTCAATCGAAAATATTAAAAAAATAATATTTCAAATTATATACAATTTAAAATAGTATGATTTTTATAATATTTTCAATCATACTTATTTTTTATTATTATTTAACCTTAAATTTAACTGGCGTATGAAAGGATTACCGCTCTCTCCCTCACTAGAAAAGGGAAAACAAAGATTTCTAACTTCGTTTTACTTTTTAACCATTTTTTTGGATTGGTCTAATATGTCGTACTCTATGCACTTTTTTCATTTTAAATTTAATCCCTGAAATTTGATTTCCATGGATTCAGTCCATGAAAAACTCCGCATTTAATTGCTTAGCCAACAAGATATATGTGTGTTTTAAAAACTAACACTCCATTTATGGCTTTGCCACTTTGCAGTTGCACCATGTTAGTTCTATAAAGTAGGCCATTATGCCCCTCTTTTAAGCAAGTTAAGTAATGAAGCCAATCAAACTATAATTTAGTGGTTCACGATGATTATATATTATGTCAAAATGCTCCAACAACATTTAAAGTTGAGGGTTAGGCACTTGCTGATCTCGATTTTACTCGAAAACTCGCGATCTTAAAATTTTTAAGTTCGACTCGAATTCGGAATCATGAAGTGAAGTTAGTAAAAGCTCGGAAAAAACTCGAAATGAATTTTCTTTTCTTAAACTTAACTCGTTTGAAGCCTCAAACTCTAACTCGAACATGTACCTTAAATACATGAAAATCTTATATTGCATTTTGTAAGAAAAAGAAACATAAATGTTAATATTATTAATAATTTATTTTTTTTAAAAATAAAATCTTAATATATTATATTTTCAAACTGCTTCGGTTCGTTAATAACTCAGTTCGAGCTGAACTCGAGTCCATTCGAGTCTATTATTTATCGAGTTTTGATCGAGTCAATCTCGAGTAGCTTACGATATGTCTCGTTTCATTTACAACCCTAACTTCCACGTCATAACGGTATTACAAAATTAATGGTCGAGTGACCAGAAAAGTTAAATGTTTAAAGTTCAATAAATAAATTGAAAAAATTGAAAGTACGGTGAATAAAATAGGAAAGAGAATAAAGTTAAGTGAGTAAGCGTGTAATTTAACCAAAGAACATTTATGGAATGTGATGTTCATATTAATATGGAAACCCACGTAAATATGAAGTCTCCATTAAGATGCTGTAAAATGCACATGTAAAGAACAAGCCCCAGGGCTCACTTGGATTCTGCTGATAGAGTAATTAGGAAATGATACATTCGGCACAATTAGTCAACAGCAATATCGAGAAATAGGTCCATTTGTAATTTTTTTTTTTATCTTTTCAGAGAATTCCATAGATACTAACCTAAATATATTATACACATCACAAGATATTAGAAGTACAATAAAAATAAAAGTGTATATATTATACATGTCATAAGATCAATTATATTATACATATCATAAGATATTAGAAGTATAATAGATATAAAAATGCAGATATTATTAAAGTTATATTTATAATTTAATAATAAACAGAGTAATAAACATATGTAATAACTGATTCTTAAATCAGTTATATAAAGAGATTATGATTTTTGAAAAATAGGTCAATTTTTATTTTTTATCCCGTCAGAAAATTATATTCGAGAAACTCATCTTTCTAGAAATAATCTACAACCATAGATTTAGATACGCCTTCACAAATCTATTGTTTTATTTTTATGTGCTTATTGCTTGGCTATGGAAGGTCTTGCCTACGTATATGTTGGTTTCCATTGGACAAAATAGCTGAGGTGGACGTATAAGGTTTCTGAAACAAAAAATTTTACACGAGCTTAATGGTGCAAAAAGAGAGTTATGTAATTTACTCGACAATGAAGACAAGTATTGGTTTCAGTCGTCTTGGATTGGCGGATGCATGTATTGTTTAGAGGTATGTACTCAACTTAACATTTGAATTTTTTTTTATATAAGTTGTTTATTTTATAAAAGATGCTCACGCTAAAATTTTATTTGTGTGTAAATTTTTTGTTATTAATAACAATGTGTTTAACTTAAAAAATATTTTTGCGTAATTATCTCGGATGATTTGGTTACAACATAAAGATCGAAACACTATTCGTGCTCAAGAGTCAGATATGAATGAGAGGCCAGCTGTCAAGTGTTCTCACTGCCGGTAAACCTTTTCCGGCGCCTGATCATTATTCGCGCCAATCGTTTCTTATCCTAGTTTTACTCTGTCTACAAAAACAAACTCGTATGTGTTAAATTAGGATTCTTTTATACAAATAAACAATAATGCAATCCTAGTTTAATGTAAATATATATGTAATGTATAAATATAAGGTTTGTCTCCTAATTAACTTAGAATTCTTTTATACAGAATTTAATTCTAATTGAAATTGGATTTATGTATTTCCTCAAACTTTATTTCTCCTATAAATTGAACCACGAAACATTTTTCTATCAGTCATTCCTCACTCGTTCATCTTTCTAAACCCTCCTTCGTCAAATACACCCTCTATCCCTAAGAATCAATCAATGGCTACAATCCTAGATAGTGCTCCTAAATTGAACAAGTGGGTGTCAAAGAAATCTATTTCAAGTTCCAATAACTCCGGCGTCTTATATGCTTCAAATTCAACTTGGTGTAAGTGTAATTCCAAGGGTGGAAAACTACACGCAGCTTCTACAACTGGTTGTGTTTCTCCGATCCTTGTACCGCCGATTAAATGGTGTATATGGAAGAAGCCTGAAGTAGGGTGCATCAAACTGAACACGGATGGATCAGTAATGTCGGGGTATTCTGGTTTGGCTGGTTTGTTTCGAGATCACAAGGGTAAACCGCTATGTGCCTTCGTCACAAGAACTCCTGAAGAAAATATCTTTTTGGTGGAGCTGTCGGCCGTGTGGAGGGGTCTTCTTCTTGCCCTAAATTTAGGTGTTAGTATAGTCTGGGTTGAATCGGATTCGATGAGTGTTGTGAAAACCATTAACCGGGAACAATCCTACAGTTCGAAGAGTGGTCACTACTTAAGCCAAATATGGAATTTGTTAGCTATGTTTAAAGGTTACCGCGTGACACATTCATGGCGAGAAGCTAACAAAGCAGCCGATTATCTTTCAAGGTCGCATGCTAGTCAGAACGATGCAGTGTTAATGCCCGTTGACTTCTCTGAGGAGCTTCACGCTATTATCAACGATGATGCACAAGGAAAGATTTATTTTAGACATTAGAAAAGAAAAGACGGCTCGAGCCACAAGGAAGATCTTGCCCTGTTGAGAAGAAGATGAATCCAGTCTGATTATGTTTATCTAATTGTAAACTTGAAGAGTTATCTTCACTTCTGTACAGACATGAAATTTTATTGTTATATATGTTTTACATTTATTATAAATGTTATAAATAAATATATATATATATAAATCAAATCTAATCAAATCAAATCTAATCAAATCAAATTAAAATATTACAATGTGATATTTGTTAATGTAAATGACACTATAATATGCTATTTTCTTATGTACTGAAACGAGTGTTAGAAATCTGTACGTTTCATACTTCTTATGCCTGTTTTTATGCCATTTTCTTATCTTCTCTCTTCAAACCGATAGGCGATAGGTATCGTGCTATAACAAGTGCCTATTACCGAGGAGCTGTTGGTGCGCTTCTTGTGTACGATGTTATCCGGCGCTCCACGTTCGATAACGTCAAGAGGTGGTTAAGAGAGTTAAGGGAACACACTGACCCCAACATTGTAGTCATGCTCATCGGCAACAAATCAGATCTTCGTCACCTTGTGGCCGTCTCGACCAAAGACGGGAAGTTCTTTGCCGGGAAAGAGTCCCTCTGCTTCATGGAAACTTCCGCTTTCGGAACTACAAACGTGAGAAAATTGACGTCGGCAAAGATGTATCCGCGATGAAGGAAGGAGGTTGCTGTTCAAGCTAAGAACGATATTAATCCAAAAGCGATTGTTTAACGATGCGTAAAATCTTGGTTTTGTAGAATCTCCTTGAAAGGGAGCCTAAGAGTAGGAGTTCATGCAAAATATCGTTTTGGTTAATATTAACGTTCGAATTTTTTTGTTTGTTAAAAAACACATAAATGTTAATATTATTAATAATTTATTTTTAAATAAAATAAAATTTTAATATGTTATATTTTATAGCTGCTCACGAGCTTTTTGAATCGAGTATCAAGTATCTCGTTTCGACTTGTTAAGAACTCGGGTCGAGCTCGAACCGAGTCTATTATCGAGTTTTGATCAAGGCAATATCGGGTAGCTCATGATTTGTCTTGTCTCATTTACAACCCTAGTCATGCCCGTCCAACCTAAGGATGGATCAAGGGATATTGAAGGACAATCATAATTATGAAAATTTTAAATTTTCATATAGTTTAAGTTTTTTCTTTAATTTTTTTACGACCTAGTTTTGTGCTTCTAAAATTTTAATATATTTTTTAAAAGTTGATATCCTCAATATAAAATTTATAGATCCATCTCATCTCCGACATACAATGTGACTCCATTCTTATTCGAATATGTAAGATGATTACGCGAAATTGGCCCATTACGGCAACTAGTGGCGGATGCACTAAGCTCCTATATGGGCCAAGTGCATCCCAATTATTTTTGTAAAAGTGGTTAAATTTAGCTTAATATGTTAAGGGAAAAAAAAAAGAAAAAAATTACAATTTTTGTATACCCATTATTTTTAAGAAAATAAAATTAAAATTTTGGAACTCCATTCTTAAATTTTTAGATCCTCCACTGACGGTAACCAAGAAAAATATTTAGGGAATTAAGGCAGTTTGACTTTTAATTTGGGAACTACGAAATTTGTTACAGTGCATAGAACTCGTCACATCGAGGTGATGAAATTCAATAATAAAAATATGTATTTTTAAAATTTTTACCCCTGATGTGATAAAAATTAATAAAAAATATATATTTTATTGAAACTCATCCCCACGAGATGAGGAATTCGAATAAAAAAATTATTTGGGCGAACTCGTCACCATACTTAACGAGTTCGTTAAACATTGTAACAAATGTTGTAAATCCCTAATAAAAAGTAAATGTGTCCTAAAATCCTAATTTCTTTTTTTGTTTGCGGTAATGGGCCAAAAACGCCAGATAATTATGAAGAGAGATTCAGGTCTGCATCCTCACATTTTATTAGCTTAATGCAGGATAGTTTTGGGTTTTGTGGACATTGGAGATCATCACTCAAGCTTTACCAGAAGCCTAGAATCGTAAAGGGATTCTATAACAAAGGGGGATAAATTTTAGATTTCAAGAGGATATGGGGGAATAGCAAGCCCAACCCAGGCCTCCAAGCTGTTGAGGACGGGACCAATCCATATTTACGTACTCCTCTATGAATGGGATGTTGGAAAAAATAATTAGCTTTTATAGAGCTTCGTTAAAATTCTTTTTTCAAATAACGTGGCTGTTACAATGTCAGGAATTCGTCGAGAACATAATGTCTTTTCCATTTTTCACACGGTTAAAATGCCGAGAGTACCATAGAAATAAAACAGAAGATGCACTGTGATGACAAGCATTGTGTTTTCAACATTTCTCGATAAATACTGTAACATTCACATTAGATTAAAAAATAAATCCGACGAGACCTTATCTGAATCAATACTCTTTTTCACTGCCCTACATGGGCTATTTGCCCCCCTCTGGGATATCCAAATATGAGACTTTGGTCGGTAATTAACGAGATAACAAGTGCAAGTTAATCAAATTTCTAGCTGAAACTAATCTTCTAAAACCCAGAGACATCTCTTCATGATTCATGAACACTCCTTCACTAAAACTTGTTTCCCATTCAGGAATTTCATAGAACATAATAACGATGCCCACACATGGCCGAAGCACGCAACCATGCGACAACACGTGCTCAGAAAAAAAGCCAAATCGATCGACCCCTTTCACAGGCCCTTTTTGATAAAAAGTTAGTCGGGCCACACCACGATTGTCCGATTCCGGGGCAGGGTTTTTTCATCTGAGCTGCACTGGAGCATCCCCCCTTGAAAGAGAATATTGCCATTGCCGAAGCCAATGGCTTTCAATGTTTCGGAAGCCAACATCTGTAATGGTCCCTCTTCTGCCTGTCGATTCTGCGCTTTTATACCCTTTCCTAGAAACAATGACTAGTCGATATAAGGGAAATATGGGATAAATCATTTCGTCGAACACCTTACCTTCATAATTGGATTCCTGTCAAAGGCATTCGAATTGTTCATAACCGTGGATAGAAAACTTACAAAAAATATTCTGTATTTTTCTGGTGATTTTTAATTTGGATGTTTTGAAAATTAAAAGTTACTCAACTATTAAAAGTTACAAAATGATTACCCTATCATTCATTATGTTGTAAACTCATCATTTTTCGTTAAAAAATTAACGGTTGTTTAAGTTGAACGTTAACATGATGATTAGGGTATGATATTCGTTTAAGATTCTAGGATTGAGTCTCACAGTCAACAAATTAACATTCAACTCATAATATGGTCTATTTTTAACAGAAAATGACGAGTTGTGAACATAACGAATAGTCTAGTAACTATTTTGTAACTTTTAATAGTCAATGGCTTAACAAAGCAACATTCTATAGTCGATGAATCATTCTGTAACTTTTAATAATCGATGAACTTAATAAAATAGTATCATATAGTCGGTAGGGCTGAGCAACGAAACCGAGAAAATCGAAAAACCGACACGAACCGAGTAAAACGGTTCGGTTTCGGTTCGGTTTGGCTTTAAACGGTTCGGTTTTCGGTTCGATTTTCGGTTCGGTTTAAAGGCTTCATTTTTTGATTCGGTTCAGTTCGGGTTTTTCATATGGAACCCATTTGTTTCATATTGAACCGAATAGGCAATTTTTGTAAAAAAAATTATAGTTTCAAATGATTTTTTTATTGAAAACCCGATAAACCGAACCGAACCGAAAAACTCGAACCGTTAAAAAAACCGAACCGAACCGAAAAAACCGGTTTCGGTTTTTTCGGTTTTTTAACTATTCGGTTTAGGTTTCGGTTTAAATATTGAAAACCCGTTTATTTCGGTTCGGTTCAATTTTTGGTAATAAACCAAACCGAATACACCCCTAATAGTCGGGGAACCATTTGTGTACTTTATCCTAATTTTTTTTGAGAATTTTTTTATTGTGTGGTTGGTTGAACTACATTTCATTGTCTTGAGAGGGTATGTGGTTTGTTCTCGTTAATGTACCATTTAATCTTGATTAGTTCTTTAGGGTTCTCCGACTCTGTAATTCCATTATGAAATTAGAGTATAAGGACTAAATCTACAATTCAATCATAATAAATGGACTTATAAAAGAATTTTACCAATGAATTGAAGCACCGGGCATGGAATCCGAAACCAGGCCAATCCTACACTTCAAAGTACAAAGTGAAGAAACAAACAACGTCAATCTTTTCATGTACGTCGTTAACATGCATTGTATTAAGAGAATAATCGATCCCGATTAGTCAACTAATAATTCAATCCAAGTCCTTTTTAGACAAAATTTTTTAACTTCTGACCCTTGAGATTTTATAATTTTATCTCGAGAACAACCCATTTTGAGGCTTACATCCAAAAGGAAAAAGAATCCAAGAAAGTGGAATGGAGTTTTGTGCCATGTCTAGGAGAGATGGTCGAAATGCAAAAAGGTCCCATTTACCTAAAACCAAGAAAGTGAACCAAGTGCAATTCTTTGCATGAAAAACATTTTTGGCGGATTCGGTCTGCAAGAGAATTTCCTTAACAGTTTTGCCATCAATGGCATTTGAAGTTCCTTCATACTCTCACCGTAACCATCCAAAAGTGGACAATACAATGTACAAACCCTCGCCTTTATTTTTCTTTTTGCAATATAAAATGATTTGGTTGAAATTCTCACGCTTTACAGCCCCAACCCCATATTCCACGCTTAAACTTGACAAAGAAACAAAACTCTGAAATTGACAGAAAGCCGTTTATCCGAACAATACCCATTATTCTTGTCTAAACTAAAAAATTAGTCACGAACCAAATGATTTTTGTGGTAAAAAAATTGTTGTTGTTGTTCTTTAAGGACTTAGGCTCGAACACCGTAAATGTCAGGACTGTAAACGTTCAATGTCGAAAGGTTGAAAGTTATTTACGAATATACGTTACATTGTATTTACCCCAAATTTATAAAATAAAATAAAACATTAGTGATGATTTATCTCTTTT
Organism: Hibiscus syriacus; assembly: GCF_006381635.1. Lineage (NCBI taxonomy): Eukaryota > Viridiplantae > Streptophyta > Magnoliopsida > Malvales > Malvaceae > Hibiscus > Hibiscus syriacus. The sequence continues at coordinate 234,457 of NW_024062784.1, read as the reverse complement.
AACGTTAAAAGAAAATCGCTAATTATGATGATAAGAATTTTTTTTTATTAATATGAGATAAGTATAAGACGATATATGTTTAAAGATAACTCTCAATCATTTGACATTAAACGTTTACATTTATAATATTTCCGGTGTTTGAATTTTGGACATCAATAAATAACAATAATTCCTTTACTATTAAGATACTTCAATTCGTGCTAATGATAAGAGATTTAATTACTATTTTCATATAATTATAGGCATTTGATTCAATGATAGGTTAATATGTAAATTAAGGGGTTGTTTGTTTAATGCTGAATGAAACCATTTAGCGCTGGATGTTGAACCGTTCAGTGTTCAGCGTATTTGATTCTCACATTTGAATGAAGACTATGTTGAATGAAACATCAAAACGCTGCTGAATGATTAGCATTAAAGTACATTCAGAACCATTATCAAACAACATGTCACATTCAGAGCCAATTCATACAGAGTATTTGAATCATTCAGGCCATTGAATCATTCAACGCTTAATTATTTTATTTTATCAAATAACCCCTAAGTAGTGTATAAGATCATTACGAGAACGACTCTCATAGTTTAGTTTTTTTTTAAAGAGTTCATTATATTACACGTCCTCAAGTTATGATTTTTATTTTAAATTGATCCTTAAATGTTTAAATATTTTAATTATATCTCTAAACTTTGACTATCATTCTAAATTAGTCCTCAAATATTTTGAACATTTCAATTGCATCCCTAAACTATAACCTTCATTCTAAATTAGTCCCAAACTTTTTGAACATTCCAATTTTATCCCAAACTATATTTATATATTAATCACTTCTCTTGTTAATAAAACCGTTAGGCCAAATTATATAATTGTATGTTTGGAAAAAAATAAAAATTAGGTTAAACTATGGTTGAAACTAATTGCATGTGTGAATGGATTTGGGGATTAAATTGAAAGATTTATAAGTTTGGGGGCCAATTTAGAATGATGGTCATAGTTTAGGAATGAAATTGGAGTGTTTAAAAATTAAAGGACTAATTTAGAATGAGAGTCATATTTTTGGAGATGAAATTAGAATATTTAAAAGTTTAAGGACCAATCTAAAATAAAAGTCATAGTTTAGGGACATTTAGTGCAATTAACTCTTTTTGAAATTTAGATAGTTGAACTTATTTAGAAAAATTTGTACCTCATCTCATTAAATATATATATTTAACTATTATCTTTTGTTATTATTATCTAATTCTTTTTATTGGCTAAAACCTAAGTATGAATTGTTTTTTTGGAAAAGGATAACTTTTGTCTATGTGGATCCAATTTATTACTTTATTCCTTATCGTATTTTTACATTAATTTAGTCCTTGAAGTTGTTCAATTAAATCATTTTATATTATATCTGTAAATTAAAACCCTAAACCCTAAACCCTAAATCCTAAACCACAAAACTAAATTCTAAACTCTAACATAAGTTTTATAATTTAAGGTTTTAGTTAAAGAAATAATATAAAATGATACAATTAAATAATTTTAAGAGTTAAATTAATATGAAAATATAATAATAAATTAAATCTAATATAGAAGCAAATGTCAGCCTTTAATTTTTATTTTTTTTGTCTCATTCTTTGCAACTTGAACCCGTCTTCTTTTTGGCCTAAGGGGCCAGTTCATGTTGTCCTTGTTACCTGCATGACAATGAAATATGAAATAAAATAAAAAATATTGTTTATTTTTTTTTATTATTTCAGTCACAATCATATCTATGGGATGCTACAGTTTACTTTATTAGTCAAATTTATCTTCATTAAACAAATAATTAACATTTTTTTATTCTAAACTCTAATTAAGTACCATTTGATGTTACCGTCTCAAGGAAAGGAAAAAATTAGGTAGGCATTTTGAAAATAAGACATTTTATTTATCATTAATATATGATTTTACGTATCAACTCAATTGATTTAGTGAGATGAGACACTGAATATTTAGTAAATGTTAAAAGTTCGAATCCTGAGTTTTGTGAATAAAACAATCAAGGTTGAAAGGGTCGCCTTCTTTGTTGTAATATCTTATTTAGATTAGTCAATTAATAAATTGAGAACCGATAATTATACAAAAAAAAATAAAGTCAAACACGTGACTCTAACTCGACATGTCTTACTAACAAATAAAAATCAATTTAGAAAATAATAAAAAATGAAAGTTATTTTTTTTTTGAAAATAATTATTTTAGTAACAATATTTGTGTAAATAAATCATAAAATTATTATTATTGTAAAATACATAAATGGTTCCTTGACTATAAGGTATTACTTTATTAAGTCTCTCGACTATTAAAAGTTACAAAATGAGCATCTGATTATAGAATGTTTTTTTCAAGTTATTCGACTATTAAATCTTACAAAATGGTTACTCATCTATTTATTATGTTCTAAACTCATTCTTTTATATTAAAAAATTAACGATTGTCTAAGTTAGGCGTTAACATGATGACTGGGATATGATAGTCGTTTGAGATTCAGAGGTCAAATTTTATCATATCACAATCATATTAACGTTAAGCTCATAATACTGTTAGTTTTTTAACGAAAAAAGATGAGTTTTGGAACATAATAAATATTTGGGTGACCATTTTATAACTTTTCATAATCGAGAAACTCAACAAATTAACACTATATTCAGAGGACTATTTTTTAATTTTTAATAATCAAAAAACTTAAAAAAATAATATCCGACCGTAAAATAAATATTTGTATTTTTTACCCTTATTATCAATGAAATAATTAAATAGTAATTCCCACTCAAATAAATAGTGAGCGTGATTAGGAACAGTGGGACACTCGACAGTACTTGATGTCTTTTACGCTTTGTCCTATTATAGTGTTTGCATTGCCCTCCATTTTGTTTACAACTAGCTGAATAGTAACACTGATTCTTACATGTATATATAAATTTCGCACTCCTTTCGGTTCTTCATTCAAAACCCAGAATTATTCAAACCCCAAAGCTTCTGCCTTTCTTGAGTTTTTTTGATGCTTTGTTTGGATCTATTTTCCGAGAAAAGAGTGAAATTTCATTAAGAAAAGTTGTGTTCTTTTTGTGAAAAGATCGAGGAAAGTGCGTGTTTTGTTTAGTTGAAAAGAAAAATGTATGCAGAGAGAGGGCTGTTTTCCCCTTACATGCACAACTTTGCTGCTCAAGATTTTCAGCAGCTTGGAGATTCCTGGAAAACCCAGAAACCCAATGATTCAATGGTATTGAATATCTCAAAATCTGTGGCTCTGGCTTCTTTTGTTGCCTTTACTTTCCTTGATCTTTGCTTCTGTGTTAACTTTGTGATTCATGGTTTTTCTGGGTTCTCCTGGAAAGGGAGAAAGTTGGGGACTTGGTTTAGTTTATTCTCTTGAAACACTTTCTCATTAACCAAAAAAACAAGGCTAAAATGGAAAGGAAAACTGAAAGTAATCTTTACATGCTGGAAGCTGGAAACGGGAAAGGAACGAAAAAAGAACAACTTGAGAATATATTTGGAAAACCATGTCATGAACTTCAGATCGATTTCGTAAACAATCGGTCGCTGATGTTTGAGCTCGAAACTTCGAATTTAAGTTTAATTGGCTTGGTGCCTTTATTGATATTTAAGAAATTTGAACTGAATTCGTTTCAATGAGCAAAAGATGTTATTTATCCGTTCATGATGCTTGTTTCTTAATCTTTGTTTTTGTGCTTAATGTAGAACAACCTGATTCCGACCTGGACGATATCTGAGTATTATCTGGGAGGAGACTGTGATCTGTTGAAAGCTCCAGAGCCGACCATAGAAGAATCGGCTCTAGGCCTTGATCACATGACTGCTGCCATGCCGTTAATCTCGTGCAGTGAAGACGTCATTACTTCACAAGAACTTAAGGCTGCCGATATCGAATCGTTTCAGAACGAGCAACTTTTGGAGGTTCTATACGAGTGCGAGAAGGATCTGATAGCACAAGCTGTGATCGAAACACCTCTGGTAGAGGTCCTTGACATCAAGGTTCCTGTCGTTAAAACAGATGAAAACGAAATGCTCTGCGATGTACAATTCTTGAAAAGTGTCAGCTCAAGTTGTTTAAGCTCTATGGAATGGATGCAGGGGGCTGCTATCGAGTCGAATTTTCTCAATTTCCCGGGAATTGATTTCGATTCTGTTTACGGGATGAGGAGAGCATTCAGTGAAGGAGATATAAAGGTTTGCTTTCCTGTTGGTGTTTGTGTGAAATACCATTCCTTTTATTAAAAGTAATCCGATTCTAGGCTTGATTTATTCTGTCGATGCACCGAACTTTAGGTCGTTAAGATGATCTAGTTGTCATTCAATCGACCACCGAGCATGTATTGTCCTTGTAACAATATGTAGCAACTTAGGAAGTTTTAGATGTTTGTGGCCATTTCCACAGGATGGGGTGGGTCATTGATGATACTGCGTTTTTATGACAGGCTCTTGGCAATGGTAATGTGAGTGTCGTCCATTCTCTGGTCGAGCGGCCGTTGATATTCAGTAGCTGTTCTACAGAAGATCGAAGAGAAAAGCTCTCGAGATACAGGAATAAGAAGACAAAGAGGAACTTTGGAAGGAAAATCAAGGTAAAAAAGAGCACATATTCAGTTCCATTATTTACTCACGACTCATCATGATATTCTACTTGTAACCTTTTGTCATTTCCCTGCACCCGAACTCATGATATGGTTTCCTTTTGCCAGTATGCTTGCCGGAAGGCTCTTGCCGACAGTCAACCAAGGATTCGTGGGAGGTTTGCAAGGACTGAAGAATCTGACAACTGCAAGAGACAATGACTGTTGGATGACTCGAATGAAATTACCTAGCGAAGCAGGAATGAAGTAGCTAGGATCAGTAAGGCATATATTAAGGTAGGATAATTAGTTGGTTAAATTCGGAATGTACATAGTATATTGCCTGTTCAAATATATGGCAAAGTAGAAATAGGACATGTTAGGCATATATGTGTGTGCAATAATCATGGATCATTTGTAGTTAAAGTTGACATTGAAGAATACATATAGTCCTTGTTTCGATTCAGAGGGTTAGATACAAATATGTTTGAGTTCGGCATAGATTGATAAAGTCATCAACGTCCCCCAGTTCTGGTTCACGATCGAATCTAGTATCAATGACCGGCGATCGAAAGAGCCATTGCATTCAATCATTGAGCTTGTACGAACTAATATACAAGTTCCTCTATTAGTTGTACGAAATGACATTAAGCAACAAAATCAACAGCAGTATCAAAACGCTGGGAGATTTCTCAATTCACGACTTCGATGGCCATGTGCCAAGGCCACCATCGATCAGCAACCAAAACCAATTCCAGAGTTTCCTTAGAGTATACAAATTCAATCCAATGCTTGGTTTATGATTGGCATTGGCAGGTATGATTACTTGTTCGAACCAGATGATTTCGAAGTCCCATGTCTGTATAAAGCTCCGAATTGTGGAAAATTCATACCCAATTTTTCTCCATAATGCAAATCAGTCCATTATATACAAACCCAAGTTTGCATTTTTTTCCCATGAAGAGGAAATGCACACTCTCTTTTGCTTCTTTCCCCTTTTTGTCATACACGTACCCTTTCACGATGTAGACGACAAATACAAAAAGATTTAAATGCATCAGAGTAGATCATGCTGACAGATTAAGGATCAAGATTCAAGGATGTGCCTAATCCAGGAAACCAGATGGCATTCCTCATTTTATTTGCTTTATAAGGATAGGCAACAAAGACAGCAAAAGCAAAAATAAGAAAGGCACAAAATAGAAGAAGAATGATATAGAAATGGCCTCAATGTGTATTTTCAGGAGAATGATGTATCCGACTTAAAATTACGGACTCAGACCCAGACTCATTCGACCCAGGAATTTGACTCTCTGATTCCTTGGGAGAATCATTTAAAGGACAACTAACTGCTCTACCAACACTATGTCTTTCCTCGGCGCAGTATACAGCCTCTGGTGCATTATCAAGTGAATTCATTTGCTGCTCAGTCTCTGTCTCTTCTGCTTTATTGCCATTCAAAACTGGTTCAGGCACCTCAGCATTCATGTGGACAAAATCAGTATTTGGTTGGTCTGATTTCCCAAGATTGTAGCTATCCGGATGATTCGGTAACTCACTCCTTTGAATTGAAGCTAGCTGTTCCATATTCTCGTAAAAAGTAGTGGCCGGAACAGATTTCCCTTTCTGCTGATCTGAATCTTCCATAGCTGAATCCACTATTTCTGCATCAGGCATCAAAACTGGCTCCTCTGCTCCATCAACAACATGATCAGAGCTTTGCTCCTTCCCCTTCTCCTTGGACGCAGAAGTAAATGCTAAAGTTCCACCATTTACATTTGGGATGACACCCACTTGTAAACTGCGTTTCTTGTAAATGTCCATGGCTTTCTGCAAGTCAGAAAACAAATTTTAAACACAACATTATTTTAGAATCAGAAGCTTCTAAAAGAAAAAAAATACAATTTATCAGTCCTCCCACCAAAGCAAAGCAGCAATACAGTTATGAGCTTCACTAAGTACCTGAAAAACAGCAGCATTAGTTGCAGGAATGAGTGAAGGGCTAAGCACAGCAATGGAAGCCTTTTGCACTGGACGTGCACCATTCTGAAAAAATTTAAAGGATATTATCAGTAAAAGATCAGCTACATTAGATGCAGAGAGAGAATTATGTTGAAAATAGTTATCTACCTTCAAATTCACAAGCATTTTTACATCTTTATCAAAATCTTTACTCTGCTCCACACTCAAAATACCCATGCATTGGTCATATAAATCAGGACCAGCTAATTCTTCTGAAATGTCAATCTTAGAAAGATAAACCTGACAATAGCGAGCATCAACATCTTCACTTGATATTTTTGAAGAATCAGGTGCCTTGTGTGGAATCTCAGGTGAAATACTAAAAGATTCTTTAACTGGTGACATGACGGCAGGTCTTATTTCAAGATCTTTCACCTGAACACTGTTACCGCCATTCTCATATTGAGACCTCTGACATTCCTGTCCATCATAAACATCATCAAGAGGGGTCCTCAGAGGATGGTCCTCTTTCTGAGATGTTGAGGCCAAGTCAAAATCAGCATTTTGTCCTTTCCACACATCTGAATTGGTGTCCCATCCGCGACCATTCACTGGATGCCTATTCTGGTCCCATTCAAGACCCCCGAAAATGTGCCCTTCTTCCCTATAAGTAACATTGTGACCATCCCAACCATGAAAATGGGCAGGAGCAGAACCATCCATCGTGTTCTGCCATCCCATTGGACGCATATGATTGTTAAACCTTTCTGAATCAGGTATATGATATGGAATTCCAGAGTGATTAACATCCATTGAGGGTCTAACATTAAACAGAGATGGGGAAGGAAACTGTGGCATCATTTGAAAACCACCATGGGGTGGCCCAGGTTGGAATGGGATGAAACTATTTGGAACAGGTGGTGGCCAGTTTGGGGCACCCCTCCAAGCATTTGCATGGCCTCTCCTAACATTCAGATCACCCCTCTTGTAACGGCCACTATTACTAAATCTAATATCTTCTTCTAGAGAACCCATGAAAGGACTAACAACTCCAGATCTTAAACCAGGTGGATGAGAATTCAGAGACGAGTTGCCCTGACCAGCTCTATTATAAAACACAAAATCTGACTGAGAGGATCCATCCAAAAGAGGCTTCTCAGGAGGCAAGTCTCGAGTAAGTCTATTATCCTCTTCTCTGCCACCAATGGAGGCATTGCTCCATCCTGTCTCCTCTATATCAAGACCCCGCCTAACACCACTTCTACTCGTATATCTACACTCGAGACTTGTTGAAGGGGATTTTTCCATCATACTCATTGGGGAAGCTTTTAAACTTGAGGACCTCTCGAACTCCCCAGAATGGCCCTCTTCCACCCTACTTGATTTCTCTGTGGATCTGTACTTGGCACCCCTCTCAGATGTTTCAGAAAAACTAGTTACCTCTCTTGATGAAGCTGCTTTGGACCTCTGCTCTGTCATCAGATCTCTACAATTCAAATTGTCTTGTTTCAAATGTCTGTAAGAGATAATAATTATATTATACTCGGACAATGAGGAAAATACAAACAGTTTAACTTGTCAAACAATAATCAGAGAATCTAATAGAAATTAACAGATCAATGCCTGTATTATTTAGTCAGTTTACCATTTGAATCATAGAATAAGGAATCAATCCTGAAGAGCGTGTGATAAAGAAACAAATTACCTATACTCATCAGTCCCACCATGGGACCTTGAGCTGGGAGAAGCCCTCCTTCTGTTGCTACCCATAACTGCATCTAAATTGGCTGGGCGTGACTGAGACCTTCCCCTATCAGCATCTACCTCAACTCTACCAGAAGTCGATTTATTTTCTATGTCAGAATAGTGTACTCTGGCACCCCTATATTTTGTATCATTACCGGCATCTCGATCATCAGGAGATCGCTTCCTTCCCTTACTATCTTTGTATCTAGCACTCCTCCGTTCATCATGTAACTCATCACGGTCAAGATCTCTATCGTTGTCCCGATCACTATAACGGCGATCACGTTCACGTTCTCGATCAAGATCTCGGTCACGATCCAATGGGGAATCATAATCACGATCATGATCACGGCTGTGGTCACGTTCTCGATAATAGTCACGATCAAGATCACGATAACGTTCACGCCTTCGATCGCGCTCCCGCTCCCTATAATGATCACAGTCATGGTCTCTATCAAAGTCACTATCTTGAGCCTTGGACTTCTTCTGTCGAACTTTCACATCATCTTTTCCATCCCTTAAAAGCTTCTCACTAGACTTACAATTAGCGTGATCACTTGCTGGTCGATCATCTTTCAATTTATCATCTTGCCACTTGTCTTCATAGTCCATGACCTCTTGATACTTGTCCTTGTATCTTTCATCCTTATGCTTCTCATCTTTTGCTCTGCCATCTTTGTCACTATCATTGTTCAAAGACAACTGCTTGTCCAAGTTATCTCCATTATCTTCCAGACGCTTATCCCCGTCACCAGAAGCATCTCTCCTTTTCCTAAATCGTCTCTCAAGCTGGCTCTCTGATTCAGGACTTCGCAACCGATCTGGTACATCCAAATCTAAAAAGAACTTATGTTACCAAAAATATTTAAGAGCCTATTTATAAGGGGGTAAACCCCTCAGAAGTTAAATTTTGATTTCAACATATGTTACAAAATCTCCTCTGACAATCCTGATTTGGTAATGGTCATACATATATTCATTTTATTTTGTGAGCAGAAGACAAGAGCCTATAGAAAGTGCACGTAATAATATACCAAGCTGAGCAATGGCATATAAGACGTAAAGCAATCCAAAGCAAAACAGGAAATCTAAAACCAAATAGAGAACTTAAAGAACACAAACCTAATATTAGATTTCTAAAAGCATACAAGTAAAATTATATATTCTCCTAAAGCTAACGATAACTTCAAACCTGTATAAAATCAGAAATAAGATGAGTGCCAAAATCCCGATGCATCTGGACATAGCACTAATATATTTGAGCCAAAGTAGCTCAACCATTTTATATGAGGCCTTAACTAAAGACCAGCTCATCGCACTGATAAAACAGAATCTGGGAAATTGATGTCATATACTTAGAAAAACGCATATGAAAGCACTTCTAAGTGTATACACGAAGTGTGGCAATTTCAAGCTTAACCCAGCAGATTCTCTTCTAAATTTACATGAAAATTATATCTGTATCCAAAACAGGGAACCATGAATGGGAAAGTACTTTTCAAACAACTCTTTGAAGCTGATAGAAAACTACATATTGGAGACAACTGAAATTTTCAAATTTTGATTCCTTTCAAACCAATACCAAGAAAAAGGAAACCAACCAAAAGGAATATTAACTGGGGAAGGCTAACCGACAATTTCAAGTCAACACTGAAGTTAAAAAACTGAAAGGAAAAAAAAGCAACCTAATCCAGGTCCATTTACCATTGCTCTAGGAACTCAGACACAGGGTGCATTGCAATGCAGAAAGAGTAATACACCAAGTTTTAAGGTCAGATATTAGTTGATTTGTATCTGCGCTCAGAAGGCCATAAAACAATACAAAATACACACCTTTCCAATACCATAAAAACTAATCCGTAGAAACTATATTCTCCCTTTAATTTCAACTGTCACCTACTCTATAAATTCCTCAACCCAGACTCTCATCCTGCAAACAGAACATCTACTTTTCCTCTTTGTCTCTTGCAGCAAATAAGACTTCTTAAATCAGATAACTGATGGCACTTAAATTATTTGGTTTTGAATTTTAACTTCCTCAATCAACTTAAAAAGCTTTCTGAGTCTAAATATATTACATACACACTTAAACGTGGATGTATTTATGAGACATAAATTAAGATTGACTAGTCATTAATTACAAATGCAGAAGGTTCTGAATATCCTTTAGTAAAGTCCAACTCAAAAGGCAAGCTTAAAAAGTTTGTAACAATAGATAGCATCCCTACTCGACAAACTTATATAGCAAGTTACAAAGGTTCTGCAATCCATAAAATCGCCCTTATTCAATGCAGAATGTGTTAACTCCTAAAACCAAATAAAACAACTAGTAAACAGAATTGGGAAAAATAATATAACAATCAATCTAAACATACACTGCTTAACAACAACAAAAGAGCACCAAAATAGTTAAAAGTGCAGAGTTGCACATGCTAAATTGACACTAAACAACAACAAAAGAGAACCAACAGATAGTAAGTTATCTTACCAGTTCTTTCAGCGGATCGCTTCACAGGGCGGTTTTCATCAGCCTCAATCGGCCTATCACTCTTTCCTTCTTTACCTTTCTTTTCTTTTTCCCTTTCCTCCTTTCTACTCGATTCTCTATATTTCCCCTCACTTCTAATCCTCTTTGTATCATCTCCTTCGGCATCCTCTTGTTTCTTACTCTTGGATTCACTTGAACCCCTAGACTTCTTCTCTCCTTTATCATCGTCTTCACCGTCATTCCACCTGTCGCTTGCTCCAACATCCACTTTTTCATTGCGGCGTTTTAAGGAACTATACTCCTCCGCGTAATCTCCATTCCCCGAAAACCAAGTGTCCTTGGAGTCGAGCTTTCTCTTATCACCGGATCCAGGTTTGCTCTCCTCCTTAGTCTTTTTTTCCTTCTCCTTTAAGCACGTATCTCTATCCGAATCCGAGTAGTCCCTAGCATCCCTAGAACTATGCTTGTTAGATTTGTGCCTTGAACTACGCGGCATCATCGGAGCACAACTACGAGAACTCAATATTAAAAAAAAATCCTAACCAGAAAAATTTTAAACCCTCCGAATAAAAAACGAAACACCAATCTCAAATCAACATTCAATATGAAAACCCTAAAATCGAATCTTTCACGGTATATAATGTCGATTCTTGAAAAAAAAAACCCGACAAAAATGACGGTGGAAACCTTAATTGCGCGGAATAGGAGTGAAGGCGGCGGGACATCTCACGGCGAAGATTAGAGGTGAGTGGAGGCGGAAGGCGGTTAAGATAATGAGATCGATAACGGGGAGAAATTACGAGGGAGGGTAGGGTGAAAGAACTAGGGATTTGATTTTCACGGAGGAAGATGGGGGAGTTTTTAGGAGAAACGACAAAAGATCATGTGATTTTGAAGAAGAGAAGAAACTATAGCGTGTGCCTTTTTGTTTTAATGGGCTTTGTTTTTCAAAAACATATATATAATTCAAGTTCATTACAGACTTGAAGTAGGCTTCGGATAATTTTGTCGATCTGACAGGATTAACGCTTGAGATTTACTCGTATTACTGTCTTGTCCTTGGTTTGGTTTGATTGAATTCTATTACATTTTTTAACCGTTCGTAATTTAAATTGATTTGATTCTTCATATTTTATGTTTTAATTTTATTTTGATAAAACCATTTTAAATCATAAACCACTAAAAAAATATTATTAATTTAAATTTATTTAAAATTTGATTTTTACGATTCCTTTAACCTTTACTTTACTCTAAAAGAAATGCATTATCTCTTTACTCGAGACTCAAATAGAAAAAAAATAAATTTTTAAATCGAGTCGAGTTTTATTCATCCCTAACAATAATAAGTTCATGTATAGTTCTTTGTTTCTTCCCGTACTGGGATGGACTGAGGGCGATGTTGGGGTGCGATTGCATCCCTAAAAAAAATTAATTCCATTATATTTCTTTATATTTTCTATTGATTATATAGTTTCACACATCAGAAATTTTATAATTTTACGTTATCTAAATTTTTAATATAATTACTTAAGTTTGCACCCTATAACATAAATTCCTGCGTCTGTCCATGTTCTCGTGCATTTTCTCGATGCAGATAATATTAATGTAGATATAGGCAAAATTGGCCCAATAAACCAAGCGTGTAAAAAAATTAGCCCATGTGACGAGTTTAAAGTCACGGTAATAAATACCTTATATTCCAAATTAATTTTAGAGAACCTAATGGACTAATTTTTTCTATTTGTCCTATTACGTCAATTTTGCCGTAGATATAAGCACCCTAACTGACCTTAGAGCCCAACAAATTCACGGGCCGATCTTCAACGTGTTTAGGAATGCCACACAGTTTATACTCTTTGGATTTGATTTGGACTGAATTGCAATCTGTCCTTTTGAGCCTGAGCCCACATTCTAAAGTAAACACGTTACAACATTTTAGCATCAAAACGTGGCTGCAGCGTCACGTTCCAACACGACGCCGTGCTGGTGTTTCCAAGTCCCAACCAACACTTTTCTTTTAATCCCTTCATTCTCAGGGAATAAAACCGCTACAGGTTACCGTTCGTACGCTTCGTAAAGAGCTGAGAATGGTGAAATCCGGCCTGAGCCGTCTGTTCTCGTCGCTATCGGAGCAGTCTATCGTCAAACTTTCTTCCGCTAGTTTCATATCGGAATCAGTGACTCGCTTCGTATGCGCCTCCGCTCAACAATATCAGTTTAAACATGGAAAAAAGGCCGACGACGAAGATCGGGAGGCTGTGAAAGGGAATCTTGAACCTAAGATTAAAGAAGAAGAAGCTGAATGTGGAGATGAAGAAGATCACGTTAACAAAGAGACGGGAGAGGTTGGCGGGCTTAAAGGCCGGGAGCCCACTCTGTACCGTGATTGGGAACGCAATGGTCGCTGAACGACTTCTAATTCGTGTACCTTAGGGATGGGTATGGTAGGGTTCGGCCAATACGAATCGTTCCAAAAATTTTATATTTTTCATTTGACTCGATTCGAAAAATATATACCTTCAACTTGACCTGAATCAAAATTGATTTTTTGAGATAAAATCCAAATTTGTTCTAACTCAATCTTAAATAATAAAAATATTATTTTTATTAAAAAAATATTATATATAGAGATATTATTGTAATTATTTCTAAATATATAAGGTAAAATTATTTTTTTTTGTCGGATCGGATTGGATATTTTTCATACTAAATCTGAATTCAATCCGACCCGAACAACACCTTAAAAAATTTGATCCAATTTGACTCCTATTTTTTTTAAAAAACCACGATTCGATCAGATCGGATCGACTCGAAATCTATCGATTTCGGTCCCATGCCCATGCATTCTAAATAAAATTGAAGTTTATTTGGTGATTTTGAAAAAGAAAAAAAAGTATTAATATCAAATTAAGTGTTTAAACTCTATTTTTTAAATAGATGTCTAACTTATTTTTTACTCATTCTAATGTTTAACATAACAATAGTTATCATTTTAAGTGTTTGAGTCGTTAATAGTATAAATTTTTTCGTTAAGTGGCACATGTCATAATATAATAATTTTGAAAATTTTATTTAAAATTTAAAATTATATATTTTCTAAAAAGAATATACAAATTTTTAAATAACTTTAGAATTTTGAAAACCTTCATTTTAATCCTTAAATTCACACCGGACATTGCTTTTTACCATCGACGAAGTTTTATCGACCTCAACTCATCCAATGAACAAAAACCTTATAAAATCGTGATCGATCAATGACGAAGCGACGTTTTATACTTTATGAATTCTAGGATAAAAATCATGATTTCGACAACTAAGTGGCGGCAACTATGACGTCGTATGACTAGGAGGATGACATAGACCATATCGACGGTGGTGGTCATGGACGGAAAAGGTGACGACAAGATGACAGAGACTATGTCGACGGTAATGGTTGTAGTGGGAAATGACGACGGTGAATTAAGTTTAGGATTTGATGATTTTAAGAATTTTGAGTTTTTTTTTATAATTTAAGAGAAATTAGAGTTTTTTTTATAAATATAATAATATTTTTATAGAAAAATAAATTTCAAAAGCACTAGATTGTGATAAGTGTCACTTAGACAAAATTAAGAAAAGTAATGTTGTTGACGACTTAGGCACCTAAAATTGTAACGTTTTTAACGTTAGACACCGAAATAAGTCAAAAAATAGTTTAGACACCTATTTGAAAAAAGCGGTATAGTTTGGACACTTATTTTAGTATTAATCCAAAAAGTATTGTTGGAATGAGAATAAAATAATTTGAAAAATTTTAGTGATGAAATATAAATTTTTTGAAGTTGAGTGACCAAACCAAAAACATATGACTTCCAAATTGGTTTATTTATTTACTTATATTTTGCGTTTGGATGCCAAGAATCTTTCAAACCAACCCCATCAACGATTAAAGACCGAAACCGTAAGTTTCATTACGTTTAAAAGCTAAATATTGCAAAGAAGGAAAGGGTCAACAGTTGAACTTTCCTTCATTTGAACCCCACGTTATCTATGACCGAAGACCAGTCTCCATGATTCTATATACAGTCAAACTTACGTTTAAAAACCCAGAACCAATATCCTTCTCTCATAATCTATGACCACCCTCTTTATATACACACGCATACGTATAATGTAACATTTGTATAGCATGAACTAATAGAGTAGGAAGAAAGAAATCTGGGTCTGGTTCATTAATGGAGAATATGGGAGAATGGGAGCGAATGAACCTGATAAATGAGTTAACTCGGGGACGAGAGCTAGCGAGGCAACTCCAGGCTCATCTCAATGCGCCTTCTTCTGATGATGAAACGAATCAACTTTTAGTTCAAAAGATTGATGCTTCTTATCAGAAAGCACTCTCGATGGTGAACTGCAATGTTAACACGTCGTTTATAATGGCACAAGAAGCACCGGAAGGAACGACCAGAATGTCGGAGTGTGGATATCTCCAGAGTGAAGACTCCGATCGTTGTTTCGGGGAACCGGAGCTCAAAGATGCCTCCAAGAAAAGGTACATGTATAGTGTTGACTTGAAATCGAATTTTATTTATATTGTTATTTAATCGATAATTTGTTGATTTTGATTAGATACATACTGATATTTTTGTGTTGCAGGAATAGCAGTCAACCAAGATGGATACAAAAAGTTCGAGTAACGCCTGGGATGGCAGTGGAGGGACCTCTTGATTATGGTTTCAGTTGGAAGAAGTATGGACAGAAAGATATTCTCGGCTCCAAATATCCAAGGTTTGTAAACTAATTAGAAACCAATACTCATAAATTGGACTTAAATCAATTGGATCGGTTTAATTATACGATATTTACATTATACGATATATGTATTTAAGCATAGTTTCTTGACTGCAGAGGCTACTACAGATGCACACATCGAAGCGTTCGAGGTTGTTTGGCAACGAAGCAAGAACAAAGATCGGGGGATGACCCGACAATCTTTGAGATTACATACATCGGGGTCCACACTTGTACCAACGTAGCTTCAAATCTAAATTCTCCCTCAGGGCCCTCTGATGGAAATCAAGAACAAGGATCATTGCACCATATCCAGAAACAATCATCACAGGATCTGTTTCTTAGCTTCCAAAACGACGTCAAAGTTAAAACCCAAGATTTAGATAACATTCATCATCATCGTCACCAAGCATGGCATTCATTCCCCTACACTTCGTCAACGTCCAACGTTGTCTTTTCATCACCTTTTTTAGCTGTAAATGATGCTGTCCAAAACCATTTGCAGTCTAATACCGTATCGCCAGTGGCATCGAGGACCAACTTTAGCTTTCAAGCCCGTGATGATCAGACTTGGGTTACTGATGAGTATAATATTGTTCAAGCTGCTGCTACTTCGGCGACGAGCTCGCCAGCAGTTGGCTTGGATTTCCCATTCGGTAATTCCCAGTTTGATCAAAACTTCAAATTTGACAACAATGGGTTCTTCCCCTAATGATTGTAAGCTTTGTTGTTGCCATGAAAGATCTGTTTCATTGCATGTACTTCGACAAATTTGGTTGGTATAGCCAGTCTCCCCCAATTTTTTCTGCTTATATAACAAATTGATCTAATCGATTTAATTATAATCAAATAGATCTCGGATGAATTATTATTTCAACTAAATCCTAATAATTTTTTTTCTACTCGAGTTGGTTCAAGTTTATTTCATTTTTCAGGTGTTGTTACATTAGTAATTTCATTTTTTCCCCAGAGTATGTAGAACAAAAATTAGCTATTCAGGTTCATATCTATTATATCAACAAAAATTAAGAATAAAATATTGAATGACTTTGACTAATTGACGTTACTGAGTAAAATAATATTAATTCAATCAAATATATTACATAAACACTCAAAATATAAAACAAAAACTTGTTTTTAAGTTTTGTTTTTAAAATTAAATTAAAAGAGAGCATGCACTTTTTTAATATATATAATTAATTAGAATTTATATAACATATAAATGTATGGATAATATTAAATAAAGTAATTAGACATTGACCCAAATTACAGGTTATAAAGTTCCACCAATATGATATGGGAGAATTGTCATTTTCAGATTTAGGACACAGTTTATCGGTTCCAAAGTTACATTTATCTAACGTTGAATCCTTCACGTTCACTTTATGTTTCAAGTGACATAACAAACATTCATGCATAATTGCATCGACATTTCCTTTAAAAAACCAGAATATATGAAAAAAATATATTAAGAAAAAAGACACATGGGGTTTCCCATTACACACGACAAAGCTCTTTAGCCCATGGCGTACTTCTGGGTCCAGCTCCTTGCAGTTGTCTCGTACTTGTTCCTATCCGTCTTGTACATGTGAGCAATCTCAGGCACCAATGGATCATCGGGGTTTGGATCCGTCAGCAAAGAACAGATTGATAGCAACACCTACAACAACATGATAAAACGATGAAGCAAACAAATCCGATACTACCATTTTGAGTATTGAATCAGATTCTATCACTTTTGCTTTGTTAAGATGGCCATCTCTCATCGGGTTTGCCATTGTGATTCATATTTTTTGGATGATCAGATTGCAGGGTTGGGGACCTTCTGATATGATTTGTTTTGGCCGCCACGGGTGGTGGCTCATTCCAGTTGGAACAATTTTTGCCACCCTTAATGCCAAATATATGAGAGGAGTTTCGGATAGGAGTATCTAGATATTTAGAGGACACTCTCACCTTGGATATTGTCAGCGCAGGACTCCACTGTTCCTTCAAGATGTCTAGGCAAATGCTCCCATTGCTATTGACATTGGGATGGAATACCTTTGTTCTAAATGCCACCTGCAAAAGCCATTATCATATGGAAAAAATTAGAGAGAAGGAAGCATTACATACTTTAGATCTCTTCTAGCTTTAATAATTTTGTGTTAAGAAACTTAAATTCTTACAGTCAGCATGAAGAACATCTATTTTCATTTTCATTTATTTTCAGCCATTTCAAGCTTTTATGATAATAATCCAATTGATAGTATTCCAGTTTTCATTTGAACCAGCGCTTTAAAAGCAAGAAGCATTCCGAGTAACGTAACGTGGTAATGAAGGCAAGCATCTCTCACTCTCCAGGGGCATATATCACACCATTAACAAGTAAAAAACAAAAATTATCTACTAAAAGAACGATCCTTAATTTCTTGGAAATTTGACAGAATGGAGACGCTAGAGCAGCAAGGTAGGGAAGGATATTTCAAATAATGTAACATTGCACCTGGATTATATAGGTAGCCTTCAACATAGAATAAAAGTGACTGATATAGCATCCATGCACTTGCAATTTTGCAAATGTCACAAGTAAATATCCTACCACTATGGTAAAGAAAAACCACACATTAAAAGTACCTTGGGAGGTTTAAAGGGATAATCTGGAGGAAAATGAATGGTCACCAGGAAAACACCCCCAGCATAAGGACTGTCCGGTGGACCCATGATTGTTGCTTGCCAGTGAAACATGTCTTCGGCAACAGGACCTGCAATATTGTCCAATGAACTATTAGCAATATGCAAGTAATGTAGGTCAGTAATACTCGTTGAGCGCTTGAACATACACAACCAACAGAAGAAAAACGTGAGTGAAAACAACATTAGAAAAAAAAATATAGATATTTTATGAAATATTGATATCCTTAACTTAGAGAAGCCAGAGAATATCAATCAACTTGACAATCAAGGTATCCCTACTCCCTAGGAAGGGTAGGCCCAATCAACTAGACAACAAACCCAGGCTAGGCAAACCAATCCAACTTGATGTTGCATAAGACACTTGCTATCAACTATGGTCATAAACTATATAACAGAAAGGGATTACAACAAATTAAGGATCTACTTCCTACTTCACCCTATCACAACTGTGTTTGACATATCATATACAGATGCGGTTTGAGCATCAGCTGGCATAATAATGAATATCACCCTTCATTTTACTGCCTCTTATTATAAGTTGAAAAGGCAAACAATAACATCCATCGCAAAAAAAAATAAAAATACATATTCCTTCCATTCTACTAATCAGTCTTTGGAGTCATTGTAAACAAATCAAAACACTTCAACTGATGATGCTATCACATGATGAAAGCGCAGTCATTATCACCAATTTATAAATGCATCAAATATGTCAAATACCTTTGTCAACATCAACTTAAAACATGACAAGACAAAATACACATATACAGGTGTCTCACAGAACCTATATAGTTTAGACACGATAAATAATCCGTGACCGAATATGAAAACTGAGAGGACTACTTCCAGTTCGACACAAAATTAATTCATAAAACGATTCATTTTTATGGTATGATCTCAAACTTTTTCAACTAGATTTGCCCTTTTCGGTGATAGGAGTTTAGTTTTTTTCAAAATCAACACGATTATGATGCAAAACATTAAACGAAAATTGCAATCATTTATGAATAATCACAAATAAATGTTACTATCGTTTCAACAACCTTTCCATCAGAAAATCATTGATAATTACATCAACAATTTTTATAATCCTCAATTATATTCAAAACATGTATACCGATAAATCTGTCATCTCGCAGCAATACAGTGACAAAATCCATCAATATTTGGAAAAATGTTAATAAAAACAGAGAAGTGGTGAAGGTTATACCAGCGCTGCAAGATGTAGGAGGATCCTTCTGTAAATCCTTCAATTCCTTCAAGATCCGCTTTGATGCCATCGCGAAACCTACGATCCATAGGCATGGATAAAAAAACGAGAAAAATAAATGAACAAATCAAAGCGATAAATCTCAGATATCGAACCTGAAAAGATGATCCTCCTTCAGAGGAGGCGGCGGTTGAATGCCTGAATGAACTTTGGGTGGGTAAGAGAGCAAAGGTTTTAGCGTGAAGGAATGGGAAATGAAGAAGAAATGGCGAAAAAAGATGGGCGAATTTATGATCGAGTGTGGTGGCGGTATTTTATAAATGGGTGGGCCGGCCTCTTTCGAGCGTTATTCTTTTGTGGGTCCCATAATTGGCTTCTTCCTACGGGGAGTATTTCATTATAGTTCTTTTATTATATTTATGCAATTGTCTATCTAATTATAGGGTAAAAATAAAAATAATCAATAAATTATAGTGAAAATAACTTTTATTTGTATTTGATATAATTTAAGTAAACTAGAACGACTTTCAATAATTTCTAAAGCATATAATTAAAAGTGTAAAATTATTCAGTCGTATTTTTAAAATCTTTTTTATTTATAAATTTTAAATATAATTCTAATTTTATCTAACAAAAACTATAAGAGAGAAAATAAGAACACTCATAGTAAATTTAGAAGCTATGATTAAAAAAAGTATAAAAGAATTACGATAAATAGCTTGATCATTATGCAATGAAATAAAAACACTATTGATGAATGAGTTTTCTTTGATGTAATAATGGTCGGTGAGCATATCAATTAATATAATCATCAAATTTAATTAGTATGAGAAAATTAAGATGAACATCGTTTCATGAACATAGTTACTTATTATACGCAAATCAATTTATCTCAATGGTTAAAGGAATTATTATTTTTAGAGATCATGAGTTCGAGCTTCAACAATTACAGTATATGATTGAATGTTCGTTATTAAATGATTGAGAGCATATTTAGAACAAATATCATTTATAATCACATTAGCTTAATATTCAATGGAAGTGATGACATGATAGTTAATAAAACTAATATAATTATATACTTGATCCTCAACACTTGTACATTTTATTAATTTGGTCTTAAGTTTAATTTAATTAATAAATTTAATCCTATAATCAGAGTTTGGAACGTGCCACAACATAACTGGAGGGTATTTTCTTAATTTTAATTATTTTATTTTCCACTAAATTAGATGGTGACGCGTGTCACCATCTGATTGGATAGGAAATTAATAAAAATAACAACAATATAATTTATGTTGTGACACATGTCAAAATCTGATGAAGGATTTAATTTATTAATTAAATTAAGATTAGGAATAAATTGATAAATGTATAAGTATTGATAAAAAAATATAACGTTGTGGTAATTATAGAGGTATTAAACTACTCAGTCATACCATGAAGCTATGGGAAAGGGTGATAGAGGCTAGGTTGAGACAGGTTACTACGGTTTCGGAAAACCAATTTGGCTTTATGCCACGTAGGTCTACTACGGAGGTGATTCATCTACTTCGACGGCTTATGGAGAAATATAGGGAAAAATAGAGATCTTCACATGGCGTTCATTGACCTTGAGAAGGCGTATGATAACGTTTCCCGCAATACGATCTGGAAGACCTTGGAAACGAGACGGATCACAACTGCTTATATTCGGGCGATTCGTGATATGTACTGTCGATCTACTACATATGTCAGGACTATAGTTGGGGACACAGAGGCTTTCCCAGTAGAAATCGGACTCCATCAGGAGTCGGCTCTTAGCCCTTACATCTTTGCCTTGATTATGGACGACATCTATTGTGCGACACCAGACGGTATTCCATGGTGTATGCTTTTCGCTGACGACATTGTCCTAGTTGCTGAAACAAAAACTGAGTTGCATAGTAGACTGGAAAACTGGAAGAAAGCTTTGGAAGAAAAAGGTCTAAGGATCAATATTGAAAAGACAGAGTATTTATGTTCAAACTTCAGTGGGAACCAAAACGATGAAGATGTAGACGTATGCATCGAATGGCACGTTCTCCCCTCTAAGGATTGTTTCAAGTATCTAGGGTCTATGATACATAAAGATGGGGGTGTAGATGATGATGTAACGCACCGTATAAAGACGGGATGGCTAAAGTGGAGGGCAGCTACAGGAGTTTTGTGTGACAAGAAGGTGCCTTTAAAACTTAAGGGAAAATTTTATAGAGTTGCAATAAGACTAGCGCTGATGTATAGATCAGAATGTTGGGCAATCAAGAAGGATCACGTAAGGAGGATGGAGGCCGTAGAAATGAGAATGCTTCGATGGACATGTGGTAAGACTATGTGGGAAATGACTCCAAACTCTGCAATTAGGATGTCCTTGGGGGTGATGCCTGTATCTGAAAAATTGAGGGAGGGAAGACTACGGTGGTTTGGGCATGTCCTTAGGAGACAACAGTCGGATGCGGTCAGGAGGGTAGAGTCGATTATAGTCGACGGTGCCAGAAGGAGAGGACGACCAAGGAGGAAGTGGGTAGACTGCTTGAGATCTGATTTGAAGGATTTAGCTCTTACCGAGGACATGACCTCTGATAGGAAAGTATGGAGACTTAAGACCAGGGTAGCAGAGTAGTGTGGGTCACAACCATAGGGTGTAACATCTCTGCCTTCTTTTTAATGCCTTTATAGTAATTTCCTTGACTTCTACTTTTAATACGTTTATGTCATGAGAATTTTTGAAGGATTAAAACTAGGATAGCGGAGTAGTGTTGCATTAGTTTAGGTTTTAACCTATTTGACATTATTATTTTATCGTAGCTTGCAATCACTGACTTCTGTATATCCTTCTCATGTTTCGTCTTTTAAATTTATTCGGGACTTACGTTTTTTGTTTATATGCAGAGATTTGTACGCAGGAATTTATTTGCAGGGATAACTTCCCATTACTGACGCGCATATGAAGACTGCATATGAAGACTGTTCAACTATATATATTTATTTATTTCTTTATTTATACATGCATTGTATTTTATCTTTATTTTTAAAATTTTTTGACTGTCGAAGGTCTTCCACGGAAGCTGCTCTCAACCTTCCACCAGACTTCCGCTCCTTCCACTTCCAGTAAGGTATCTTCCTATAAAAAATCTATTTTTTTACTATTTTTTCATTTTTTTTTCTAAATTTGCTTTCCCCCTAATTTTGTTTCATGGCAGCGGGATTGGGTGTTAGGGTTGCTTTGAAACCAGAATATCGCATTACTCCTCCGGTAAGCATTCAGTTGCTTGCTTTTGATGTTTTAATTAAATGAATAAGTTAATCCTGCTATTCAATTTGTCATTTTGTTGCAGCCTCAACTGTCTCCTCAAGTTGCGGATATTCCTCGCAGCAATTTCCGGTTTGATTTCGAGTTTGAGAGGAAAATCTTGGCTGAAGCAGACAAAGAAAGCATGAATTGGAGCAAGCTTGGCTTGGAAAACTTTCCTCCGAAGCCGAATGGAACAACTTCATCAATGGTACGATGTTATTCTTATTCCAGCTACAGATTTAGTCCTTTTATATCTTTCATTAACATTTTAACTGGTCTGTTCGATGGTTTGTCTTGACGTTGTTGTTTTAATATATTTGTTTAGCTTTAAGGGTTTATCTTAGAAGAAAAAGAACAACGATTTGAATGTGCAGGGTGCAAATTCAGACCCTGTGGTGAGCAAATACATTGCCTCTGGATTCAGTCGAGAAGTGGTGACTGTTGCTGTTGGAAATTATGGTGACAATCCAACCAAGGTATGATGGCATATGTTATTGCATCAAATTATTATGAAAACCTAACGAGTTCACTTATCATCAGAACCTAGTGTATGTCTTAATTGTAGTCATGGCATAAAACTTGGGTCTATTATGAAGCATTCCAAGATTATATAATTTGTGATGTATGTTAGATTTGATTTCTCCCAAATCTTCTAGTATAGCTAGTTGTGGTCTTGCACCTGCTTTATGCTTAAGACTGGGATAAATATTCACCATGAACGATTAGAATCTTGTGTAGCTACATTTTCTTCACTGGAAGAGAGTAATTTTGGTTTATTGGCATGCTCAGCTTCTTTTTGGCTACTCTGTTTTCTTTTTCTTTTGGCACCATAATGTTTAAGGAGGAATCACTAGTTTCCGAGACCAATGACTTGGGTTCCTTTATTTCACGTTGTGGAAGGACAAAATAAGCAGTCTTGTAATTGGAGAGAAACTTGTTCAATTGCTTTAGCATGAGTAGTTTCACCAATGCTTCTGGTTATGCAGCTCTCCTTTTCAAAATTTCATTAAAGAATGTCTTTTTTTTGCTACATCTTTATGTTGTTTATTTGCTTTGTAGGTTCAGGAATTTGTCACCGGCTACAACCTACTGCGAGAAATGGGCTTTTCATCGAACAATGTGGCTGAAGCCTTACTCATGTCTGACAATGACACAGACAAGGCATTGGCACATTTCCTTAACAGCTCATCATGAGTATGATATGGTAAACTAAATAGTTTGTATGTCAATGAAAACTGTAATGATTTACACCATTAATTTCCATGTGTGTTTGCCGCTTTAAACAGATTGTACAAATAGGCATTCTATAATATTTGCTGCCTCTAATAAAGGATACCTCTTTGGTGCTAAATGTATGGGTGCCTTGCATTGTTCCCTAAATCATTGTTCTGGAGAATAAAATTACAAATAGAAAAATGAATCATGTAAGCCTCTTAAAGCTACTATGATTAACTCTATGGTATAACCTTCACTGTGTCATTTTCAAACTCTATTCTCAACGGTTCATCAGACGGCCAGTCAAAACAACTGTGCATGCAAGAAGCCCTCTAATTAAATTCTAAGGTGGCGTTTGGTTCGTTGGAATATTTGTGAGGGAATTGGAATCTATGAAGGAATTGAAATCTGTCAGGAATTAGAATCTAATTCCATATTCTGTTTGGTTCGCAGACATGTCAGATGAATTTGATTTCAGTAATGTAAAATAACATGATTGTATTTTTTTTTCTTAATTTTAGTTTGTTTTATAAATTACATGTAACAATATATTATAAAAAATTAAAAAATTAATTTTATTGATTGATTATTCATTTGAATAAATTATAAAAATCATGCTAATAAATATCATAAGTTAAAATCATCTCAATTAGGGATGGTCATGGGTTAGGTTTTTGGTCCACCCGACCCGACCCGAGAACAATGGAACCTCTATCCGAGATCCGACCCGACCAAAATAAAGTTTCAACCGACCCGACCCAAATATATGAATTAGAAACCCGATCCAATCCGAAATAATAAAAAATATTTTTATTCAATAAAAACAATGACTTAATTGAGAAAAATATATATATATGTGTATTATTGTAATTATTTCTAAATATAAAAGGTAAAATTATATATTTTTTGGGTCGGGTCGGGTATTTTTCACCCTAAACCCGACCCGAATATCACACTTAAAAAAACCCGACCCGACCAAAATAAATTTCACCCGACCCGAATATATAAATTAGAAATCCGACCCGACCCGAAATAATAAAAAAAATTATTTTTATTCAATAAAAACAATGACTTAATTGAAAAAAATTATATATAGAGGGGTATTATTATAATTATTCCTAAATATATAAGGTAAAATTATATATATTTTTGAGACGAGTATTTTTCACCCTAATTCCGAACTCGACCCGAATATCACACTTAAAAAAACCGACCCGACCCGACCAAAATAAAGTTTCACCTGACCCGACCCGAATATATGAATTAGAAACCCGACCCGAAATAATAAAAAAAATATTTTTATTCAATATATGAATAAGTTACCAAAAGATTGATGAGGGTAGTATGGTCAAATATTTTTATTCAATATATAGAATGGATGAAATTCACATTCTCTCATTTGGAAAGTTGAAGCCATGAGAAATTCCAATTCCCTTGAAAAACTTGAACCAAACATGGGAAAGTGATGGAATTGGATTCCAATTCCCCTTAATTCCAAGGGATTCATGTCAATCAGGAGCACTTGATCAAATTAATGAGAGCAGACTGTGGTTATTTGGAAATACAATACATCCTATTGTATAGCATCGACCTTGTATTTGCATTCCGGAATCTGTAAATAAATTCAAACTCCAGAACAAATAGCTCCTGAAACCAGATTTAAAGAAAACATGCATGTTAGTTACCCCAAGAAAGAGCCAACTTGATATATCCTATGTTACTAGAATTTAGGTAAGTATAAAGTTTTTTCATGCATTTAAGGTTCTCGGAAGTTCATATGTAGAATACCCATGTCCAAATATGGGTCGGAAAAAGGGTTAGGGCAACATAGCTTGTTCTTGCTGTAAAGTACCGATATGCATAACATCAAATGTGTGCACGTGCAAGAGAGACCGAGAGAGATAAAGAGAGACCTGTGGACCAAGACGAGCAGCAAAACTTCCCTTCATCTACATGTTTGACATCAAGCCCTAAAAACCACGATCCAGCACTGACATCATCATGAGCATACGTGCGAAGAAGATTTCTGCAGTAAACAAAATAGGATCAACTTGCTTTATTATTATCATAAGCACCATCAAATCGTACAGCAACGAGGAGGACCTGACCTGTTTATCGAGATAAATTTAGCCAAAGCGCCTGATATAACATACATTTGACCGGAAGTATGGCGGAAATATCTGTCAAACACCAGGAAAAAAATTAAGAAAAAAGAACTCTATACAAGGAGAACAAATATCAGAACAAGTAAATAGCCGGTATAAGAAAATATTCAAAGTTCTGTCCATAAGTAAGAAGTGCTTTTACAACTAAACCGACAACGGGGATCTTGATAGTGTAGACAGATAAATAATATTAACAGATATTGGGCTAGAAGATGAAACCAGTGACAGCAAAACTTACGATTTTTTTTCACCAAACTTCCACCAATCCGGTTCATACCATTTATGGCTCCTGCCAAGATCAAGAGTCGCAAGCATGAGAAGAGATAGAGGCTACTCAATTATATATCAAACTCATATATCCTAAATTGTAGACTCTATATCTAAGCCAAACTCACGGTTCTGAAAAAACTTGGTCTGATTTCATACAGCCAATATGAACAGGGGCTTTGTTGAGATGAGATGTAAGTGTAGCTCCCAAGGCATCTGGAAAATATGAAGTTGTTGATAGTGTTAAGATGTGTACTGATCGAATGTTTTTATCAATAATGAAACAGATCTTGTAACGGAACTCGTTTATCTTTCACTATGATAGAACAAAATCAGGATCCTACAGAGAATGCAGGTAATGAACTCTACAGATTTACGTGCAGTGAGCCCCCTGGTTAATATTATTCAACATCCGCTGTCAACATATTTAAAAGATCAATCTCTGATATGTTGATATTCTGGTATTTGTTACTTAAGTCAGCTTATGATCTTAGAAATGGTTTTCAACTGCATAGGATCATCATTGTGAATTCGACCTCACACAAATATAGCTAAGGTTGTTCTTGAAATCGAGTAACAAAGTAAAGCAACTTGACATAAAACAAAGTGCTCAACTTTGAGAAGTTGAGAATTCTACATACGATTCTTTCAATTTCACATTGATGCACAAGGTAGGGATCATGAAAGATCAAAGGTTTCCATAGATTGCGATACTAACTGATATTTACATAAACATCGTCATTGACTTTTGCATAAAAATCAGCATCCCATCTGTCTGCAGCAAGAGCAAAAAACATTTTGGCCTTCTTTGGAAGCTCCCCAGGTGCTTCCACTTGATCCTGTTAAAGAAGTATATAAAAATGATCATATAGTTGCATCGATATCCAACTTTTTTGAAACACAGCAAGTTAAGTGCTTTCAACTGACTTCTAAAAGAATAATTTTTTTTGCATAACTTGTATACCGTTGACTTATAAGAATCATAAAGTCATTTGTTTGCCTATTTTCATCATCAACGCTCCTGTCCAAATTGTCCCCACGGTCTGCACTGTAAAACCATGCAACTTAAGAATGATTCTAGCTTACCATCTTCATAATTTTGCAAGATCCCGAGGAACAAAAAGTGAAAAATTGGTAGAGATAATTATACCTTCTTCCAATGACAAATCGTGAAACTATGCCCTTTTCTTTCTCCATTTTCTTCAAAGTTGCACCTGGAAAATCAAACATTCAGGTTTTGGCTCCCCAACGGACGAAAAATATATCATCATTCACAAATCGATCTATCTCTCAATACAAATGCAGAATGCAGTAAACAAGTTTCACTAGTATGATGCACAAAAATTGCTAGTCGAAGATGCATATATCGAACTTGTCCCCCAATACTCAAGACTAATAGCTATAGAAGGGATCGATTAAACAAGCATTTGAGCAGAAAACACAATGATCTCCATCGCCCTCTTTCCCTATTAAAACTCAAAGAAAATCAATCCATTTACACAACAATCCACTTAAGTAAACAAAATCTGGCCAAACAGGGAATGCAATAACAAATGGGGGAAAGTCAAGTGTTCATACTGCTTCCCATCCACGCCTTACGTATAGCATCTCTATTGTTCCTACGGCCAAATCCTGTTAGAACTCCTATAACTACAAGTGGTCTTCTCTTCGAAACAGCCCCATTAGTATCCGATGATCGCTTCGAAGTAAAACCCTCTCGGCTAGCTGCAGCGAGATCCATCTCAAGGGCCGATAATTTCTTCTGTTGCTCCCTAATAAGAAAGGGGATCCTTGATAAAAAAACAAAACACTAACGTTGCAATAGAAATTACACTAGTCAAAATAAACAAAAATCCACCTTACCTGCAGGCAATGATTTTCAGTAAGAAACAAAGCAAATTTGATAAATGAAACCCAAAAAACAGCTAAATTCCAAAATCAAATGATAAAGAACACTAAACACCAAGCTAAATGCTGATAAATTCTCACAAGCCCTGTTGCTCTATCAAGCTCCTTTATAAAATAAACCCTGGTTTGTGCATCCTGCCACAATCTAAATTCCACCAAAAAGAAGGAACTTTCATATCAGTAAATGAAAAAGAGGATCTTTAATCAGTAAAAATGAATTTTACATTACAATTAAAAGGGTGGGTCTGGTAGTAATTAGAGAACAGACCGGCCAGCAACGTAAAAAGAAGCAAAAATTTCAAACATGGAGATTAACAACGAGGAGATTCGTGTTCGAAACATCATATTTGAGGCTTTGCTATTGGATCCCTTACTCTGCATCATCTTCGAATGCTGAAAACTCGGATTCACTAATGTAAACGAGTAGATCCAAGTCCAAGTATTTCAGGAATTGACCAACAGATGACAAGCCTGTCAGTGTCAAAAGCAAATCTCGGATGTTGTTGGTCTTGTCTTTCGAGTTTGTGGTTTTCAGTGCAATGCCCCTGCAAAGCACCAAACTTTCAGGCCTTTTTATTTATTCTGAAACTCAGATCAATACATGGTAACTTTGATAATACCATATTAATACAGTATGAAAGCAAATAAATGTAACCCTACACTAATCAAACAATAATAGTTATCTTTATTAAATCCCAAATTTTCAGTGGTTTAAACAAAATTGTATCCTATTGGTATTGTAGAGGAAAAAACGATCATCCAAACCCAATTTACTTTATTCTCAATCACTAGGATTCGAACCTCTTACTTTAAGAGATATAGTGTCTCATCTCACTAAATTATATGATTGTTGATAATATTATTTTAAATTTTAATTAAACAAAAACCCTTATTATTACAGTTTTATCCAAGATTTACATCAAATTAAAAATCATACTACGATTAACTTAAGTTAGGCCACAAAACCTAAACCCTAGTTTTATAATTTTATTCTAGACTTCACTTAAGCCTTTGTAAAGTGTCTTTCGCCCCTGCCTCCATGCATCTTTGCCATGGCAGCCTCAAAAGAAGAAGCAGATTGGACAAATCTTCCCAAGAATATCCAGGATTTGATAGCAGAGAAGTCTGTTCCTTCTATTTCTCGATTTGTTCAATTCTGCCTTGTTTGCAAGACTTGGCTCACAACAATCATGGAGAGTCATCTGTTACGCCGCCAGATCTTGAAAAGATGCCATCGTCAAGTTCCATTACTCATGATTCCCATCAAAGACAAGAGTTCAGAAAGGCGTGTTTTGTACGACATCATCGACAAAAAACGTATGATTTGGAGTTGTCGGTGCTACAACAGAAGATGCTGCGGTTCTTCGTACGGGTGGATCGCTACTATAGACCACACTTTAGCTATTAAACTCATAAACCCTTTCAATGATGACATCATTAATCTTCCTTCGGTTGATATTTGTGCCATTGAGTTTACCACCGAGGAAGATGAATATGAGTTCTACGTCAAGAAGGTAATATTATCGGATGATCCTTGCGTAAATCCAAATGATTTTATGGTTTTAGCACTTTTTGAGTGTTTGGGTTCAATTAACATCATCCGGCCGGGTGAGAAAAGCTGGACTTACACTACGTCTGATCTGGAAACGATTGTAAAAGACGATGTCATCTTTGTTAAGGGTAAAGCCTATCCTGTGGATTGGAGGCTTGGAGTTATATCGGTCGATGTCACAAACACAAACAGTAGTAGTTTCGTGGAGAAGATGGTAGTACCACCTAAACATGGGGAGTTGGTATTGCATCAACGTACATTGTGGAATCATCCGATGGTGAGATTTTGATTGTTCAAAGATTTTATAGGACTTCTGATGAAGAGTATGTGACTGTGCACCATTGGACAGTAAACTTCAAGGTTTTTTAGCTGCAGCGACGTGCAGATGACGAGGCAAGGCTTGTCGAGGCAAACAACATTGGGGAGGATGCATTGTTCTTGGGCGACAATTGCTCCATCTCGGTCGTTGCTTCTCGATTCCATGGATGGCGATCCAATTGCATTTACTTTACGGATGACGTTATCCTCTTTGCTCATCCATTTCTTGCGTATGGTCCAATTGATATGGGCATTTTTAGCTTGGAAACTGATAGTTTTGAAGGATATTATGATCACGATCCTTCCCATTTAGATATGCCGCCTCCGTTCTTTATTTCATCTACATTGGGTGAAAATTATAATGGGAAACCTCCCACTATAAAACTATAATGGCATTTTCTACCGTAAAAAACTTTCTTTAGAACTTAACTGCTTTATGAACGTTTTAAATTCTCAACAACTCCTTATGGAACCTCTTTACCTGATTTGCCCGAAAGTTGTTAAGACATGTGTTCATGTAGCTTGAGATTGTGTCCTATCATAAGCGGATTGACAAGCTATGAATTATCATTGGCCCTCTCATGGTGATCATTGGGACTTTAACACTTGGTTTGATTGGCTCCTGGAGAATAATAACTCTAGGGGCTATAGTGAACTATTGTGTGTGGTTCGGACATTGTGGTTTGCGAGGAACAAATTGTTACACAATGGTAAGCTAACACAAATCAGTGATGTTCTTATCTTAGTCATCACTGGGATTATTTGGGACATGCACGAAGAGGACATAGATTCATATTTGCTATAGTAAAGATTTGGATGGCCGAATTTTAGCTTTGTTTTCTTTTCAGATTTCTTTTATTGTTTTGTTAGTCGTTTTGATTTCCTTGTTCAGACTACTAGTTTTGTTTTGTTGTTTTTGCATTAACAAGAGCACTTAGCCGAATTTCATTTGGTCTATTCAAGCATGAAACTTCAAGGAGTATCCGAGGACCAAATTAAATAACGAGCATTTCCATTTTCTCTTTCTTGCATTGCAAAAGAATGACTATTTTACTTACCACAAAATTCAATAAATACTTGGACAGATTTAAATAGTATTTTTCTTGACAGTTTTTTCCCAACAGCGAAGGCAAGTAAACTGAGGCGAAGCGTCCTAGTAATTAAACAAAAGAACGAGGAGTCGCTTTACGACTAGTAGGAGCGATTCAAGAAGCTATGTGCGAACTGTCCGCAACACGGATTGATTGAACAAACACTTCTACAATATTTCTATGAAGGTTTGCTTACCTTAGAAATGAAAATGATCGACACTGCTAGTGGGGGAGCTCTCGTCAACATGACACCAAACCAAGCGAAGGAATTAATTTCAAAGATGGCAACCAACTCTCAACAGTTTGGCGTATCGAGTGAACCTAGCCAACGGGTTCACGAAGTAAGTATTGTTTCACTTGAAGATAAAACCAATAAATTAACTAATTTTGTTAATTCCCTTGTTGCAGGAAAGAACGGATCAGCTAGAGTATGCAGGATTTGTACGATGCTAGACCACCCAACCGATTATTGCCCAACATTACAAGAAGAAAGGAGCGCACAAGTGAATGTCGTGGGTAATTTTTCGAGACCTATTGTAAAAATAAGAGTTTACGCTTAATTAAAATTTGAAGTAATATTGTACATCTAAAATTAATGTTTTACAATATTTTATTTAGATAAATTAATTAATAAATTATACATGGCCTAATGACCAAGGAGCTTGCATCCATGACACAAGTATACAGTGGAAGTGACCACAAGGTTTGCATTCTCACGTTAACATTTATCGTCATTAATTTGTATTTCACTGTTATGAACTGATGTCATTCACAACCAGGAGCAGAACTTGTGTGTCAAAGCGGCTTATCGACCTGTTCGAGAATTGATTCAGCAGGAGAGGTTGACAAATCTCGTGAGTCGTGAGTACTTCTTTCTGATGCATCATCGTTCTTTAGTCCCGTTTCCCATTGGTATCTTACATTATCTCTGATTTCAATAACATTATATGGGAAAAAAAGAAGAGAGAAGAAGCTGGTAAGAGCACTGAAGATGTTTCAGAGACAAAAAAGAAGAGAATCAGGAAAGAGTTGTTACTTTGAGGCCTTTAAACATGGAAGATATGAGACAAGCTAAGAATCAGGTAAGTTCTGGTCATAATATCTTTGTCGTCTAAAGGGATTCGAGGACCCTTTTGGCACAGTTGCATATTTGTGCAACTAGTCCATCAAACATGGTGTTTCGTCACTCTCACTCGAGTCCAAATTAAAGTAAAAAATCCTACTTCTAATAGTCATTGCACTGTGCTAAACCGTTACTAGTACTGCACACCTTCGGCTTTCTTCGGACTCTGACTTATCTCTTATCCATGGCCTATTTTTACCGATTTGAATACCGAACTCGATAGCTGAAAATAAATGAATTTTGAACCATAAGCTCATTCTTTGAATTCTACAATCTAGGTTACCGTCAGCTTTGCTTATGAAGGATCGGTAATGGAGGAGCCGAAGCAATGGAATGAACTATATGGAGAAGGAGGTTCAAGGCAGAAACAACAGTTCACTTACTTCCTCTAGATTTGTCAAAAGCAAAGGTTCTTTGTAGGAACAGTTCACTTACATCATGTTTTGAACAGGGTTATTCGAGAAAGGATTCCTTGGCATTATCTTGGGGTATTTTCCTCGTGTTTATGTGAAGTACGTAGTATGGGGAAATGCCTAGGGGTTTGAGTCCTACATGGATTGTTTGAGATTTCTGTAGTTTAGCATATAACAACAGCGTCTAATGTAGTGTTTTGTAGGACTATATCGTATAATCTTAATACAATACTTTCCGTATCATTCGAATCTATGTTTTGGGCACAATGGAAACGAGGATAAATTGGCTCGATGTTCTGCATACATACCTCCTTTACTTGAGCATCAAATAAACCCTAAACCCCAAGTTACAAATACAAGAATGAGTTGACGGCCGGATGCGGATGAAAGGATCTAGTACTACTTTCCAAATGATTCAATCACTGAAAGCACAATATTTAGAACACGCTAGCGAAGATACAATAGTATTTGCAGAGAGAAAAGCTGATAGGACAAGAAAATTTTGTGACCACTGCCATTCGATTTTATTATCAACTGAAAGGCTACAGTCCAGCTTTTATCTTCGCTTAAATCCCGATTCCATCGATGGAAACAGGCATGACTCTATTTTAACAAACAAGAACAAGAGAACAACTCGATCTCTGACTCTGAAACCTCGGTGCCTTCAGCTAACTGCCTGCAGCAGCCTACTCCTTTACCTGCAGCTCTCCGGATGTGATTTAGGCTCATCCTTCTTAGAAACAGCTTCTAACGTCTTGTAAAACTCTTCTGGAAGAGGACCGGGTCGGTGTAGTGGAACATGCTTCGGAACTGGAGCATCGTTTTCGATAACCTCGCATTCGTAATCGTCGGGAACACCCCAGGGATCCCACTCTGCAGCCCAACACAACAGAGAACAAACATTATGACTAAGAAGAATGCAAAATATCATAAATTTTCTTGCAATTTACAAAATTGGACCCAAGAGTACAGCTCAAAGAACATCAAACAACCTACGAATACAACGGCCTCAAAACATTTACCCGAAAAAGAGCAACGGATTACAATGCAAAGGGGCAAGCAAAGCAACCAGAAAAACAGCATCTCTTAAAGTCTCGAAACATTAGAGTAACAGTTACCAAGTAAAGGTTCATGTTTCAATACATAAAATTCTGAAGATTGAGGAAATTGGTGAACATGCAATTTGCAGCATAGATAAAAAAATGATTAATGTTAATATGTTAACCCTATGAAATAGAGGCATATTCTGCTCCCAAAGAATTCTCAGCTGTTAAAAGATTTAATGGACACAGATTTGATTAAAGAAAAACTGGAACAATCAGCAAGGCAAATAACACATCTAACACAAAGACTGGCATAACGATAAGATTGAGCTTCATTAGCCCCAAACTTTCCAACTTAACTAATACACGACAACGACATATACCATAGAAGAAGAAGAAATCAAATGAGAACGGGAAAAAAGAGAGATTAAATGGTCCTAACCGATCATTTTCCCGATAAGAATGAGCTCGTCACGCGCTTCCTCAATTAACTCCTTACCTGGCCACATCCGAGGCGCTTCTCAATTGTTTCCCAATCTTCTTCCTCCTGACAAACCTTGAGACGTTGGCGCGTGAAGCTTTCAACGGCCTTACGGTAGCCCTCGTCTTCGGTAACAGCCTGGATCTCCTTCAGGGTTTTCGTGTAGAAACCGATAAGAACTTCCCTGGCATTGGGGACCACGTCTAATCCGACGATCCCCGTCGTTTCCTTCACCTTCGCCAACAACGGCCTCCAGATCAATCGCGGGAACATTTTTAGTTGAGTTTTAAATGATGGTGAAATCGCGTTATAAATCTCAGCCGACTGCTCCTTGTGCACTTTGGGTGATTTTCGAAGTCTTGATTTGCACTTTGGGTCAAAACACGAACAGCCCAACACAGTGGAAGGTAACATCGGTAGCTCCGAGACCCAACAGCTCATGTGATTTAAATTATATTTAAATTATACTTTATAATGATTAATTAGGGTAAATTACACCGTTTCTCATTGAACTTTACTTTTTCTCCTATTTTTTTCATTGTACTTTCAATTTTTCTATTTTGCTCACTCAATTTTACAGATTGAATCATTTTGCTCACTCGGCCATTAACTCTCTAACTGTACCATGGTACAAGCATCAAAATGACATCGTTTTGAAAAACTCAAATATACACCAAAATGACATCGTTAACATCTTTCTTTTTTGTTCATTGAACTTTATAGATTGAATCATTTTGCTCATTCCTCTATTTTTCTCTCTACTCTGTCGTCGACCACCACGTCACAATTGATTCCGACCACCGTCTACCGTCGTTGATGATGGTCGTTTGGTCTCAAAATTCATGGGTCAGTTCGTCTCAACCCCTAAGTCCAAAACTGGTGGTTGTTTCACCGAAAAATGTCATAAAATCCATGAATCTCGATTCAAATGTTTCGGCTTCCTCAGTTTAATCTCCAATTCGTGGAATTTGGAGTAAGTTTCGATAAAATGAAGGTTGGATTCGGACTCAAGGTGTCGAGGCAAAGCGACCTATGAAATTTGAGACCGAACGACCACTACCTACGACGATTGACGGTGGCCATCTGTGGTATCTGACCCCACCTTATATTTTTTATTTTGTAGTTGGGTGAGCAAAATAGGAGAGCAAGAAAAGTTCAATGAGGACCAGTGTAATTTATTGTTTATATTTTCAATTATTTTTATATTAAATGGTAATAAAAAATGGCACGTCGTCACACCGTTAGAGAGTTAACGTCAAAGGAAGATTATTTAATCTGTAAAGTTCAGTGAGTAAAATAAAAAAAATAAAAAATTTAATAAATAAAATAGGAGATAGAGTAAAATTTAGTAAAGAACGGTGTAATCTACCCTAATATTTTAATTATAATGATTGTTTAAATAGTTAATTATAGTGATTCAAATGTATTATCGGTCATTATGAATGAATTTTTTTTGTTATCTTACATGTCAGGGTGAACAAATAGTTGACTAAATTGGATTAATCAATTAAACCAATTAATCATATATATAATATTAACAAATCATATAAAATAAGTTTGACTGATCTTGCGTTTTTTTATAAGAAAACATTTAACCATGGAACCGATCCAGCTAACAAATTGCCAAATTCCGGTCCGCTTGTGTGAATCCACAGGAAATAGAAGGATGTCTTTGCTTTTTGTCTCGTAATAAGGCGTCCCAACATGATTTCACGGTCTGAAATTATACTCCATAATCGATATTGACTTACCATATGAGAAGGAAAATCAAAATACTTTGAGCTGTTAATACATTAAACCCCTCGAAAATGGTGCAAATATAATTACACGTTTAATATCTAAACTATCAATTTTGATATGTTTTAGTGTTTTAGTTTTTTAAATTATACATAAAATTTAATTTTTATTTTATTTGAGTGCTCGTTCAAAATATAACATTAAATTTTGAAAAGAATTAAAAGTTTAAGTATTAAAACATATCAAAAATGATAATTTAGGTATTGAACACGTTAATTTTTTAACATTGTGGTACTAGAATAAAATAAATATTAAATATTAAATATGATTTAAAATTTTAAATATTATAACATACAAATGTTTAATTACTAAATGTATATTTTATGTATGATGTAATGGACACACGAAATTCAGGGTAAAATATGCTTTCTCTTCTTTATTGTTTAGGGTATTAGAAATGACTAAATTTTATTTAAATAATTATTTTATTTATTAAATTTTTAAAAAATATAAAATATTTTTTAAATTTATTATATTTTTTTTATTAAATTTCATCTAATTATTTTAAAATAATCATTAAATTATATCTAATTATTATAAAATATTTTTTAATAACTAAAACGGTCATAAGTTAATGCCTCTAATATGCTTTATCCTATTATTAATCTTGTCTGAGCATTAAAGATGATAATTTAAGTTCAGCTCCTTCGAGCAATCTTAGTTTCTATGTACCAAAGGAAAAAGGGGGGGGAACAACTTTACAAATAAAGGTTGAAATCAGCCTATCACTCACGACCAGCGGCGGCTCCGGCGCTTGAGGCAGAGTTACCGGTACCCGGAGAAGGAAATTGACCACGGAAGGCTGGCCAGTTGGGTCCTAATCCACTACCAATACTATTACTGCCACCGCCGGAACCGCCAATGAGTTCTCCCAACCCATTGAGAAGATATTCATTAACATGCACGTTGGGGATCAAAATAACATCGTTATCATCATCGTTCTCTACGTCGGGAAACGTTTGGAGAGCCATGGTGTTAACGGTTTCACCTTTTTTAACTCCATTATCACCTGCGTTATACACGTTGCCGGCGTTAGCGCCGTCTTCAGAAGCCGAAAGTGGTATCGTTGGAGAGATCAAAGAGGTGGAGGAAGCATTAGCGGCCTTTCGAATGGTCGATAACCTGTTTCTTCGAGAACTGCCGGCGAGCGAGTTCCGGTAAGAGGGCCAAGAGTGAGTGTGGTCGCCCGTATAGGTAACGATAAAGGTGTCGGGTTCGAAATTGCTACGCTCGACTTGTTTTCTCGCTGAGCACCCTTTTGAGCTGGTGCACCGGTAGTAGTGCCTAAATAAATAAAAAATAGTAATTAAAAACAACAAAAAATAGTAAAGAAGGAAGCCATTGAAGCGCACAGAAATTGATTCAACCTTGGATAGGGGGAACCTTTGATGGGCTTTTGTCCGTATTTTCGCCATGACCATTGATCTGAAGATAGATTCTCACCCGTTACACGGCAAACGATTCTCTTCTGATTCTTCCTGCAAAAAACCAGATAAAAATGGACGATTTTTATACTAGCAAAGAACTGCAGAGCTCCAATCTTTTGAACAAACCATCACCTCTTTCTTGTTCTTGGAACCTCGTGCTGTTGAGCTCGTTTCTTCAACTGCAGCGGCTGTGGTTGTCGCTGGTTTACAAATTGGCCGGAAGTGAAAACAGGAGCAGCTGGGCTCGTCCTAATGGTGGGTTGTTCTTGTTCTTCTTCTTGTTGTTGCTGCTGCTGCTGTTGTATCTGATGATGTTGGCCACTGGATCCTCCGTCAACAGGCCTCGAAAAGCTTGGATCTCTGCCTCGATAAGTGCCCATGGTGGTGGGGTTCCAAAAGGGTTCGTGAGATTCTTGTAAAGAACCACTTTTACTTGGAATAGGAAATGCAAACGGGTCATCTTCTTCCTCAAACGTCAATGAAACCAAACAAGCCAAAGGGTCCTCGTGGCAACCGTCGCTTCCTACGGCGGAGCTGGCCCTGTTGACGGTGGACGAACAACTCCTCACCACCGCGTAAAGATCCCAGTCAGCAGTAGCCATTTTTGGTATGCACAAAATCAACGTAGGCGGAAAGGAAAGAAGATAGAAAATGACGGCTTTCCCCCGGGTGTGAAAGAGAGGAAATTAACGTATAAAAAGGAAAGGGAGCATGAGACTAGGGTGTTCATTCGGTTAAAACGGTGGCTGATCGAATTGAATTATTTTTAATTGAATTAATCGAACTTTTTTTTTAATCGTTAACCGAATCGAACTTTTTTTCGAACATATTAACCGAACCGAATAAATTTCGGTTAATTCAGTTAATTTTCGAATTAACCGATTTTTTTTAAAATTTTCTAATTTATATAAAAATTAAATGTTTTTTAATTCAAAAAAAGTTTATAATTAATTTAAATAATATATAATTATAAAATAAAAATTTCAGATAAATTTTTTAATTAATAAATATTGATTTAGATTTAAAAGTTATTAGATCTTAAATTATTAATTGAATTTTAAATTGTTTGGGCTTAGCCCAAATGTTATATATAATATATATAATATTTTTTAATTAAAAAAAATTACAATTAATTTAAATAATATATAATTATAAAATAAAAAAATTATATACTTTTTTTAATTAATTAATATTGATTTAAATTTAAAAGTTATTGGATCTTAAATTATTAATTGGGTTTTAAATGGTTTGGGCTGAGCCCATATGTTATATATAATATATTTAATATTTAAAATTTAATTTCGGTTAATTCGATTAATTAACCGAATTCGAACTGAATTAACTGTTAATCGAATTTTAAAAATTTTCTTAACCGTTAACCGACCGAACTAATTCGGTAACCAAACTAATTCGGTTTGGTCGGTTAACCGAATTAGTTCGGTTATTTGAACACCCATGAGACGATTAGAAAGAGAAAGAAGAGAGAGGAAATGGTGTTGCACTTGACTAGGTAATTGCTTGTTATTTATACATGTAAGAAAAGAGAGAAAAGATACTCATCCGTTTTTAATCTTAAATTTATATTATCATTACATAATATAATTATAATATTATTTTAAGTAATTAAAATTAGATACTGTATAAATTAATATGATAATAATTTTTTCAACTCAATTTATTTTATTTATAAACATTAAATTTTAAATTTCCAACATTATTAAAGAGATTTAATATCTTATGTGATTATATAATTAGACCAATATATGATATATCTTTCACTTTGGCTTTTTCTTTGACTTTATGAAAATATCAACAGTGGGGCCGGGCCAATTTGGGCAGTGGAACTCGTGAGGACAATGCTTCCAAATTATCCTACACGCCCTACTTTTGTAGATTTGTGTACTCGAAATCTAATTGGATAATGAGTTTTCCACTACAAAAGATGGTTGGGTAAACTACTTATTTACTAATAAACTATTAGTTATGTTCCATTTTAATATTTAAATTTTTATTTTTTTTCAAAATCACATTTAATGTTTAGTTTTTATTTCATTGTAATACCCCTCCGTTAAAAACTTAACACTTTTAATAACTAAACTATCATTTTTGGTTCATTTTAGTACCTAAATTTCCAATTTTTCAAAATTTAACGTTGAATATTGGCCAAGGTACTAAACTGACACAAAAACTAAATCTCAGGTATAATTTGAAAAAAATAAAAGTTTAGATACTAAAATGAATCAAATTTGATAATTTGTTTAAGTACTAAATTCGTAGTTTACCCAAATGGTTTTGGGATGATAACGCGCTCCTCTTGGGCGTTGAATCCCCTCCCCTGCACACCACTTTGTTATATTTTGATGCTTGCATGCTTTGCATCTGTATTAGATTCACATAATCTCCATTAATGAAGATATTCCAATTAGTTTTAACTATTTATCTATTTTATAATGTTATTTTGGAAAACTTACATAATTATTAATTTTCACTGTTTCTAAGTAGGTTACGGGAGTGTTATAGAGTACTTATGATGATGATAAGTCCAAAAGGAAATTTAGAAGTCGACCAATATTTATGAACTTATAATAGAGCAGATTTTTGGAACTTTTTAAAGTATTATTAGATGTTTTAAAAGCAAGTTAATGTATGTGAATATTTTTCCACAACAAAAAATATTTGCTTTAAGTTTAGGGTAAGGTACGCATTTAGTATCTAACATATCAATTTTGATATGTTTTAGTACATAAATTTTAAATTTTTTCAAAATCACACTTAAAGTTTAGGCTTTGTTTCGTTCTAGTATCCCACCCTTAAAATCTTTAGTTTTTGTTTCATTTTAGTTCTTTCGTTCAAAAGTTACCATTATTTTTGAAAAAAAATGATAGTTATATACTAAAACTGATATTTTAGATACTAAACGCGTTAAGCTTTTAACAACGATGTACTAAAATCAATTGAAAACTAAACAATAGACCTGATTTTGAACAAATTAAAACATAGGTACTAAAACGAATCAAAACTACTAGTTTAGATATTAAATGTATAGTTTATCCTTAAGTTTAATTAAAACGGGGAAATACTAACTTTTTGACTGAATTCTCTTGGTTTGCCTCTCTTAGTTGCTTAGGCTGAGATTGACAAACGAAACCCCTATGAAAATATAGCTTTGTAGAGCTTTATCTTATCCAAATTTAGGTCATTCCCACTTTCACCAATTTCATTCCTTAAAATAAATTATCATTTATATACTTATGACAAAATCAATAATTGATTCAAGTGGTACGCAGTTTGATATCGTTTAAAAAAATTTTGAGTTCGAGTCTTTATGTAGACATAAAATTCTTGTTAAAATATTTACCTACTAAAATCAGATGTACAATCTAGATCGGTCCGGAAGAAAAAAATAATTCTACTTAAATTTAACAGGTAAAAGAGGAGGGGGTCACCCCGAAAGCAAGGAGAAGTTAAAAATGTTCACCACGTGTTTTCTTTCTTTCTTTCTTATGTCTATGATTATATGACTTTGTCACAAGTTGTAATTTGATGTCCTGGGGTTGAGCACTATGGTGTTTTCTTCTTCTTCGTTTCTCAAGTGGAAGTTTGAAAAGATAGTGCCATAAATTATATTCTGCAAGACACAATTAAATTTTAAATAATAATTGAATTAGATTTTATATTCGAATAAGACAAGCATAATTTTAATTATAATAATTATAAATATTTAGTTTAATAATTAATTAGTCATGATTAAATATGTTGAGTTTAATAAAGCTCGATTGATCAACTGAAAATATGTCAAGAGGAGGTGAATTGACTTTTTGAAGTTTAGAGAGTAAGGAGTATAAATATAGAAAAATTTACACAATGATTTATAATGGTTCAACTCCCTCAATGAAGTCTACATCCACTACCTAAGCTCCTCACTTAGGGTTTTCCAACAAATCTACTAATTTATTCTTTTTTTTTCTAGGATAAAGAGTAACATTTACAATTCACTAATTTTTCACTTGGCTAAACTAAAACCAAAACCTCTTTACATAGGATAAGAAATGTGAACAAGAAAAGCCTTACAAGGTATGAGTTTACAAAGTTTAAGCTCATTAAAACACTAATATTTACAAGAGAAAGAAAAACAAGATTGAAGAACTTTTCTATTGTGTTTGATTGCTTGGATAAGTGTTCTACTTCTTCAAGTGTCCATAACTTGTTTTTATATGCTGGAATGAGTTACTAGTTGTTTCTAGCCGTTTGGGAAGGTTTGGAGCCGTTGAAAGACTTTCCGCACACAAAGTTTCGAAACTTTGGGAAAGTTTCGAAACCCTTCGAAAGAGCCGTTTGAAAAATACGACCGTTAGACACAAAATATTGAAACTTTAATGAAAGCTTCTGAAACTCTTGAGATAGTTTCGAAACTCTTGTAGAAGTTTCGAAACTTCTGGTCAAAATACTAAATTTAAGGTTTTGATTGGACTTTGAATTATTTTGATGAAAACTTTGAATAAGATCAATTTAGTCCAAAAACATTTTGCCCTTATTTGTTATATCAAAATATTAGTTCTACAATCTCCCCTTTTTTATATAAAAAAGCCTTTGAAAAAAGAGTTTTTGGCAAAAGTTTCCCTTATCAAAACATTTAATGAAAAAGAGAAATATTTTAGCAAATACTAAAGCTCCACCTTTTTCATTCTTGATATTGATTTTTTCAAACATATAATTCTCCTATTTTTTGTTATATCAAAAATAATTCAAACTTTAGGTTCAAAAACAACAATGGAGAGTAAGTAGAGAATCTTAGCATTAAAATCATTTGAAAAATAAAAAGCTCACCCACAACAAATTCATTCCAAAAAAAAATTTAACTTTAAAAGCTTGACACTTAAAAAAAATTGAATTTCAACAAAGATGAAAAAACATGTTAGTAGCACATGAAATTCAATATATCCAAGTCTAATATACTTTATGCAATATCAATTGTTGTATTTAAGTACATGTGCATAAAGCTATCCAAAAATGTTATGCATTTGAAAAATTGATATCAATTGTTAGAGAGATATCATTTGCAATAAATCACATGCATAAACATTTAAATTAATGTCAAAAATTAAAATTTGTAAAAACAAAGCATTAAAACATATTTTCACCAAAATTCATTATGATGAACAAACATTTATGAAAAATCATTAAAATTTTAGAAAATGTTCATCACAACACTTTTTAACATATTTGAAAAATTGATATCAATTGTTAGAAAGATATCATTTGCAATAAATCACATGCATAAACATTTAAATTAAGGTCAAAAATTAAAATTTGTAAAAACAAAGCATTAAAACATATTTTGACCAAAATTCATTATGATGAACAAACATTTATGAAAAATCATTAAAACTTTAGAAAATGTTCATCACAACACTTTTTAACATACATGAGATAGAAAATCAACACAAAATCATTTAAGTTCAAAACTTATGCATGCATACAACAAATAGGAAACCGATTAATCAAAACAAAAACATTATGCATTTGAATAACTTCACTTTCATCACCTTTGCTCCCACACACCTACAAGAGACATTCAATTGGATTTTGGTATCCAAATTGCTTTGGATCCTTGGACGTTAGTTTCAATGCCCCTTGTTCCCTTTAGAACCCATACTTGTCTAATTTAAAACATTTTCTTTTCTTTAAAGAACAAGCATGTTCCATGTGATCATTATAATGACAATGTGAGCATTTTGTCATTATGAAATTAGATGAATTATTTAAAATGATTTCCTTTTCTTTTGTTAAGCATTCAAGCTTAACTTTTAAATCAAAACAATATTTTTCAAAATTTTCAATTTTTACTTTTGAAGCTCTAAACCATTTTTTAAAATTTCATTTTGTTTTTCAAAATTCAATTTTGCTTTCAAATAAAAATCGTTTTCAACTTTAAATTTTGAAATCATTTTCTTGTATTTGGAGTTCATGGTCTCAAACTCCAAAAATAATTCACCGTATGCATCTTGTAACTCATTAAAAGAATATAAATTAGATTCACTAGAGTTAGAAGATACCTTGGGCTCTTTAAGAGCCATTAAGCACACTAGCTTTGGTGCTTCTTTCTTGTCACCATGAAGTTCTTCGAGCTTATTCCAAATCTCATTGACATTTGAAAAAGAAGAAACACCTTCATAGACATCGAGACCAAATGTACAAAACAACATGTTCATGGCCTTGGCATTTTATTGGGAGTTCTTTCGTTCTTGGTCAATCCACTTCTTCGTTGGAGAAGAGTAGTCGTTCTCGATTATCTCTCATGGATCAAGATCATTGGATTGGATAAATAGCTTTATTAATTTGGACGATAGTTAGCTTCATTGAAGTATGGAAACTTGTCGATCGGTTGAGAGTCTTCCATGTAGAACGAGCCGAGGTGGAAGCCATCTTCTTGGTTGTGCCGAAAATGGATAGAGTTTCTTCAAGGATCGTCTCAAGGTTGTTAGACCATCTAATGAGTCAAGCTCTGATACCAATTGTTGGATTCGATGAAGCTCTATTGATCAACCGA
This sequence comes from Hibiscus syriacus, assembly GCF_006381635.1. Lineage (NCBI taxonomy): Eukaryota > Viridiplantae > Streptophyta > Magnoliopsida > Malvales > Malvaceae > Hibiscus > Hibiscus syriacus. The sequence goes on along the minus strand of NW_024062784.1, from coordinate 190,345 downwards.
AAATGTGCCAAGAGGAGGTTAATTGATTTTTTGAAGTTTAGGGGGTAAAGAGTATAAAGATAGGAAAATTTGTATAATAATTTATAGTGGGTCAACTCCCTCAATGAAATCTACATCCACTACCTAAGCTCCTCACTTAGGATTTTTCAACAAATCCACTAATCTGTTATTTCTTTTTCAAGAATCAAGAGTAACCTTTACAACTCTCTAGTTTTTCACTTGACTACACTAGAACCAAAACCCCTTTACAGAGGATAAGAAATGTTAACAAGAAAACCCTTACAACATAGGTGTTTACAAAGTTTAAGCTCTTTAAAACACTAATATTTACTAGAGAAAGAAAAATAAGATTGAAGAACTCTTCTATTGTGTTTGATTGCTTGGATAGGTGTTGTTTTACTTCTTCAAGTGTCTTCAACTTGTTTCCTTATGTTGGAATGAGTTACTAGCTGTTTGATAAGATTTAGAGCCGTTGGAAGACTTCTGCACACAAAGTTTCAAAACTTTGGGAAAGTTTTGAAACTCTTCAAAGGAGTCGTTTGAAAAATATGACCGTTGAACCCAAAATATTGAAACATTAATGAAAGTTTCGAAACTCTTGAGATAATTTCGAAACTTTTCGGGAAACTGTCTAGGAAAGTTTCGAAACTCTTGTAGAAGTTTCGAAACTTCTGGGCAAAATACTCATTTTAAGGTTTTGATTAAACTTTGAATTATTTTGATGAAAATTTTGAATAAATTCAATTTAGTCCAAAAAAAGTTGCTCTTATTTGTTATATCAAAATATTAGTTCTACAAAAAATTATAAAGATTAACAATAATTATAAGTATTTTATTTATTTAAATTAATAAATTTTAAATTTTTAAGGAACAATCTTAACCAATCACCCTTTGATTTATCCATAGTCACAATTTCTCGCGTTGTATCATAATTATCTAATGATATACTTTTAGACTCGGTCAATGACAAATTGTATATTAATATATGAAGTTGTGTTGGGCTAATATATATGAAATTATCTTGGGCTTTCTCATGAGATATACTCAAGCTCTTTTTAGTTTGGGTAAATAAATTTTGATATTTATGTGTAATATAATATTTATTTTTATTGTATAATTAGGTATAGTATATTTAAATAAATAATGGATTAAAAATTTAATAACCAGGTGTTAAAATTGTAGACTACTGTAAATTTTAAAAACATTAAGTACTTGATTGTATTATTAAATAAAATTGAGATACCAAATTATACTAGAAAAAGTTAAGTACCTAATTGCACAAAAAGTAGATAATAATTCTACATGCTATATTTTCATACTTAGTAAGTAAATTTGAAAAATATTAGGTAAAGTATACAAATGGTCCCAAAATTATAAGGTACTATTTTATTAAATTCCTTAATTATTAAAAGCCGCAAAATGTCCATCAATTATACAATATTATTTTGCTAAGTCTCCAAGCTATTAAAAGTTATAAAATGGTCATCTAACTATTCATATGTTTCGAACATATCCTTTTTGGTTAGAAAATTGACAGCCTTCTAAGATGGACGTTAGCTTGTTGACTGTGATATAATAAAAAATTAGTCCCCTAACTTTACGACGTTGTTTTGTTAAGTAAACAAGTTAGCTTCAAACTCAAACAGTCGTTAAATTTTTAACAAAAAATAACGAGTTTGGGAACTCAACAAAATAATATCATATAGTTAGGAGATTATCTTGCAACTTTTAATAGTTAAGGTACTCGATAAAGCAATATCCTATAGTTGGGGATCATTTGTATATTTTACCCGAATAAAATATTTTTCTAACTTTACCAAAGACGTGGCAGATTCTTATTCGCCAATTCTCATATCGGATGAAAACCAGGAAGTGTCCACTCTCCAATCCAAACCACGAGCCCTCTTGATATGATTATATGCAAACCTCAGCCGCCATTCTTCGAACGGTATTTTTTCGGTTCTTTGAAAGCTTACCCCCCAAAGGCAAAAACTTCCCCAATATCTTACATGGTTTCTTAAAACCCGAACCCGGTTGAGTTTTTTTACCTTGATCCGATTGGAATGGCGTTGCCCGGCCTAGGACCGTTTGGCACGGTATCATCTGCGGAGGATTCGAATCAGAAAATCCGAAAGCCCTACACTATAAGCAAGTCTAGAGAGAGCTGGACTGAACCTGAGCACGACAAGTTCCTCGAAGCTCTCCAACTGTAACAAACAATTTTCTCTCTACGCTACGAATTTGTTTTGCTTCCACTTCAAATTAGGGTTTTCTAAAAGGAAATTTATGACTTTTCTTTGGCTATTCAGTTGAAATTCGAAATTTAAAATTGCTTCCATTTCTAGATTGGTTTATGTTAAGTTTGTATATGTTCCCTCTTATGTTCTGTTACCTCTACACTTCTTATCTAACTGAAATAAACTATTTGAGTATTTGAAGATGCGAGAGATTTTAGATAGCAGCAGTGGACGCAATGTTATGGTCTCTATTTTGCTGTTTTGGCTCTCCTTGTCGATATTCATAGTCGATATGTAATGCAAGTCACTGTGTTACTGTTTAATGCATTGGCAATTGCAATGAGCACAGTCCGACTGAAAATGCATCCGCTGCATCAATAATGCAATATAAATTCCTAATTATGTAGCTGTTATATAGGTTCTTCTTGTTACATTCGGAACATGTTCAATCATGCTTTATGTGTGATTATATTTGCCAAAATGGTTTTCCTGGTCTCACTTGCATTTGTTATTTTCGTTCCCTGGGTTCTGTTCAGATTCGATCGTGACTGGAAAAAGATTGAAGCTTATGTTGGGTCGAAGACTGTTATTCAGGTAAAACTAAAATTTACTGTATTGACTATTTGGCTTTGTATCTTGCAAGGATAGAGGCAGGTGACTAGGGAGGCAGGAATTTTTTTTCTTCTTCTTATGAGTCATACTTTGTAATCTTTCCATTGCATTTTAGATTGCTTTCATATGTTTAAGAGGCTAGAAATCTGGATGCTGTAAAAACCAGTATTAGAGCTTTATTTTTTCTTTTAGCATTAGGTGCAGAAAGGAATGCTCACGAAAAACATTTGAAATAAAGTGCCATTTGGTTTTTATAGATTCGTAGCCATGCCCAGAAGTACTTTCTAAAGGTTCAAAAGAATGGAACAAGTGAACACCTACCTCCACCTCGACCTAAAAGGAAAGCCACCCATCCATATCCTCAAAAAGCCTCGAAAAATGGTGAGGATATTTGATCTCAAGCATCACCGTAAAATCACAGAGCAAAATCAAATTAATAACCCTGCCTCTGTGTGTCACATGTGGCAGCTCTTGGACACCCACAAGTATCCGAGCCTCTGCAGTCACCTACTACTTTACTTGATGCTGGATTTCTTCTCAGATCTGATCCCCCAACGATGCTTATTAACCCTGTTACTAGAGCTGCTGCATCTTCCCAAATAAACAACACACAAACCATCAGTTTCGCACAAGATAAAAAAGGTTTTTTTCCCTTCCAAATTCCAGTATTCTAACATTATACTCATTTTTTGGTAGGGTTGGCCCCTTTAAAAATTTAAGATTTGAATTGTTGTTGCATATTTTTATTTATAGGTATTGGGATGACCAATAACTCATGTAGTAGCGCTGAAAGTACCCGGAAGACGAGACAAATTCGGGAGATATCTGATCAGGGAAATCAAGGTCATGCACTGAGAGGTTTGTCAAAAAGTTAGCGTAATTTTATAATCTTATATGCTAGCTATATTATCCTCACACCCTTTAGACTAGCATTTTTCTTGGTGCAGTGTTGCCAGACTTTGCTCAAGTATACAGTTTTGTTGGTAGTGTCTTTGATCCAAACACTATCGATCATCTGCAGAAACTTAAGAAGATGGATCCAATAGATGTTGAAACAGTATGCTCTTTTTACAATGTCAATTTATACAATCTGACTTGATCTTGCTGCGTACGTGATTGCTAATACTTTTTGTTCTTCTATTTAGGTGCTTTTGTTGATGAGAAATCTCTCCATCAATCTGACAAGTCCTGATTTTGAGGATCATGTGAGTTTCTATTTTTTAGCTCTTTCTAACAACGGTTACTTCTTCCTTCACGATATGCATGATGAGACTCGATTAGTAAAAGTAGTAATGTTGGTCTATTAGTAGTTTGTCTTTCCTTCTAAATTCTAATAGGTGAAGAGGTTGAACGCCAAGAAAATTTATGTTGGTAGATATTGTTTGAATTGCAACGCTACAGCCTAAGATAAATGGGGTCTGATAATCCTTTGGGGTCGACAATTTGCAGCACCGTGCTTTCTTCCACGTAAACCACAATGAAATTTCTGTAGTCAGAATATAGAAATACAACAGTTTGACAAAATATGGTGATGATTCCTATCATTGATGGGTCTTGCATCATGCAAGTGGCTCTGTGCATGATTTGTTTTGAATCTTGGAAGTCGTTATGTGATATTAATAGGCTGGAAATTTAAGAGATGAAGAGATTTATGTTTTTAGTGCATCAACACACATATATGCCTGTTTAAATATTAATGATTTCTTGATGTCGGATGATTTCGTTTAGTAGCGCCATAGCTTGTCCCCGACTTTTATTTCTGACTTATCATTTGGTAAAATGTCTACCTCGTAAAACTTTCTAACTTTGATTATTTTCTTTGGTTAATCTATATATTTGTTCCTAAACCTATAAGATATTGCTTTGTGATACAGAGAAAATTGCTTTCTTCATATGAGATTGACGCTGAGACAAATGTCAACGGCGATGCTTGTAATGCCGTTGATGACGACCAATCTAAAAGAATTACTTAATATTGTGGGTGATAGGTTTTCTCTAATTTCAGCGGAGCATTACCTCTTTTATACTTGTATAATTAATAGACTCTACTTTCATGCCAGGAAAGGACTTATGGAATTGAGGGAAGTTTTGGACAGCCGGGTGTAGAACGAAAGGAGAAGAGTTGGAAAGAGAGTGTACAGTGCGTGATCTATCTTTGTTTTGAAGGGGGGAGGGGTATTTATGTTGTACAGTTCTGGGTCTCGTCTTTTTTATTCAAGTTTCGACTGCATAATCTTACTGTGATGTTATGCCTACTTTCTAATATAAACACAGTATGTTCTATGCTGCTGCTATGGAGCTAGATACAAATATCAGTTTTTTTCATTATTTTTGTTGAAATATCGATACCTGATGTATGAATATGAAAATATATTCTTCAGAAAAATTTCAAATTTATAAAAATAGAAAAAGTTAAACCATACCCGTGCTGGACATTTCCGAATCCAACATGCTTAAGTCTCGAGACCCTTGAAGCTCATGTTTGCATGCCATGCATTCTAGTTCCCATGACCCCACAGCTCTCTCTAGGAGATCAAACTTACATCGGGTGGGTGGATGATTGTGGCTGAAATGGCTAATCGTAGTGTTAATTTGCCTGGCTTCTTGCAGGGCCTGATGGATAAATAGTCCATCACTATCGTTTAAAAAAGCACTTGTACATCTAACATCAAGGTTGAACGATCAATGGTTGCACTTGTAAACGATGAGAGCTATTGACAGCCTCTCACATCCATCGCACACAATGGAGTATGGCAAAATACTAAATCTGAGCGGGTGGGGATGAAGAGCATCTCTTTGTATTAGATGGGGCAACTCGGCGCATGATTTGTGCATAAAAAACCAATAATGATCAACACATATTTTACAATAATACGCAGGACCATGGATAATCTCCGAGCACGCCTTCCAGTACACACTGCCATCCTCTTTCTTAACTTGTATGGGGCTCAAGCTGTGCCAGTGGGGAAAATGTTTCATCTCATCCATTTCACTGCACAAAAAGGGAACAAAAAACAGTGCAAGAGTGAGAAGACTGATTGAAAGTTGACGCGTTTAATATATAAACAATCAATTAATTTTTGTCCGTTTTAGTATCTAATTTTTTTCTTCAAAACATAATGTTAAAATTTGAACGGGGTACTAAAATAAAATAAAAACTAAAATTTAGGTATTAAAATAAACTAAAAATAATAGTTTAAGTACTAAATGCTTCATTTATCCAAAAAATATTAGTATTAACATAAAAAATAATTTTAATGAAATAGATCAAATTTTTTTTAAAAAAATGACTACCTTAAGAGTAAATTCGTTTTGATTAGTGTAATCGTTGAAATTGATGTTGTCTCCGGAGGTTAATACAACTCTTCAATATTAATACACTTTGAATATCGAAGTAAAAATCAACCAGTATTGCTCTTCTCGTAAAAATGGAATTAAGAAATAATATTTCAAGAAACAAAATAAACGAAGATTGTAAGAGAAAAAGAAATTTTTCTCTTTCTTGTATACGGACATGAGAAAACCAAAATCTATTTACACTCAAAGCAGGGATAAAATGATAAAATATCTAATAACAATTATAAAATAATTAATTATCATAAATATTATTTTAATGATTATAAATTATATTAAATATTTTATAATATCTAAAAATATAAAATATAAACAATGGATAAATAATATTTTATCAAAAAGATTGTCTAAAAATATACATAAATTAATCAAATCTAAAAAGTTTATATCCAATATGAAATTCTTTGCACTACTAACATAATTTACTTATTCTAAAGTAGAAGGACGATTATTTTCCTTCAAGTGAAGAAATCCAAAGATTTTATGTTTCTCACTACACAAGAAAGTTATATTATTTTAGGGGGCAAGAGTCAGCTGGAAGCAAATGTGCTGGTTGAAGTCTGAAGGTGGCTTGGGTCTAAAAAATCTGGGCTGCAGGAACAAGGTTTGTTGTTTTTTGCTAATCAGAAACATCCTTGCAAATACTGGGTCTCTCTGGGTGGCCTGGATTAATGAATATGCCCTGAAGGGGGCTACTTTTTGGGAAGCTGGTTATAAGCCTCAGCTCAGCTGGATCTTGAGGAAGCTACTTAAGTTTAGAATAGAGGATGCTGGCTTATTCGGCAGTGTAGTTGACTGGAATTTGGTTAAAAGCTATTGGGTGTGGGAGAAGTTGAGAGACAAGAGGGAGAAGGTCAGTTGGGAACACTTGATATGGTTCCCTCTCCATATCCCTAGAATGTCTATTGTCGCTTGGATGGTTTTTTTTTAACAGGCTGCCAACTAAGGATAGACTTATTCATATGGGGATTGAGTTAGATGGGCATTGTGAGCTCTGTAGTGATGAGGTAGAAAGCAGGGATCATCTGTTTAATGATTGCATATTTGTTGTTAGTCTCTAGAGTAAAATCATGCAGACTTGCAGAATTCCCCATAGGGTGTTGTGTTGGAATGATACCTTGGCCTGGGCTGCTACCAACTTTAAGGGGAAATCCTTGCTAGTCTGCATTCTGAAGCTAGCTTGGATTAGTCTTCTGTACTTTGTCTGGGATGAACGTAATCTCAGACACTTTAGAGGTCATTCTCGGGTGCTTGATGAGGTCTTTGACGTTATCAAACAGACAATCAGTGTTAAGTTGCATGGTTGTAGCATTAACAAAGCTGATAGGGTTAATTTACAACTTTGCCTTGATTGGAACATCGGCTAGCTTGTTGTTTGCTACCGTTCTATTGGTCGCTCGCCTGCAGACATGTGTGAAGCCCCTAAGCGGTGGCTATTCACGGGACGTTTCTTTATCTTATTTTGCAATTTACTGTTTGCTTTTCTTTTAGTTGTCTTTCTTGAGTTGTTTTGCTTAGGCTGCTTGTAGGGAGTTGTTGTTTATTTACTGTTGGTGGGTTGCTTCCTACAGTTGTATCTGGTATTAGCTCTTTCTTTGGGTAATAAAAATCAAATTATCAAAAAACAAAGTTATATTATTTTACTTTGGTAAGGTTATGTAGAAATTTAAATACTTGGAGTGTTTTCTAGCACACAAGAAATTAATATTCTATTATCTTTTCTTCTTTTTGCTTTCTCTTTTTAAAGTTTATAACATTAATTTCCTTGCGATTGGGACGAAGTAGGATTTCATAGAGAACGAACTTGAATTTATAAAATTTTATGGAATTGAAAATAAACTTTTAATAGAAAATATATAAAATAATTTAAAATATATAATAGTTTTGAAATTTTAGTGGGAGCGACTGCCCCTACGCACCTCCTTCTTAAGATACTTTCTCTCACTTTTAGTGGATTTTATTGACTAGATTTAATGATCGGTATTAGTGTTCAACGGAGATCATCTTAGATACGTGCAATTGCAAAACAGATGTTATATAGTAGGGCGTAGTGATGGGGACTTTTAAGAATTTTTTTATAACATACGAACATTCTATTAGGGATATGATCTTGTTGGTCGTGTTTGAAACACTGTTTTTAGCTAAGCAGAAAGTTGGAACTTATTCTTTACGTTACTGTTAGCTCCTTAGACTTGAGTTACATCGAGGCAGCTGGGTTCTTCGTTGTGGCAAGATTTCCATCGTAACTGCATTTTAACGCATCTTGTTTTCTCACTACTCGAGGCCCCACTGGCACCTTCCCAGCTTTCGGACGAATGTCCTGCACATTGTCTCTTTAGAACTTTATATCATGCAAGTCGAGTTTACGAGGCCTGAAAATCTTGAATGATGATACTATGTGTTAATTTTCTGGAGAACGATACCTGGTCGAAGACAGCAGTTGGAATTGCAAGAGTTGCAACGGCGTTTGGTGAGTCTACCATCCCGGAGATCCGTCCTTCGCAAGGGCAGCAGGATAGAAAAAGGTAAATCTGATGATCACCGTTGTTTCTTATGGATCAGCAAAAGTCTTAGTTTCTTCAAGTTCAATGATGAGGCAACATACCTGTTCTTTCGAGTACCCGAACTTGGAGAAGTAGTCGATGGCGTTGAGTACCGCGCGCTTGTATGCAACACTTGCATCAAGGAAATGTTGCCTTCCACTCTCATTCACACTTATTCCTTCGAAAACTAACCATTCCGAGAATCTCGGTTCGACCGGTCCGATCTCAAAGATAGGATTTACATGAATAAGGGTTGGTTTCATTGGTGTGAGGAACTCTTTCATTCCACCTCTTATGATTTCGCACCTGTTATATCACACTCCAATTACTTAAACCACTGAATGCACGAAACAGCCTGAGAACTATTGTTGATTTTAGTCTAAATTATTGTAGATGGAGCTAAATAACTCACTGAAGCTCGAGAAAATCACTCATCTCAATTGCTCCGCAGAATGAGACATCACCGTCACCTTGGAAAAATGCATGTTACCTGTGCTAAGGTTAGCTCCTTCAACAAAAACAGGAAGATATATTTTTGAACCTCTACTGAGGTTTTTGATGTCACAATTTCCACCATTCTCTCTTCCCGGAATAGTCCTCGCCGCCTCGTTTGCGATCTTTTCCCACTCGGCAGTCCCCTTTTTGATCTACAAAATGTCCATTTGTAGATTACATGTTATCATATTATCAATCTATGGTTAGAGATTACATATTTTGAACAAGGAAACTGATGTAAATGATCAATGAAACTTACTTTAAGTCCATAAAAATATATCTAAAGTTTCAATGTTCTAATTTTCTCTCCTTCGACGACTGTCTAATGAAATTAATTTTAAGGTATAATGTTCGCTTTCTTGAAAGAACTTTTCTCAATATTCAAATTTTTGAACAAATGACTACAACTCAAATTTAAGAAAACATCTAATCCAGAGCCTTTAGATGAATTTTTGTCAATTTTTTGTGGGTTTCGTGAAAAACTAATTCGATGTGAAAAGAGAAATGCAAATGTTTTGACATGGATCTTACCGTGAATGAAAACTGATGAGAGATTGACTATGTTAAAATTAATACAAGTAACTTAATATACAAACTAAAGTTTAATGTCAACACCAAACTAACACATCAGCTAGGTGTTAATAGTTTATAGGCTCAATGTTCAATGTTCACTGTTATACCGTCTAAACTTCAATAGCATATGATATAATTATTCTTATATATTATTATTATTTATATGCCAAAATTATTGACAAAATTTGAATTGTTAAAAACATTGATATATTGAAATGTGACAAATTGAGATTAAATATCATATCATGTTCATTGGTCTATATTTAATGCACATTCCATTAAGGCTATAATTTGGCAGTGTTTAAAAGATTGTTTTCAGCTAAGCCAGAAGTGGGAGTTTATCTAGAGGTGGGTATACGGGCCACCCGCTCGTTTAGCCAGTGGGTTTTGACGGTGCAGGCTTAAACGGAGCGGGTTAAAACGCCCGTATTCATAAACGATTTTGAATTTTAAGGTCCGCGGCCCATTCATTTAACCCGTGGGCTAAACGGGCTTACCCGCTGCCCGTTAAATAAAAAAAATTAAATACTTTAAATGCAATAAAAAATAATGTTTTAACTTACTACACCTTTAAAAATGATCGAGCAACTTGAAAAGGAAGATATCACCGTCAAAATAATAAATAATATTTAAATTTTATTTTAAATAGCCGGAAATGATTATAAAATAATATTTTTTTATTTTTTTAATCATTAATATATATATATATATAATGATATAATTACTTAAACTCAAATTAAAAAAACAATATTAACTTATATCACCAAATTGAAAAACAAATAAAACAATAACCACATTATACTTTTATAAAACACGATTATTCAAGGCTATAATATGAAGACACAGAAGTGTCTGAAAGCAGAAATTCAAACATAAAAATTCAACAAAGTCAAACATTATACAAATCTAACAAGAAAGTTGTCAAGTGGTCCTAATAATTGTATTTTATGGATACTTTAGAGAAAGACTAAAACATAATATGAAAATATAAAATAAAATACTTACAATATAAGAGTAAATTTAAAAGATACAGTTATACTAAAATTGGTAAAATATAAGTCATTAATTTGTTAAAATATATTTATTTTGTAAAAGTTTTTAAAAGTTGGAAAGTATATTTTCAATTTTTTCTTTTACTTTTCTTTCTTATTTTTAATCCAAATATTACGTGTCATGTAATATATTATTGGAATATCACATGACTTTTTATAATTAAAGAACAAAATGTATAACATATTTCATGAAAAAAAAATAAAGGTCAAAATTAAATAAAAAATCTTTAAATACAAAAATGATAATGATGTATATTTAAATGAAAAAAATATCAAGCAGCGGTAAAATTACGACAAACGCCCTAATAAATTTAAGAAATACAATAGTTATAAGTAACATCATATATTTATAGGTAATTTATTTTCTTTTTCTATAAAATTCTTTTAAGTTTATTTTCTCTAAAATTTTATGAATTTTAAATTAAGCGGGCTTTAGCGGGTTTCGTGGGTAGCCCGCGGTTATACGCATTAAACCCGCGGGTTTAATGGTCCAGGCTAAAAAGTCCGCAATTTAAACGATCTTTAATTTTTGAGGCCCGAAATCCGCACGGGTCACGGGTTAAACGGGTAGCCCGCGGGCCTTAGCCCATATACCCAGCTCTATGTTTATCCTTTACATCACTTTTGTTTAATCCATAGTTGTTTCCATGTGCATAATGCCCCACTCTGCATAAAAAATGTAAAAACCCTAGATTACAGTTTCTTGCTCTTAGTTTCGTAGGCTTAAAGTTACATCAAGGCAGCTGGGTTCTTCGTTGTGGGAAGATTTTCATCGTAACTGCATCTTAACACATCGTGTTTTCTCACTAACCGAGGCCCGACTGGCACCTTTCCAGCGTTCGGACGAATGTCCTGCACATATATATGCCACTGTCTCTTCAAAACTTTATGTGATACAAGTCGAGTTTACGAAACATGAAAATCTAAAATGATGGTGCTATGTGTTAATTTTCTGGAGAACGATACTTTGTCGAAGATAGCAGTTGGAATTGAAAGAGTTGTAACGGCGTTGTGTGAGGCTACGATCCCGGAGAACCGTCCTTCGCAAGGGCAGCAGGATAGCAGAATGTAAATCTGATGATCACCATTGTTTCTTATGGATCAGCAATGGCTTAACCATTGTTGATTTGTTCGAGTAGAGGCTCGATACCGAGGGATCAACGTACCTGTTCTTTCGAGTATCCAAACTTGGAGAGGTAGTCGATTGCATTGAGTACCGCACGCTTGTATGCAACACTTGCGTCAAGGAAATGTTGATTTCCACTCTCATCAACGCTTATTCCCTCAAACACCAACCATTTGGAGAATCTCGGTTCTACCGGTCCGATCTCAAAGATGGGATTTACATGAAGAAGGGTTGGTCCCATTGGCGTGAGGTACTCTTTCATTCCACCTTTTATGACTTCGCACCTGTTAATAAACCACACACCCATTACTTAAACAACTGAATACATGCAACAGCCTCAGAATTATTGCTGATTTTAGTCTAAATTATTGGAGATGGAGCTAAACAACTCACTTAAGCTCCAAATAACCACTCATCTCAATTGCTCCGCAGAATGAGACTTCGCCGTCACCTTGAGAAAAATGCATGTTACCTGTGCTAAGGTTAGCTCCTTCGACAAAAACAGGAAGATATATTTTGAACCTCTACTGAGGTTTTTGATGTCACTATTTCCACCACTCTCTCTTTCCGGAATAGTCCTTGCCGCCTCATCAGCGATCATTTCCCATTCGGCAGTCCCTTTTTCGATCTATAAATGTGCATTCCCATATTACATGTTATCATATTATCATTTTATGATTAGAGATTACATGTTTTGATCAAGAAAACTGATGTAAACTACCTTCCCTAAATGGTAGCCTATTGTGGATGGAAGATTCGCCAATGGTCGTGTATGCAAAACTTCACATAGTTTTAGGGACTTATGTTTCTCTTCTACTTCTCTTTCTCTGTCATTCCATATATTCAGGAGTTCCATCCACGGCGCCATTCCGATTATTCCCGGATGAGTCAACACCGGAAACCTCACCCCTGCAATTTGTAGATGACAACAGAATCGAAGGAAAGTGTTTGAAAAGCTTATAACTAGTGGGTACGGATCGAAACTTCACCCGGTATATGAGGAGAGTATGCATAAATCCCTTCGAAATACCAAATAGCTTTCGTTGCACATGGGAAATGGTCTGTCAAAAACCCTCCACCATTTTCCCTGTCGTAAGTAGCCGTATAACCCCATTCATCACCAGGCAAAGGACCCAAATTACATATTTCCACCGCAAGAAGATCACCAGGCATGGCTGATATGCCATCCTTGTCTTCAACTCTTATAGGTCCGCTCAGATAATGAATCTGTGCATCATTAATGTGTCATTTTGATCATATAACAGGCTAGTTCAAAGATGATTTAGGGGACATAAAAATTAAAGATCATACATGATTGTTTACTTACAGTGGTGAGGTCCATGAATTTGACATCGGTTGCAGAATCATCATCTTTAATGGCACCTCCAGTCCACCATCGCTACTCTAAAGAGCTCACTGGCCTTAACATGGGAGACCGGAGGGATGTCGAGTTGCCGACGATTGTGAAGAGGAAGAGGTTGTTCCCATGGCCTCTTCTTCAAGTCAATTGGCACCACTAGTCTTGGTGTTGGAGGAGCCATGGATAAGAAAATTTTGAACACGTGTCATAATATTAATTTTTATTTCATTTTGATACCCATGTTCAAAATTTAACGTTAATTTTTTTAAAAGAATTGAAATTTTAGGTATTAAAACATACCAAAACTGATAATTTAAGTACTAAATACATGAAGTTTTTACAATGGGATACTAAAATGAAACAAAAACTAAATGTTAGATATAATTTTAAAAATATTAAAAGTTTAGGTATTAGAACGGAACAAAATTAATAGTTTAAGTATTAGATGCGTAATTTACTCCTTTTTATTTCCTCCACATTAGATTGGAGAGGTTTTCTAACGAGACTTCAACCTATCTTTTTGTTTTATAATTTTCCGATCTTTTGAAAGCTATAAAGCATTCCTTTTAAAAAAAAAAATGAATTGCATTTACATAGATTTCTTATAAAATTAATTTATTAATTTAATTATTATATTATAATTTAAAAATATGATTCTCTACCTAAGAGATTAAATATATCTCTTATCATTGCAAATTCACAAAATAAAATACAAGCTCTATTAGAATTTCTGTATTTTTAATATATTATTGATGAATAGTTTAAATATTTATTATTTTATCTTTAAATACTTCTTCAATTATGTACGTTGGAAATAAAATTATATATGAAACAAATTCAGGGAAATTAAATTGGATAGGCAGAGAATTAATTTTTTTTCAGGGTTTTTCAGTAATTTAAAAAAAAATCTAATTCCACAACTCCCGCCCATAAATAAATTTATTTTTTATATTCATAAATAGGGAGACAAGTGAAGCAGTAAATTGCTTTAAGATGGCTGAAAACTATTTATTTGAAAAATGGAAAGTTATTATTCCTTCTTACCCATCATTCCTTTTTATTATTAGAGTAGGTAAAGGTATTAATTATATGTATCAAATCAATATATAAAATATTCTTCAAGTATGAATGCAATTTTTTATATTCTTATGGAAAATTTTATTTTTAATTGCAAAAATTATGTTACTTTCTCTTAATAGCGAAATTTTTTAACAATTACTATTCAATTTACGTTTAATATCTCAAACAATTACCCTCAAGGCATCTCAATAGTAAATAAATTATTGTTATTCTTTAAGATTTTGAGTTCGAACATAAGGAATGTCAAAGATGTGAGCATGCAATATTAAATTGTTAAGAGTTGTCTTTGAACGGATATTGCATTCTACTTATATCAGATTAATAAAAAAATCTTACAAATAGTTAAAAATATTTAAAACAAATACTACTTGTAATCACTTTAGATTAATAAAAGAATCTCAAAAAATGAAATAAAGAGTATAAATTAATATTTTTTTATTACCAACGGAATTAGTCAAATGATAAATCGTTTGATATCATTAAACGGATCTAGAATTTGAGTCATTGTGTATGCATAAATTCCTCGTTAGAAATCTCAACAACCAAAGGCAGGTGTATGACCCATATCAATCGGGATTAATTAAGATACAACTTCAAGAACCAAAAGGGTAATAAAGAATATTTTTATTAGAAGTAATAATATACAGTTCATATATTCATCATCATAAGTTAATAATAATAGTTTGGTTTTTTAATAAAGAATTAGGTAACCATAATTACATTGCAAGAAACTATGTGGTTTACAAGAGAGTTCCAATCAAATTCCAATACGTAATATTCAAACAACTAGACTTTAACTAACAATAAAAATGCGAAAATAATTATAATAATAAAGAAAATAAAATCCTGGAATTTCGGTAATATAAAATGTGAGAGCAAACTACAAATCATGCTATATCCACGTCAGCATTATACTGAACACTTGATATCACACACAAAAATGAAAAATAAAACACATTCAAGAAAATGTTGGCGCAGAACTTTCCTCATATCCAAACACTTCTCCTACTTTTCTCATATTCATTTTCATACGAGGAAAACGTTAAAAATATAATAACAATTAATTTTATTATTAGGGAGAGAAAACGAGTTAACGCCAAGCAGATGCGACGGTGAGAGTTTGGCCCAGCCACCCAAAGCTAACACCTCCGTTTTCTTCTTTAACGGTGAATCCCGGGTTGACTAGCTTACCTGAATTGAGTTTAGCACACATCGTGTCTGCGATGGTTTGACTCAGCGGCCTTGACTCGAACCCCGCCATGCTCATCCGGGCCCGCCACTTGCCGAAAACCTCGCATCTTTCAACGCGATCCCTCCCCTCACAAGTAACTGAGTTGGCGATTTTGCGTAATAGCCCTTCCTCCATCATCGCTCGTTCCGGGTTATCCCTCGAGACAGTCGACTCAACCGAGTCGAACAACACCCCGTAATATCTGCACGATTCACCCACGCGCGATACGAACGGCGCCGTATTCGTGTTCATTTCTTGCTCCACTAATGTCACCACGAGCGGCGCCAATCCTTTCACTCGACGTAAGAGCTCATCTCTTGGGTTATCAACGGAGACGCTCTCGTCAGGCATCCGATATAGCTTGAACGCGAAATTAACTGCCAATGGCTCGCCTTGTTCAATACCCAGCGAGTCGCGAC
This sequence comes from Hibiscus syriacus, assembly GCF_006381635.1. Classification (NCBI taxonomy): domain Eukaryota; kingdom Viridiplantae; phylum Streptophyta; class Magnoliopsida; order Malvales; family Malvaceae; genus Hibiscus; species Hibiscus syriacus. Next base: position 174,263 of record NW_024062784.1, on the reverse strand, counting down.
TCAGATCGCTGAGTTTAAGACTCGACACCACATTGAATTTCAAAGAAACTCCAAATCTTTCTGCGATTTGACTCAACTTATCGCCAACCGTGTTCAACCTTTCATCCCCACCATTATCTGCTATAGCAGTGATCTTTAGCATTGAAGGCTTACCATTCCCACGCTCAGACAGCGCGTGGAGAAGATTCATGTACTGCCCTCCTTGCCCAATATCGAAATCAATTACATGAAATTTATTACAGCTTGGTTGGTCTGAAGTAGCATCGAGGATAGCCAGATTAGCAGCCAAGAATCCAAGCTTAAAACAAGGAGATAGATCATAAAGCATCTGAGTCGCGGCAGCGTGTTCCCTGCTAAACAACTCAGCCACCGGTGGTGGGTTTTCAACTGAGTTAACCCTCGATTTAAGAGATATCAACATGCACTCCATCAACCTCTGCTCTGAGCTCCCTTTCGAGTTAACAGACTGCGTTAATCGGGTCAGGATCTCGTTAACCGCGTCAATTTTTCCCTCGGAAATAGCTGCCGCGCAATCGATTACTGTCTGCTTAGAACTAGTCGAAGCTGGAGAAGCAATTGATGATGTGGAAGAAGACGATGAAGTGGTTGAAGAAGTAGGCGACAGGGAAATCGGGTTGTTAGGGCTGCTGGAACCGATCAAGTTCTGTATAGTTTCGGACCACTCGCTGTTGGTATTGGTAATAACCGAAACAGCGTCTCCTTCATCGTTGTCGTCGTCTAACAGTTGTTTCTCCAGCTCCTGAAGCTGGTTCATCATTTTCTTCTCCGGGTCTTGCGGCTGGGCAACCCGCGTCGAAACCGGATTCATGTACGGCCCGCCTGGTAAATCGGGGTTAACAGCCAGGATTGTAGAGCCGCCGGAGGTGTTGTCGAGGGGAATTTGTTGCGACCTCAATTGTTGCAAAAGCGGTAACCCGTATCGCTGCGGCATGCAAGAAGGAGACGAGAGAAATTAACCGTGACGTCCGGCGACGACAAGTTGGTCGACAAATCGATGGGAGACAAGGGAGAAATTGGAGAAGTGTGCTGGTATGTTCTGGGCTTAACTGAACGGAGATGAAGGTGTGCAGGATGATTGTTTAGGAGTTTTTGCGTTTGGAACTCCGCTAGTGTTCGCTTCCCGATGAGGCCAGGCGCCGGTCGGTTCATGATCTGAGACGTTGGGTCCATGAACATTCCGGAGACCTGTGTCCGGTACGGTACAGTCGCTTGGTTGTTGTTCATGGTGACAGTGGTACTCACAGATCTGCCGGTTAATCCACCGACAAAATCCGGGCCACCGCCCGAGAATCCCGAAGCCATATCCCCTCCCCTCTGCTTTCCCTCTTCAGATAAAAGATCTACAGAGTAAAAGAGAAAGAAACAACGAGTTCAAAGAATTAGCTTCCTGAGAAACGCATGACAAAGGAGAGAGAATGAGAGAGTTTCGCTTCTGGCGAATAAATGGCTAACTGAATATAACGGAGGGGAACGAACGGTGGGCATGGGTTTTTCCATTTAAATTAATGTCAACATACACGATGAAATGCAAGCACCAAATCATGGCCTAACTTATTGTGATTTGGCAGCGTATGCTGATTAAATCTTTTTTTACACTAAATTTAATTACTATAATTTATTTGGTGGAGTGATATATAAATTCTGAAATTTGAGAATATCATAGGAAAACTTTTATTTTTGTTTGAAATTAATGTCTCGAATACAATTATTTGACATTAGATATCTAAAAAGAATAAAATTTAATTGTATTTAAATAACTATTAAATGGGTAGAATCTAAAGGAAAGTGGTTCCACGCGATAAGCGAAGATCGTCGGACTTGAAATTCAAATGGGTGTTTGGTTGGGTACTTGATCACCTGACAGAACAGTAACCAACTGTTTAAAAAAAGACTGCGACAATAACCAAGAAACGCAATCCAGAACCAGAACACAACCCCTCGAGTACGTGGAGCGATGAGGTTGAGCCTTGATGGAAATAACGGCAACCGCCCTGTGAATTGGAAATTTCTTTATCACTTGTTCGCTGATTCGAAATTCCAGTACCTCGGTTTGTCCTAACCTCAACCGACGACTCCGGCTGATTCTGACATGTGTTGCCGACACGTCTGGTTTGGGACCTTACATCTCTGAGTAAAGAATTTCGTTCCATAGAGTTGCCTACGTCGGCAATGGTCCAACCTTAAAACATTCGTTTTCGCACCTAAAAATTATAAAGTTAAATTATTTTATGCATTAAAATCTAAAACAGAATTTATAGCAAAGAAACAGCTATTATCCTCGTTTTCTTATATGACAATTTTGAATACGATAACTATTACCGGATAACAAGAAAATCACTATTTCTAATTATTCAAGACAAATTAAATACTTATAAGATTTAGATTTAACTGTTTTTTTATGTTTACCCAAACTTTTTATGTGTCATAGGTGTAAATTATTATCTAAAGCTTAAAGAATAGAATGTTATTTTCAGAGTTTGACATCCTCATGTACTTAAATAACCTATGATCTTCAACAGTTCCTACCTCTTCAACAGAGTGTGATTTCATCGTAGAACTCATGATTCAATGTTTTTCTTCCTTTATATTAAAGTAAAAGTTGGTAAACACCAGAGCAAGTAATTTGGAATTACAGAGCACGGACCAAACAAATCATACTTCAAACCCTAGATTCTACAGGTATATTGGCTCTAAATATACATAACGACAGCATAAACTGCATTCATTATTTTATTAATTATAATCATATTTAAAAATATTATATTTCGTGGTATATAAATACAAGTTTGAATATTCAGAATCCATATGTCGATTGTATTATATATTCGTATTATATTTAAAATTAGGCTTAAGAGTTATCTTTATTCCTTAATAGATGCAATTTATTATTCTCGGCTCTATCGTATTTTTTCATCAATTTTGTTCAATTACATCATTTTATATCTTATCCCTAAATTATAAACTCTAAGGTATGGCTTAGAGGTAATTGAGTTATGGTTTAGGGTTTAATATTTATAATTTAGGGTTTAAGTTAGGGGTATGGTATAAAATAATACAATTGAACAACTTCAATGAGTAAATTGATTCGAAAATAAGATAGAGGAGAAATTGATATATTACATGGTCACGAATTACCTTTTTACCTTAAAATTATTAAAACTACTAAGAAATTTACTTTTTCAAACGGGGTGTGTTTAGATTTAGGGTTTATTAGTAGTATATTATAGATGCTGTTAATATAAGTTATGTACTAAAATATATTAATTAATAAGACTTCACAATTCCCTACAATACCCAAGTGCTTTTAACACTTTGACAATTTGCAAAAAGGTTTGCGTGTTAGGCAAAATCAGTCACGAAAAGCAAAATTAAAACTGCCTTTTTTTAATCTATTTATATTTTCTTTCGCCAAATTGGATCAAAAACCTTCACGTCAACACGTGTCAAATACAGATCACATCTGCCATTTGTCTGCTTCCCAGCTTATATCTCATATCAACCATTCATCTGTCATATTTGATTAAGAAAACTCCATCATGAATAAAACTATTAATATCTGTCAACACACATTTTTCGTCCTACTAGGATTCAAACTCCTAAAAATATGATAGAATTTTAGGATTCAAACTCCTAAAAATAGGATAAAATTTTGCTAGGATTCAAACTCCTAAAAATAGGATAGAGTTATACTATTATATAAATTCCTAAAGATAGGATCCACAAGCACTATAAATAGCCATTGTAACTCACCATTGTAGGACACGATTTACACACAAAACATAGAGGAAAGCACGAGAAGATACAAAGGCAAAGCTATTGTAAACGATTCGAAAAATAAATAAAAGACAACCGGCAAATTACGTAGTACCGAAAGGGCGGTTCAAGGGTGCTAATCCTTCCTTGACCGTAATCGACTCCCGAATCCGACATATCTTTGGTAAGACGCAGATCAGGTAAGATATAAGGTATCCGATTAACCTATTTATTTTTTAAATAAATAATCGGTGGCGACTCCAATCACATTTTTCAAGTCGAAGCCCAATTCCGGGGCCCAACCGAAAGACGATTACGACAGCTTGGCGACTCCGCTGGGGACACAGGTAAGTGAGTCAGGCTAAGGTAATTTCCAGTTGTCTTTTTAACGAAAAGGGTAAGTTTAAATTTTAAGGTAACCTTTCGATCCTTATTGCTTACTTTTGATTATATTTTTTTTCGAGTAAATAGTTGTACTAACCGTTTTCTCAATGATTTCAGCCCTTAAAGTCTTTTTTCATCTAAAGCTCTAAACCCGAGCTCTGAACCCATTTTAAATGGGGGTGAAAGCGACGCATTCGTGTGAATTTATTCACCGCATATGCCTAGCAAGTAGCCTTCGGGATTCATATACCTTATGTCTTCGTGTGAATTTATTCTCCGCATAGACATAAGGGAATGTATCCTCTCGAGTTTAACTTAGTCCACACAAGCCTGTGATGGGTTTAGGACTAAGGGTCTGGCAAGCCCAATGGGGCACCAGCAAGGAGAACTCGGGTACTGTTTTTATAACCTAAACCGGGAGACTTTGAAGAATTAGAGCCTACCCCAGAACCTCATTTCCAAACCTAGGATGTCTGAATTATTTCATGTTTTACTTTCTGTTCAAAGCATGCGAACTAGACAAATATGCGATTAGGATTTGTTTGAAATTAGCATGCGGGATAGAGATCATGTCCGAGTAGGAATACTAAGCATGTTCGGGTAGATATCATGTGGGGTAGGATTTTTCATTTTTTTTTATTTTGTTTTACTTCACTAATTTTTTTCTCTCTCTTTTATTTTATTTCCATCATTTGCATCATTCGAAAGAGGTGTTGATCCACAAAAAACGTGTTTGTTAAACATGAATAATCTGCATTAATGGACAGAGGGGTTGTAATACAAGAGATGAAAATACAGAGGACAGTCTACAGGGCGACTATGTGTCACATTCAATCCAAAAGACGTGGTACCCGCAATCGAAGAATATGTCACTTTGCTACATTGTAAAGGACTTCGAATGGACCGGAATTTACACTGAGCACACTAAAGTCAAATTTTTTAGAAGAGTAGGGGCAAGACAAGGAAAAAGTTACTGACCCGGAGATTCCTTTCAAAAACTATGAGAACAAGATGAATTCCAGAAACAAGTCGATAAGCTTCAGATGGAGGGCTTCAATGGCACTTTTGTTAGAAACAAGCTCGGCAGAAAGTGAAGGTCGGAGATGCAGTCCTTCGAGACCTTTTTTGGGGCAAACAGCTTGTCGCTTGCAAAGGAGCCTGAACGGTTCGACAGGATATTCAACCGGTGACAGACGAATGCAGAAGACTAGTCAAAATGTCAGAAGCTGTTAGGATATTTTTGTCTCTTAAAAGATAAAATACTTTTGTCCCCAATAAGGATTATTCATAATAACAGGCACATTTTTTGGATCAATGCCTCGAGCATTTCATGCATGATGCATCATGCATTTAGACATATTCTGCATTTTATTATTTTCCTTGCATTCGCATCAACTAACGGAAGAATGTCTCAATAAAGGAATAAATACTGGATACACCGCCTCAAGCGTTGGACACACATCATCCGCATAACATCCGCTTGAAAAAAAAAAGGACAAATAGAGGCCAGAATCGCTCAAATCGAGGAGAACATGACAAGACTACAAAAAGAACTGGAAGATAAGATGACTCAAAACAGTCAGAGTATTTTGGAGTCCATCAAGAAAAACCAGGAATCCTTGGTTGACCAAATAGTGGCCAAATTATCATGTTTACAGCAAGCTAGTGTAGTAGGGGGAAGTCCCTCCGAAGGGGTAACCATATCACCAACCTCACAGGTGATTATGTCACCCGAGATCTTACCCAGACCACAAGAAAATTCTTTTGCTGTCAAAGGAAAAGATTCATCTGCTGTAAAGGTGCAAACTTCCAAAACTAATCCTGATAATCATCCGGGTGATTACAATATCCCGGATTTCAATGAAGATGACAAAGCGAAAAATATGGAAGAGAAAATCAGGATGATAGAAGATCGAATGAAGATGGTCCAAGGGGACCATGATTATTATGGAGTGGACGCAAGAGAGTTGAGCCTGGTTCCAGATTTGGTGCTTCCACCAAAGTTTAAAGTTCCTGAGTTTGAGAAGTTCGATGGGAACAGCTGCCCATCAGCCCATATCACTATGTTCTGTCGGAAGATGACAGGATATGGAGGGAATGATCAACTCATGATCCACTGCTTTTAGGAGAGCCTATCTGGTTCATCTATCCGTTGGTACAATCAGCTCAACCAAACTCACATCAAGACATGGAAAGATTTAGCCAAGTCTTTCCTAGAACAATATAAACATATCAATGATATGAGACCAGACCGGGTTATGCTGCAAAGCTTGGAAAAGAAGCACAACGAGAGTTTCCGACAATATGCACAGCGATGGAGGGATTTGTCTGTGCAGGTTCATCCACCCTTGGATGAAAAAGAGACTAGAAAGTTGTTTATACAAACCCTGAAGACACCTTACTTCGGACACCTGGTGGCAATTATATATGGAGGTTTCTCAGATCTAGTTATGGCTGGTGAGATGATCGAGCTAGCTATAAAACAAGGAAAATGAGGGATATATCAACAATGTCAGCACCTACAACGCCAAAAAAGGTGTTACGATCTCAAGTCCAAAAATTGTTGCAGCTGTACCGTCTAGTACTTCTAAACAAACTCAGAGAGAACCAAGGAAAGAAAGATTTGCATCAGTCCAATCCCAATGACATATGAGGAGTTACTCCCAACGCTAGTTGAGAAGAATCTTGTGACTCCAGTTCAATCCAAACCTAGAGAGGCCCCATATCCTGAAGGTCATGATATTAACGCCGTATGCAGCTATCATTTTGGGAGCTCAGGACACACCACTGTGAATTGTGGGCATTGAAACGTAAGGTCCAAGATTTGATCAATTCAGGGGCATTCACTTTCAATATGTAATGGGCATTCTGATCGAGAGTCAGATGGGGCATCCGTCAGGAATTTTGTTGCATTATCAATCATATCATCTTGTTTGAACTTGTTTTTCTTTCGTACTTCTTATGCGTAAACATTTTTAAGTCACTTGACGTTTAAACATTTTAAATAAAATGCTTCATTCTTAGGAAATGAACAAATTTTAATCTTGAATTCTTTGAATATCACCTTAATTAAAAACTGTTTAATAATTGAGGTTGTAAATCTTTGACAAATGACAAGATTGAACCCGGCAAAACAAATACCCCTTGGTCCTAATTTAAAAGATCATCAGATTACATGTTTTTTTCTCTTACCGAGCTAAGTTTTCTCTTCTCATGAGTCCATCCAAGGTCTGGCATTCAGATATGCATTAAGAGCGAACAGAATGGGGCAACTAACACATGAGATTGCAAAACTAATTGGTTTATACCTTTGTTTATGACGTTCAGTGAAGATAATGATCTTCATAGATGTAATAGTCGAGTAAGCAAATCTAGTTTAGGTCAGTTGTTTGGAAATTGAACTCTAAAGATGAGATCCCTTGACTTTCAAAAAACACCTAGACTATAACAGGTTCTTCTTGACAATCTTAAGAAATTAAATCCGTAAAGCTGAGCTATTCCACTAAGGCAATTGGTTATAGAGGAAACTCGAAAGCCCTGGCTTTATGAATAGATTATGTTCAAACTATGACACTGCTTGGACACTTGGCAATTCGGTGTTTGCTCCACTGCTTTTGTCAGGCCAAAGACTTTGTGATGAGACGAACCCTTCAGTGATTTGTCCCTCTAAAGCTGAGCTATTCCACTAAGGCAATTGGTTATAGAGGAAACTCGAAAGCCCTGGCTTTATGAATAGATTACATTCAAACCATGACATTGCTCGGACACTTGGCAATTCGGTGTTTGCTCCACTGCTTTTGTCAGGCCAAAGACTTTGTGATGAGATGAACCCTTTAGTTAAACCTGATAAAATGATTATAATAATAAGCTATCCCTCTAAAGAAATTGGTTGAACGCCCCGGCTTTATGGATTCAGCTAGCCAGACAATGGCAAAATAAATCAAATTTATCTAAAAAAGAAATTTTCGGTAATAATAGACTAAGGGAGTTGAGAAACACCTGTTATAGTCAAATTCACACGAGCACTCAAGAATTTCATTTTTAGACCGATATTTCTGCACTACCTTTGTTAGAAGAACTTACGAAACTTGAACAAATGGAAGATTTCAGAGAACTGAAACAGAAGTGTTCTGAAAGGTCTAGTCATTGATTATGCTAGTTGTGTCATTTTGTTCGCCTCCGATCAAAATACCAAATCAAGAAAAAGGGACATGCCATGATCTTCACGATAACCAAATCGATGAAACAAACCCACCTCTAAACCAACTTTTCGATCTTGATATTTGTCAAAGATTTGCAGCTATCAAAGATTAAAATAGTGTTTGATTCTTTTGATATCCAATGAACTCATGTTTTATGATTTGCTTCAATTGTGAAACCTAGAAAGAGGTAACATTTTCAAAAAGTTCCTTTTGATATTTTTCAAAATTTTGAAAATTCGAAAGAAGAAAAGCATTTTCAAACAAGATAAGTTCTCTGGAAGCATATCTTGGAATTCAACAAATAATCGCTCCGAAGCTCAAGATCGAAAATGAGGCAAAGGAAACCATTTTTTGGGCAAAATTGGATAGGGGAAGGAAAATTTGTATTGAGGTCTGCAAGAGTACACCCTGGTGGAAATGAAGACAAACTGAGTCAGAGATAGAATGAAGACTACACACGCAACCATTCCCCTCACATCTCAACATATACATCAACATGTACATACATGATGTATGAAATTTACATCTTTGCATTCATCATCATGAGCAATAAAAACCTTGATTTTTTTCCTCTCTTGAGGGCAAATTCAACAGTAAATAAATTTCATCTTGGCATACATCAAACATCCATCATCATGATAGTTACATCCCGATACATTTTACAGATATTTCAGGAGAAGATGGGATTGTCTTGCTTAAGACAGTCTCATTTAATGCAGATGATTATCTCACTTGAGATTGTTTTTCTTAGAACAGACTTTGTCTCACTTAAGACTGTTTTACTCGAAAGAATATTTATTTCCCTCAAGATTGTTTTTCTTAAAACAATATTTTATCTCGCTTGAGATAGTTTCCCTCGAAACAGAAAGTTTTGTCTCACTTGAGACAGTTTCTCTTTAAACATAAACATTGAAAACATTTCCCTTGAAATGAATTTTGTCTCTCTTGAGATAGTTTCCCTTGAAACAAAATTTTGTCTCCCTTGAGACAGTTTCTCTTGAAACATAAACATTGAAAACATTTCCCTTGGAACAAAATTCCGTCTCCATTGAGACAGTTTCTCTTGAAACATAAATATTGAAAACATTTCCCTTGAAATGAATTTTGTCTCTCTTGAGATATTTTCCCTTGAAACAAAATTTTGTCTCCCTTGAGACAGTTTCTCTTGAAACATAAACATTGAAAACATTTCCCTTGAAATGAATTTTGTCTCTCTTGAGATAGTTTCTCTTGAAACATAAACATTGAAAACATTTCCCTTGAAATGAATTTCGTCTCTCTTGAGACAGTTTCTCTTGAAACAAAATTTTGTCTCCCTTGAGACAGTTTTCTCTTGAAACAAAATATTTGAATATGTTTTCTTTGAAACAAATTTCGTCTCCCTTGAGACAGTTTCTTTTGGAACTAAGTTTTGTCTCTCTTGAGACAGTTTCTCTTGAAACAATTTTCGTCTATCTTGAGACAGTTTCCCTTGAAACAAAATCTTTGAATTTATTTCCCCTAAAACAAATTTTGTCTCCCTTGAGACAATTACTCTTGAAACACAAAATCTTCAAATTTATTTCCCTTAAAACATAATTTTGTTTCCCTTGAGATCGTTTCTCATGAAACAACAGATATCTTTGAGATCGTTTCCCTTGAAACGAATTCTATCTCTTTCAAGACAACTTCTTTTGAAGCATCATCTGAACCGTTACACTCAGCTCAGGCACATACTTGAGATGGTCGAGAAGCATTTCTCAAATCAAAAATAGAATGTGCACATCAAATTTGAACATTTGAAGAATTCAAGATCAGGGATCAAAAATTGAAGATTCAAGAATCAAGATTCCAGACAGGCAACTGGAGATCGAGATTTCTCTCCAGAGCCCCAAGATAACATATGTTGCATATGCATTTTAGGCACACCTAAGAGCATTGCATCCATAGCATCACATATATGCATAACTTTTTCAGGTTTTAGCTAGAGTCAATTTCAACTTCGCGGAGAATGATATTGAACTCAAAGCGACACGATTTGCTCGAGAGTGGATTTCAACTTCACGACGAAGGATATCTAGCTCGAAGCCAAACTTCACAATAAAGGGGTCTCCACGTTTTCAACTTCACGGCGAAGGGAATTGTGTCCACCCGCAACATACAATACTTGGATTTCAACTTCACGACGAAGGATACTCAAGTCAAGGCTCAACTTCACAACGAAGGGGCCATATGCGATTTCAACTCCACGACGGAGGATATCGTGGCACTCGAGACAACACAAGTTCAACTTCACAACGAAGGGACGACTGGTTGTCAACAAACAACTTCTCAATTTCAGAGCCAATTTCAACTTCACAACGAAGAATATTGGACTCCAGACAACGCAAGTTCAACTTCACGGCGAAGGGACCGCTGCCTGTCAACAACAACTTCTCAATTTCAGAGCCAATTTTAACTTCACAACGAAGGATATTGGACTCCAGACAACGCAATTTCAACTTCACGACGAAGGGACCGCTGCTTGTCAACAACAACTTCTTAATTTCAGAGCCAATTTCAACTTCACAACAAAGGATATTGGACTTCAGACAACGCAAGTTCAACTTCACGACGAAGGGACCACTGCTTGTCAACAACAACTTCCCAATCTCAGAGCCAATTTCAACTTCACAACGAAGGATATTGGACTCCATACAATGCAAGTTCAACTTCACGACGAAGGGACCGCTGCTTGTCAACAACAACTTCCCAATCTCAGAGCCAATTTCAATTTCACAACGAAGGATATTGGATTCCAGACAACGCAAGTTCAACTTCACGACGAAGGGACCGCTGCTTGTCAACAAAATTTCATTCAGATTCAATTTCAACTTCACAACGAAGGATATTGGACTCGAGACAACACAAGTTCAACTTCACAACGAAGGGACGACTGGTTGTCAACAAACAATTTCCCGATTCCAGAGCCAATTTCAACTTCACGACGGAGGATATTAGACTTGGAACAATGCTACTTACTTGGATTTCAACTTCACGACGAAGGATATCCAACTCAAAGAAGGATTATTGTCGAGTTCGACTCCATTCAGCTCGATAACACATCAATCGCACTACTTTCCGGTTACAGTCGAGGTTTTCAAGTCGAGAAGAGGACCTGGGTTAGCCGTGCCTTAGTGACAAGCAACCATTTTCAAACAGCATAGCTTAAGTCAAGAAAAAGCTATCTGTCAATGAAGATTTCTGAGTTCGATTCCGATCCAAGGTCTTTAAACCGAGAAGAAGACCGAAGGGTAACGGGAAGCCACGTGCTGATTCAAATTCCGAACTACGGCTTTAATTTCATATCATTTCAAGATGAACTCGACTTCACGATGGAGGAGTCATCCGTAACTCAATTCGACAGGGAGTTATTGAAACATCAGAGTTAATTTTTAACTCCACTAAACGAAAAGTGTGTCTTTTAATCTTTGCCCTATCCCCGTTACACGACTATGGGCAAAGAGGGGCAGCTGTCAACACACATTTTTCGTCCTACTAGGATTCAAACTCCTAAAAATAGGATAGAATTTTAGGATTCAAACTCCTAAAAATAGGATAAAATTTTGCTAGGATTCAAACTCCTAAAAATAGGATAGAGTTATACTATTATATAAATTCCTAAAGATAGGATCCACAAGCACTATAAATAGCCATTGTAACTCACCATTGTAGGACACGATTTACACACAAAACATAGAGGAAAGCACGAGAAGATACAAAGGCAAAGCTATTGTAAACGATTCGAAAAATAAATAAAAGACAACCGGCAAATTACGTAGTACCGAAAGGGCGGTTCAAGGGTGCTAATCCTTCCTTGACCGTAATCGACTCCCAAATCCGACATATCTTTGGTAAGACGCAGATCAGGTAAGATATAAGGTATCCGATTAACCTATTTATTTTTTAAATAAATAATCGGTGGCGACTCCAATCACATTTTTTAAGTCGAAGCCCAATTTCGGAGCCCAACCGAAAGACGGTTACGACAATATCAAAATTATGTTTATCAAGTAATTTATTTTTTAAAACAATAAATTGATAAAATGTTTAAAGAAGGACGTTTTTTACAATTAAATTTAATTATGTTCGGCATTAATTCCTTTCTATGTTAATTAATCTCTAATTAATATGGTAAAATTCAAAAAGGAATGATCAATAAAAAAAAACGTCATTTAATTTAATAACCAATGTGGGACCCTGTTTGGATTTTTTTACCGGGGATAGTCTGTTCACGTTGTGGGAATCCATCTGCCGCCGTCTATTAGGTGTTGGACGCGCTAAGCCCACACGTAATCCACGCTCCCGTAAAATGTGTTGTTCGCTCTCACAGACGCCGAGATTAATGTGGACGATTACGTAATTCAGAAACGAACTTAATTTTGATTTTTGAATACTTATAGCATGTATGTCCACGTTATTGAGAAACACAAGAATCCATTGAAAAGGACTGGTCCCATTTAGCCCTAGGATTTATAGACCCAAAAGCTGACCATTTTTCATTAATTTTATTATTTGGAAAATATTTTTTAATTATATTATGTCATATTTGAGGGATTTATGTTTTCATGTTACATAAGTTTATATTATTTTCTTTTTAATATATTTTTATTGTCCATATTATATAAATAAAGACTTATTGTCTTTAAGAAATATATATATGAGCTTGAATTTGAGTAAGGAAAATATAAAGGCTACAGTTAGTTGGAATTGGGGGAGGATCTTTATGAAGGGAAATGGGGTGCAACCCACTCAAAGCCAATTTGAGAAATGATTAAATCAAGTTGGCTTTAAAGGATTCATGTGAATCATCCCACCCTTACAATAAACAATTTTGTTATAACGAGGAAATATTAAATACATAGTTAGGAGAATTTCCTATAATCATTTAAACAAAATTATTAACTTAATATCACAAGGACAAGACGAAGAAAGATTAAAAATCTAACAAAGAAACTCGAAAGAAGATAGACACAAATATATCCAATCGCGTTAGCAAACGAACCACAAAATGATATCAAACTATTGAAAGATCACCTACAAAATCACAAATAAAACTCGAGCAACATAAAAAGCTATCCATGAATGTAAAATATGTATCTAAATCTAATTTGAGGGTCTAAAACAAGGAATATCAACAAAAATATCAGATAAGTGTCATATTGATCAGTCGTGACGATGTCAAATAAACCATTAGAAAAAGACAAATGGAAAAAACGACCAAACGACATAAAAATATACCAAAAGATAAAAAATGTGTCACAAAGGCATATGAAAACGTGTCATACAAACAGACTTATTGAAGATAAAAAAATTAAAAGAAAATAAATATATGATATAAGAAATGAAAAGACAATAAAGAAATATTGACGGTCGGCAACCAACATTAAAGTTTGTGTCAGAGTCGATCAACAAAGATGAAAAATAAAAGAGATGAGTGACACACTAATAAATGAAAACTATGTTTTTTTAAAAGAGTCATATCTATAAACCATAATTCTTTTGAACAATGATAATTGAGTTTTTTTTAATAAAAACATAGGAATGAATAAACATTACGACTCATATAAGCATAAAGAAAAAAATGAGAGAAATAGTTACCAAGAAATTTATACAAAAACCAAAGGAGAAAATAATTTTAATGACCGAAAATGCCTTATAATATATGATTTTAATCAATTTTTTTTTATTTACGAAAATGACCAACAAATTTCGCAACACAGGTTCCAAAATCACAACGCGAATTTTAGTACTGTTTACCTATATCGGTAATTAGCGTACGAATTTGAAAATCGCATTGTGATAGTACAGTTTACATATATCGGTAATTAACGTTACGAATTTCAAATTCGATTTTCAAATTCGCAATGCGATTTTCAATTTCGTAACATTAATTACCGATATAGGTAAACAGTGCTATCGCAATGTAAACAGTACTATCGCAATGCGATTTTCAAATTCGCAACGCTAATTACCAATAAGGTAAACAGTACTATCGCAATGCGATTTTCAAATTCGCAACGTGATTTTCAAATTCACAACTTTAATTACCGATATAGGTAAACAGTACTATCGCAATGCGATTTTCAAATTCGCAACGCTAATTACCGACATAGGTAAACAGTACTAAAATTCGCGTTGCAAATTTGTTGGTCATTTTCACAAATCCAAAAAAAGTTTGTTAAAATCGCATATTATAAGACATTTTCGGTCACTGAAATTATTTTCTCAAACAAAAGTATTAAAATCAAAGATACGACGAAAAATGAAACTTTTCATTGAGAATGACGACCAACATTTTAAAAAGCTAAGTAACATTCATAAAAAAACGTGCATATGTTGAATAAGATATTTTACGAAGTGATAAAGGAGTGGTAGCAAACCAAACTATCTAGCAAACTGTTTCTCTACACAATTTTGATTATATCGGCAAACAACCTTTTATCAAATAGGGGACCTGACTAAACTTGATCACCGAAAAATTAATCAGAAGACAAATATTGTGAGGGCATATGTACGAGCACTAAAACAACTGTAAAAAATGTGAAAAGTGTACCAAAAATCAAAAGGATAGTTTCACAAAAGCATATAAAAGCATGTTACAATAACATATATTCTTGTTCAAAATTAAAAAAAAACTTAAAAAAATAAATGACATAGTATAAAAAATGAAAACTAATAATCAACGAGGACGATACTAATCTTAATATTAGTTGCCTAAGTTAAATCAATTAAGAGAGAAATAAAAACAACACAAAATATTAAGAGGAAAAAAAAGGTAATGTTACATGATAAATTAATACAAAATATTTCATATTCTTCTATTGTAATTAAAATTTATTGTCAATCGGTTCATTTTTTTATTAAGATGAGATAAGTGTAAGGTAATATATTTTTAAATTAAGTTTTTAATCTTTTAACATTAAATGTTCACACCCCTAACATGTATGATGTTCAAACTTTAGTCCTCAATGTAGTAATTAAAATTTATTGTCAATTAGTTACTTTTTTATTTGATTGGTTAGTTTGTATAAATAATCTTTATTCTCAAACTTTTATTTATTTATTTTTAATAAAATTATTTAAGAATCCTTAAGCTTGCAACATCAACTTCTTATGAACTTGCATGTTCTAATTCATTATATTCTTCTTTGCTTTCATGATAGCAAATCTATTAATTGATTAGTTCAATCAAAAACTACTTTTCCCATACTCCATATCCACACATTAAAATGTTTAAAAAAATATTTTAGATTACAATTTAAGTCAAGGATTTTTAAAATATTGTAAAATTGCATCAATACCATTGTAATAAAAACGCTTTATTTAAGTCATGGATTTTTAAAATATTGGTATGTTGGGCTTTTATTTTATTTTGCATGATGTTAAATTTAGTCAAATTTCTTATTCAAACTTTGACATTATGTTTAGGATCACAACGGGTCAAGTTTTTTGTCAATCTGACCTAATTTGAAAATATGCACTTTCCACTCGAATCTGACCTAATTCGAAAATATAATATATTTTATATTCGACTCGGTTTGATCCAAAAAATATATATATATTTTACCTGACTTTGACCGATCTATTTTTTAGAGTATAAATCTGACTCGACTTGACCGTTACAAATTAAGAATTTAATTAAAAAATTAAAAATATTACATTATTATCCTTGGATGGGTCGGGTCAGAGTTTTTTCACCATCCATCCGAATACGACCCGATTCAACCCCTCAAAAAATATGACTCGAACCTAAAATTTTTAAAGAAATATGATCGGATTAGATCAGATCGGGTCGAAACCAGTCACAGTCGGATGCGAGTGAAATTACACATCCCTAATTATGTTAGAGATGATGTGTATGTTTCATTTCTTTTAATATTCAATAAATTTATAAATATATATATCAAAATATTTGATGAAAATACATATTAATTAATATGAAATTTGTTCCTTTACATTACCAACATATTATATTACTTGTTATTTTGTATTTTTATATTGAGGTATATTTATCTAAAATATAGATTTGGGTACGTCAAAAAAGGGAAGAAATTGGGTTACCGTTTACCGGATGTAGCCAGTGAGATATTTCGTGTGGAGAAGGCTAGGAGTTGTCAAATCAAACAGGCTGTAGCAAGTAACCTCAGTAGAGTAGATACAGCTACAAAATATGACCACCGTCTACCTTATTTATTTATTCTAACCAGTGAGCGCCGTAGACGACGGCGTTTTTTCAATGATGGCGGATATTAAATTAATTTTTCCTTTTTTTAACTTCGACGGGTAAAAAACGTCAGTGTGCAGACCACGTGATCTTACAGATCTCAGGCTTGCTTTGCATTTATGAACTGCTTTCCGCTTTATTCCTCCATTTTTAACCTTTTTTTTTCTTTTGGCTTTTTATCGGTTTATCGTTTTTTTTTTGCCCTAAGCTTCACCGTAAAATGAGAATTCGAGTGACTGGAGGCTGGAGCTACCACCGTCGTGGATGGTGCACCGAATATTTGGAAGGAGTATTTGTTATTTAATACAATACATTGAAACATGTTTTCTTTGTTATAATGCATTTTCTTTTTATATTTAATAAAATATTTAAGCAAATAAAACATAATATAAAAATAATACGAATATAATACAAAAGCATGGATATCTGTATACATTAAATATTAACGTCAACGGAATTAATTTAAATGATAAGCAGTTTAAGTAGGTATCGAATTCAAATTTTTATACATGTAAAAAAATCTTTTCAAAAAATTCATTTATTAAAATTAAATATGTAATCTGAATCGATATAAATTAGTAAAACGAAGTCCCGACAACGTACCCAGAGTTGGATTAATGTAAAATTGAGCCGTCCGATTTAAAAGTGGTATTAAATGCACGGGTGGAGAGTGATATTGACATAAGGCTCAGCTTAAAAATCAACAACAAATTTATAATTTTCAATTCCCTTCGCCCATTATTTTCACATTATTTTCAATCCATTTTATTTTATTTTGGATTGGGACGGAACTTGAATTTTTCATCAGAATTTTAACAATTAAAATGACAGCGATTTGGATATTTATTTTTATTTTAATCGTTAAATTTTTAAACTTTGTGTTGGAGACAAAACTTTAATATCTCTTTAGTTTTAATCACTATTTTCTCACAATTGACGTGATATGAACAACTGGATCGGTATATCATGTCATTTTTCTTAATAAATTAACATTCTTTAGTAAAATAACAATATGTGTCATTATATTATTGATAAATAAAAAATAAATCAAATTTTATGCTTGAAGAATTTGAACTGGAGACCCTTTTGGAAGGTTCAAATACTTAATTAACAAATCAAAGTAGACACTTGTTACATAATTGTGATTAAAATTAAATTTACAGTCATATAACAAGTACTCAACCTAATATAGTGATTAAGTATTAGATTCTTGGTAAAATGATCAAACTAGACACTTCTCAAGCATAACAATTTGACCGACTCCAATACAAAATTTAAATGTACCATGATCAAACTAAAAGTATCCTAAAATTCCATGGCTATCAATATGTTTTACCCTAAAATATATTATTTACAAATGCAAAGCTCAAATGATTGTTTTTTGATTCATCTGGGTAAGTAGAAGACGGTAAATGCTCAAAGTATTTGGGTAAATAGAAGACGATATATGTTTAAAAATAATTCTCAATCTTTCAATATTGATCGCTTACGCCTTTAGTATCTATGATGAAAAACCTGAGTACTCAAAACAACAACAATTCATTTATCACATACACCACACTAATTCATTTACCACGTACAGCACACTTGGATGGGTTAACACTCACTCGCATATGCTTTCAATCCTAAATATTAAAATAAGCAGAAAACAAAACAATATTTATGAATACCAAAATCCGGTCTATACATTGTATATTGAGAATTCCAATTCTAGTTCCAAGTACCTTAGAACTTGTTTTAATAAAAAATAAGCCTCTTGGTCCTACCATGGATAGGGATCAAAGCACTAACTAAAAATGAAAAGTAGACCAATTTCGTTTCTTATATCTGTACCATTACATAAAAGGTGCGCCGAATGTAATCTTTTCAACAATCTACGCTAGTAAATATAAAACATATTTTAACTTTACATCCTCTATCTCCGTACGATCAATATTCAAAATAAAACAATTAGTAACTAATCATTTGAACCATAACCCAAAATACATTGTGCTGCAGCTCAGACGAAGGTATGCCTGATCTAAACCAGTCTCAACGAACGGTATTCAAAAACTACATTCTTCAAATGATAATCTAAAGTTCAACCAGAAAACATTGGCTTTAAAAACACATCCCAGTAAACATTATGTTGCAGCTTTCTGTTTCTTTGGCATTCGGTAGCCACCCACGACACAGGCATGGTCACGCTCGAATGGTTCGAGGGTCACTTGTTCGAAAGGTTTGAACTGTTCCTGTTGCAGTTTCTTAACTTCGCTCTGGAAAGCAGCCTCGGCCGGAACAGTTGAGTCGATGCAATTAGCCTGGAAATATTCAATCATGTTTATAGCCAACATGCCAAACGTGAAAGAAGCTTGTGTTACTGGATAACCTTGATTGAAATAACAAAATGACCTCCAGCTTTAAGGAAAAATGATGCATTCAATGCAAGAATCCTTGCCTGCAAAATAAAGTAAAACGAAAGGAGGAAGATTACATCTGTGCTAGTTGGACTTGGTGCAAGTATCTTTTTATAGGTTTCTTCATATCGCATGCCCATTTTGGAACATGCAAGTGAAATCCACTTAAGAGTGACAAGCTGAGTAAAAACTCAGAGTTTTGAAACATAGCATAAATCCGTTCCGTGCGGTGTGCCTAGCAGACAGATAAAAATAATGTGTGAACTAAAATAACAATCTTAAAAGACGTTTCAAAATGGCTAGTATGCAGCTTTAAAAAACAAGAATTTCAAAGAAAAGAATCTATACAATGGCTACTCTATAAGAGAGCAAAGAAGCCAGTGCTTATTGAGAAAAAGGATTGCAAAACACAGCACGGCAACTACAGGTAAATTGAACATGCATCAGAAACTCGGTTTTGCATCACCCGTGATGTCTTGAAGGGGAATCCGAGTACCTCATCATTTGCATAGCGATACCATCAAATAAAATGACAGAAGGGAAAACACGTGCAAAACAAATAGCTGCCTACAAGAGTTTCTGAGAGATAATTTTAAGTTTAAACTACTTGTATTCTTATTAGAAGACTAGAAAGAACAAATTTGCTTTTTTTTAAGAAAATGAATCTTCTTACAAAAATTGAAATTGTAAACTATTCAAGGTTGGTCACTTATTATCGCATCAGAAACTCGAGTTAGCATCACCCATGAAGTCTTGAAGGGGAATCCGAGTAGAGTTCATCATATGCATATGATACTTAAAGCTGTGCCTTAAGCCAGAAATCCAAGACTACTCTGTTTAAAAAACAGCTGGAAGAATCAAAACGGAAGAAAGCAAATAAACAAAACAAATTCAACCAAGAAACTAAAAGCCTATTCCTCCTGATTACATCACCATTCACTATAGGGGGAAAATAAGAAAAAAGAAATCAACAAAGCAAAACAAAGCAAACCTGATAGCAACATTAGAAAATATCACATCCACCATACCAACTAGGATCCTGTATTTGGCCGGATGCCTAGCATCTTCAATTATGGGTATAACATTTGTTTTTGTTCTCTTTTTGGCCATGTTAACCAAATCTCTACCACCCCGGTGAGAAAATTCCACTGCATCAACCACACCAGTCCGTCGAAACCAAAAAATCAATAAACAAAACCCAACAGATATAAGCATACAATTCATTCGAACATTCACTACACTGTATACTTACAGGACCAACAACATCAAATACATGAGAAACAGTTGTACCAGAAGCAGCTCCAGGGTAGAGAACCTTGGCACCAGGTTTCTAGATAAAACAAAAAAACACAGGTGGTGAGAATGTAAATCATGAAACTTCTACAAACAACGACAAAAATGAAAACATATAGCTTACAATCCATATATTGTCAACACCGCCAAGAATGGCGGCTGCCAACTTAGATCGTAACGGATTCCACACCCGGTATTCAACTTTAGCTCCATCTTCATTATGTTAAAGTAGAATCATGAAATAACTTCAATTTCTGTTAGAAAACGTAATCAAATATGTTTGTCCACAAGTAAATGAAAAAATACCCAAGTGGCTAGAACATATTCAATCAATCATCTTTATTCTGTCGTTGGAGAAGCTTAAAATAGAAAAAAAAATGGTAAGAACAATATTACCTGAACGGCAATCCTTTTCTCATTGTAAACAGCTTCACCAGGTACCATATTCTTAGCTCTTGGCCGCAAAAACTCCCTCGTGTCTATGGGGCTCAACTATGACCTTGCTTCCACCCTTCATTCCTCCACCGCGTCCTCTTCCTCCTCCACGGACGCCGCGGCCTCCGCCACGGGATTTCATGGCACTGCCACCCCTATCGCCACCACCTCTTCTTCTTCCTCTAAACCCAACATCACCTCTTCCCCGAAACCCGCCACCACCTCTTCCCCGAAACCCGCCACCACCACCACGTCCTGCACATATCAGTACATTAGGAACACCGTAAGCATAAACTAAACTCATGCAAAGAAAGCTAAGGGAGATTGATCACCTCTTGGAGGTCTCATACTAGGAGTGCTTGAAGTAATGAAAATGAACAACCAGAAACAGAGTGAGGCGAAGCAAAGTTTGCGGGAAATGCTAGGGTTTATGCTTCAGTTATATAGAAGAAGACTAGGAATTATAGCTATTGAGCGGGAAAATAGGTCATGCTGGTAGAAAAAGACAAGTAAAATATGAATGTTATTCGGTGATAAGGGATGATTGTCTCTTAATGATGGTTCTAAAAAATCAATAATAAAATGTAATTGTGTAAAAATTTAGTGATAAAATTGATATATTTCTAAAATTTAATGTATGAAACGACATCATTTTAGGTATTGATAATTGTTATTAAAACGACATGGTTTGTCTACGTCATCACAATGACAAAGATATATTCGTATCATTATATGGTTAAATTTAAGGTTCAAACACATAACTGAAGTTAAAATTAAAATTCAATAATATAATTAAAAAATTGAAAGATCCATTGTACAGATGATGCAAGACGTAAACCTAAGCGATATATGGTGTTGTTTACCCTAAAATTAAACAAATAATTGATATATTCATGTCCCCGATTACACGGTGTTATTTTGTTGAGTTTGTCGATTATTAAAAGTTATAAAATGATCATTTGACTATAAAATATTATTTTGATGAGTCTACTGAAAAAATTATAAAATGATCATTTGACTATTCATACGTTCCAAACTTGTCAATTTTTATTAAAAAATTAATGGATGTCTAAGTTGAACGTTAACTTATTTATTGTGAATGATAAAATCTGATCCACAAAATACAATTCAAATGGTTATCAGAACAAATTTTATAATATACTAGTCAACATATTAACATTTAACTTAAATATTTAAGAAAAAAAATAAGAATTTAGAATATACAAATAGTTAAGTGATTATTTTATAATTTTTAATATTTAATATACTCAACAAAATAATAATTTATAACTGAAGTATTTTATAATTTTAAATCATAATCGACTCAACAAATTAACCTGGTCTTTTTTGTAGTTTACCCTAAAACATTTTGTTTCATTTTTGAGAAAATAACCTCAGTAACCAAAAATGTCTTATAATATACGATTTTAACCAACTTTTTTTGGATTTGCCAAAATGACCAACTAAATCGCAATGCGATCGATAATTCGCAACGCAATCTCCGGTATCGCAAATCAGTTTCCAGATTCGCAACGCGATTCTGACTATCGCATTACGATTTTCCAAATTCGCGTTGCGATTTTCCGACTATCGCAATGCGAATATGTAAATCGTAATGCGAGTATGGCTATCTGTTGAGTTAATCGAATGACGAAATTGGCCAAGAGGGGGGGTGAATTGGCAATAAAAAATTTGTGGAAGCTTTTGCAGAAAATTGAAAGTAATTGCACAGCGATTTACAGTGGTTCGACTTTCTCAAAAAAAAGTCTACGTCCACTACCTTAGCTATCCACACTAAGGATTTTCCAACAAATTCACTAATTTGTTCTTTCTTTTGAGGCCAAAGAGATAACCTTACAATTCCCTCAAGAGTATACCCCAACTCTTGAGAACACTCTTTTCTCAAAGAGAAGATTACAAATTTGCAAACTTACAAGAAAACCTCACAAGGTAAGATGTTTGCACAATTCTAGAACAAAGAAAAAGAACACTCAAAGATGAATACAATTGAGCACAAAAAGTGTTCTTGAAAGCAAAATGAATATTGAATGAAAATAGGCTTGAAATGCTCAAACTTGAGGTTTGATGCTTTCTCTTTGATTCTCTCTTGATTCTAGTTGCTTGATGTTTCTTGTTTTTGATCAATGGCTTCTAAGCTTGCTTAAATACACCTTGGATCACTTCTGAACGTTGGGGATGATTAGAAAAGATATTATAGCCGTTTTAGTGTGAAAACATTTAATAAAACAGCTTGGAGCGTGGGGGAATCGGTTCCCCCTCATAGGGAATCGGTTCCCTAAGTGTAAAATTCAAATATTTCGACCGTTGAACAGGGGGGAATCGGTACCCCCTGGGGGGGAATCGGTTCCCTCCGAGCATACTGGAATTCTCGGAACAAAAATGTTTAGGGGGGAATCGGTTCCTCCTATGGGGGAATCGGTTCCCTCCGAGCATTCTGGAAATCTCGGAGCCAAACCATTCAGGGGGGGAATCGGTTCCTCCTATGGGGGGAATCGGTTCCCTCTGAGCAATCTGTAATTTTTGGCTTTGAATTGGTTCGAAATACTTTGTAAAATTATTTTGAAATTGTTTTATGATTAAAACTTAATTTTACACTTAAGTAAGGATTAAAAATGATTTTTGAAATATTTGGAGTAATGTTTTGATATTCGAATAGTTATATCGAATATACTTAGAAAATCATTTGGAAAATCTTAAAATCCATTTAACTTAATTTGTTATATCGAAATATTAAAATGTTTCAACAATCTCCCCCCTTTTGATATAACAAAACATTTTAGTAATTTTAAGATTTTTGAAATCAAGTTTTGAAATTACTCCCCCTTACTTTAACACTTCTTCAATTTATCATGTAAAACATTTAACACTTATTCTTCTCCCCCTTTTTGTTAAATCAAAAAGACATTGTAAAACAAGGTTTTGAAAATCATTTAGCCAATTGATTTATTAATTATAAGCTTAAGCTGCTAAGATCACAATCAAAAGAGAGGTTAGCCATTAGTTTCATAAATCAATATTCATAAATAATGTGATATGGCAAAATTGATCATATTACTAATGATAATGTAAATGATGCAAAAATGAATAAAACACCAAACATATAAGTTCACACCATTCATAAATCCAAAATCCAACAATCCACAAAATCAAACAATTCAAAATGTTGAAACAATATTCATTTTGTTCAAAGTTTTAAAGATAAACATAAAATTAAGCATCCGGATCGGTAGGAGGAAAACGGGCTCGCATAGCAGCCATCTCGTGTGTGAGTTCATTGATACAAGCGTTGGTTGATTCATTGTTTGCACGCATCTCCCGAAGAATCTCTAATTGTTGAGCTCCCATTGTGGATAAATGAGACTCTATAGAGGAAAAGCGCGAGTCCATGGTAGCGTATCGAAAATCGAATGTCTCCATAAAGGATTGAAAATATGGAGGCATTTGATGCGTTTGTTGTGCTTGCTCCTCGGGCTGCTCTTCGGGTTGTTCAAGTTCTTCTTCAGCTTCATCAATATCCCTCATTAATTGTTCAAACTCGGGATCTTCGTCAGCCTCGGGTGGAGCTTGTGAAGAACTAGCTCCCGGAGTAGAAGAACGAACCCATTCACCGGTTTCTTTGTCCTTTACCCATCCCGCTCTCGTTAAGGAAAGAAGATTTATTTGTTTCTTAAGAGGAAAAACGGCATCTAGACCGACTCTAAGCCCAGCTTTGGAAAACAGATTACTCAAAAAGCAACCGTAAACTAGAGATGAACAGTGTTTCTTGTTAGGAACAAGATTTACGGTTTCAACAATTTCAGCAAAAATAATCTGAGGTAGGTTAATTTTAATACGGTTTTTGAAACAATGTAACCACCAAATATCCAAAGCTCTAAGAGTAGAATAACGACCTCCGGATGGTCGAAACCACTAAGAAATCATTAGATGAAGAAAACGCTCATGTAGGTCTAAGACACTCGCACTATCTCTTCTTTTATAACGAGAACCTAAAATTTGTTTTTCATTCGAAATACCATCATTATCTAATCCAAATGTATTGGCTATATATGCCGGGTCAATATATAAGAATTGTCCTAGGAGGTAGGAACGAATTCCTATGGTTTCGGTTTCAGCTTGGTTTTTAACACATACGGCATTAGAGTAGAATATACGAACAAGTTGATGGTAAACGATGGGTTCAAGATCAAATAGTTTATCAAATTTCCATTCTTGTAAAATGGGAAGATATTTAAAATCGATAGCTAACATAGCTTGACGAGAAGGAATACGTTCTTCCCGGATTTTGTAAGAATCGAAATATTGATAATACCAATATCGGTGATTTCTAGACCCAGGATGATTGAAACACGAATTTTGGATAGTCAAGTTAGGATCAGTGGGATTGGGATTAGAAATTGGAATAGAAGGAGGATTTGGAGGTGGATTTGGTTGACGACTAGAACGACTAGATGAAGACCTAGGACGTTTAGGATTTGACATGGTGAACGAAATCGGAATAGATATAATAACCTGCAATTTTAAAACAAGTGTATGCAATTCAATTAATCCCAAAACTCAAATGAGTCCTCAATATTTCAAGATTCTCTGAATCAATCCTAATGGGCAAAGTTTTTGAAAAACTTTTGAAAAATATGGTTTTGAGAAACAATATATGTATAGTTTTTCATAACAACAACATAATTTAATCAAAACACAATAATTTGAAAAATAACATTTTTTTTATTATTTCGAAAATTTAAAAAAATTGAAAAATTCTTGTGTTTTTGATGAAATTAGTTGTAACATCTAGTTTCTAATCACTAAATGATCAATGCCCGATCACTATTTCAACCTAGAACTAATTGAAACTAATCATATGTTCAAAAATAATGAAATAAAGAGTTTAGAAAACTTTACCTTGAAAGATGAAGATTGAGGGGATTTAGATGTTGTTTGCACGATTTTAATGATTCCAACAGGTTTAGAAGATGATTTATGAAGCAAATTTCGATTAATATTGTTGATTTGAGGCAAAAATGGAGATTTGAGAGATTTAGAGTGGAGAAACGGCGAAGAGAGAGGAAGAGGGTTTTTGAGATTTTGGGGTTGTTCTGCCCGATTTTAGCAGAACCCCAGGGGGTATCGATTCCCCTGTGGGGGGAATCGGTTCCCCTTCAAAGGGGGAATCGGTTCCCTCAGGGGGGATCGATTCCCTCTGCACCAAAATGCTAAAATCCGATTTTTTAAGCACAAAATGCTAAATTAATCTTTTCTAGTGGTATTGGCAACTCATATATCAAAAATTAATTATGTTCAAACAATTAAATTAATCTTTAATCGATTTTTGAACATAAAATTAATTTTCACTAAGAATCACAAACTCCCCCTAACTAATAGCAAGAATGCAATCAAAAATTATTATAAGCATTTTTCAAGATTTATTAAAAGTGCTAAAATTATTTTAAACACTAAGTGAAGATAGGTTGGTCAAACCTAATTCTCTCCTAAGTGTCCAAAATCTTTCCTTGTCTAAGGGTTTTGTAAAGATATCCGCTAATTGGTGCAAAGTATCAACAAATTCTAGAACTACATCTTCCTTAGTGACATGGTCTCTAATGAAGTGATGTCTTATTTCAATGTGCTTAGTTCTAGAGTGTTGGATGGGATTTTTAGTGAGACAAATAGCACTAGTATTGTCACACTTGATAGGAATGGTACCTACTTCAATTCCATAATCAAAAAGTTGTTGTTTCATCCATAAAACTTGTGCACAGCAACTACCGGCTGAAATGTATTCCGCTTCAGTGGTAGATAATGCAACACAATTTTGTTTCTTTGAAAACCAAGAAATCAACATATTTCCAAGGAATTGACAAGTACCGGAGGTGCTTTTCCTATCTACTTTGCATCCTCCATAATCCGCATCAGAAAAAGCATGCAAGCTAAAGCTAGAGTCTCTAGGATACCAAAGTCCTAAACTAGGAGTGTCCTTAAGGTATCTAAAGATTCTCTTAACAGCTAGTAAATGTGATTCTTTAGGACATGATTGAAACCTAGCACACAAGCAAACACTAAACATAATATCCGGTCTACTTGCGGTCAGATAAAGCAATGAGCCAATCATGGATCTATATAATTTAACATCCACACATTTACCTCCTTCATCTAAGTCAAGCTTTGTTGAAGAGCTCATTGGAGTGTTATGAGGTTTCCCATTTTCCAGTCCAAATTTCTTGAGCATATCTTTGACGTACTTAGCTTGATTAATGAAGATTCCATCTTTTCTTTGCTTGATTTGGAGTCCCAAGAAAAATGAGAGCTCCCCCATCATGCTCATCTCAAACTCACTTTGCATTAGCTTAGAAAATTCTTGGCAAAGAACATCATTAGTAGAACCAAATATTATATCATCAACATAAATTTGAACTACTAATAAATCTTTACCTTTTCTCTTTAAAAACAATGTAGTGTCAACCTTTCCTTTTAAAAAATCTTTTTCAATTAAAAAATTTGACAATCTTTCATACCAAGCTCTAGGAGCTTGTTTTAAACCATAAAGAGCTTTTGTCAATTTTAAAACATGATCCGGAAAATTTGAATCTTCAAAACCTGGAGGTTGTTCCACGTACACTTCTTCTTTTATAAAACCATTTAAAAATGCACTTTTAACATCCATTTGATATAATTTAAATTCATTGAAACATGCAAATGCCAATAACATTCTAATTGCTTCCATCCTAGCTACGGGAGCGTATGTTTCATCATAGTCTATGCCTTCTTCTTGAGTATAGCCTTGAGCAACAAGTCTAGCCTTGTTCCTCACTATATTACCACTTTCAT
This sequence comes from Hibiscus syriacus, assembly GCF_006381635.1. Lineage (NCBI taxonomy): Eukaryota > Viridiplantae > Streptophyta > Magnoliopsida > Malvales > Malvaceae > Hibiscus > Hibiscus syriacus. The sequence continues at coordinate 146,694 of NW_024062784.1, read as the reverse complement.
CAAGTTTATTTCTAAAAACCCATCTAGTACCTACAGTAGATTTATTACTAGGCCTTTCAACTAATGTCCATACTTTACTTCTCTCAAATTGATTTAATTCATCTTGCATAGCCATAATCCAATGTTCATCTTTTAATGCTTCTTTGATGTTCTTGGGCTCTATGCATGAAATAAATGCAACATAATTACAGATATTTCTAAGAGAAGATCGAGTAGTTACCCCTTTTGATGGATCACCTATAATTTCACCATCCTTGACATAGTTGTACTCTCTTGGAAAAGATACTTCCCTTTCTTCAATGGTTGGATTCTCGAGGGGATCATGAGTTTCCTCATCTTTTGTTTCTTCCTTTGATGATGATTCTCCAACGTCATTTCTAACGTCATTTGCTTGTACAATACCTACATCATCATTAACAGAAGAATCCTTCCTCGGAAGGGGATTATCATCGAAAACAACATGTATAGACTCTTCTACAACTAAAGTTCTTTTATTAAATACACGATAAGCTTTAGAATTTAAGGAATAACCCAGAAAAATTCCTTCATCACTTTTAGCATCAAATTTACCAAGATTTTCTTTACCGTTGTTTAAAACAAAACATTTACATCCAAAAGGATGAAAATAGCTAATGTTAGACTTTTTATTTTTGAGAATTTCATATGGAGTTTTCTTTAAAATTGGCCTAATCATTACTCGATTCACAACATAACAAGCGGTATTTGTGGCTTCCGCCCAAAAATATTTTGGCAAATTATTTTCACAAAGCATGGTTCTAGCCATTTCTTCTAAAGTTCGATTTTTCCTCTCAACAACTCCATTTTGTTGAGGGGTTCTAGGTGCTGAAAAATTGTGGCTAATACCATTAGAATTACAAAACTCAATAAATCCAAGATTTTCAAATTCAGTTCCATGATCACTTCTAACACTAGTGATAGAGTAACCTTTTTCATTTTGGATTATTTTTGAAAATGTGATGAAATTTTCTAATGCTTCATCTTTAGTACTTAAGAATAGAACCCAAGTGTATCTAGAATAGTCATCTACCAAGACAAATGCATATTGTTTTCCTCCCAAGCTAGTAGTTCTAGTTGGCCCAAAAAGATCTAAATGGATCAATTGTAATACTCTACTAGTTGATACATCATTAATAGATTTAAAAGAAACTAGTTTTTGTTTTCCTTTAGCACAAGCATCACAGATTTTATCATTATCAAATTTAAGCTTAGGCAACCCTCGAACTAAATTACCTTGAATTAGCCGTTGCAAAACACTCATACTAGCATGTCCTAGTCTCCTATGCCATAACCAACTATCATGTTCATCCTTAGCAACTAGGCATAAATTAGTCATATCAATAGAATCTAAATGCACTATGTAAATGTTTCCTATTCTATGACCAATAAGCATAATCCGATTAGATGCAATGTCAATAACTTTACAACCATTAATTTCAAACAAGACATTGAATCCCTTATCGCATAATTGACTAATACTTAAAAGATTATGCTTTAATCCATTCACATATAAAACATTTTTAATTTGTATGGAAGAGGTATTACCTATTGTACCAATACCTTCAATGTGACCTTTTGAATTATCACCAAAAGTCACTTCTCCTCCATTTTTGACGTTAAGCTCTATGAACCGGCTTTTGTCTCCGGTCATGTGTCTTGAGCATCCACTATCAAGGTACCATGAGTTTGAATTTGTTTCCCGTGCTTTGTAGCAATGCTCCTTTCCCTACAAACATAGATTAATTTTTGATTTTTGGTACCCAAATTCTTTTGGGTCCATATTCATTAGTTTCCAAAATCCTAGTTCCCTTAGGTATCCATTTGTGTAGGATATCTTTATCTTTAGTAGTAATGAGTCCTTTAGGAACCCATATACTTTTAAAGATTTTACCATTTAAGGTTCGTTGAGGATTTCTATGATTGTAGTTTCTAAAATCTTTTCTAACAAAGTTGGATTTTGAATTTTCTCCTTTTTCAAAACGTTTTGTTCCAACTTTATCAAAAGAAGTTTTAAGATCATCAATTTTCTTTTGATGATCATCATTGACCTTTGAAAGTAAATTTTGCAAATCTAAATTTTTCTTTTCAAACTCTTCTAGTTTGATTTGCAAATCTTTGATTTTACTTTCAAGATCATTGTTGGTTTTGGATATGAGTTTATTTTCATTTTTCAACTTTGAAACATCATTTTTATATTTTAAAAATAATTTCTCATAATCCGAAGCCAACCCATTATATTCCTCTAATAGCTCATCATAAGATAAATCATCAAAATCAGATGAGTTAGAGGTTACCTTAGAATCTTCCCCAAATGCCATTAAGCACAAGTTTGCTACTTCTTGTTCTTCTTCATCGGAACCTTCTTCATCGCTCCATGTAGCCACATGAGCCTTGCGCTTATTTTTTGATTGACCCTTTTTCTTCAATTGTGGGCAATCATATTTGACATGCCCCGGCTTTTTGCATTCATAGCAAATGATTGGGTCCTTCTCTTTTGGTTCATTTTTGAGGCCTTCGTTTCGTTTGAATTTTCTTCCTTGGTAAGGTCTCATCATTTTTCTGAACCATTTGGCAAACAATGCCATTTCCTCGTCATCATCATTAGAATCACTCTCATCTTTTGTGGATTTGAGAGCAACTCCAATGTTTTTCTTCTTCTCCTTCTCCTTTGGTGTCTCTTCAACTTTATCAAGGTCCACCTCATCTTCAAGCATCATCTCATGAGTGAGGAGTGAACCGATAAGTTCTTCAAGAGTTAAGGACGATAGGTCCTTAGACTCGATGATTGCCGTCTTCTTTGATTGCCATGATTTTGGGAGGGAGTAGACTAACTTCCTCACAAGCTTTTCATTTGAGATGATCTCTCTATATGATTTGAGACCATTGACAATCGTTGAAAATCTATCCGTCATAGCTTTGATGTCTTCATTTGGTTTCATCCTGAAATTTTCATAGCTATGCGTTAGAATACTAATTTTTGATTTCTTTACCTCATCGGTACCTTCATGTGTGACTTGAAGCTTGTCCCATATTTCTTTGGCGGTTGTACACGATGAAACTCTTCCGTATTCATCTGGTCCAAGAGCACAAAAGATAATATGGATGGCTTTGGAGTTGAGCTGGAACATTTTTGTATCTCCTTCACTCCACAACCTTGGATGAGTGATAGGCTTAATTTATCCTTCTTCTACGGCATTCCATGCTCCCATGTCACTTGCTTGAATGAAGTACATCATTCTATTCTTCCAATAGGCGTAGTTAGCTCCATTGAAGAAAGGAGGCTTGTTGACGGGCATCGAATCGAGACCGGAGTCGAAGTTTGAAGCGGAGGCCATTGATGACTTTAATAATCGATATAACTCTTCCCGAATCGACTCAAGAGGCGATAAAACCTTCAAATGAGTTAGGCTCTGATGCCAATTGTTGAGTTAATCGAATGACGAAATTGGCCAAGAGGGGGGGTGAATTGGCAATAAAAAATTTGTGGAAGCTTTTGCAGAAAATTGAAAGTAATTGCACAGCGATTTACAGTGGTTCGACTTTCTCAAACAAAGTCTACGTCCACTACCTTAGCTATCCACACTAAGGATTTTCCAACAAATTCACTAATTTGTTCTTTCTTTTGAGTCCAAAGAGATAACCTTACAATTCCCTCAAGAGTATACCCCAACTCTTGAGAACACTCTTTTCTTAAAGAGAAGATTACAAATTTGCAAACTTACAAGAAAACCTCACAAGGTAAGATGTTTGCACAATTCTAGAACAAAGAAAAGAACACTCAAAGATGAATACAATTGAGCACAAAAAGTGTTCTTGAAAGCAAAATGAATATTGAATGAAAATAGGCTTGAAATGCTCAAACTTGAGGTTTGATGCTTTCTCTTTGATTCTCTCTTGATTCTAGTTGCTTGATGTTTCTTGTTTTTGATCAATGGCTTCTAAGCTTGCTTAAATACACCTTGGATCACTTCTGAACGTTGGGGATGATTAGAAAAGATATTATAGCCGTTTTAGTGTGAAAACAATTAATAAAACAACTTGGAGCGTGGGGGAATCGGTTCCCCCTCATAGGGAATCGGTTCCCTAAGTGTAAAATTCAAATATTTCGACCGTTGAACAGGGGGGAATCGGTTCCCTCCGAGCATACTGGAATTCTCGGAACAAAAATGTTTAGGGGGGAATCGGTTCCTCCTATGGGGGAATCGGTTCCCTCCGAGCATTCTGGAAATCTCGGAGCCAAACCATTCAGGGGGGAATCGGTTCCTCCTATGGGGGGGAATCGGTTCCCTCTGAGTAATCTGTAATTTTTGGCTTTGAATTGGTTCGAAATACTTTGTAAAATTATTTTGAAATTGTTTTATGATTAAAACTTAATTTTACACTTAAGTAAGGATTAAAAATGATTTTTGAAATATTTGGAGTAATGTTTTGATATTCGAATAGTTATATCGAATATACTTAGAAAATCATTTGGAAAATCTTAAAATCCATTTAACTTAATTTGTTATATCGAAATATTAAAATGTTTCAACACTATCGCAACGCGAATATGTAAATCGCAATGCGATTATTACTATCGCAATGCGATTCTGACTATCGCAACGCGATTCTGACTGTCGCAATGCGATTTTCAAAGCGTCATTATTATCGCAACGCATATTTTTTTTCAAATTCTAAACACGAATATTAATATATCGGAACACTGAACCGTCCACAGTATATCCCGTAATCGCAACTCATAACCTAAAACCCTAAATCACAACTCAATCCCATCTCCATCTCTCACTCTCTAAGGCGACATCCGTCCCCATCTCCGACGAAATCAGTCCCCATATCCGACGAAATTCGTCTATCTCCATCTCTCAGAGCCACCCTCACAATCATTCACGGTCAGAAATGGAAAATCAACCAAATCAACCACTGAGGGTTAGTTTTTTTAAATTATTTTTATTTTAAAATTTTTGCATTATTATTAGGTTTTTCATATTGAAATTGATGATAAGTTTACTGGTAATTTCAATAATAGATTAACCATTTCATTTAGATTGCTTATTAAATTCATTCGATTGTTGTCAATACTGCTAAATTGTTTAGTCTTTAAATCCTGTGAATTTAGTATTTGTCTTTTGGTTGAAGTAATGCAATCTATTCAAGTTTCAATTTTAGTATTTGAAACCGAGAATCACAACACGAAATGAAAATCGCAACGACAAAATCGTAATGCGATTTTAGTTTCGCGTTGCGATTGTCATTTCGCGTTGCGATAGTCAAATTCGCGTTGGGATACTCAAATTCGTGTTGCGATAGTCATTTTCGTGTTGTGATTTTAAGTTTCAGAAACTATTCTTCTTCTGCAAATTGAAACTTGAATGAATTGCATTACTTCAACAAAAAAACAAAGACAAATACTAAATTCACAGTGTTGCAAATTTAAGTTTGAAGAATAAACTACTACTCTTTATGTTGATTGTTGTTCTTGATATATCTTCACAGTGTAGTTTTTGGTATATCTAACTTGATATGTTTATTGTTTTTGTAGAACTTTTATTCGGCTCAATTGACCTTAAGAAATAAATTAAGCCTGGCCAAAACAATTGCGTCGAAGCTTTCACCTGCACAAAGAAAAATATTTAAGGATACTTGCTTCGGGCCATGGCTGAAAGTACAACATCCGGGTGGAGATGCTATGTTGACCCATCTGTTTCTTCAAACCATGACTAATGATCTACCAGAGACTATACAACGCCGTGTTGAAGAGATATGATTTGATTTTCCACCGGCGTATACGTGTTTTGGGCGGGAGGAGTTTTGCTTAATCACCGGTCTACGCTTCGGACACGATGATGTAGGTCGGTACACTAGACATATTACCCGCCTATCATGGTTATCCCAGGTTTTTCCTGAGCTGTCAATGGAGAAGCCGAATTTACACGTGGAAGACTTGACGAGATTATTGAATAAGAAAGATGGTTTTACTCGGATGGATGAAGTTGATGTTGTCCGAGTATGCCTTCTAATACTTTTGCATGCCGGCTTTTTAGGCAGAGAGGCCAGACAACCTATTCCTAATGATATAATTAAATTGGTAGAGGACCTAAATGCATGGAACCTGTTTCCGTGGGGTTCGTATCTATGGAAAGCTACATGGAATAAGTTGTCGTCTGCCTTTGATGATCGAAAAAGTTTGCGTGGCGATGGTTCCAAATACACTTTGTCAGGCTTTATTTGGGCCTTTAAGGTAAGAATTTTTATATAATGTTTCCAAAATTATAATTAATTATTATTTAACAATTACTAATGTTTGTTATTATATTGTTTGTAGATTTGGATATTTGAGGCCTTTCCCGCCATGCAGACCTATGCATTAAAAACTGCTAATGATATTCCTAGAGCTATTTCCTGGAAGAGGAAACGGACCTTGCAGCAATGGGAAGATTTACTACCGTATATGACAATAAATAATGTAAGTTAACACAAATACTATCATATGTTTATAAACAAGTTATTACTAGTACACGTTTAACTTTGTTTGAGCTTTTATATTGTTAGGAGTCCAACACTCCATTACAGAGGCTGACACCCACGGAAGCTGAGCTTGCCACTGATTGGTGGCAAGCTAGTAAGCATTTTTTTGATGGCACGAATGATGAGAAGCCTCCACTTCGAGAGCCATCACCTGATCGACCCGACTATACACCTCCACAACGAGAGCCATCACCTATTCTGTCACATCATCGAGCCTCTTCTCCACCATCACCTCATGATAGGCGACCGGCAAAGATGCCACGGTGTTTATCTCCCTGTTCTCCACCTCCACCTCCACGGGATGAGTTAGGGGAGTTACGTGATGAGGTCAATGCCTTGCGTGAAGAGGTCGGTACTTTACGCGATGACAATGGAGCATGGCGTGTTGAGATGTCTACTTTACGTGGTGAGGTAGCCGCTCTACGTGAGATGGTAGCATCGTTGCAGAATGAGGTTCATACTCTACGCAACGAGGTAAGTTTAATATTTTTCATATTTAACTTGATGATAAATTTACTCGTAATTTCACTTAGATTAACCATTTCACTTAGATTAACCATTTCACTTATATTGCTTAGTAAGTTCATTCGGTTGCTGCCAATACTGCTAAATTGTTTATTCTTTAACCCTGTGAAGTTAGTATTTGTTTTTGGTTGTCTTTTGGTTGAAGTAATGCAATCCATTCAAGTTTCAATTTGCAGAAGAAGAATAGTTTACTTTCGCAACGCGAAAATGGCTATCGCAACGCGGAAATGACTATCGCAACGCGAAAATGACTATCGCAACTCGAATTTGACTATCGCAACGAAATAATCGCAATGCGAAATGAAAATCGCATTGCGATTCCCTCGTTGCGATAGTCATTTTCGCGTTGCGATAGTCATTTTCGCGTTGCGATAGTCATTTTCGTGTTGCGATAGTCATTCGTGTTGCGATTTTAAGTTTCAGATTCTATTCTTCTTCTGCAAATTGAAACTTGAATGAATTGCATTACTTCAACCAAAATACAAAGACAAATACTAACTTCACAGTGTTGAAAATTTAAGTTTCAAGAATAAACTACTACTCTTTATATTGTCATTGAACCTACACTAAACCTATATGTTGTCCTTTTAAATGTTTATATAAGTGATTACTTCTGGAATGTTATCTGATGCAATTTGTGAACAATGATAGAATAATGACTTGGGTAAATACCGTGCAAGTTTGAAATATATTTGTCTTTGTTTTCACTGTTTAATATCATGTCTGTTTATTTACTGATTTATGTATTAATTTATTTTTATCGGCCCGCTAAGGTGGATGCTCTACGTCGAGTTTTTCTTGCAAGATGAAGTTCACGCATCAGACGGCGTGCACGTGCCATTAAGTCTCCGTTCACCCCAATAGTGCGAAGAATCCGTAAGAAAAAGCCCGACTCACCTGTCATCGTTCAAGAGGCCTCCCCTATCGTTCAAGAGGCCCCTATCATCACTCAAGAGTCCCCTCCCACCGTTCAAGAGGTCACTGTCATCGTTGAAGAGGTCCCTCCCAACATTCTAGAGCCCGATTCACACGGCATAATATATCGAATTATTGAGAAACCCCCTCACGTGCCGGACATGATGGATGACTGTTGGCTTTCGTATAAGTTACCGGCCAGTACCATTCCGGCAGATGAAGTGGAGAGGAAACAACTACCGGAAACAATTCTGGATAATACCCTTTGGGCTAAGACCGCAGTTGATTTTTATCTATATGAGCGGATCCAAGGGTGTTACGCTGACATATACAAACTCAACGATGATATACATTTGTTGATTGAACGGTCTTGGTGGGGTATGTTATTAGGGGTTGAAGACAATGGCTATTTCGATGGGGGGTAAGTCTTATATTTCTTCTTATATTTCATTTTGATTAATTTTTTTAAATTTATGTAATTCACTAATATATGTCTTTTTTTGTAAAACAGCATATTGATGCATGGGTGTCACGTCTTCTAATAGTAAGGGCTTTGAAGAAAAAAAAAATACGCGATATACAATTATGTCGACGCCTTTTCACGTAGTTCACTTGAAGAATCAACGACAGGAATCATATGTGTTGGCTAATGGATAAGCTAAACTTTATCCTGCATGGTGGGAGGTCGATAAGGTTAGTATTTATTTTTAAAAAAAATATTTTAAAGGTGTTCATAAATAAGTGCACAATTTGAATTATTACTTATGATTGCAGGTGTTTATCCCTGTTTTGGAACGTACTCATTGGCTTCTCGACGAGCTTCAGCTCCCATCCCAGAAGACAATAGTATATGACAGCATGATAAATTACATATCATTGTCTGATTTGAGAGATATTATTAAGGGATGGAACTCTCATTTGGCTAAATTCTTGGATGCGATTAATTATTAGACTTATTATGGAAACAAGAAGCCAAAGAAGTTCAATGTTACAGTTATCAGAGACGAGATCGCGCCACAACAAACGCCGGAAGCCAGAGGGGATTGTGGTCCTCTCGTATGCATGTGCTTGGAGCGTTTGACGACAGGAAGTACGCAGTTTCTACCTCATACCGATAGAGATAGAGGTGCAGTAGGCTTGTGGTTTCGGCATTTTATGGCTAGAGCGATATATTCGAGACGCTGCCTACCTGCATCCGCGTTATGAAAGTGTCCATAAACAATTTGTAAGTCAAATGCAAGTGTTGTTAAGTACCTAGAATTCAATAATAATTTGCTGTTTGTTGGTTTTAGATGTGTAGAAAGTGTTATTTGAGCAAATGTTTGGTTTCTGCAGGTTAATCCTGAAGTGAGTTGCGTGAAATTGATGTGCATAAACAACTGTCTGGGGTACACTTTTTTTTATTGTAATTGATTCCTAAAAGTCTGACTTGTTTAATTGATGAGAAAAATAATATAATAAGAGTCGATTTGTTTAATTGATGTGTAAATAATTCTTATTTGTTTAATTGATGTGTAAATAATTCTTATTTGTGCTTGTTTAATTGATTAAAAGTTGATTATTGATGTGTAAATAATTCTTATTTGTGCTTGTTTAATTGATTGAAATGTAAAAGTTGATTTGTTTATTTCAATCTGCATCATATTCGCATTGCGATAGTCAATACACTTTGCAATTTTCTCGTTGCGATAGTCAAATTCCCGTTACGATAATCAAATTCACGTTGCGATTGTCATTTCGCGTTGCGATAGTCAAATTCGCGATTCTGCAGGTTAAATTCGCATTACGATAGTCATATTTGCGTTGCGATAGTCATTTTCGCGTTGCGATAGTCATTTTCGCGTTGCGATAGTCATTTTTGCATTGCGATTATCCAGTTGCGATAGTCAAATTCGCGTTGCGATAGTCATTTTCGCATTGCGATTATCCCGTGCGATAGTCAAATTCACGTTGCGATAGTCATATTCGCGTTGCGATAGTCATATTCACGTTGCGATAGTCAAATGAATGTGTAATAAGTGATAACAACTGAACAAATCATAGCAATGTTCAAACTCAAGTTACTAATATACATGGGCCTAACTGAAAATGTTAAAAGTTTACACATAAAATACACATAATACAACGTTTGCATTTAAAAATCACCTAAGTCAATAGTCTCAAAAGGTGAAGCCGGTTGTGATTGGGATTTTGATTGCGATTTTGATTGCCTTTTGCTTGACACCATATGAGCTTTGGATTTTGATGATGATCCATATTTTGGTAGAGGAAAAGATGATTGTGATGGCACTGGTGATCCACATGTCAACCTTGTATGACCACTTTCCTTGCACCGACTACATGTCGATCTCTTCTTCTCTTCACCCTTAGAAGGTATACGATCGTGACTTTTTGGTCGGCCAGGTAGCCTTCTGTCCATGGCTGGTGGCAAAATTGTTTGTAAGTCATCTGGTATGTCCCACTCAGAAGGATGTAGAATAGGGTAGATAATCTCGGTATAAGTCTGTCGATATACTTCTATAGTGTAGCAATCCATAGCATATGCTCTTGAATCATCTTGGTTTAGATGAAGAGCAACTTTTATAACATGGCCACACGGATAACCAGATGTTTGCCATTTCATACAACTACACGTCTTTGCATTTAGATCAACAAGCCCATTTAAGTTATTATCCAGTACTTCAAACAAAGTGTTTGAACATGGTTCAACTCTCCATGACGTTGACTTCACAACACGTTTCGTTATCTTTTTTTCAGTCCATGGTGTAACACGATGTTCCAATGTTCATGTTAAATTTAAATAAATAATACTTAGTAAAATATATGATAAGTTACGAATTTAAAGAAATAATACCTGCATGGTTTCTTTTCTTGTAGTACCACTGTTGAATAGAGGCTCGAAAAAACTCCATTAACATAGTAATGGGTAATTTCCAGGAATGACGACTTAGAGCGTTGATTGATTCTGCACTATTAGACGTCATGAAACCATATCTTGCTCCAAGTTGATGTACTCTTGACCATCTTTCAAACCCGACATCTTCTAGTGTTCGAGCACACTGAGACAAAACACGTCTTAAACAATTTATATGCTTATTAAAATCCACTTCCCGATAAGCTTTTACAGTCTTCCAGTATGTCCATTTGTGATTTTTATCCCAGCAGACCTTGATTTTAGATTTCTATACAAATGAACACCACAAAGTCCATAAAAAGCATATGGGAAACACCTTCTAACAGCGTTGTCAATTGAGTTTTCCCTATCAGATATGATTGTCAGATTGCTAATAGGACCTATGCAATCCCTAAGATGCCCCATAAACCATGTCCATGAATCAGAGGTTTCAGATTTGACAACCCCGTAAGCTATTGGCAGTATCCCATTGTTAGCATCAATGGCTACTGCTAATAAGTTTACTCCAAGGTATCGACCTTTTAAATGTGCTCCATCAACTATAATAATTGGGCGCATGCAAGTAATAAACGAACGAATCTACAAAATCATATACACAAGAAATATAATCATTTAAATGTGAAATGCATGTAACTAACAAAAATGAGTCAACAAAATTATATTGATTTACTAACTGCAGCACCAATGGCGATAAACAGCAACTCAAAGCGTCCATCTCTATCTGTTTTGATATGAGTTACCGACCCAGGATTTTTCAACTTTAAATTGTGACAATAAGCCGGCAGTTGGGCAAACGATGCTTCTGGCGAACCCCTCAACAATTCCAAGGCATAACATTTGGCTCTCCAAGCTTGAGAATATGAGATACAAATCTTGAACCGAGCATTCATGTCAATCATAATTTCATGTCCCCGATATACCCTGCCATTAAAAAACATTAACTCAGCCAGAAAACCACCCAACACCTTTTTGTTTGCATGTCTATGGTGAGGAAAAACTTGGGTTCTTGAACATGTATGTTTATAAAAAAAAGTCCTAACTTGAAACATTTCACAATCTTTTATCCTCTTTGCAATCATACGCCACGTACAGTTTTTGTCAATCATACACCTTGTTTCGAAACGATCTTTTCTTGATTTGTTAACTTTTAGTTGATAGCCATCTTCCACACATTTTGTATACAAAGCTATCTTCAAGTCTTCATTTGTATCAAAACAATCATCTTTCTTGATACGAATAATTTTTGTGTAACAATCAACTGCTATTTTTACCAACTCTTCTTCCGGTATCTGAAGTAATTCTGGCATATTCCAGTTATATTCCCGTGGCATTTTCTTCGGGGACTTTTCTTCGGGGATTTCTTCTTCTTCTTCTTCTTCTTCAGGGTTATATGAATTACAGAATGGATGTTCAACATGTTCATTCACAGTCGTAACTTCCTCCTCATTATGATCAACATCTTCCTCGGCAGCGGCTGTTTCATCATCAAAATTCGAGTATTGATCAATATCAAAATCATTACACGCAGGGTCTGTTTCTTCTTCTGAAACATCATCAAAATCCGAGTATTGACCAAGATCAAAGTCCGGGTATTGACCAAGATCAAAGTCCGGGTATTGACCAATATCAAATTTCGAATACCGACTAGTACTCACAATTTTTTCTGTTGGCTCATCATCGTCTAACTGGTTAATACAAAAACCGAAATTTGGTGCTGAAAGTTGATTGAGATTTGGATTAGGGAAAGGTTGTGGGTTTTGAGATTGTGTTTGGTATTGGAAATGTGGTGAAACAAAATTTGCTTGGTGATGAAATTGTGGTGGAACCATTAAATTTTGACCACCATAAACTGGGGTTGAAATATTTAGTTGATTACTACCCGCTACTGACCCAACTTCACTACTTCTAGGTTCAACAACATACAATGTAACATCATCTTGCGAAACACTAATGTAAGCAATGAATCGTTCAACATCTTCATTGTCGGTTAACAAATAAACTTTACATTTTCTCTGATAAGATAGCCTAAATCCACTTAAGGGCTCTAAATTCAATTTATTTGCAACACGTAACATTAGAGTTTCATAAGTTAACTTTTTTAATGACAGTTTTAGTTGAAGATTCATGGGTAAAGACATATATTGTAAAACACCATGAACATTCTCTCATGACCCTCCAAAACACAAATCTATCCAAACATGATCGATATTAGATGATTTCATTATTGTAAATTAATTTACTAAACAAACGAGCTGCAAAACTAAAACCTATTATCGGATGGGGAAGGATGTCGTTGGATATAAGAACGGATGTCGCCGGAGAGAGTGACAGATGGAAATGGAATGAGTTGCGATTTAGGGATTTAGGTTATGAGTTGCTTCTGCTGCGTAGTTATATACCCAAAACATTTGTGTTGCGAAACTAAAACCTGTTGCGAATTTGAAATTCAGCATTGCGACAGTCAGAATCGCGTTGCGATAGTCAGAATCGCATTGCGATAGTAATAATCGCATTGCGATTTACATATTCGCGTTGCGATAGCCATACTCGCATTGCGATTTACATATTCGCATTGCGATAGTCGGAAAATCGCAACGCGAATTTGGGAAATCGCAATGCGATAGTCAGAATCGCGTTGCGAATCTGAAAACTGATTTGCGATACCAGAGATCGCATTGCGAATTATCGATCGCATTGCGATTTATTTGGTCATTTTGGCAAATCCAAAAAAATTGATTAAAATAATATATTATAAGATATTTTTTGTCACTGAAGTTATTTTCTCTTCAATTTTCATACATGACACGACAATAGAGTCGTCATTTCGTTAGAATACAAGGGCAAAATCGATAATTCCATTACAGAAGAGTAACCGCGCCAATCCAGTTACGTGCTACCGACGATGTGACCCATAAAGAGGTGGCACTCTGTCCATGACGCCCTTCATCCACTGCTGCAGCCAACAGAATTCCCAAAACACCCCTATTTTAATCCCAAAACAACAAAAAAGAGGAAACGTGGCACACCAAATATCTCTGCCATTTTGCACTCTTGCTTGTTGCTTGTTGTTTCAGTTTGGCAAAACATTGACCATTTTGGGGACATAAGGAATGGTTGTTTCTTTCATATCAAAATAAAAATCTCGACTTCTTATTCGTTCGTGAGAAGCTGAGATAATGTATTGATCCGTTTCGAATTCTCCCATATTTATTTTATATGTATTCTTTGAATTAGAATAAGCTAAATTCTGTATATCAAGTTGGAAAGGTTGAGTTTTTACAATATATATGATTCGGATTAGTTGAACAATAAATCGGATATAGATATTGTTGGCAATAAGAAAAACTGTGAAAATCAAAATTCTATTCATTTGGTGATGTTACCGGGCATCAAACGTGAGAAACAAGATAAAATAAAAACTAAATAATTCTAATTATCAGTTTTTATATGTTTTAATATCTAAATTTTATTTTTATTATTAAAATTTAATGTTTAATTTTAAACGGATATTAAAATAAAACAAAAATAAAATTTAATACTAAAACGGATTAAAATACACGTGAAAATTATGTAAGCCAGAGTTTGTCTCCTTCCTTGGCAAAATGGCAGTGGTCCTCCCATGGACTTCCTTTTTCCAAAGTCAATGAAACTATTTTCTTTTTCTGACACCAAATATTAGGTTGTTATGCAGGTCACAATTATATCATAAGCAGAATCCTGTTAAACCCTTTAATAAGATTAAAAATAGTTTTAATTCTATTTATTCATATCCAGAATGTACAATTCAATAAATTTGATGTTGGAATATCACTAGAAAAGCTAATGAATATGAAAATTTTTCTTGTTAACAGAGAAACATACAATCTGTTGGAAAGATGCCCTTAAATGTATGGTACACCATTGTTCATATTGAAATCACTGGTTATGTCATTCCCAGATATAAGGCCGACGAAGTCGTTTCCGGTTTCGAACTTGAATTGTGAGCTAAACATTTCATTCATTGAGCCATTGTTCAGTCCATCGTGAAAACCGTCTCCGAATGATCCTAAATACGCATTTACGAAGGGGTCCTGGAAGTTTGAACTCCAACCGTGACTAAATCCATCCGAGGTACCCAAGTTCTTAAAGCTTCCGCCTTCTTGATCAACCGAGAGCCACTCTGCGAATATCGGAATCGGGCTTCTGTGAGGCTCTTTAGATAAGTTAAAATGCATCGCGATAGCTTGATTGGTATTTAGTAACGGTTTTTCGACGTGCCGGAAGGATTCGAAGCTCGGCATTTGCAGGTCCATATGATACAAAGTGGAATCCGCGTTTTCTGAACTCGATGTAGTGGTGTATTGAATGTTCCTGGTTTGAGCTTCCGATTCTTCAGCCTTTGCAACTCTTTTCTTCAGATATGAATGCCAGTAGTTCTTGATCTCATTATCAGTTCTTCCAGGCAAACTTTGTGCAATTTGGGACCATCTAGTCAATAAAAAACAACATTATTCATTCGAGTCCGAATTCAAATACGATCATTCGAATATATATAAGAAAAATCTCGGAATACTTACTTGTTGCCTAACAAATGGTGAAGGGATACGATTGTCTGCTCCTCTTGTGCCGAAAACATGCCTCGCTTCAAACCAGGCCTCAGGTAATTAATCCACCTTAACCTGCAGCTCTTCCCATTCCTTTGTAAACCTGTAAATCACAACACATCAGTCTCAGAAACCAGGGTAAGCTCATTTACTTGAGCAGCAAGGTACCGTTTATGGATTCTCTATTATTTAAGTATTTGTATGTATCTAACACGAGTGTGACATATATTCGATCGTAACCGGTGGTATTATCTTCCGAACATGTTTCGAACATATATCTATATCTGATACTCATACCGATCAAGAGCAAAATCAAATTTCAGAATATTGTAGAGGATTCAACATACATCATAAATGATAAAAGGAAAGAAGTAGACCTGCATTGATGGCAACAGTGGTCCAGCAACGATGGCCATGTTTAAGGACATAGGTCCTGAGCTTAAGGTCTTCTTCAGGCGACCATAACCCCTTCCTGTGCTTAATTCTGGGCTTCTCCGATGATTTGGGACCCATTCTGCTCTGCTTCAAGCTTACAAAAGTAGGCTTTATCCGATACAATAAATGATGAACAAAAGCAATGAGGTTAAAGGGCAAGCTACAGGAACAGCAACTAGAGCAATAAATAGGCAATCCCCTAAAGAATCATTAAAGTTTAAAATAAAGCCAAGTTTAGTTAATTAACAAGTTTATCTTTATAATTCCTAACCTCTAAGGTCTTTGGATCACTTACAGGAAAACTTAGCTACTAATTATACATTTTTCTTTTATATATTTAGAAAATTACATCTTACATGTGATTAAATATACATAATGAACATAGATGTTAAACATAATTATTTAAAAAATATTTATTTATTAATCAGTACATAGGAATATATTCTGCAGTTTTGGTATCTTCCAGGTAAGCATAATTTCTTTATAATTTCTTTATAATTTCGTTGAATTTGCTTCTAGCTCTTCAGCTTTTGCAGGCTTTTTCATCATATATATATATATTGAATATATATTTTCTTAGTTATAAGTTATCTATTTAGTTTTTTTTTTTAAATTTGATTATGTTACATTTTTATAATTTAATCACATTATCCTTGTATTTTTGAATTAGGACTGAAAGTTTAAGTTTCAAAAGTATAGGGACTAAATAGCATATTGAACGGTCTACCTCAAAAACAATCAACATTAAGACGATGATTAAATTCTACAAATTGTAATTAACCAATGAAACCGGTTGGATTAAATGTTTAACAAGGTTGGTAGGGTGATTAGTATTTTGCACATCAATCCCTCCACTTTGCTTATTTTATTTAACACGAAATTTTAAAATAGAATAATAAAAATATGTGAACTGGTTTTGGTAATTTATGATGTTCCTTTTCTATACCGACAGTTCGTATTATTGTACAAAGCAATCATTTGAATTCTTATTTTATATTTCGGTCGAACCAATTGGTGCATATATTTGACCATCTAATTATTTAATATTTTTTAAAGATAATCCAATAATTTAATATGAAAACAGTGTCATGCTGATTGACCTAATCATTAATTATTATTTTATTTCTTTGAATTTTCATGAACCATCTGATTAATTTCGTTTTATACAATCATTAGTCGGTTATTGTCAATTATGATTGCCCAAGTACTTTTTTATTCTTAATACACCTTAAAAAGAAAAAAACATAATTAATTTTATTAAAAGTATTCTTTAATACGATTATACATTCATAAATGGAATAGTTTTCTAATTATGTACCATGAAATAATAATTGAAGAATAGGAATATTAAGTTAAGGACACTTGAAAATGTTTTGGCGATGGTTTAATAATATTTTTTTATTAATCTGGGATAAGTACAAGATAATATATGTTCTAAGATAACTCTCAACCTTTTAAAATTCCTAACGTTCTCGGTGCTCGAACCTGGTAGTAGACCCAATTTATCACTTTGCCCCTATCATATTTTTGCATCAATTCAACCTCCGAAGTTACTCAATTGCATGCTTGTATACCCTACCCCTACCCCTAACCCCTAAACTACAACCCCATATCCTATAAGCTATAAACCCTAAATCTAAACCCTAACTCGAGGTTTATAATTTAGGGTTTTAAGTTAGGCATAGAGTATAGAATAATGCTATTAAACAACTTTGAAATCTAAATTGATGTGAAAATGTGATAAGAACGAAAATGATAAATTAGGTCTACTACAGGGACAAAGATGACCCTTAATAATGTGCATATGAGCTAAAATGCATCTTATGAAACATGCTTCACTAATAAATTCGCAACCAACATTTATAAAATCGGATTAAGAATTATTTGACATAATTTGTATATACGTTGCCAAACTGGAAGAAATAATATTTATTTAGAACATTTTTATGGCGCATGGATTAATAGAATTTTAGGAAGATGTTTATATATTTCATATTAATTTAAGCTAAATAAAAAATAAATAAATTCGGCTATGTCAACTTCATCCAACTCTTATGTCCTTTGATTTGAATAATTGACAAACTAAAATCAAGGTTTATCTCCTACTACGCGCTATTATTTTATAAACTATTCCACGAATTTTCTTTTCTATTTTTATAAAATTAAAATAACTTTACACACTTCCACAAAAATACTATTGTTAATAATCTCTATGATTGAATTATTAATTATTAAGTATGAAAATATTTAATTATCAGATTTTAGTAGATGAAAATTCATTTGTTTAGAATGGTTGACATTATACAGATACCATTATAATTAGAGACACAAGTATAATTTTATATTAGGAAATAAAATTTTAAAGAGATAAATTCATAAAATTTTAAGACGAAAATAAATTATCAATTAAATATTTAAATAATTGCAGTAAACTTTTTGTGGGGGTGACATAATTTGCTTATGTCAGCTGTTTTTCCTAGCAAACTTCATTAAAATACCACAAATGATGAAATCTTAAAGAACCTCTCCCATTCCTTTTCCTTTAAAATTTGAGGCAAAGTCAAGTTAGGGGTATGTAACAAGTTTCCAATATTTGTGCACACCAAATTTCAAATCAACCTGGAAATTTTATATTATTAATAAAAAAATATTTTTAACATATATTCAGTGATTAAATATGAAGTTCTATCATAGTAGGAGAAGAAGGGAGACGATGAAACGAGAAAGAATTGGGAATTGAAGAGCGAGGGTTAGGGATTGAAGGGAATGAATTGGGAAATTTACAGAACACGTGAATGGTAGGTGAGTACTAACTTACCCGGCTTAGTTGGAGCAGCCCAAATCCGGAAGCCCAATACCTACTGAAGAGAAGAAAATATAGAGTTAGTTAGTAAAGGACATACACCTGACATCCTTAGATTTTCAGGTACAATTTGTAACTAAATAAGACCTGTATGCTGAGACAATTTCCTCATGACTTGAGTGAATGAACTTCTCATTTCTCTATATTTTTTTTTCTTTTCTGCTAACTTTGGCTGTCCCTTTTTTCCCATATGTATGGGGTAAGGGGGAGGTAAGATAGTAGGCTGCCCCCAACACCAGGTTGAGAGCAGCTTCCGTAGGAGACCTCCCTTTTCTGCTAACTTTCTTTCGATTAATTCTCTCTTCTATTGAGCTATAACAAGTTCTTTCTATCGTATCAGATAAATGAATTATAAAAAATATTACGATATTTGTACATGAATTTGACATAATATTACTCATTAATGATATACATTATTTTAAATGGCTTATCATAATTAGAAGAGGTGTATGTTGAATTGGAACTTGCAATATGTTCCAAAATTATTGGATGGAAGTATATATGTTACTGAATTGACACTAAAATATGTTGATGGTAAGCTGGGTAGTTAGCTACTGACTTTGAAAAATTACGTATTGGGATAAAATAAAATGTGGCAGAACAAGCACGCTGTATTACATATATTGGGATAAAATAAAATATGGTTAAATCAATCAAGAGGAGACTTGTTTTTTTCTTTATATGAAACGATTAAGACAGTTGAGCAGAAGCTAAGCTACTTACAGTGCTCCCTGTCCAAAACGCATTGTGTTGGTTAAGCGACGTACGTATACAGATATTACATGCTCCATACTAATGATTCATTAATAACTCTTACTTATAAATAAAATAATAGAATCCTTGCGTGGGAGAAAGCAAATTTTAGGAAGGTCGATGTGGAGATGAATAATAAGGAAGCGGTTCCGATCTTATCCCTTATCGGATCAGCGTTTGAATCAGTTGTATTTCGTAAAGTTCAGAATTTTTTCGATAGACGATGACAAATCAAGTTTATGCACGTTCACCGAGATGCGAATGCGATTACTCATCTTGGTCACATGACCTTGCTTGATCGAATTGACCTTGACGATCTCCTGATAACATTCATCGCCTTCTCCACCTCGATATGAATAAGTGGAGAGCAGGAATAATTGTTGTTAACACAGTCACTTTCTGTAACAGAAAAAATAATAGGATAAAAATTATACTCTCCGATGAATGATTTCTCGGATAAAATTGTTTCAAGTAGCATATTGAATAGTCTACCTTAAAAACAATCAATAGCAATACCATAATTAAATTCTGCAAATCGTAATTAACCCACCGATTGGATTAAATGTTTAACAGGGTAGGTGGGGTGATTACTACTTTAGTTTATTGCATATCAATCCCTCCCCCTTGCTTATTTTATTTAGGGTAAAATACACAGATGACTCCCAACTATATGTTATTAATTTATTCAGTCTCTCGACTTATAAAATCTGATCTAAAATCTCAAATGACTATTATATCTCAGTCATTATGTTGACACCCAGCTTAAACAATTGCTACTTTTTTAATGAAAAATAATGAATTTGGAACATGATGAATAATTGAGTGACCGTTTTGTAACTTTTAATTGTCAAATCACTTAATAAATCAGTACCCTATTGTCAGGGTACCATTTGTGTACTTTTCCCTTTTATTTAACACAATTTTAAAATAAATAAATAATAAAAAAGATGTTGGTAATTTAGGATGTAACCCTTTTATATGCCGACAGTTCGTGTTTTGTGTACAAATCAATCATTTGAATTCCCATTTTAAATTTCAATGGAATTAATTGGTGCATACATTTGAGCATCCAATTATTTAATATCAAGCTACGTATCTCTGTTTGTTAATATCCAAAAAGCATTGTACTGATTACATAATTAGGCTACGTGCACATACATAAGCATCTCTATGCTACATGCTTCATTTATTTATATATATATACGTACTTGTCCAATTACATATAATTGACCTTTAAAATTGGGGGGTTGATGTTTTGTCTTTTCAATTTTAAAATGCTATTTCAGTAGAAGAACCATAAGGGCAAACATTAACAGCCGATTGAGTTACTAAACCACGATCATCATGAGAAAAAGCAGTAGCACCTACCCCCGAAAAGGTCTGATCAAACCTATGCCAGTACCGATCGAAAAGATGGTCAATCTTCCCACCGAGCTAACACTGAAACGTGTTGCGCCTACGCCCACGACCCCTTGACGAACTACCTTGAGCAGCACCAATCGACAAACCACCTTGAGCAGCACCACGACCACCATAATAAGATACCACTAAACCAGGAGAAACAAAACGACCAGCATCCACAGATGATACACAATCAGGAGACGTATCAATAACCGAAAGCTTGGTCATATTAGCACTAAGCTGAAAACTATCAAGATGCTCAAAATTTCGTTGTTGCATTTCGACATCAATAAGCATCGAAATAACACCCTCAAGAAAGAACAGTTCAGGGCTCGTAATGATGACCACAACAAAAGGTCGATACTCAATCAGAATCCCGTTCAAAATGGTGACAACTTGCTCGTACCGAGAAATCGGAGCACCACACACAACCAACAAATCACAAATCTTTTTAACCTCAAAGATATACACACACACACACATATTTTGCTCACCTTTCCTCACAAGTTTAAGTTTGTACTGGAGATTCATAATAGTGGAAGGAGATTTACTAGCAAAGAATGTCGTGATTCTCGCCCATATTTCAGTTGTCGTTTTTGCTCCGACAAGATGAAGAAGAAGAGAGGCACTGATCGTCGATAACAACCAAGAAGCAAGCGTGCTATCTTGAGCAACAAAACTTTCATAAGCATCATTCTCCACAGAAGATCCATCAGCAAGAGTAACATTGGTAGTAGGAGGTTTAACACCACACCTAAAAAGTTTCTCCAACCGGTGGCTTCGCACAGTAAGCAAAACTTGTTATTTCCATAAAAGGTAATTGAGCTCATCCAAGACAACTCTCACCCGTTTATGAGTGAACATATTGTCGCCGGAAGCGCCTGAGGTTGGCATCACTCACTCAAACTTCAAAGAAGAAAAAAACCAGAAAACGAAGAAGAATACCCAGAAACGCTCGACTCAGATACCATGTTAACTTTTAAAATACTCTCTTTATTATCAAAGAGAGGTACTGAGTATATAAGAAAAAGCAACCCACACACCACCAAACACGTGCCAGATAAGGGCCCCACCTAATAACAAAAGACCCAACAATTTTCAACAAACAGTACACATCACCATCATGCATAAAACGTGAACCTAACACCATGCACAAGCATGCATGCATCAGGTATATGATAACAGTTATTAAACATGTTAAAATCCCGTATTTGATATTTATTATATATAAATATAATATAATATTATTTATTATTTGATTGCATTATCATTATTATCGTGGTCTTTGTTATTTATAGTTGCAACCGTGCCCTAATGTTGACTTTAACATATTCACATGTATAATCAATCTATTGATACAAATATCGGATAAGCATTTGTTAGGAGATTTTACTATTTGGTGACCAAAATAAAAGTGTTTAAAAAGTTAGGTGACCAACTGAATAGTTTATAATACACGTGACATATATAATCAATCGACTTAACCTTTATAGATAAAGGTAGATAAACTTATCTAGGGTTTCTTACATCACTTCCGTTCGGATTTTCATCTAGGAAACTATACCAAGTGCTTAAAGTTTGACATTTAGCACTGAGCTTATTTTTTAAAATACATAGAAATGTCTTTATTGTATTGAAGAAACTAATAATAGTCCCGATGAAGTTTCTTCTCCAACACTAGATTGAAGGTATGCTTTGTTCATGCTTGAAGAAATTTTCAGGATCAACCAACGACTTCACCTTCACTAGTTTCTCAAAGTTGTTTTTAAAATATTTAAAACCCCAAGTGCTCGCTTGATCATAGCTTGTCTTGTCTTCATCATTAACTCCGATGTCTAAGTCCCTGTAATTAATGTAAGCTTCTCGTGGAGATTTCGAAACATAAGGGGTCATATAACGATAAAGTCTTCGGGTCCAATTTATATACTTTTGGAAATCCGAAATCTCTCCCACTTCAGCCGTAACGTACCTGATGATGTAAAGGTTGCCAGCTCTATGGGGAAATGGAGTTTCAGATTCAGGGATTTCATCCATTCTTCCACCGTAGGGGACAAAGCTGATCGTTGCATTCCTTCCTTCTTCATCCTCGAACCACCGCCCCATTTCCTTGAATACAAATTCTGGGATCGGTTGATTTACGTAGTCAGATTTTACTTTAAAATACGATTTTACTGATGCATTTCTGTCCAGTAAAATCTCTACGGGCCCTTGAGGTAATTGAGCCAAGTAAGCAACGGATTGAATCCAACTCATTTCGGTGCAGTCTTGTTTCACTAATCCAAGCCGGGGAAACCTTTCTGCCATCAATGAAACGAGATTATCAACCCTGCCCAGAAACAAACCTATAAAGGTAGCTTGAATTGATCCATTTCCATCACCAGATATGGTGAGGAGAATGGATAAATCTTGGGGAAGATTAGGTGCAACGTATTGCCATTGATGGATGAGTTTGGTTGCATTTTGTTCTGAGGTCTTCGTGAGAGTGAAAACAGTCACGGTTGACGGAACAGGAACTAACTTTATTTTCCAGTCAAGAACGATCCCGAAGCTACCTCCACCACCGCCTCGGATCGCCCAAAACAGATCTTCCCCCATCGATTTTCTGTCGAGAATTTCGCCGTTAGCATCGATCAGTCGAGCATCAATGATGTTATCGGCGGCGAGACCGTATTTTCGACACACAGGGCCATGCCCTCCTCCACTAAAGTACCCAGCAACACCTACGGTATGGCAAGTAGCCATTGGAAAGCCGAGGGCTCTACTTTTTTCAGCAATCCTGTACTGGAGTTCACCTATGGTTGCACCAGCTTCCACCCATGCACTGCCATCATCGACGTCGACGTCAACGGAACGAAGATTAACCAAATCGACCACAACAAACGGGACTTCAGAAACGTACGAAAGACCTTCCATGTCATGACCGCCGCTTCGAGTCCGGATCTGCAGACCGTGTTGCTTCGAGCAACGGATAGTTGCTTGGATGTGGGATGCATGCGAAGGTGTGACGATGACTAAAGGCTTGGCGGTAGCATTTGTGGCGAACCTAAGGTTTTGGATGGAAGATTCCAATATGGATGAGTACGCAGCTTGGCGTTGTGTGTAAATGAGGTTAGAAGTGGAAGATGAATCGTTGGATTGAAGAGAAAGACATTGAAGAAAGTTGTCATGTGACTGAGCTTCGGTCGCCCATGAAAATGAGATCAAGATGATGGCAAAAACCAAGACAGTCGACGAGCAATAAGCGGATTTCATTTTGTTTATAACTATTGAAAAATGGAGTTACCATATTTATACTTCATAGAATGTAAACTTGACCTACCCAACATTTTTTTAGTTTATGTGACTTTGAAAATTATTTACTCGGATTTGATAGATTCTATTCAAACTTAATTCTTCTGGCTTGACTTTTCATTTTAAAAACTTTGGTTTGAATCAATTTTTTAGGCTGAGAAAAAAAACTTGAATCTATTCGATAAGTTATTATAAATATTTTTTTATACATTTAAAGATAATTATAATAATACACATTTATATTTTTCTGAATAAAAATATTATATGTTGGAAATATATAAATCAAATCAAATCAAATATATATTATAATCTAAAAAACTGGGTCAAATTTTAACTCCGGTAAAATCCTCCCAAATATAGATTATTAGGTTAGACGTGGATAGAAGATTTCAACTTACGTTCCGGCAAACAAAAATTTTAACTCCATCAAATAGTGATAATACATTCAACGAATAATTAATTCGGTAACCGAACTAGAAATTTAAATTTATTATAGTGAAGTTTAATTTTTTTTATCTTTCATAAATATAATTTTTTAATTGAGAAAGGTTCGATAAATTTTTCTTTATTTATTTTTAAAAGATATTTTTTTCTATATTAATTAATAATTAAAAATATTATTGACGGGGTCAAGGCTCCCCTTGCCCTGCCCCCGAATCCACCTCTGACTATATTTATATATAATAGATCTGAATTTGAGATTTTTACATTTTTAATAACACAATCTGGCATGTACATCTACGGATAGATCCACGGCCAGGAAGTCATCCCTTAAAAATTTCAAATTTATATATATTTTAAATATTTTTAAAAAAATCTATTTTCTCCTTTTTAAAGTTTTATACGTTTATCTCCCTTTAAAATTTTGTAAATTCACCACCCCTAACATAAAATTCTATGCTTATCCTCGTCTACATCAATCTCCTTTTTATATTAAATTGATATGGCTTTTCATTGAAAAGTGACAAAAATGGGCACGAGCCAAACTATCTCAATGGTTAAAGAAATGATTATTACTCTTAGAAGTTTCGAGTTTGAACACTAAAAACTACAAGATATTTAAACGTTCGTCCATTATCAAATAATTTAAAACATATATTACAACTTGTAATCACTCTAAATTAGTAAAATACTCATAAAATGAAGTTACTTAACGTTAAATTGTAATATGAATCAATATCCAATTTGTCTTCTTTAATTCCGTTGAATTCTTGTCCTTTTACTTTGTATTTCGTTGATTTCCAACTTAGAATGATAAAATTCAAATGAAAAACTAGCCATTGGATTTTCTAGTCATATATAGATAAAATTCTAAATTCTAATGATTATATTTTTTGAACTTTGAATATAAATTATCTGATAAGTATATGACAAATTAAATATTAAAAAAAATTGTTAAAGAATGGTCATAAAAACAAAGGAATATTTGTGGGATTTGTTTCAAAATTTAAAAGTTTAATTTTAGGACCAAAATTAGTAACCACCTTACTAAATTTTGTCTTTTCGAGAAAATGAATAATGGCTTAATAAGATTTCGTTCATATTGATGTTATTGTAATATTTTAGAGTTTGTTGATTTAGATTATAAATTGATGTACGAATTTATGTTAAAATGTATGAATCTTGAAAGATTATATTAGAAATTTATTTTTTAAAATTATAAAATTAAATTATTAATAAAAATACAAAGAACAATATATGATAATTTAAGATTTTTGAAGGTACAATCTTCATAGCACCCTTTTGATTCATTCATGGTTTGAATATCCTTAATTATACAATAACTTTTAATATGAGAATGTAAATATTATGGGTTGAATCAAATTAACTAAATGTGTATGTGTATGTGTAAGTATATATATAAATTTTTATTTTAAAAATGGAATCAAATTTGAAGCCAACGAAATATTCTTAAATATGAACTAAACTAATTGATGAATGAATAATGCAACATTTGAATTAGATAAACCAAAAACTTAGTCAAGTCAACCCACGACTATCCTTCATTTGGATTAATTGACTATATCCTTAATTTTTTTTAAAAAAATTCTAGAATAAACGCGGTTCTAATTTAAATATTTTTATTAAAGAAATATTAAAATATACAATGGCCTATAAATTTGTTTACTTTGGTTCTTTCATTGCCGTTTTGTCGGTTTATTTCAAACAATAAATAATAAAAATATAAACTAAAATGACTTTTAGTATCATCTATTATAATCACCTATATATAATGAGATTTAAATTAAAATAAATATTGAATAATAAAATTGACTTAATAAAAGCTTATTTAAATATAAAATAAAATGACTTTTAGCATCTTCTATGTATTGATATTTTTTCACAATAAATATAATTTTATTAAATAAAAATAATTTTATTAAATAAAAATAATATTAATCGAAGATCAATAAATTATCAATTATTATTCTAAAAAATAAAAAAGCAATAACAAACATCATATTATATTATAAATTTTATTGATGTTAAATTATAAAATTTTAGAAATGTAAAGTTGGATTACTGATAAAAATATAAAAAAAATTTACTTAAAATATATGAGAATTTAAAATTTTAGGAGGTACGATCATCCTAGCACTCCCTTCATTCATCCTTGGTTTGAATATCTTTAAGTATACATTAACATTTAATATAAGAATCTGTTGAACCATGTTTTATAATATTTTTGATATAAAAAAGTAAGGCAAAAATGTTTTTGGACTTGATTGAATTTGTTCAAAATTTTCAAAAATAATTCAAAGTCCATTAAACTATAATTTGAGCACAAAACTGTTTTCTGGGTACGTAGTACCGATATTGTTCTTACAGTATCGGTACTACATGAACAATACTGGTACTGTTCATGTGGTCCCGATTCCAAAGGTAAGAGAAGTATCGATACTCTCTAAGTAGTATCGATACTACCAGATGTTTTTGAAATGACTCAAATTATAGAATACAAAATAGGTACCGATACTACTTTACACAGTAGTATCGATACCATGAGCATAGTATCGATACTGGTCAAGCCCAACGGTCTTTAACGACTAGTTTATTTAAAAATTACAAAGGTAGTACCGATACTCATCAAAGGAGTACCGGTACTCTCTGTTATAGGCAGTTTTATTTTGCAGAAAAATAATCCCCAACGACTCCAAAACATCCCCAAAGGCTTGACACGACCACAAACTCATTCTAACATATAAAAACAGGTTGAGGACACTTGAAGAATGTTGGAACAACTATTCAAGCAATCAAACATAAGAGAAAGGTTTTTTATTCTTATTTTCCTCTCTCTTGTAAATATATATTAATGTTTTAGTGAGCTTAATTTTTGTAAACATATTCCTTTTAAGAGGTTTTCTTGTTTACATCTTATTTTCCTTACCCTAGAATGTAAACTTGAAAATTTTATTTTTGTTCCACAATTCAAACATAACTTGCTCTCAGTCTTTAGGCTTACTCGTGTCCTTGGTTGTTTTCTTACCTTTTACCCTGATTTTTGTCTCCTACAGGATCTCTCCACTGGAAAGATGAAGAGGATTTTTAGGGAATCCAAAGGCTTATATTTTTTTGAGTCATCTTGCTTAGATTCTAGTTTGTTTGCTTTGGACCATTCTTTGTTATCTACTGATGCTTCTTGTATGACTTCTGCCAGTTCTGCTAAATTGGATTTTGAAAAGCAAAATGAAACTTTGAAAAATGATTTTGAACTTTCAAAAACCAAAATTAAATATTTGGAAAAAGAAAATCTTAAATTGAAAGTTAAGCTTGAATGCTTAACAAAGGAAAAAGAAATAATTTCTAAAAACAATTCATCTATGTTAAAAATGGCAAAATGCTCACATTATCGTTTTCATGGTCATATGGAACATACTTTTCCTATAAAGAAAAGAAAACGTTTTAGAATTAGACAAGTATGGGATCCTAAGGGAACAAAGGGCATTAAACTAACACTCAAGGATCCAAAGCAATTTGGATACCAAAATCCACTTAAATGTTTCTTGTAGGTGTATGGGAGCAATGGTAATAAAAGTGAAGATATTCAAATGCTCTAGCCACACTTGATATGGAATGGGTAACCTCTAAGCTTATTTTGATTATCTTGCATAATTTGTTGCTCATTTAGTTTAAGCATGCATGAGTTTTGATTTTAAATAATTTTATGTTTTCTATCTCATTTATGTTAAAAATATGTTATGGTGAACATTTTCTAAAGTTTTAATGTTTTTTCATAAATGTTTGTTCATCATAATGAATTTTGGTCAAAATTGGTTTTAATGCTTTGTTTTTACAAATTTTAATTTTTGACCTTAATTTAAATGTTTATACATGTAGTTTATTGCAAATGATATCTCTCTAACAATTGATATCAATTTTTCAAATGCATAACATTTTTTGATAGCTTTATGCACATGCACTTAAATACAAAAATTGGTATAACATAAAGTATATTAGACTTGGATATATTGAATTTCTTGTGCTACTAACTTGTTTGTTCATCTTTGTTGAAATTCAATATCTTTTAAGTGTCATACCTTTAAAGTCATTTTTTTTGTTTGGAATGCATTTATTGAGGGGGAGCTTTGATTTTTCAAATGATTTTATGCTAAATTTTACCACTTACTCTCCATTGTTATTTTTGAACTTTAAAGTTGAATTATTTTTGATATAACAAAAGGGGGAGAAATATATGTTTGAAAAATTCAATTTCTCAATGAAAAAGGGAAAGCTTTAATATTTTCCAAATATTTCTCTTTTTCATGAAACATTTTATTAAGGGAGAGTTTTGGCAAAACAATTTTCAAATGTTTTGTTATATCAAAAAGAGAAGATTGTTTAACCATGTT
Organism: Hibiscus syriacus; assembly: GCF_006381635.1. Classification (NCBI taxonomy): domain Eukaryota; kingdom Viridiplantae; phylum Streptophyta; class Magnoliopsida; order Malvales; family Malvaceae; genus Hibiscus; species Hibiscus syriacus. The sequence goes on along the minus strand of NW_024062784.1, from coordinate 117,621 downwards.
TTATAATATTTTGATATAACAAATTAAGGAAAAATGTTTTTAGATTTGATTGAATTTTTTCGAAGTTTTCAAAAATAATTCAAAGTCCATTAAACTATAATTTGAGCACAACATTGTTTTATGGGAACGTAGTACCAAAACTATTAATACAATATTGATACTATATGAACATTACCGATATTGTTCATGTGGTACTGATACCAAAGGTAAGAGAAATATTGATACTCTCTAGGTAGTATCGATACTACCAGATGTTTTTCAAACGGCTCAAATTCCAGAATGCAAAATAGATACCGATACTCAAGGGGATATCGATACTACTTTACACAGTAGTATCAATACCATGAGCATAATATTGATATTGGTTAAGCCCAACAACCTTTCACAACTAGTTTATTTAAAAATTACAAAGGTAGTACCGATACTCATTAAAGGAGTATTGATACTCCCTGTCCTGGGCAGTTTTATTTTGCAGAAAATTAATCCACAACGGCTCCAAAACATCCCCAATGGCTAGAAACAACCACAAACTCATTCTAACATATAAAAACAAATTGAGGACACTTAAAGAAGGTTGGAACACCTATCCAAGCAATCAAACACAAGAGAAAAGCTTTTCATTCTTATTTTCCTTTCTCTTGTAAATATTAGGGTTTTAGTGAGCTTAATTTTTGTAAACAAGTTTCTTTTAAGAGGTTTTCTTGTTTACATCTTATTCCTTTTGTAAAAGGGGATTGGTTCTAGTTTATCCTTTGAAAAGCTAGGGAGTTGTAAAGGTTATATCTTTATCCTGAAAAAAAGAACAAATTAGTGAATTTGTTAGAAAATCCTCAGTGAGAAGCTAAGGTAGTGGATGTAGACTTGGTTGAGATGTAAACTTGGTTGAAAATTTGAACCACTATAAATCATTGTACAAATTGTCTCATCTTTATACTCCTTACTCCCTAATCTCAAAAAGCCACTTCAGCCCCTCTTGGCAAATCATTCGGTTGATCAATTTGAGCTTCATCGAAATCCTAACAGAATTTAAGAAGGTTTTGATGAAACTGAAGGAACCTAGGTTTAGAAAGAGGCTTCACGAGGCCATCCACAACCTGACGCAAAGAAGGAACATAACAGACACATAAATCTCCAGAACGAAATGAACATCTAACTCAACATGCTTAGAACGGGTACGGGTAAAAGGGTCCCCAAAGATGAGTAAAAACCAACTAAAAGGAAGCACTATAAGTAGTATGATAACCATTTAAAGGTAACCGATGACTCTTACCTATTTGGAAAACAACACAAATAGTTTTATTTGAGGTATGATCGAGGACAACATTACAAGAACGACTTACTTACAACACAATAAATATAATTTTATTAAATAAAAATAATTTTAATCGAATATCAATAAATTATCAATTATTATTTTAAAAAATAAAAAAAAACAATAACAACCATCATATTATATTACTTGAGGATTGTGTCAAGATACTTCGAGAAAACGAGTTGTACGTCAGAAGGAAAAGTGCACGTTTGCCACCGAGGAAGTACACTTCCTTGGACATGTAATCGGCCACGGGAAGCTATTAATGGACAGAACAAATCAAGCCATAACCGAGTGGGAGCCGCCGACCAAGGTAGTGAGATGAGTCCTTCCTTGTCTAGTAAATTATTATCGTCGGTTTATACAGGGCTACTCAGCGCGAGCATCACCATTGACGGACCTACTCAAGAAGGGGAAGGCATGGGAGTGGTCTGAACAATGTCAGAAGGCCTTTGAGAACCTGAAGGCAGCATTAGCCAAGAACCTGTCTTGGCCTTACCCGACTTTACCATGCCATTCGAGGTGCATACCGATGCATCCGACTTCGCAATCGGGGGATTAATGCAAGAGGGGCATCCGATAGCATTTGAGAGCCGCAAGCTGAATGACACCGAGAGGCGGTACACGTGCAAGAGAAGGAGATGACAGCCATCATCCATTGCTTGCGGGTATGGATACATTACTTCTCGGCGCGCACTTCACCATCAAGACCGACAACGTGGCGACGAGTTTTCCAGACCCAGAAGAAGCTATCACCAAAACAAGCTAGGGGCAAGACTTCCTAGCCGAGTTCGACTACACGTTGAATATAAGCCGGGCAAAGCCAACGTTGTAGCCGATGCCTTAAGTCGAAAGGCGGAGCTCGCCGCGATCTCTCTAGCCAAGGGAACCGTGTTGGAACGCATCAAGGAGGCCTTGAGCAAGATCCAATGGCAAGAGAATTAGTAAAGCTGGCTAGCGATGGCAAAACCCAACGGTTTTGGGTAGAGGACGGTCTACTCTACACCAAGGGACGACGAATCTATGTTCCAAGTGGGACAACTTAAGGCGAGATCTTGTCAAAGAGTGTCACGACACCAAGTGGGCTGGTCATCCGGGTCAAAAGCGCACTATGGCATTGCTAGAGACGGCATACTATTGGCCCCATATGAAGGATAGCGTGGAGCTTTACGTGAAGACTTGTCTTGTGTGCAACAAGACAAAGTGGAGAACCGACAGCCGACGGGATTACTGGAACCTTTACCAGTTCCCCAAAGACCTTGGGATGCGATCACCTTGGATTTCATTAGTGCATTACCCAAGTCCGAGGGATACGGTTCGATCATGGTCGTCGTGGACCGATTTTCTAAGTATGGGACTTTCATACCATGCCCCAAGGATTGCACTGCGAGGAGGCCGCGCGAGCATTCTTCAAGAATGTCGTGAAGCATTGGGGCCTACCAAGGAGCATCATCAGTGATCGAGACCCTCGATTTACCGGACGCCTTTGGACGGAATTGTTCAAGCTCCTTGGCACCGAGTTAAATTTCTCCACAAGCTTTCACCCTCAACTGATGGCAGACCGAACGGTGAACTCCTTGTTGGAGTGTTATTTGCGGCACTTTGTGAGTGCTAACCAGCGAGATTGGGCTAAATTGCTAGACGTCGCCCAATTCTCTTATAACTTGCATCGAAGTGAAGCCACAGGCCGAGTCCGTTCGAGCTTGCGACCGGACAACAACCGCTCACGCCGCACATTGACAATGCCACTTGACGGGTAAGAGTCCCGGGGCCGCCAAGATGGCTAAGTCATGGGAGGAGAATGCCGACATCGCCCGCGCATGTCTGGAGAAAGCACGAAAGAAGATGAAGAAATGGGCGGACGAGAAAAGGCGACATCGAGAGTTCTCGTTGGAGACCTAGTCCTTTGTGAAGCTTTTGCCACACAATTCAAAGCCCTCCGAAGCGTTCACAAAGGACTAATACGAGGTACGAGGGACCATTCCAAGTACTTGCCAAGGTGGGAAAAGTGTCTTATCGCTTAGACTTGCCAAGTACACTTAAGATTCATCCGGTCTTCCAGTAAGTATGCTCAAGCCATATCATGCCGACAAGGAAGACCCAAGCCGAGGTATTCGCATCGAGCACCTCCCGTAGTAACCAAGTCTTATGACAAAGAGTGGAAATGGTGCTCACAAGCAGACGGTCCGCAAGAGAGGAGTCCCACCGCGTACCGAGTATTTAATCAAGTGGAAAGGACTACCAGAGTCTGAGGCAACATGGGAGCTGAAGACTTGTGGCAGTTCGAAGAACATCTCAAAGCGTACGAGGCGACGAGGACGACGCCAGAATAGGTGGGGGAAATGTCACGAAATTGGGCCTTTTCCCCACACTTTGGCTATGTTGGGCCACATTTGGTCTTGGAGGTTGATAGAATAGTGTAGATTATTCTAGAACACTCAAGACTTGTACATATTTTAGAAGCATTCTAGAGTCTTCCATGTTAGGTAGGAAATAATGGAGAATTCTAGAGAATCTCTCCCTACCGTAGGATCAAATCAATCTCCACCGTCCATTGAGGAGGTGGGATGCTATAAATAGGTGTAGAATCCTCATTTGTAAATCATCCAAGAGTTGTAAGCATTCAAGCATTCAACAAGCTTTCTCTCTAAGTTCTTTCCTCCCTTCTTTGTTTCCTTGCCAATCCTTTCTCTAGCACGAGTTCGAGTGAGGCTGACTTAGCTATCGCGAGGGGCGAAAAGGAGCTAAGGCCGCACGAGGCTTATTGAGCGATTAAGTCCGTGACATTACGCTCAAGGATCAAAAGCAATTTGGATACCAAAATCTACATAAATGTCTCTTGTAGGTGTGTGGGAGCAATGGTGATGAAAGTGAAGATATTCAAATGCTCTAGCCACACTTGATATGAAATGGGTAACCTCTAAGCTTATTTTGATTATCTTGCATAATTGGTTGTTCATTTTTTTTAAGCATGCATGAGTTTTAATTTTAAATAATTTTATGTTTTCTATCTCATTTATGTTAAAAATATGCTATGATGAACATTTTCTAAAGTTTTAATGATTTTTCATAAATGTTTGTTCATCATAATGAATTTTGGTCAAAATTGGTTTTAATGCTTTGTTTTTACAAATTTTAATTTTTAACCTTAATTTAAATGTTTATGCATGTAATTTATTACAAATGATATCTCTCTAACAATTGATATCAATTTTTTAAATGCATAACATTTTTGGATAACTTTATGCACATGCACTTAAATACAAAATTTGATATTACATAAATTATATTAGACTTGGATATATTGAATTTCTTGTGCTACTAACTTGTTTGTTCATCTTTGTTGAAATTCAATATCTTTTAAGTGTCATGCCTTTAAAGTCATCTTTTTTGTTTGGAATGCATTTATTGAGGGGGAGCTTTGATTTTTCAAATGATTTTATGCTAAAATTTACCACTTACTCTTCATTGTTATTTTTGAACTTTAAAGTTGAATTATTTTTGATATAACAAAAAGGGGGAAGTATAAGTTTGAAAAATTCAATTTCTCAATGAAAAAAGGGAAGATTTAATATTTTCCAAATATTTCTATTTTTCATGAAACATTTTATTAAGGGGGAGTTTTGGCAAAACAATTTTCAAATGTTTTGTTATATCAAAAAGAGGAGATTGTTTAACCATGTTTTATAATATTTTGATATAACAAATTAAGGTAAAATGTTTTTAGACTTGATTGAAATTGTTCAAAGTTTTCAAAAATAATTCAAAGTCCATTAAACTATAATTTGAGCACAACATTGTTTTATGGGAACGTAGTACCGATACTGTTATTACAATATTGCTACTATATGAACAATACTGATATTGCTCATGTGGTACTGATACCAAAGGTAAGAGAAGTATCGATACTCTATAGGTAGTATCAATACTACCAGATGTTTTTCAAACGACTCAAATTTCAGAATGCAAAATAGGTACCGATACTTAAGGGGGTACCAATACTACTTTACACAGTAGTATCAATACCATGAGCATAGTATCGATACTGGTCAAGCCCAACGGTCCTTAACAGCTAGTTTATTTAAAAATTACAAAGGTAGTACTGATACTCATTAAAGGAGTAGCGATACTCCCTGTCTTGGGCAGTTTTATTTTGTAGAAAATTAATCCACAACGGCTCCAAAACATCCCCAATGGCTAGAAACGACCACAAACACATTCTAATATATAAAAACAAGTTGAGGACACTTAAAGAAGGTTGAAACACCTATCCAAACAATCAAACACAAGAGAAAAGCTTTTCATTCTTATTTTCCTTTCTCTTGTAAATATTAGTGTTTTAGTGAGCTTAATTTTTGTAATCACCTTCCTTTAAGAGGTTTTCTTGTTTATATCTTATTTCTTTTATAAAAGGGGATTGGTTTTAGCTTATCCTTTGAAAATCTAGGGAGTTGTAAAGGTTATCCCTTTATCCTGAAAAAATAAAGAACAAATTAGTGAATTTGTTAGAAAATCCTTAGCGAGGAGTTAAGGTAGTGGATGTAGACTTGGTTGAGAATTCGAACCACTATAAATCCTTGTACATATGGTCTCATCTTTATAATCCTTACTCCCTAATCTCAAAAAGTCAATTCACCCCCTCTTGGCAAATCATTCGGTTGATCAATTTGAGTTTCATCGAAATCTCAACAGAATCTAAGAAGGTTTTGATGAAACTGAAGGAACCTAGGTTTAGAAAGAGGCTTCGTGAGGTCATCCCCAACCTGATGCAAAGAAGGAACATAACAGACATATAAATCTCCAGAATGAAATGGACATCCAACTCAACATGCTTAGAACGAGCATGAAACACAAGACTTGCACACATGGTAACGACACTCGTATTAACGCTCCAAACAACATGAACATCGACCCATACCTCTTTCATTTCATGAATTAAACCACTCAACAAAGTAACCTCAGAAACTGTATCAACGACACCATGATATTCAACCTCAGTAGTTGATCGTGACACTGATTTTTATTTATGAGAACACCAAGAGACGAGATTGCCACCAAGAAAGATACAATAACCAGAAACAGAACGTCGACCATCCGAATTACTTTCCCAATCATCATCTGAAAAAGCATGTAACTGAAGATCAGACGATGATACATGAAAGATCAAACCATAATCCATAGTGCCACTCAAATAACGAAGAATCCGTTTAACTGCTAACCAGTGCTAATCACAAGGACGATGCATGTATTGAGCAACCCGTCCAACACTAAATGAAATATATGGCCGAGTATGACTCAAATAAAGCAGCGCACCCACCACACTTCGATAAAATTGAGAGTCATATATAGGGAAGCGGTGGCGGATTGATGAACGTTGCTCTTGTTGAAGAATCAAACCTAGAAAAGATCTAGACTCGATGAAGAACAATAAGGGATAAATGGGGAAGGTGTCGGTAATAGATAGGGTTCTTTAGGGTTTCTTTTTGGTGTTGGAAACAAGATAAGAAATAAGATTAAAACAAGATAAAGGAATTGCAAATAAAATAAGATAACCAAGAAATCAAAAGATCTCTCTTATGAAGGTGAACAGTAAAGATGATTGATGACGTGGATGGATATGTGGAAAATTGATGGATAATGTCCCATTGAGCCCTCCTAATTGCAATGAAAAGGCAAACATGATAATATGGCTCTACTCAACACTCCTAGTCGCGATGAAAAGGAAAATTGGAGTGTGAAGATTAATCTCCCTTACAAGAACTTGAAAGAACTCAAGGAGAAGAAGCTTCGAAGGCACAAGGCAATCAGCACTTGCAAAAACGAACTCTCGTTGTATTATTAATCAAAGAAATCTTGAATTGCAAAATTGAATGAAGCCTCCTTTGTATAGGGGCTGAGTTCTAAAGGTTCTAAATAACTAATGAATAAAATAATAATAAACTAAACATGTCTTAACTCTAATTCCTAATAAAATAATAATAACTAAAAATAATATTTTAACCCAACCTTAATTCCTAATAAAATAATAAATCTAATCCTAAAAGATAATGCATCATCCTATATTAAGTTATATTACAAATAATCAATAAAAAAAATTGAAAATTCGTAATATTTACAAAATCCCGTATTAATCTCGTATAGGATTTTCTGCATGCACCGTCTTCAGTAAAATAGCCATATCTTGAGTTCCTGATATCGGATTGATGCGATTCAAGAAACGTTGGAAATATAAGAGATAGACGGTTGTATTTACAGAAGACATATTGACTAAATAAGATCATGATCCCATTCAAAAAGTCATCAGAAGTCTGCTTCTGTTCTAATATTCTTTTCCAATGCTTGACGAGTGGATCATTTGGAAGAGTTATTACTTCTTCCTTTGATGTGATCCTTGTGATGCATGTATCATCCTCCCTTTCTTCAAAAAGATTCAACCTCGAATCTGAAACATTAAAGGGAGAAACATTAGAATCGTTTAATGATTCATTCACATTATACTTACCAAATAGATATGCTTTGAATCTTCGAGACTTTGTTCTTCTAATAGGTTCGAGTAGAAACATTAGTCCAAAGAAGCATGTATTATGGACTATGGTGCATGTATCATTCCCCCACTCCTCAAAAGGATTCATCCTCGAATATGAAAATCCAAGAGAAAGAGACTTAGATGTGTTGAAAGGAAAACTTGTGAAACATTTACCAGGATCAATGTGATGTGTCTTTATGCGTTTCAGTCGAGGTTTCTTCTTTGTAGGAACTGATTTCTTGTAGTCTTGAAATCCTCTTTTGCATACAAGTCTTGTAATATGATGTTTAGGTTGAAATTCAACATGGTGTCGACCACTGTTTGCTTTCTGTATGATTGCTTCAGATAATTTCTTCATGGTTTTATTCGTGTGTGGCGAGAATGAGTGTTTAAAAACCATGTCAACTGGTTTGTTAAAGTAATCCCTTAAGTCTCCTAAGTATGGTTCATGAATTAATAATTCTCGGCAGGAGATTTGTGGATTGTAGAACCTGTTTAGTTGGCAAGGAAACTCATATACAAATAAAACTCATTAAAAGAACTTTTAAAAGTATGGGTAGAAATATCATAAATATCCGAGTTATCATGATATACATCTTTTATATGTTCAATTCTTGGAATGGTAGCATGCTTAAGAGTATACCTTCATGGTAGTCCATCGTCTAATGTGTTTTGCTTACCTCGGTCACCTACGCACTTAAAGGAGTTGTGTTTAGTATGGATGACAACTTCACGAGCCTTACCTTGTAAGAAGGAGAAGAAGTATGTTACAATGTCATTAAAATGAGTAATAAAATACTTACCTTTGGACTCCCGTAAATCGTGACTCTTCATTGATATGGCATAGTGATTAGGGCTTTCAGGTGGTAACCCGTCAGGAGGGTCAACTAATATTATTCGACAATTCTTGGCTATGGAAGAGATGATGTGGGCCAGTCTCGTGTTGCTTTTACTATTTCATCATTTACATGGATTTCCTGTGCACGAACTATAAAGCCTATAGAGTTGTTCAAATCATGTTTCGTCATTAAGATGGCGTCACAACTAAGGCTTTCCTGGATGTAGCCTTTTTGTAACAAATCCAACTCTCTGGTTTCTTCGAGATTATATGTTTGACGAGGTATGATGGAACCTTGAATTAGATTGGTTTGGCATTATTTTCCTCTTTTCAGTGGTAGTTCGTTAGGTAGATCACCTAACACTTCTCAAAAATCCTGTAAAAGAGATGAAAACACACTAGAACAATCCTTGTTAATGTTAGAAATCGAAACAATTGATTCCCTAAAGCGAACAATGATGCAAGGCTGTTTGTAAAGAAGGTTATCTCTCAATTCTTTTGTGCTCACACATAGATTTTGAGTCATTCTTTTCTTCTCACATTTAGGTTCACTCACCTCCCATGAGTCATTATTCTTTTGGCTTTTATAACTAGTGACCTCTTTTGCTTTTGCCTCTTTCTCAACTTTTTCTTTTTTTGCTTTCCCTACCTCCTCACAAATTATCATTTGATCTTTAGGGACTGGAAGTGTGTCATTCTTTGCTGGTCGTTCTTTTTTCTTGTCAGGTTTGTCATCTCTTGGCTTTTTTTTAGAGAAGATGGAGTAGAAGTTGAGGAAGGATTTGAAGGATTACTTTGGTAAGAGAGGATGAAGTACCTTGGTAATGTTCACTGAATCGAGATCTCCTTTGGATTTGCGCTTCGATTGTCATTGCTTTCTTTAGTGCGTCTTCAAGGTTTTCGTACCCTTGTAGATCAAGAAGATCAATGATATTTGAGTTTAAGCCGACGATGAATCTTGACACGGTGACCTCTTCTTTTTTGGTTATGTTAGCCCTATTGAGTAAGGACTGCATCTTCTTATAGTACTCTTCAACTGAACTTCTACCTTGTCGAAGTCGGTCTAGTCGTAGTTTAACTTCTCGTGTATAATGTGTCAGTAAGAATCACTTCCTCATGGTTTGTTTGAGGTTGGTCCAAGAAGTGATTGTTGGAATTTGGAAGTTCTGGATCTTTTTCCTTGTCTACATCCACCAAGTTCGAGCACATCCTTCGAATTGTGTGGTGATGAGGTGAACTTGTTTAGCTTGGGGGCAGTCATGGTATGCAAACATGAGATCAACTTTTCCTTCCCATTCGATGTACCTGTATGGATTATTGTCTCCTTTGAAAGACAGGATCGTGAACTTTGGTTTTGCAAAGAGTTCGGGTGCTTGAAAACTTGGTTGTTCTCTCCCGGGTACCAAAAGTTCAGCATTGTTTGGTCTTGGATTCTGGTTTGGTAGATCCAATTATGGTTTTTATCGTTCTCTCACGATTTCATCAAATCTTTCAACTTGAGTCGTGAGTCGGGCAACTGTGGCTAAGATAGCCATTAGTGTCTTGTTGTTATTGTCGCCCATCCTGAAATCATAACACTCAAAAGAAAATTTTAAAGTAAAATAAAAATAAAAGGAAGAAAATTCAACAAAGCAAGAAACCTCACAAGTCACTCCAAGATCTTGTACTCTTTAAAACTCACTTTACCAAGTAGTCTTCCACAGTTCGTATCGGAGTTTGATTACTAGCAAAGGCGATAAGAAAAAACTTAAAAGTTCTAAGAGGCCAAACAAGGGTTAGATTCCAAGAGAACGAGAATGAAAAGAAAGAAGAAGTATGAAAACTCTTTAGTCCTACTAACACAAGAAATATAATGTGTTAGATAATGCACAAGAACAATAAAAAGAAAAAACAAAAGAACTTAAAGTACTAAGAGTCAAAGAAAAAAAAAAGAACCAACCCAGAAACCTGGAAAACGCTGTATCAACTTGAGAAACGTTTTTGAGGGGGTTACCGGTGTCCAAAATTTTTTGGAAAATTCTTGAATGTCTTTCGATGCGTAAAAAAACCACCTGTAAAATTTCAAAACCAAATACCTTCAGTAGTATCCAGTGGACTCTGTTAAACGATGAGTCCTCAAACAATATATTTTTCTTAATCACTTTGTTCAAAGGTGTTCTTGATATCCAAATATTCTTATTTTTTGTGTAAATTATTTTCAATATATGAAGTTGCAATATGAAAATTTTCATCACGAAATTCCTCCTGTAGAATTTTCAAGAAATTCGACAAAATCCTAGACCGAATCTGTCAATGAAATTTGAAGAACATATTTGAAGGCTCTAATGAACTCCGATTTGGGTGAATTTCAGACTGGAGATTTATATTAGGATGAATATGATATCTGGAGAAAATAAAAACTAAATACCTTCGTTTGCAATTTTTTTTTTAAATTTTGGCTTTTTTGTTTTTTTGCCTTTTTTTGTTTTTTTGGTAAAAAATTAGCAAACTAACAAGAAGGATTTGAATCTAAATTAAAATTAAATAAAAAGAACCTGAAACGATGATTCTTTTCTGGACTAGCTCCGTTAGGATTCCTTGACGGTTTTGTGTGCAAGAACATGCAAGATTGCTTGCTTCTTTCCAAGAATCGACCCAAATCTGATACCAATTGATAGGGAAGCGGTGGCAGATTGATGAACGTTACTCTTGTTGAAGAATCAAACCTAGAAAAATATCTAGACTCGATGAAGAACAATAAGGGATGAATGGGGAAGGTGGCGACAATAGATAGGGTTCTTTAGGGTTTTTTTTTTTTTTTGCAGGAAACAAAATAAGAAATAAGATTAAAACAAGATAAAGAAAAGATAAAGGAATTGCAAATAAAATATGATAACCAAGAAATCAAAAGATCTCTCTTATGAAGATGAACGGTAAAGATGATTGATGACATGGATGGATATGTGGAAAATCGATGGATAATGTCCTATCGAGCTCTCCTAGTCACAATGAAAAGGAAAACACGATAATATGGCTCTAACCAACCCTCCTAGTCGCGATGAAAAGGTAAATTGGAGTGTGAAGATTAATCTCCCTCACAAGAACTTGTAAGAACTCAAGGAGAAGAAGCTTCGAAGGCACAAGGCAATCAACACTTGCAAAAACGAACTCTCGTTGTATTATTAATCAAAGAAATCTTGAATTACAAAGTTGAATGAAGCCTCTTTATATAGGGGCTGAGTTCTAAAGGTTTTAAATAACTAATGAATAAAATAATAATAAACTAAACATGTCTTAACTCTAATTCCTAATAAAATAATAATAACTAAAAATAATATTTTAACCCAACCTTAATTCCTAATAAAATAATAAATCTAATCCTAAAAGATAATGCATCATCTTATATTAAGTTATATTACAAAATAATCAATAAAAATATTGAAAATTCGTAATATTTACAAAATCCCGTATTAATCTCGTATATGATTTTCTGCATGCACCGTCTTCAGTAAAATAGCCATATCTTGTGTTCCCGATATCGGATTGACGCGATTCAAGAACCGTTGGAAAGATAAGAGATAGACGGTCGTATCCAGAAGACATATTGACTAAATAAGATCAGGATTCCATTCAAAAAGTCATCGTAAGTATGGTTATGTTATGATCTTCTTTTCCAATGCTTGGACAAGTGGATCATTTGGAAGAGTTATTACTTCTCCCTTTTATGTGAGCCTTGTGATGCATGTATCATCCTCCCTTTCTTCAAAAAGATTCGACCTTGAATCTGAAATATTAAAGGGAGCAACATTAGAATCGTTTAATGATTCATTCACATTATACTTATCGAATAGATATGCTTTGAATCTTCGAGACTTTGTTCTTCTAATAGGTTCGAGTAGAAAGATTAGTCCAAAGAAGCATGTATTATGGACTCTGGTGCATGTATCAGTCATTAAGAGGCCGACCAACATCTTGAACCAACTTATACACAGATACCATGAGAGTGGGAACCGAACGTGCACCAACCATATCAACATGTTTAAGCAACTCCCGAATATATTTCCTCTAACTTAAAAACAAAACACCATATGCTCGAGTAACCTCAAGACCAAGAAAGTAACACAATTCCCAAAGATCTTTCAATGAAAACTCACGACCAAGAGAAGATACAACTTCTTTAATCATCTCAACCGAATCACCAATGACAACAATATCATCAACATATACTAGAATATAAAGACAATGTCCACCATCCCTCCGAATAAACAAAGATGCATCGGCCTTAGTTCCTGTGGAACCAAGAGACAAAAGAAAATCCCGAAGCTTAGAATACCAATTATGAGGCACTTGTTTCAACCCATACAATGCCTTTTCCAATATGTACACAAGTTTACCACCATCGGTGGACTCTTATTCAAAGCTAGGTGGTTGAACCATATACACCTCATCAACAAGATCACCATTGAGAAAAACATTATTGATATCAACTTGATGAAGCTTCCAACCATTCTGAACTGCTAAAGATAAAATCACATTAACAGTGGAAGACTTCACAATCGGGCTAAACATGTCTAAAAAATCATGACCCGGAACTTGAGAAAAACCTTTCGCAACAAGCCGAGCTTATGCCAAACAATCGAACCATCATGATTCTTTTTAATACGAAACAACCACTTACAACTGATGGGAACAATATTATCAGGTAAGAAGACCAATTTCCACATACCATTTCGAACAAGAGCTTCGTATTCATCATGAACGACTTATCTCCAATGAGGAGAAACCAAAGCTTGTTGAATCGTAAAATGTTCAACTTCACCTGCACCTAAGCTCTCTACGTGAAACAACTTGGGTTTAAAAATCCCAAGTTTACTTCTAGTAACCATGTGATGATTTATAAGAGAGGATGATCCACGCATATTAGCAATTTGACTACCACTTGACACATCCTCTATAGTAGAATATAGACCATCATCACCAATTGTCTTTTGAACAGGTAAGGACTCACCCACCAAATCACCACCAAGATGGTTCTGCATAAGACCTAAAGTACCAACTACCAAACCCTCTTCACATAGATTTGGACCCAAAAAATTATCAAGAACACGATCTTGGGATGAGCATAGCATAGGAGTACCGTCAAAAGTAGTTTGACTAGAATCGATAGACACATCTAAAGCACCAGCATGTAACGATATTTCACCCATATGTGCATCATCAGATTGACCAATAGTCTCAGTCCAAGGTTCACCGAGAGGCTCAGACCCCGAATCAGTAGACAACATCGTACGATCATTGACCATATTATCAGAACCAACAATTTTACGAACATCAGGAACTGCAGCACAACCATGTCCAATACGATCAGCCCCAGGAACAACAAAAAGGTTTTCATAGGAGCGTGTTAACTTGTCAACAAAGTCCTCGGAGCAAGACTCTTAAGAAAAAACCTCTCATAAAAAACATGTCGAGAAATATAGACTTTACAATCTGATGCCATATAAAAAATAACCTTTATGTTGTCCACTATAACCAAGAAACATACAAGGTTTAGTCTGAAATTCAAACTTTCGAGTGTTGAACGGACGTAAACATAGAAAATAATGATATCCAAACACCCATAAGTGATCATATTGAGGATCGAGCGAGAAGATTTTCAAATGGAGACATACCATCCAATACCTTAGTAGGCAACCGATTTATCAAATGAGCAGCCGAAACCATCATATACGACCAAAATTTCAATGGTAAAGATTCTTGAGCTAATAAGGTAAGAGCCATGTCAATCAAGTTGAGATGCTTACGTTCCACAACACCATTTTGTTGGGAAGTATGTGGACATGTGACATGATGAATTATCCCTTCATTTTGAAGCATCATATACAATGTCCGAAACTATCCACCCCAATCACTTTGAACATACTTAATAAAAACTCCAAATTGAGTAAACACCAACTTTTGAAACATCTTAAAAGATCCCAACACTTACTTATCACGTAATAAGTACAATCACACGTGACAAGTGTAAGCATCCACAAAAGAAACATAATAGGCATAACCATTGGAGGAAATATGAGAGGGTCCCCAAAGATCAATAAAAACCAACTAAAAGGAAGCACTATAAGTAGTACGATAATCATTAAAAGGTAACCAATGACTATTACCAATTTGGCAAACAACACAAATAGTTTTATTCGAGGAATGATCAAGGACAATATTACAAGAACGACTCACTTGCAACACAATATCATGAGCCGGATGACCTTAACGTCTATGACATAAATCATAATCCTCATTGGGCACATAGGCCACATTAGATTCAACTAAATTATTAAACCAAAGACGAATAAAAAACTTATAAACCGCCATTCTCAATGTTCCATATGAAACTCCAAAAACACCCTATTATCTCTGGCAAGCTTCGACATCAAAAGTAAGTTTTTAGTAATATGAGGTACATGTAAGAAATCATTTAAGCGTAATTTATGTGAATAAGTAGGCAAAATCGAACGACCAACACAATCAATAATTAAACCTTTACCATTTCCAATAATTAACTTACATGTACCATGGAAAGTATAATCTTCCTCTACCACATTCGAATTAGCCTTAACATGATGAGAAGCCCCGAAATAAACAAATCATTGCCCAAGACGATTACCAATATTGCCACTATCTTTGCCGCCACACCCATACATCTCATTTAAGGCACATCCACCTTGCTTAGATCTCTTAGCACACGAGCAACCAATATTCAAAGTAGAAGAACCATAAGGGCAAACATTAACAACCGATTGAGTTTCTAAACCACGATCATCATGAGAAAAAGTAGTAACACCTACCCCCGGAAAGGTTTGATCAAACCTATACCAGCACCGATCGAAAATATGGTCAATCTTCCCACAGAGGTAACACTGAAATGTGTTGCACCCACGCCCACGACCCCTTGAAGAACTACCTTGAGCAACACCAATCAACAAACCACCCTGAGCAGCACCACAACCACCATATTAAGATACCATTAAACCAGGAGAAACAAAATGACCAACATCCCCATATGATAGACAATCAGGAGACGTATCAATAACCGAAAGCTTGGTCATATTAGCACTAAGCTGAAAACTATCAATATGCTCAAAATTTTGTTGTTACATTTCGACATCAATAAGAATCGAAATAACACCCTCAAGAAATAACGGTTCAGGGCTCGTAATGATGACCACAACAAAAGGTCGATACTCAATCAGAATCCCGTTCAAAATGGTGACAAATTGTTTGTACTGAGAAATCAAAGCACGACACACAACCAACACATCACAAATCTTTTTAACCTCAAATACACACACACATATTTTGCTCACCTTTCCTCACAAGTTTAAGTTTGTAGTGGAGATTCATAATAGTGGAAGGAGATTTACTAGCAAAGAATGTCGTGATTCTCGCCCATATTCCAGTTGTCATTTAAGCTCTGACAAGATGAAGAAGAAGAGAGGCATTGACCGTCGATAACAACCAAGAAACAAGCGCGCTATCTTGAGCAACGAAAATTTCATAAGCATCATTCGCCACAGAGGATCCATCAGCAAGAGTAACATTGGCAGTAGGATGTTGAAAATTCAATATTAGCCTAAATAAGTTCACACCTAAATTAATTTGATGTCATTGCTTACATCAATTTAGTTTTGATGTCATTGCTTACATCAATTTAGTTAGGTGAAAATTAAGTATTTTTCTCATGTTTTAATTTCAATGGTTTAGATTATTTAGTGCTTATTTTAATGAGTGGTTTAGATTGTTTCTTGTAACCTATAAATACCCTACTTGTATTTGAGTTTTATCATCCAACAATCAAAGCTTAATTGTAAGCATTTGAAAGATTTCTTAAGAGTTATTTCCTTTTGCAATTTTGTGAGATTATTCTAAAGAATTTTTTCTTCTTCTCGATCAATTAGAGTTTTTACTCTATTTTGATTCAACAATTGGTATCAGAGCCACGTTTTTAAGGTCTCTTGAAATTCTGAGTATGCTCTGTGGCTGCAGTTTTTAACTGATTTTCCACATCAGAAAATATTCCTTGAGTTATTGTCGGGGTTATTACAAGCCTTGTCGAGCTTCTTTGTGTTTAGAGTAATTTAGTACTCTGCACGTTTGTTACTCAAGCTTGTTCGGTGTAGTCAAAGCCTTGTCATTAAGATGGGTGATCTTCAAGTAGTTGGAGGGATCAAGAAGCTCAACAACAAAAACTACAACACGTGGGCAAAATGTATGGAGTCATACTTACAAGGTCAAGACCTTTGGAAGGTTGTCGGTGGTGGTGAAGTTACACAACCGGCGACAGAAGATGCCAATGGAATCTTTCGAAAGTGGAAAATTAAAGCAGGCAAAGTAATGTTTGCTTTAAAGACCACAATTGAAGAAGAAATGTTGGAGCACATTCGGGATGTTAAAACACCAAAGGAAGCATGAGACACTTTTGTTACACTCTTTTTGAAGATGAACGATACAAAATTACAACTTCTCGAGAATGAACTTCTATCAATGGCACAACGCGATATGGCGGTTGCCCAATACTTTCACAGCGAAATTTCAGAATTAGATCCGACAGCTGCTATTGGGGAAGCCAGGATAAAAAGAATAATTGTCCATGGTTTGAGACCCGAATATCGAGGGTTTGTTGTCGCTGTACAGGGATGGCCGACACAGCCATCGCTTTTTGAGTTCGAAAATTTGCTTGCAGGTCAAGAAGCCATGGCCAAGCAAATGGGAGGAGTCTCGCTAAAGGGTGAAGAGGAAGCGCTCTACACCAGCAAAAGCAGAGGCACTTTTCAGCGGTATACTGGCAGTGGATCTAAAAAGGATGGTGACAAGGTGAAAAATTACCAAGGAAAGGGAGGCCCTCATTCAGGGGGAGCATCCAAGAATCGCGGTAATAGTAGAAAGTTCGATGGCAAGTGTTATAACTGCGGGAAGATGGGTCACATGGAAAAAAACTGTTGGACCAAGAAAAAGCCTGTTGAAAGTAATACTGCTACTTTTTGTTAGAAGGAGAATAGTGAAGATGGTTGGGATGCTGAAGCATTTTTGCTACGGAGGAAGAAGAATTAGCTCTCACGGTAACAACACCAGAACGGATTGACTACAAGAATGATTGGATCGTAGATTCTGGCTGCTCAAATCATATAACGGGTGACAAACAGAAGTTGCAAAACCTGTCTGAGTATAATGGAGGTCGTGTGGTGGTGACAGCTGACAACTCAAGGTTACCGATAACTCACATCGATAAGACAATAGTTACGCCTCGATATAATACTAACCAGGTGCAACTCCAAGATGTTTACCATGTCCCAGGAATGAAGAAAAATTTGCTATCTGTGACTAACATCATCAGGCCATTATATCTTATTTGGTCCCCAAGACGTGAAGGTTTATTGTGACGTCAAAATCTCAGAAACACCAACAATGGAGGGACGACGTTTGGAATCAATTTACGTGATGTCAGCAGAGTCTGCATATGTAGTCAGGACAAGGAAAAATGAGGCATCAGATCTATGGCACATGCGGTTAGGTCACGTTAGCTATTCCAAGCTAAGTGTGATGGTGAAAAAGTCAATGCTTAAGGGGCTTCCTCAACTAAACGTGAGAACAGACACGGTCTGTGCGGATGGTATGGTAAAGCACACCAATTACCATATGACGAGTCGAAGTTTAAGCAAAAGAACCGTTGGAGTTGGTTCACTATGATGTTCGGACCGTTAAGCAACAATCAATTAGCGATATACGGTACATGGTAACATTCATTGATGACTTCTCCAGGTATGTGGGTTTTCTTTATGAAAGAAAAATCTGATACTTTCTCAAGTTTAAAGAGTTCAGAGACTCAGCTGAAGGAGAAGTGGGAAAGAAGATATGTTGTTTGCGCATAGACAACGGAGGAGAATATAGATCAAACGAGTTCTCTCAATACCTAAGGGAATCCCGAATACGTCATCAGTACACTTGTGCCAACACGCCACAACAGAATGGTGTAGCGGAAAGAAAAAACCGACATCTTGCAGAAATTTGTCGAAGTATGCTACATGAAAAGAATGTACCTGGAAGGTTTTGGGCTAAAGCAATGAGGACTACAACCTTTGTGATCAACAGACTTCCTCAACCAAGGTTAGGATTTGTTTCACCCTTTGAGAAACTATGGAACATAAAACCTACAGTTAGCTACTTTCGAGTATTTGGCTGTGTATGTTATGTGTTTGTTCCTGATCATTTACGGAGCAAATTTGATAAGAAAGCTGTTAGATGTATCTTTGTGGGATATGACAGCCAGAGAAAGGGGTAGAAATATTGTGATCTAATTAGTGGAAGATGCTACACGTCACGAAATGTGGTATTTGGTGAAGCATCTTCTTAGTGGTCCTCAGAGAAGGAGGTGTTGCTAGATTCGAGAGAATTTGGAGACAAGCTACAACAAAATATGAGGAAGCATGCTGTTCAACTCCAAACAAGTTCAGATGAATCAAAAGATCCAAATGGTGATGATATCGAACAAAGAGTGACTCAGAATCCTTGGCAAACTGGCGTGTATCAACAACTAAACGAAGAAGGTGGGCCTAGTGAAACAGAAGAATCAATTCCACAATCTCAACTCTGAAGGTCAACAAGAATACGAATGCCAAATCCCAAATATGCCAATGCAGCCATAATTGAAGAAGCAACGGAGCCTGAGACGTTCGAAGAAGCATCGAAGAGTTCTGAGTGGATGACAGCTATGAAAGAAGAGATCGATACTTCAACAAAATCAAACTTGGGATATTGTACCAAAGATAAAAGATGTGAAACCCATATCTTGCAAATGGGTTTACAAGATAAAGCGCCGTCCAGATGGGTCAATCGAGAGGTACAAAGCGTGATTGGTAGCTCGTGGTTTCTCTCAACAGTATGGACTAGACTATGATGAAACATTTAGTCCAGTGGTGAAACTTACAACCGTACGAGTCTTACTTGCACTTGCAGCCAACAAAGACTGGAACTTGTGGAAGATGGATGTGAAGAATGCTTTTCTTCATGGAGAACTAGATCGAGAGATCTACATACCCAACCAATGGGTTTTCAGATCAAATCATCCTGAAACAAGCTAGGAATTGCTAACGAAAAGGGATTCAGTAATACCTGCAGATTCTAGCTTGTTTGTCAAAGCCAATGAAGGTAAGCTAGCTATCGTGCTAGTGTATGTGGATGACTTAATCATAACCGGTGATGATGAGGCAGAAATTCTTTAGACGAAGGATAATTTATCAGTTCGTTTCCAGATGAAGGAACTTGGACAACTTAAGCGCTTCCTTGGTCTAGAGGTTGATCGCAAACACGAAGGAATATTTCTATGTCAACAGAAATATGCTAAAGATTTGTTGAAGAGGTTTGGAATGCTCGAATGCAAGTCAACTTCAACGCCAATGGAACCAAATATCAAATGTGTGCACATGAAGGAAAAGATTTGGAAGATGCAACAATGTATCGACAATTGGTAGGTAGTATGATCTACTTAACCTTGACCCGACCTGACATTTCTTATGCAGTTGGTGATGAGTCGGTATATGCAAAATCCAAAGAAGCCTCATGGAAGCAGTTCGACGAATACTGAGATATGTGAAGAATACAATTGACTATGGTCTTTGTACAAGAAAGGTGAAGACTGCAAGTTAGTTGGTTATTGTGATGCTGATTATGCAGATCATGACACCATGATCAACAACCAACTGGATGTGTTTAAGCTTGGCTCCAGAACAATTTCTTGGTGTAGCAAAACAACCAACGGTATCATTGTCAACCACTGAAGCTGAGTATCGAGCAGCAACAATGGCAGCTCAAGAGAGTACATGGTTGATACAGTTGATGAATAATCTACATCAACCAGTAGATTAGCAATTTCGTTGTATTGTGACAACCAATCGGCAATTCGGCTGGCGGAGAATCCTGTCTTTCATGCAAGAACTAAACATGTGGAAGTACATTACCACTTTGTTAGGGAAAAAGTTTTGCAAGAAGAGATTGAGATGAGGCAAATCAAGACAGATGAGCAAATTGATGACTTGTTTACAAAAAGCTTGAGTGTTGGAAAATTTGAACATTTCCGTCGTCAGCATGGCGTGATTCAAAGAATGGAGGCTAACATTGAGGGGGAGTGTTGAAAATTCAATATTAGCCTAAATAAGTACACCTAAATTAATTTGATGTCATTGCTTACATCAATTTAGTTTGATGTCATTGCTTACATCAATTTAGTTAGGTGAAAATTAAGTATTTTCTCATGTTTTAATTTCAATGGTTTAGATTATTTAGTGCTTTTTAATGATGGTTTAGATTGTTTCTTGTAACCTATAATACCCTACTTGTTTTTTGAGTTTTATCATCCAACAATCAAAGCTTAATTATAAGCATTTGAAAGCTTTCTTAAGAGTTCTTCCCTTTTGCAATTTTGTGAGATTATTCTAAAGAGTTTTTTCTTCTTCTCGATCAATTATAGTTTTTACTCTATTTTGATTCCACATAGGAGGTTTAACATCGCAGCTAAAAAGTTTCTCCAACCGGTGGCTTCGCACCGTAAGCAAAACTTGTTATTTCCATAAAAGGTAATTGAGCTCATCCAAGACAACACTCACCCATTTATGAGTGAACATATTGTCGCCGAAAGCGCCTGAGGTTGGCATCACTCACTCAAACTTCAAAGAAGCAAAAAACCAGAAAACGAAGAAGAAAACCCAGAAACACTCGACTCAGATGGCAAAACTTTCGAGATAATGTTCTCGAATTTTTTATTTAACGATATATCGTACTCCTCGCTGCATGCTCGCATGCTCCCCACTGCAGGCGACCTCTTCCGACGTGCATGGCACATGCAAAGCTTCATCCTCTCACCACAGCTAGTAGCAAAGCTTCATCATCTTGCCACAGCTCGTATAGAACACTTTTGTCGTGATTTCATTGCTACATGCATGAGGGAGACAAGGGTGAGGGAGGTAGAGCCACCTTTGTCGTGATTTCAGCAGAATCACGGAGGAGTTCGAGCCGCTTGCATGGCGACCTACAATGTCGCACCGAGTGTATGGCGACCTATGATCTCGTTTGGCTTGCATGGCGACCAATTCATGCACTATATAATTCACACTATTTGAACAATTATTTCTTAGACAGTATTATCACGTTATTTTTTTTTTCACGGTAATATCTCGTGAGTTTTGCCCGACTCAGATACCATGTTAACTTTTAAAATGCTCTCTTTATTATCAAAGAGAGGTACTGAGTACAAGGAAATGGCAGACTATATAAGAAAAAGCAACCCACACACCACCAAACACGTCCCAGCTAAGGGCCCCACCTAATAAAAAAATACCCAACAATCTTCAACAAACAGTACACGTCACCATCATGCATAAAACGTGAACCTAACACCATGCAGTAACCCATGCACAAGCATGCATACATCAGGTATATGGTAACAGTTATTAAACATGTTAAAATCCCGTATTTGATATTTATTATATATAAATATAATATTATATTATTTATTATTTGATTGCATTATCATTATTATCGTGGTCTTTGTTATTTATAGTTGCAACCGTGCCCTAATGTTGACTTTAACATATTCACATGTATAATCAATCTATTGATACAAATATCGGATAAGCATTTGTTAGGAGTTTTACTATTTGGTGACCCAAATAAAAGTGTAAAAAGCTAGGTGACCAACTGAATAGTTTTATACACGTGACATATATAATCAATCGACTTAACCTTTATAGATAAAGGTAGATAACTTATCTAGGGTTTCTTACATCACTTCCGTTCGGATTTCATCTAGGAAACTATACCAAGTGCTTAAAGTTTGACATTTAGCACTGAGCTTATTTTTTAAAATACATAGAAATGTCTTTATTGTATTGAAGAAACTAATAATAGTCCCGATGAAGTTTCTTCTCCAACACTAGATTGAAGGTATGCTTTGTTCATGCTTGAAGAAATTTTCAGGATCAACCAACGACTTCACCTTCACTAGTTTCTCAAAGTTGTTCTTAATATTTAAAACCCCAAGTGCTCGCTTGATCATAGCTTGTCTTGTCTTCATCATTAACTCCGATGTCTAAGTCCCTGTAATTAATGTAAGCTTCTCGTGGAGATTCGAAACATAAGGTCATATAAAGTCGGGTCCAATTTATATACTTTTGGAAATCCGAAATCTCTCCCACTTCAGCCGTAACGTACCTGATGATGTAAAGGTTGCCAGCTCTATGGGGAAATGGAGTTTCAGATTCAGGGATTTCATCCATTCTTCCACCGTAGGGGACAAAGCTGATCGTTGCATTCCTTCCTTCTTCATCCTCGAACCACCGCCCCATTTCCTTGAATACAAATTCTGGGATCGGTTGATTTACGTAGTCAGATTTTACTTTAAAATACGATTTTACTGATGCATTTCTGTCCAGTAAAATCTCTACGGGCCCTTGAGGTAATGAGCCAAGTAAGCAACGGATTGAATCCAACTCATTTCGGTGCAGTCTTGTTTCACTAATCCAAGCCGGGGAAACCTTTCTGCCATCAATGAAACGAGATTATCAACCCTGCCCAGAAACAAACCTATTAAGGTAGCTTGAATTGATCCATTTCCATCACCAGATATGGTGAGGAGAATGGATAAATCTTGGGGAAGATTAGGTGCAACGTATTGCCATTGATGGATGAGTTTGGTTGCATTTTGTTCTGAGGTCTTCGTGAGAGTGAAAACAGTCACGGTTGACGGAACAGGAACTAACTTTATTTTCCAGTCAAGAACGATCCATCTTGCCACAACATTCTCATTTGTACATACCATTACTAACTATACTTAGGTGAAATAGTAAATTATTGTGATTAAACTTATAAATTTCCTCCAATCCCTATGGATACGATACTCACTCATCACTGTATTACTTGTTCGATTGTGTATACTTGCACATATTTTCGCGACCATATATAGTAATCACAATTCGCGGACAAATACTGAAACTGATGGGGTGCCAGACACCACTACTTCGTGCTCAGATGTTCCTAAACCGAGCTTAGCACAATCAATACCGGTTAATGTACATGTTGCCTCGTCTGAGTTGCCTAGTGTTGATCAGTCTCAACATGCTATGGCAGTTATCGAACATGATGTTGGGGCTCATTCCCTGTCTGATGGGCAAACAATGACTACGATGGGTAATACTCACCCTATGTTGACACGTAGTAAGTGTGGGGTATTTAAACCAAAAGTCTATACTACGTTCCTTGATGATGTTGTTTCATCCACTGTTGATGAAGCATTTCAGTCATCTCCATGGACTGCTACATTACATGCAGAATATTTTGTGTTACTTCAAAATAAGACATAGGCTCTTGTTCCCTTGTCCGCTGACAGGAGCGTGATGGGGTGCAAGTGGTTGTTTAAGCTCAAGCAGAATACTGATGGGTCTGTGCATAGGTACAAATCTCGTATGGTTGCAAAAGGGTTCACGCAAATCCCTGGACATGATTTCAAGGAAACGTTTGTCCAGTTGTGAAGTTTTGAACGGTGTATGTTATCTTGGCCATGGTTGTTGCCAAAAGTTGGGTCTTGAGACAAGTAGATGTCAACAATGCGTTCTTGAACGGTGATTTGAGTGAATACGTTTACATGAAACAACCCCTGAGGTTCAAACAATATGCTTCAGATGGTTCTCTGTTGACGTGTAAGCTACAAAAGGTGCTTTACGACCTTCTTCAGGCACCACGCAACTGGAACGAAAAACTTAAAGCTAGGTTTTTAGAGCTCGGGTTTATGGAATTGAAAACAGATGTGCCTTTATTTGTTCGGTTCAAGGGTATCTGTTGTACATACATTCTAGTGTATATAGATGATATCATTATCACCGGGACCTCTACTGCAGATATTACACAGGTTGTAGAGATGCTGACTTGTTGATTTTCGCTTAAGGATCTTGGCGAGTTATCATACTTTCGGGGTATTAAGGTGAAACGAGTTGGTGCAGGTTTGGCTCTTAGTCAACGAACATACATTTATGATTTGTTGAAAAAAACAAACATGCTTCAAGCAACTTCAACTTGTACTCCGATGATTGCTACTGCAAAGCTTGCTGATCAAGTCGGTGCTCTGTTGACAAATGCTCATGAATATCGCAGTATTGTGGGGGCTCTCTTGTATATCTGTCACACTCGGCCAAATGTCGTGTTCGCGGTTAACAAAGTAGCTCAGTTCATGCAGGCTCATCGTGAAGTTCATTTTGTGGCAGTCAAACGAATATTGTGTTATCTGGCGGGTACATTGGATTATGGGTTGGTGTTTTCAGCAGAAGATGCTAGGTTAAGTGTCAAAGCATTCTCAGATGCTAACTGGGCTGGTGCTAGTGATTACATGTCCATGTCTGGACATTGTGTCTTTCTTGGGGGCTGTTTGGTCTCCTGGAGTTCGAAAAAGCAAAAGACTGTTTCTCGTTCCACAATGGAAGCTAAGTACAAGAGCATTGTTGATACTGTAGTAGAGGTTACATGGCTTACTGCTTTGCTACGTGATCTTGGTGTCTCTCTACCGGATGAACTTGTCATTTGGTGTAACAACACAAGCGTTGTTGCTATGAGCGTCAATCCGGTGTGCCATGCTCACTCCAAGCATGTTGAGTTGGATGTCCACTTTGTTCATGAAAAATTTGTTGCTGGTCAGCTTCGTGTTAGTTATGTTTCAGTTGGATTTCAAGTGGCTGATGGTCTGACTAAGCCACTATCTAAGGCAGCGTTTGAACAGTTCAGAGAAAAAAAATACAAGTGTTGCCTTGTTGAAGAAGAGAAGAAGAAGCGGGGAGAATGTTGAGATAGTTCATGTACGTGCCTATTAGGGCTAACCGTAGTTTATATGCTGTTGTAAAACGGTTGTAAAGCTGTTATGAATTCTGTTACAGCTGAATGATAAGGCTATAAGAAGCAGTACACTGTAAATGGAATGGATATACACAATGAATTTCTTTTATTCATTTCTTGTTTCTACTAAAGCTTACAGGGGTTAGGAGATTATTGAAGTATTCTAGGACTAGAAGTTCTGAAAGCTACTGTTTGTGCGGTTAACTAGTTATGCCTGCTAGACCTAATTTGTTAGCGTGAATAGGATTGGTTGTTGCTTGTATCTGTGTATAAATATAAATATTTAAAACCCAAATTCTAACTTTAATTAAAATTAAGACAAAATCAATCGTTAATATACCACAAATTAAATTGATTTAAAACGAATATTTGAATACTTTTTCTTTTGTTACAAATAATGGTAACAAATCAGCGACTGTTCCTCCTCCAAATGTTCATGTCCATCTGAAGCGCATAATATATTTCATTAGAAGGGTTGATCAAGTCTGAAAGGGTAGTGGATGTCGAGCGAGTGCATCAACCACACGATTTGTCCCACGATTGATATGAGTGATTCTGACGCTCCAATGGCATTGGAGAAGGCAGCAGATTCTACGGACTAAGATCGGTTCAGAGGAAGGATAAGGAGACAAGAAAATTTTTACAGCTTCGTGGCTATCTATCTTAACATCAACACGACGATATCTCTTATTCCAAGCAACATTTAAACCATCAATACTTTGATTGTAATATTGCTTTCACTTTCTATATCAATTTCTGAAATGTTGCAT
The DNA here is from genome assembly GCF_006381635.1 of Hibiscus syriacus. NCBI lineage: Eukaryota > Viridiplantae > Streptophyta > Magnoliopsida > Malvales > Malvaceae > Hibiscus > Hibiscus syriacus. The sequence continues at coordinate 91,273 of NW_024062784.1, read as the reverse complement.
TAACAACATTGAAAAATAAATTAGGGATGAACTTAAATTGTAAAATTTTATTGGAGTCGAAATATATTTTTTATCATTGTAATTTTACCATTATTATTATTATTTATAGGACTAATAATTCATCATAAATACATATCGTAAGAAAGTTACTAAAGCTCCCCAGATAATTAGCCACATTTATGTTTTCGTCCTTTAGGCTATAAATATATTTATGATATTGAATGCTCATATATTTATGGTTTAGTCCTATAGGGATCGATTTTTGTTTTCTTTAAATTTGATGATACACCATAGATAATATGTTTTTTGTTAAAAAAATGCATGCATTCAACCATCAAGTTTAAGTTAAGATTAATTGAGTTAGGAACTTAGTATCTACTATTTCGTATAGATAAATGGGGTGTGTCAGATTTTTCAATATCTTGATTTTTTTTATAAAATGCGTATATTATATCCAAAGAAAAAACAATCTACATAGTATCAAACAAAACCAGATACTCAACTCCTAATTCCACATTCTATACAATTTTGGAAGTTCATCCTATCTCTACATTTATCATAAATTTTAGCCTGAACTGTAATACCCCAAATTTTATCTAGCGATTAAAATGTAAGTTTTAAAAGTTTGGTGGTTAAACTTAAACTTTGAAAAGTTTAGGGACCAAAAATTTAATTTTGAAAAGTTATATACTTTTGCTCGTAAATAAAAAGTTTGGTCTAAAACAAGGATTTCAGTGGGAATTAGATTTTTCGGTACGAGATTTATGTTAAAAGCTATAAAGTGTTAAACTTCGGTATAGAAATCAGATAGTTGGATCGAACCTTAATTATACGAAAATTTGAAGCATGTTAGAAAATAGTTTAAAATATTATTTCCATATTTTATATTAAATAAATTTCCCTCAGAACAATATATTTTTTCATATTTGGTCGAACAGTGTAATTTTAGTGACTAAAATAGAATTTTTGAAAATTGCATGGTCAAATTAAAAAGTAAAAGCCAAGTTGATTCATCTTTGACCAAAGAATATTTTAATTGAAAAATAATGTAATGGCATTTGGTAATTTTTCATGTTTTATTAATGGTGTTTTTGGAAATTCTCATTAATTGAATTTTAAATTCAATTAAATTATATTAAGACAAGTGTTAAAACAAGTGTTAAGTTTTATTTAACTAGAATAATCAAGAGAATTAAGCATCATTTTCAGCCAATTTCCTTCATTAGGCCGAAACATACAAGCTACAAAGGTAAGAGATTTTGCTTTTGTTTTTAAGCTTTCATGATTGATTTTTGGAATAAGTTGTAAAATAGAGAATTAATCTACATGAAATTTTCTATCATTTGGTACCAATATTTCATGGTGAAGAAGCTTATATGTTGAGATTGAAAGTTAGATTTTATGTAAGAATTTGTGGTTTGAAGAATTGATTAAGGATTTTTATGCTTTTGATGTTGAAGATTAATTTTCAAGCATGTGTGATGTTTAAAATCATGTGTAGAGGCCCTCCCTATTCTTAATGCATGAGTAACGAATTCTAAAGGCATTTGGGAAGAGATACGAATCAAGCATGACAAGGTACCTTGGTACAAGCTTATTTGGTTTCCCCTTCACATCCCAAAATTCAGCATTATTACTTGGTTGGCAATCCTTGATAGACTCCCAATAAGGGAGAGACTTATTCGTATGGGAATTACCACTGTCGGTTCTTGTGTATTATGCAATGATGCCCTTGAATCGAGAAATCATTTGTTTGCTGACTGTGCAATAGCTGCTTCTCTATGGAATGGAATTTTAAATGTCTCTCACTTGGCCAAGCCTCCTATGTCATGGGATATCATGCTTGATTGGACTTCTTCAACTTGGAAAGGTAAATCTCTCCTTACTTCCATCATGAAGATTGCTTGGTGTACTTTCATTTACATTGTTTGGGAGGAAAGAAATAGACGACTATTCCAAGGAAGAGTTCGAACCGTAGAAGATATGTTAAGTTCCATTAAGGAGATTATTGGTACTTAGAGATCTTAATAGACTTGATAATGTTAATACACTTCTTTGTAACAACTGGGATATAGGCTAACCATTTTTTGTTGTAAATAGCATATCTTTGATCCTTGATTGGGATGTTTTGTACTGAACTCTTATTTGGATAATAAAAAAAATCATGTGTAGAGCTTTGTATAGGATTCGAGCATACCTAGGGTTTTAGGATATTGGTTGAATTTGGTTTAATTTGATGTTGTGGTGGTTAGAATAGCATGAATTTAATGCAAGGAAGATGAATTCATGCTTGAAATTGAATGAAAACCTTGTCCTAAAGTACTATGTAGGTTCGGCCATAGGGAGGAAATTGGGGAAAATTATTGAAAATTTTCCTATGGTCTAGAAATGATATTAGAAGTGTTTTATTTGATTTTGAGATCAATTTGGATCAATTTAGAAGCTTGAATAAGAAAAAGGGCTAATATACAAGTTTTGAGAATTGTAGGAAATTATTGAAAGAATGTGATATTGGAGGGTTCAATGCTGATTTCAATAATTGTAATGCAGGAAATGTTATTTAGTATGCTAAATTTTTGGGTTTAGTTATTAAGTTGGGAATTGAATTGTAAGTTTATAAAGGTTGGTGGTTGAATTCGGAAAGTTTAAGAAACTTTGGGATGGAATTACAAGTTTTTGAATGTTAAAGTATTGATTTGATTATTTTATTAAGGTTCTGGAAATTTTAGTAATTAATGAGTAATGATCATAATAGTGAAGAGCTATTTTGAATTTGATGGAAAAGTTAAGGTGAATTCTATAAAGAATTCATAATTAGTGACATGATTATGCAATTGATAAAAATTAAGGTTTAATGTTGGAAATAAATATTTATGGAATTTTAAGATATGTTGAGAAGTTTGAAACTATGATGGAAGTATGATTTAGTTTTATATCAGTTAAGTATCGATTTTATTTTTCTAGACTTTATATTTTAAGTTTAGATTATGTTAGTTCGATACTATCATATAGTTTAAATATGTTATATTATTATGTTACACTGTTAGGTTATGAAAAATCTAGTGATTCGAACGATACAAAAGTAAAGGAAAAAGCTCATGATTAGGAATATCACATAAAAGGTTCGGTAGTGAGGCAAAGGTGAGTGCAATTTATTTATTTAATTATTATGAGTGATGCCAACTTGCGATAAGTTAACCTCATTTTATTTACAGGTATGATTTATAAATTTTAATTATGGACGATTTCCATAATATATTTTCAGAAAGTTTTATGAATGATTTAGGGTATGAACTATCCAAGTACGATTTTTATGATGATGATTTTTTTAAAGGCTCATGAATTTTAGGCGTTGAATAATTAATGATTTTATTATGATAGATAATTCCATTATATGTTGCATTGAGATTCATAGGCATATTTGGCATGTCATAAGTTGAGTAATTTTCAATTATCGGTTCAGCTATGGTACATGTATGTACTCTATGATCAGCACCGTTGGTGCACAGATTATGATTGCATTAAAGTGCATCATATCTCAGTTTCAGTTATCAGTGGCACCGTGATGTGCCTAGTGCGCACCTTACTCACGTATCGTGTGTTTTCATAAATATGCATTGGACTATGGAAATGAATATGAAAGTTTTATATAGTTATATATTGAAAACATTTTGATGTTTCGATATAACAAATAAAGTATAAATGAATTTTAAGATTTTATATTCGATGTCAAAAATAATATTCGATTAAATTATTCGAATATAAAAAATATTACTCCAAGTTTTCAAATGTCAATTTTAATCCTCACTTAAGTGTAAAATTGTGTTTCAATCTTAAAATATTTTTGAAACAATTTTTACAAAGTATTTCGAACTATAATCGAGCCAAAAATATTTTTTATAAAGGGAGGTACCGATACACGGTACCGATACACTCCAAGATATATCGATACACCCAAATTTTGAATGAAATAAGGGTACCGATACATAGCCAATGTACCGATACACTCCAGGCTTCGAAAAACATCGAATATAATTAGTGTACCGATACCCCTGGGATGTACCGATACACTTGGTCAAATAATGGTCGAAATATTTGAATTTTACACTGAGTGTATCGATACCCTTTGATGGTGTACCGATACACCTACGCTCCCAACAGATTTTTTAAATGAAAAACATACAACAACGGCTCTATTGACTTCACCAATGATCTCCAGCGTTAGGAATTGATCCAAGGTGTATTTAAACAAGTTCTGAAGCCATTGATCAACTAGAATTAAGAGAGAATCAAAGAGAAAGCCTTAAACATCAAGTTTGAGCAATTTAAGTCTATTTTCCATTCAATATTCATTTTGCTTTCAAGAACACCTTTTGTGCTCAATTGTATTACTTTTTAGTGTTCTTTCTTTGTTCTAGAATTGTGCAAACATCTTGCCTTGAGAGGTTTTTCTGTAAGTTTGCGTAATTTGTAATTTTCTCTTTGGGAAAGAGTGTTCTCAAGAATTTGGGGTATAATTATTGAGGGAGTTGTAAGGTTACACTTTGTCCTCAAAAGAATGACAAATTAGTGAATTTATGGAAAATCCTTAGTGTGGATAGCTAAGGTAGTGGACATATACTTTGTTTGAGAAAGTCGAACCACCCTAAATTGTTGTGCAAATATTTTTAATTTTCTATCAAAGTTTCTACCAAAATTTTAATTTCCAATTCACCCCATCTTGGCTATTTTGTCGATCGATTAACTCAACACTATAAGTCGACAGAAAACAAGTTATGATTATCTTATCAAATATTATTTATCAGTATTTCATGAATTCATGAAATAAGATGAATTTCATGTTACAGTGAAGAAATTTACTCAGATAAGTCGGTTTGTCAATTGAATGTTTTATTTAAATTATTTTATTTATATTTATGATATTTTCATGTTCTATTTCACCTTAGCTTATCACTGTCTTACTAAGTTATACTTAGCGCGCGATGATTTTCATGCGTAGGTTTTAATAGAAATAAGAACGAGCAATGAGGAGCCTCCCGAGCATCTTTTTGGAAGTCACATCTATCATCAGTATTAGTAAGACACCTACGATGTTACTTTTGACTTTTAGTGGTATGTATTGAAACCCTCTCAGACTGATACGGGTAACCCGATCCGATCTGAAGTGTCACATTAGGGCCACTAGAGCGACTCACTGTAAAAATAGCGAAAAATTTAGTACTTTTGTCAAAACATGTAACTTATAAAATAATCTATCAGTATGCAGAAATAAAACATATTTTCAGACTCGTATATAAAACAAAATACAATTACATGCCCCCTAATCACATGTACCATACTCTGCAATCAACCTCGGAAGAGTTCCCTTACTGAAGTCGATAACCGTACTGGTATGATTCTTTTAACCTGAAAATGTGAGTAACAGAGTGAGCTTCGGAAAGCTCAGTAATACAAAACTACCAGATGATGATGAACAACGTGCAAATACAGATAAACATATATTTCCTTATCAGTTCAGACATCTACAGATCTTTATGTTGAGCAGAGATCCTACGGATATTTCAAGTAGTAACAGATAGCAAGCGTTTAGTTCAGGGAAATATTTCAGATGTCTAGGTTCAGGAGATCAGAATATGTTATCTAGTGTGTTCCCGTAAAACCAGTAAAAAGATACAGTTTTTTTAAAACATATATATATACCCCCATCCGTTCATATCATAAATGTGTAAGTTCCCCAGAACCATACACCCAATCGTACATGCCATTTAGACCGTGAGCACAAAGCTGAGGAGTCTGCAGATAATCTTCCTCCAACAATAAACCCCCCAGATAAAACATTTCTCCGTCGGTAAACGGAGATATCAGAAATCAAAACAGAATTCAGATAAGATATCATAACAGAATCCAGATCAGAAATCAGAATGAATTCAGGTAATGTATCAGAACATAATTCAAGTCGGAAATAAGATAAAATATTTATGTGATTAGGGAACACACCAGAGTTTACAGATATTTTTCAGAGGTATTGAATAATTTTAGCAGACAGAGAAATACGGATTTTCAGTATACCGATAGAATATCATAAGTTAGAAATACTATTGGAAAAGTTCATTAACTGACGGAATCATCAGTTATTCAGAATGTGAATTATCAGGATCATATCTTATTCGGACAGTTTTTAGAATTCAGAATCCTTTACAATCTATATCGACTGGTCAATTCATTTTCCTCCCAAGGTATTTACTCTTTAATACCACAAATTCTTGTCCATAGATCATCTTCAGAATCATCGCTGAATAGATCTTCCAATGGTCTTTATTTCATTTCCACGCTTCCATGTATCATGAAATGCTGACGTGCTTGATTTGTAGTTTATGTTCCATAAGGACAGTACATCTTATAAACTCATCAGAGTTTCCAGACTTATCCACTTCACTTACTTAATCCTTAGTCATTGAGTTTACTTAGCTCATTTAACAGTCAAGTTTATTCCAGTTACTTCAGGGTTTTTCAGAGTAATTCAGGCGTTTCTGAATTACTTATACATATTGTACTTCCGTTCAGTTCAATTCGATCTTCGTGGTTGATTTCTCGAACAAATATCCAATCATTAATACTGAATGCGATCTAGAGTTGAGTTGAGCTGAATACTTCCAAAATTATCATCGAGTCAAACTTGAGTAGACGAACACGTATTCAAGTAATATTTATGTCGTTCAGGTACTGACATATCATTAAGGTTGATCGTCTCACTTAAGTTGTGTTCCATAACTTTTAAAGGTAGTCCAACACCTATGTTTATTTGGATTCCTTAATTAATCCAAGACAATTACTTAGTATAGGCCATAAGGGTATTTTGGTAATTTTGGTGTTCAGTTTTATTCCATTCATTTCAGAGCTTGAGGATATCCAATCATTCTTGAGCTTGGTGATATTCTTGGGTCATTTCCATTATAGGGGTATTATGGTCATTCTACAGGTTCGATGTATTTCAATCATTTCCTTCCATCCTGTCTTATTATTTAATTCCAATTTATCATCTATTTCAGTCCATTCAAATAATTCTGATAAAAGAGCACCCCGATAAATTATTCTTCAGGTATTTACTCGTAACTTGGATATTTTTGGGTCAAGTGCCTTCTCAGATTTTTACTAACGGAATATCAAGAATTTTTCTGCACTAAGTCAGGATCTTAACAATCAAATTCGTACTTAATCGAGTTAAGTAAAAATCCTCAATGTACTTTCTTATTCAGGGTCAACTCAGACTATTTTACCTCTCAAGGGTATTTTCATAATTTCTTAACCAGATAATCTCGATATTAGCTCTTAACGAAAATAATTATAATTTAAAGATCATATGGTCAATTGCTTTCCCGAACATTCTCTGATCTTGAAATTATTCCTTAACAAACTTCTAGCATCTTGCGCAAACCCTTTTTGGAATTAAAAACCAATTATCCAAATTTTCTAAACAAAACTATTATTTCTTATGCACATCTGTAATTATATCGGATCAATATGTCTTTTCAAAGTTATTAACCAACTTCCAGGGACAATTCTTGTCATCCTAAAACATAAGGATATTTTTGTAATTTTACCCTACCGGAGTATTCTCATAATTTCCCATCCAAGTACCTTTAACATTTAACCTTTGATGATATAAAATATAAGTTACAAATCCAGGGCTGATTTCTTTATCACTAATCACAAACTTGTAATTTAATTCTAACAATTCTTCAATCTCTTATATTAGTCATTCGATCTGTATTCAGTTACAGAATTTCTACCACATTCATATCGAGTGTATAAATTATTCAACTCCACAAAAGTGACCAACATTATCTTATTCATGCATTTATCAATATAAACATGTTCCATAAAGCATAAAGAGGTAATAAAGTATTATCTCGATTTTTGTGCCATACTGATCGACCATTAAATTCCATTTGAATGCCCTCGATCTTGAAATCAAATTCCCATAATAACACATAATTTACAAAACAGATCGAATCGGGTAATAAATTAGTCAAAAACATCTTATCGATTTTGAATTTGACAAAACAGACTTCGGATTCGGATTTAGGACGTCGAAATACCTAAAATATGACTTTTCAAAAATTTTGACTTTTCGGTCAAAGTCAAAATCAAAGAGTTTTACTAGCAATTTCGAGGTATTCGGGCCCGAATTTTGAAAAACAGACTGTTGAATCGGACTTAGAACGTCGAAAAACATCAGAATATGTATACCCGGTCAAAGTCAAAGGTCGTTTAATGCCCGATCAATGTCGGTCAAAGTTCTGGTCAACGGTCAAAGCCGATCAATGGTCAACAGTTGACCGTATTACACAAATATCACCCTAACATAAATTAATTACATTATTAGCCACTTTCTTCAAATATTTACAAAACTAACACCCAAATTTTACACAAATAGCACCCAAACAGAAATTAATTACAAAATTAACACCCTACGGCCAGACGATGCCCACTCTCGGGAGGTGGCGCGTGCGGAGTGTGAACAGTGATACGGTGACGGAAAATTCCCGGAAAAATTCCTAAAAATTATTTTAAGGCATTTTGAGACACATACCAAGCTCGGTTCACAATTTTGAATGACGGAGAGCTCGATTATGAAACATCGAAAACTTTGACTTTCTCACCCCTTCACGCGCTGACGAAGATGAAAAAACGGAGGACACCGGAGGATGCGGAACGATGCAAGGAACACGATAGTGCGGGAGGTATCGTAAACGAATGTCCGAATCGACATAAATCGATGAAAAATCAACTGAAATCGAGTTAATACCGACGATACTTCTGACTGAAATTAATGATGAACGAATGACGATTCACGACGAAAGGTTTGAGGGGTTTTGTTCTTCGGTCGACAACGAACACGATGGCAGTTTCGGTTCGTTGATCGGAGGTCATACAACGAGTAGATCGGAGTTGAAAGGAGGGTTGATGGAGAAGGAAAACTGGGAAGAAATCTGGAAAATCATACGAGGAGGGGGATTATATTTTCAACATATAAGAAAATTGGTCAAATTCAGGACTAGGTCACTGAATTCCATGTACTTCCAAAAATGGTCTGCAAACTTTAAAATTTTATAATTTAATCCTCAATTTCTTCCAAAATACTAATTAAATATATCACTTTAAAATTCTTAAAATTTAGCCCCTAAATTGGGGTGTTACAATTCTCCCATCCTTAAAAAAAAAAATCATCCTCGAAATTCATTCATGTTACAAAAATACAGAAATGAAACTTTCATATGTTCTTTCATATCTTTCATGTAGCTCTTATAGAAATACAGATCCTCTACTAATCCTTAACCAGTTGAGTATGCATTCTTATCAGAACTCTCCATCATTCCAATAAAAGAATCCGAACGAAATTTTCCTTGAGTAATCAATTCAGTCTTGGTTATGAGAATAGGCTCATAGAGCAGTAGCATATCCAAATTTCATTTCCGGATTTGAATCGAAATTTCTCAGATGAGTAACTCTCACATGTTTCATGAGATACTTTACAGAGTTTAGACAGATGTTATTGATATTCCTTTTTGTAAAGGTAGAGTCTTAACGAATAGAAAACTTAGGTTTACTCATTATAGATAGGGACTCAACCTTGGAGTTCCGGCTCAGATAAGTACGATTGTAGTCTATAGGCATGTACTGATCAGACATCGTTTTGAAATTCGATCGGCCGGTCTATCTTGAAAATTTTGACTCAACCATAGCTCTGATACCACTAAATGTATCACTCTCAGACCAATATGGGTAACCCGATCCGATCTGAATTGTCACATTAGGGCCACCGGAGCAACCCACTGTAAAAATAGTGGAAAATTTAGCACTTTTGTCAAAACATGTAACTTATAAAATAATTTATCAGTATGCAGAAATAAAACATATTTTCAGACTCGTATATAAAACAAAATACAATTACATGCCCCCTAATCACATGTATCATACTCTACAAGCAATGCCAGAAGAGCTCCCTTACTGAAGTCGATAACCGCACTGGTACGATTCTTTTAACCTGAAAAGGTGAGTAACAGAGTGAGCTTCGGAAACCTCAAAAATATTTTAATGGAAAATAAGGCAATGGAATTTGGTAATTTTCAAGTTTTATTAATGGTGCTTTTGGAAATTCTCATTAATTGAATTTTAAATTCAATTAAATTGTATTACGACAAGTGTTAAGTTTTATTTAGATAGAATACTCAAGATAATTAAGCATAAATTTTCAGCCAATTTCCTTCGTTAGGCTAAAACATTTAAACTACCAAGGCAAGAGATTTATTTTTTATTTTTAAGCTTTAATGATTGATTTTTGGAATAAGTTGTAAAATAGAGAATTAATCTACATGAAATTCTTTATCATTTGGTATCAATATTCCATGGTGAAGATGCTTATATGTTAAGATTAAAAGTTAGGGTTTATGTAAGGTTTTGTGGTTTGAAGAATTGATTAAGGATTTTTATGTTTTTGATGTTGAAGATTAATTTTCAAGCATGTGTGATCTTTAAAATCATGTGTAGAGCTTTGTATAGGATTTGGCTATACATAGGGTTTTAGGAGATTGGTTGAATTTGGTTTAATATGATGTTATGATGGTTAGAATAACATGAATTTAATGTAAGGAAGATGAATTCATGCTTGAAATTAAATGAAAACCTTGTCCTAAAGTACTATGTAGGTTCGTCCATAGGGAGCAAAATGGGGGGAAATTATTGGAAATTTTCCCGTGGTCTAGAAATGATATTAGAAGTGTTTTATTTGATTTGGAGATCAATTTGGATCAATTTAGAAGCTTGAATAAGAAAAATAGCTAATATACAAGTTTTGAGAAGTGTGAGAAATTATTGAAAGAATGTGATATTGGAGGGTTCCATGGTGATTTTCAATAATTGTAATGCTGGAAATGTTATTTAGTATGCTGAATTTTTTAGTTTAATTATTAAGTTGGGAATTGAATTGTATTGAATTCGGAAAGTTTAAGAAACTTTGGGATGAAATTGTAAGTTTTTTAATGTTAAAGTATTGATTTGATTATTTTATTAAGGTGCTGGAAATTTTAGTATTTAATGAGTAACAATCATAATAGTGAAGGGCTACTATGAATTTAATGGAAAAATTAAGGTGAATTCTAGAAAGAATTCATAATTAGTGGCCTGATTATACAATTGTTAAAAATAGAGGGTTTAACATTGAAAATAAATATTTATTGAATTTTAAGAGTACATTGAGAAGTTTGAAACTATGATGGAAGTATGATTTAATTTTATATCGATTAAGTATCGATTTTATTTTTCTAGACTTTATGTTTTAAGTTTAGATTATGTTAGTTTGATACTATCATATAGTTTGAATTTGTTATATTATTATGTTACACTGTCAGATTACGAAAAATCTAGTGATTCGAACGATACAAAAGGAAAGGAAAAAGCTCGTGATTAGGAATATCGCATAAAAGGTTCGGTAGTGAGGAAAAGGTGAGTGCAATTTATTTATTTAATTATTATGAGCGATGACGACTTGCGACAAGTCAACCTCATTTTATTTACAAGTATGATTTATAAATTTTAATTATGGATGATTTCCATAATATTTTCAGAAAGTTTTATGAATGATATAGGGTATAAACTATCCAAGTATGATTTTTATGATGATGATTTTTTTAAAGGCTCATGAATTTCAAACGTTCAATAATTAATGATTTTATTATGATAGATAAGTTCATTTAATGTTGCATTGAGAGTCGCAGGTACATTTGACATGGCATTAAGTTGAGTACTTTTTAGTTATCAGTTCAGTTATAGTACATTCATGTACTCTATAATAAGCACCGTTGGTGTACATGTTATGATTGCACTGAAGTGCATAATGTCTCAGTTTCAGTTATCAGTGACATCGTGATGTGCCTAGTGTGCACCTTAATCATATACCTTGTGTTCTCATAAATATGCATTGGGCTATGGAAATGAATATGAAAGTTTTATATGGCTTCAAGTCGACAAAAAACATGTTATGATTATCTTATCATATATTGTTTATCAATATTTCATGAGTTCATTAAATAAGATGAATTCCAGGTGACAGTGAAGAAATTGATTTGGATAAGTTGGTTTGTTAGTTGAAAGTTTTATTTAAATTATTTTATTTATATTTATGATATTTTCATGTTTTATCTCACCTTAGCTTATTACTACCTCACTAATTTATACATAGCGCATGATGATTTTCATACTTAGGTTCTGATAGAAATAAAACGAGCAATGTGGATCCTCCTGAGTACTTTTCACTTTTAGTGGCATGTATAATTATGTCAGTAGTTTTAATTGTCGGATTAGCTTTTAAATGGTATGTAATAGTAAGCTATGACTATTTTAATTTGTCTAGTATAATTTTATCAATATTTATGCATAAGTAAAATATATATATATGTTTTAAAATTATTTACGAAAATACACTAAACTGCCTAATCATTGTTTAACAAATAGATTTATTTTCTACAACAAAACATTAATTTTTAATTTTTAAGATATTAAGCAAATAGTTTATAGTTAAAATATGAGTATTTTGAAATGAAACAAATTGTTTAAGTATATCAGTTCAAGAAAAGTCTATTAAGTTGATGCGACATCTATGACTCGTATTTCAAAACGTATATGAGTTATGAGTGTTACATGAACATCTCCTTAACATAATTCACAATTACATCACATATTGAATGCAAATTCCTTAAACATTGATTATTCTTTTTCCTCCGTACAAAGTAAATGAAAGTATTCCAAGTTAATCTAAAAATTGTGGCAGAAGTAGACTTACCACATGCATGAGCACAAGGGCAGGCGACCTCCCCCTCCCAGTCCAGTAAAGAATGTTGAACGCCATTAGTAGCAAGGATGGCTCCCCAAACAGCAGCCGAAAATGAGCAACCAAAGAAGATGTGGTCGCGAGACTCATCAATATCATTGCAAAGAACACAAGTGTAGACACTCATTTTTGTCCAGGACTTCAAGGGACTTATTTAGTATATATGATAATATATATATATAATAATTTAAAAAATATATAATATATATATTTTTTGAAGATATATAGGATAGTTTTTGAAAATATTTTTGAAAACATATAATATATAGTTTTAAAAAACGATTTTTGAAAACATATAATATATAGTTTTTAAAAAAAAGTTTTTGAAAACGTGTATAATATAGTTTTGAAAACATATTTTGAAAACATATATATATATAATTTTTAAAATGGTTTTTCAAAACATATATAATGTATATAATTTTTGAAAACATATTATATAGTTTTTGAAAATATAATATATGATATATAGTTTTTAAATAAATATATAGTTCGTATTATATTATATTATATATTATTTATACTATTATTTATTGTTATTTTATTATTAATATTATTTTTCGGTTTATTATTTAGGACCAAGTCCAAATTAAATCCAAATCAAAAAATTAGGTCCAACAATAAAGCTCAACCGGGCCTGTCAGCTTGACCCAAAAAGCAAACCCGATGGGAGCCTAACAAAGGAAGCCCAATAACTTGATCTAATAGATTAGGGTTACAATGTTTTGCACCAGCGTCGTACAACTAGGGCCGTTGGATCTGACCTTTTGATCCAACGATCGAAAATACACCATACCACCAATCAATGGCATGTGAAGTCACACGCCACCAAGGCCCCCAAACGATCAAAATATTTAAACCGAAATAGAAGCTAAATAAAAAAATATTTCCCCAATTTTTCGATCAATTTCAACAACAAAGTGCAAACGTGCAAAATATCCAACTTATTGGGATTGCACCATTGTAATAACCCCAATCTGCATCCGACCCGGATCCGAGTCCGAGGTGTCACATTGACTTTTCAAAGCATTTACTTTTACAAAATGACTAAAAATTTCATTTGACATTTATTATAAAACAGAATAATTTCTATTATATAAAACATATGGTTTTAAAAGACCTATAAGATCCCACTTAATCCAAATATTTAATTACATGCCAACTACTTTCAATAAAATAAATACATATAATTCAAAATGCTTTTATGATCTGATCTTTGGGAAGGAGAATCTGACATGTCTTGCTCTACTTAACTTCTCTTATTGCTTCCCGAAACCTACATGTTAAACACTCACACGCTAAGTCGATGACTTAGTGAGACATAAATAAACTTTTTATAACATATCATTACTAATTCCTACTATGCACACTTCACGTAATCATAATAGATTATAAAACACATTATACATCAAAACATAAATACATACATATATATATATATATCATTTTATTATCCTTATCATAATTCTTATCATTATTAATGTTATTATCAATCATATATCTTAATTATAAGCTCTTATACCTAACATTGTTAACCAAACAATGTACATATCATCATATAATTTATGTAACACATTTCATATCACAAAAACACATACATCACATGTAATATGTCTATTGTTATCTCTTTATTAGACCATGTACACATGTGAGAACTAAAGATATGCGAGTTCATAGAGGTTGTACACATATGCTGTCACCACAGCTCGTATAATTCTCACTAGGGGCACTTAAAATTTGTCTCGAATAACCACTATGTCCCGAAAGACCACATATCACATATGTCCCGAAGGACCACTCCTTAAGAACCATATACATATTCCAATGGACCAAATAAGTGTACCAAAGTACCGCATATATGTTCCAAAGGATTACATATACGTCTCGAAGGACCACATAAAACCCTCGACTCTTGGCATGCTAACTATACCCCTAGCTGATTCACATAGCTCATTATCACATTTTTATATGATCACATAGTCACATAGGCACATAATCTCATAGTTCTTTCAAATAGCTCATTATCACATTTTCATATGATGACATAGTCACGTAGTTCACTTACACGTAGATCATTTCCATATAATTTGCATGTCACATGTACATTTTCTCATATATCTCATGTAACCATATATATTTTATTTCATAACATATATCATATATGCATACCTTCACTTATCTCATATCATATAATTTATGTTTTGTCCTCTTATGTTCACATGACATATAATGCATACAAATCATATTCACACAATATCAATCCTAATCATTATTCTACTCATGCAATCATACATTTCAACATGTAGGAAATAGACTTATCGCAAGTCTAAATTCTCATCAAATCATATTTAATACTATTATGCACTCATCTGAGCCTCACTAGCCATTCCTATACGTATAACTCTTGTGCACGCTTATAACTTCGAACCGTCTTAGAGTCGTCTTCGATCGATATCTACAATATACATATAATTGATATGAATATCATAATTTTAATCACTTATAACCAAACAGCCATAATCTAAACTAAATGAAGTATCCAATTCACATTTCACTTTGAGTAGTATCGGTACCCCCATGCACAGTACCGATACTTCCCTAGCTATAATATTGATACCAAGCTTGGGTATTGATACCTTTTTTACATTCGAAAACCTTATTTCAAAAATGGGTACCGATACTAACCTTATGGTATCGGTACTCTTGGTATCGATACTACCTTCCCAGGTATCGATAACCCATGAACAATTTCCAATTTTTGCCTTATGGTATCGATATTCATTCAACTAGTATCGACACTCATACCTTAATAATCACTTATTTTCTCTTTGAAGTATCGGTATTGAATGAACAATACTGATACTCCTAGCCTATAATACAATTCTTTAACCCGAAAATCTTATCAAACTCACTTAATTCTTCTTCCATAACCTCTTTTTAACCCTTAAAACTTAACTATACTTATTCAAATTTTCGTATATCCATATAACACATTATCATCTTTAATAACTCATCATAATTCTTGAAACAAAAAATCTTACCAAATTTTCAACATGTTCTTAATTCACTTTTATCACTTCTAACTTCTTAATTAGACCTTTGACAAGTCAAATTCAACTTCAAAATCCATTTACTCCTTCTATTTCAATAATTCACTCAAAAACTCATTTTACTAAATCTCTTATAACTTATTTATCTTTTAGTTTCCAATTCTCCTTAAGCTTCGTTAAACTTTCCTAATGCTTCAAGAATCAAAATCAACTTAAAAATTCAAAGAGCAAATTATTTGAAAGCAACTCACCTTGAAATGGAGCTTACGAGAAGAGGAAGAATGAGAAGAAGTTCCATATATTTTTTTTCTTTTTCACCCAATCTCCACGTGGTTAAATCCCTTATAAAGGGGAAATAAAATATTTCCTATAAAATGACCATTATACCCTTTTCACTTTCAAACTTTGCTATTAACTCCAATACCAAAATTCTCCAATCAAGTCCTTGAACTTTTAATCTTTTTTGAGATTGGTCACTAAATTTTAAAAACTTTCATTTTTGTCACTAACCTGACTTTTGGGATGTTACAACCATCCCACTATAATTGGAAACAACCCCTTCAGAGGGTCTATATATATGACGAAGAGAAATCCACCAAGGCATAAAGAAAAATCGAAAGCAAAACGAAGTAATCAAATCGACGGGAAATAATATACAATCAAAAGCACCAAACATTTTCACATACTACAAAACAAAAGACAAAAAAAAAGCTCAGCCTCGGATATATTCTCGAAGGGGAAGGAATCGTCGGAACTCAAAGGACACACGTCTCAAGGTAAAAGATCCGAACCTTTAAAGTTAGATCTACGCTTATAGGGTCCTTTTTAGGACGAATGGGCTTTGATTTCATGTTTATCGAATCGGGGAGAACATTTTGATGAGTTTGATTTTTTTTCAGCCACTGGTGGTGGTGGCCGAAGCGGTGGTAGGCGGCGGTGTCATCACCGGTGGGTGGCCTGCACTTAGCCAGATGAGGGACAAGGTTGAGAGAGTATAGAGAAGGCTTGAGAGGTATTTTTTTTAAAAGTGGAGATGAAATGATTTTTTTGGAGATTTATGGGTATTTATAGGGAGGACCACCTTGCAAATACCAAATTCTTAAATAATTTCTACAGTCCCTGTTGTTTTGATGCATAATGTACCTGTTATAAATTTGTCCTAGGATTTAAAATTAATTCAATTTATTCCACGCTTGTATTTATCATATTTTGCGAATTGACCCCTAACTTTTATTTTTTTTCTTGTAGCTTTCAATTAACATCAATTTGAGCCCCAATTTTAAATTCTTTCCAATTTAATCCTTCTTTAATATTTGTTTTCTTTTAATTTAATACCTTTTTATTTTGTTTTGTTTTATTTAACATTAATTTGACTTGCTTTAGGGCAATTTTACTTGGTCAAATTGGTACCGAAAGGCAAGTACAAGAGTGCTAATCATTCCCTGACTGTAATCGACTCCCAAATCCAACAAATTTCTGGTAATTTGTAGATTAGATAATGGTAAGTTATGGTATCCGATCGGCCAAATTAAAATGATCGTTGGCGACTCCAACACATTAAATTCAAGTCAAAACCCGATTTCAGGCTCACCCGAAGGACAATTACGACAACAAGCTTTCTCAACATTTACTCCCATACGGCTCAATCTATCCCGAGTCGACAATCTATCGAGCATGGCCATCCAAAAAATTAGCATGCCTAGGGACATGTAACAAAAACCAGACCAGCCTCTGTCACGACACCCATGCCATTTTAGTCCAGATCTTACCCCAAATCTCTCTCATTCGAACAGACCCTCTCAAAGCAGCAAAGACCTTTTTGCCTCCACCCTGTAAGAAAGGATTTTCTTCAAACTCCAACTCATCATCCCTCTCGGCTAGAAACTCCAAATATCAGCCCCTTTTATCACATAAGCCCGGATCCATGCTACCCAAAAGGAACCTTCAGCAGCAAGCAGCAAGCAGCTTCCTAAGGAATTGCAAGAAGCAAGCTTTGTTCCAACACTCCAAATCCTTCAAACCCAAGCCTCCCTCCGACTTAAGGGAGCAAATCTAACTCCAACCAATTCTTGCAGCTCAAGCAGTTGTATCCTGCCCCTTCCAAAGAAACGCATGCAAAGTTGGTTCACTTGGTTAATCACTGCCTTAGGAATAAACAATTGTCTACACCATAAGTTCACAATACTGAACAGAACCGCTGGAATCAATTGAAGCCGCCCAACAAAACTAAGCCTCCTACTAGACCAATGGTCCAATCTGCTCTTAACGCTCTCAATCAAACTTCGACAATCACTTTTCGAAAGCTTCCTCATTACAATGGAAACCCCAAGATATCTAACCGGGAGCCGCCCTTTTTTTTATCCCGAAGCCTTCTAAATGCTGTCCATAATATCTTGAAATATGATATTATAAATATAATTATATTTTATATTCAAATTTCTAAAATTTGAGTTTTAATTACTGAGTAAATAGTTAAGTAATAAGCCACGTCAAATTTTACTGTCATAATATTGAAAAATGGCATTTCAATTTGAAATATAAAAAATACGTCAAAAAAATAAAATAATTGTACCGGAGGCAGGTGTAACAGACGCACATGTATCACCTCGTGTAACCTCAATTCTCATGTAAGCGAAGGCGGTCCCACTTAGATGCGGCAACGAGTCATTCAAATCGGGTTTAGGTCAGATTATTTTAGATATATATTATATTTGATTTAATTTTATTCGGATCAGATCAAGTCTGGTTCAGATTTAATTCAAGTGTATAGTAAATTGGATAGGGTCAATTTTCGGTTGAGTCGATTTTTGGATCGATCAGATCGGTTGTTTTTCAATTTGGATCAATATCGGATGGTTCATTTTTTGATCGGATTAATATCGAATCGATTAGATTTAGGGTCGGGTCAATATAAGATCAATTGATATTGGATTTTGGTCAATCTTTGGATTAAGTCAATTCAGATTGAATTGGTTGTGAGTCTAATAAAGTAAATATAGAATTATTGATATATTCTTGTAAAAATATGTCTTATTGTTTGTTAATCTTATCATTTATTCTTAATTCGGTTATAAGTCTAGTCAAATATATATAGATTTTCAGTTCAGATTGCTTTATTCATATTAATTTTGGTTCGAGTCAAATTGGATATGGGTCCATATTGAGTCAACTAAATTTTGGATCGGGATGGTTCGGGTTTTTTGATCAAATTTTATTATCATAATCGAGTTAATATTAGGTATTGAGTCAGATAAATTGATTTGGGAAATCGGGTTCGGGTCTAGTCCCGCCAGACCCATTTTTCTGGTTTAAGTCATTTTTAGGTACTTTTTAATCAGCTTAGTATATATATATATATATAATTATAAAGTTATATTTATTCTAAATATTCTCAACTATTTGATAATGAACACTCAATCATCTTGTTGTAGTTGCTGGTGTTCGAATTTGTGATCTTTAAAAACAATAATGATTATTTTAACTCCCAGCTAATCATATTTATGTATAATAACGTGGTAGATACTATTAAATAACCTCAGAATAATTTTTCATGCTTTGACGGATTAACCAATGACAAAAAGATTTTTTATTGAATAAATATTTTTATATTGATATCTAAAATATCCATAATAAATTCGAACCTACAATCTGCCTGCAGATAATGGTTGGTTCCTCTATTTAATAAGACTTGGAACATATGCCGAGCATACCAAAAACACCAAAAAACTGGATGATGGAGGAATTACTGTGGTTTCCATTAGTGTATAATATTAAGAGCATCATGCATTAACACCCTTAATACCTCCCTTAATACCTTTCAACCGCCAATAGCAGCCTATATTAAGGGTGCGATTAAATTCAGGCCTCGTACAAGCCTTTTATCACAAGTTTATATTTCCATTAGGGGGGAAAAACATTAATTGTTGTTGACCTAGAATTCTTAAAACGCTGTGGGGGCAGTCTTTGCACCTAAAGAATGTTAGGCTTGTAGTAAGAGGGAAATGAGAGTGCATCGAGCTTTCTCTTTTATCTATTTGGCGATTATTTAAAAGCAGAGTAGATTGATAGATATTCCATCTTTTAGTGAACTGCAAACTGTTAGGAAAAACATGGGTTTGGAACTGTGGATGTTTCTTTCACTTGTTTATGTGTCCCTTTTCCATTTTCATGGCTTCTCTCTTGCTGAGAAAGGTATTATCCTAGTACGATTGCAGTATATATATGTGTGTGTAAGCGTTTGATGGTATTACGTAAACAAATGCCGTGTTTCTTGCAGCTCCATATTACAGCTTTGTTCATGAAGCAGCGGTGGCTCCGGAGGTGTCGTTTTTTGACTACATAATCGTCGGAGGAGGAACTGCCGGTTGTCCCTTGGCGGCGACATTGTCCGAGAGGGCGAGTGTTTTGATCTTGGAAAGAGGGGGGTCGCCCTACGAAAGTCCTGGCAAGCCAGACAAAGGGAATTTCTTCCCAAATATGTTGGATAACACCCCCGGTTCGTATTCGCAAGAGTTCACCTCGGAGGACGGAGTTTTCAACACCCGAGCACGCGTCCTCGGTGGGGGTTCGGTCATTAACGCGGGCTTTTACTCGCATGCCGAACCCGATTTCTTGAGGCAAGCTGGTTTGAACGAAGTTTTGGTTAATTACTCTTACATGTGGGTTGAAAAGAAGGTTGCTTTTAGGCCACCTATGCTGCAGTGGCAATCGGCTCTACGAGACGGGATGCTCGAAGCTGGAGTTTTGCCGAATAATGGGTTCACCTTTGATCATATTATTGGGACTAAAGTTGGTGGGACTATTTTTGATGCTGATGATCATAGACATACAGCAGCTGATTTGCTTGAGTATGCTAATCCATTCAAGATTAAAGTGTACTTGCATGCCACGGTAGAAAAGATTCTATTCGAAACAAAAGGTATGCATCCAACTTACTTTGTTCTTATTTATGTTGTAAGAACCCTAGCACATGTCTGATTTTTCATTGTTTTCTGGTGCATAAAATGATGTGTTTTCGGGGTAGTTTTCTCGAAACCAAGAGCACAAGGGGTCGTTTTCGAAGATGAATTGGGGAAGAAACATTGGGCGTTGCTGACAAAAGATCGTAAGAGCGAGGTAATCTTATCAGCAGGTGCCATCGGAAGCCCGCAGTTGCTAATGTTAAGTGGTATAGGCCCTTCTCAGCAGCTTAAGAAGTTTGGTATCAAAGTGGTGATGGAGCATTCCATGGTGGGTCAAAGTCTGGTCGATAATCCGCTCAATGTTCTATTGGTTCCATCTCCGAACCCCGTAGAGCTCTCACTCGTTTCGTTCGCCGCCATCACCAAATTCGGTAGCTACATAGAAGGCTGCAGTGGAATCAGTTTCACTCCGGCTTGGTCCCGCAGTGTTGCTAGAGCACTGTCTTCTATCTTAAACAAGGTTTTTACTTTTCACCCCCCTGTAAATCTCTGCATATTAATTTGAGTTTAAATCTCACACCATAACTATGGGTGAACAAACATGTAGACTGAGCAGAGCAGTACTAAATTGTTTCAAGAAGGGATACCGATACCCGAGTCGCTCCTCGACACAAGAATAAGAGGTGGCATTATTTTCGAGAAAGTGAAAGACCCCAAGTCCACAGGCTATCTTGAGCTTCGAAGTACGAATCCACACGACACCCCCAAGGTGACCTTCAACTATTTCCAGGCACCAGAGGACTTGATGAAGTGTGTCAAAGGCATGAGAACCGTTATAGATGCAATATATTCGACGTCATTCTCGAATTTCCGATACGAAATTTTATCAGCTCAAGGTCTGCTAGACCTGATAGTGATGCTGCCCCTTAATGAGAGACCCAGACACATTGCTTCGTCATTATCTTTGGAAAAATTCTGCATGGACACCGTAATGACCATTTGGCATTATCACGGAGGCTGCCGTCTCGGAAAGGTGGTCGATTACGATTACAAGGTTTTCGGTGTCAATGCCTTAAGGGTTGTCGATGGATCCACGTTTACTTCCTCGCCCGGCACCAATCCTCAATCAACCGTTATGATGCTTGGAAGGTAAAAATATTAGCAGATTATATACGTACGTATAAAACATGCATGGGTTTTCTGAATTAGATGATTGACGTGCAGATATCTGGGATTGAAGATTCTCCAGGAGAGATATTTCGGAAAGTACCGGAAGAAATAGCTGGAACGCAGTGGGATAATGTGGCAGTGTGTGCAGTGCTGATTTGGACCAAACCGCTGGTTTTGATAGCTTCATGGTTTGTAGCAGGCAAGATAAGTCCTGCTCGATTTGTGCTATTTTGGCTCGTCTGTTGTTATATTGTTGGTTGGTTTGGTATTTAATGTAAGAATCATAAGCAGTGAGCTTTGTAATATTCTACTCATTAAGTAATAAAAGAAAGAGTTTGTACTCGGGTGGTGTGACGCATTCATTTCTATTACCTATTAACGTTTCAATATGTGGTGATGCACACCATATGCATATGTTGGGCATTGTGGAAAGATTGCCTAAATCATTTAGGTAGGCCTTGTAAAGGGTATTAGTCCCAAACTCCCAATAGCGTTTAGGCCCCATCATTCGGCCTAATGGAGCATAGAACGACTTAAAACTAATGATACATCTCAAACTAACTTCGTACAAAATTTATACATTATCCATATATCAAACATATATTTTTAAATTTTATCTCACTTTAAATCTAAATAATG
Source organism: Hibiscus syriacus (assembly GCF_006381635.1). Lineage (NCBI taxonomy): Eukaryota > Viridiplantae > Streptophyta > Magnoliopsida > Malvales > Malvaceae > Hibiscus > Hibiscus syriacus. The sequence goes on along the minus strand of NW_024062784.1, from coordinate 68,624 downwards.
ACTAAAAAATATTATTCTCTCTTAAAGTTTTAAGTTCAAACAGTTACATTCACAAAATTTATATATACTACGATGAAAAGTTTATGAATAAATACTACTTATTTATCTCGTACCATTTAATTATTTTTACTCTCATTCTACAATATTTGGGGGCCTTGGCCCACTTTGTCCTTGAGTTTCGCTATTGATTATATACTATTAAGGTACTTACTGGTAATTTAACTAACCTAGCATGCCAAAACAGTCCCGACACCCAACAATCTACCACAGCGTCATTCTCACATTTAAATATGAATCACGAATTAATTTATTTTAATAGTTAAAAGAATCGTTGATATTTTTAAAGATTATGAGTTCAAATATCATTAACTGTAATAAAATAATTAAGCGTTTATCGTCAAATGGTTATGAATTAATTTACTTTATTAGGCAATAAGATGCTTGGCACTCCACATAACTCAAGCGTGAGCCGTGTTTATATTAAAAAATACTTTAATTTATAAGATCTATTTTCATAATAATTATTGTTTTATTTATCAATCGATTATAATTCAGACAATATTCAATAATATAATACACTTTCAATCTATTAAATTATATAATTTAAAATTCAAAATATCAATTCTCCGGGTTGTTGCATGATGGTAACCTACGACACATATACAAGAGTGAATATCAAATATATAGTTTGCTGATAAACCATTATTAAAGTAGTTGGTTACCTTCCCTTTTATTTAGTTTTGAGTCAAAATTAACTTTAATATCTTTCTCTCGTCTCATAAAAATTACTCCAGTTAGAGTTACTTAACCATACATTTAGTTTTATCGATATTGGTTTAAGTTAATTGTTGTAATTAATTTAGTTTAGGCTTTGATAAAAATAATTAAATTAATCAGATATCATAGTATATAATAGATGGACATCAATTATGTGAGTGTCACATCCTAAATAGGATCGACACAGGGAAATGACATTTGTGTCAAATTGTTTTTATTTTATAGTCATATTAGGTAGTACTTATATAATGTAATAGATAGTACTTATATAATGTAATAGGTAGCGCTTATATAATAAAATAAGTATTTAACCGAAAATATTATCAAGTATAATAACATATTAGGTAACGCTTATATAATATAATAGGTAACGCTTATATTAACATATTTTCTCATAAAACTGGTAAATTTCAACCGGTTATATTGTAAATTGACCTATTATATTATAATTATCGGTTTCGATGTTTTTAGGATCGATACAACTTTAAATGTATCGACACTTTATGCGTGCACCTGTTTGTGCTTTCATTTTGGAAAAAAAGTATCGACACATATTTAAAGAGTGTCGATACATAATGTAGACATATTTGCTAATTAATTGATATATTTTTACCGGTTACATTGTAACATATTACATTGTAACCTCGTCTGGACAAATGTATCGACATAAATTTAAAAAGTGTTGATACTTTATGTTGACATATTCTCTCATTAACCCAGTATATTTCTACCGGTTACATTGTAAATGTATCGACACTTTATGCGTGTCTGTCGTTTAGCCATTCATTCTAGACAATAAATATCGACACAAATTCTAATAGTGTCGATACGTTATGTTGACCTGTTTTATAATTAACTGGTATATGCATGCTGGTTACATTGTTAATTTACCTATTACACTATAATTATTTGTTTCGATGTTTTTGGGGTCGATACTTTTGGAAAATATATCGACACATATGTTTACATATGTATCGAAACAAATCTGTATGTTTACTAATTTTTTCATTAAAAAGTATATTTTTACCGCCTACATTGTAATTTTACCTATTACTTTAAAGTTATTGAAATTTGTAGTTATTGTACATACCTAAATATGTCCTGCAAATTTAATGTTGTACCCAACCTTCAACTACCACTACCACTATCAATACCACATCCTATTGAAAGCACCACTGAAACATATTGTTCAATGAACATTTACTTACATCTCCATCAACTCCTGTTGGGACCACTGAAATTGCACAACAAATTTTTTTCCATGGATCATACTGATGCAGGCAATGTTAAGCCAACCGAGGAATGCCATGAAGTACATAATGTTGATGAATCTGACATATTGGTTGGCAAGCTCTTCTCTTCACGTGATCAAGCTTAGTACTTTTACAAGGGATTCGCACGGGAACATGGGTTTAGTGCACGTCGGGGAACAACACGGCTTGACATGGAAGGGAATGTGAAGACACGATAATTTTGTTGTTCGAAAGAAGGGTTTCGAGTATCAAAAGTCAATATTGTTGATAGTCAACATGTTCATACGCCAGTCACAAGAACAGGATGCAAGGCTAGAGTCGTAGTTACAACAACAAATACAAAAGATCAGTGTGTTATAAATAAGTCTTATCATAAACATAATCATGCATTGTGCACACCTGCTATGACACCATTTATGCGTTCTAATAGAGCTGTAAGTAAGGCTGATATCGATGAGGCAACAACATTGAAAGAGGTCGGTGTTGGCACGTCACAAGTAATGAACTATTTAACTTAGCAGGTAGGGGGCTATCATAATGTTGGATTTACACATAAAGACCTCTACAATGCACTTCAAAGAGGTAAAGCAAAGGAAATAATCGATGGGGATGTGAGTGCACTTATTGCTTACTTTGATTATAAGAAACATTATGATCTAGGGTTTTTTGTGATATACTCGGTAGACGAATCAGGGGTGTTGCATAATCTTATTTGGTCAGATTCTTCATCGAGATCAGATTACATATGTTTCGGTGATGTAATTGCATTCGACACAATGTACAAAGATAATTTGTATGGTCGACCAATTATGCCTATTGTCGGTGTCAATCATCACCATAACACAATTGTGTTTGCTACTGCCATAATCGCTAATGAGATGTCTCAATCTTTCGAGTGGGTGCTACAGAATTTTTTAGAAGCCATGATGAACAAATCGCCTATTTTAGTTGTCACTGATGGGGATAGGGCAATGCAGAGGGCTATCAAATCTGTTATCCCTAATGCTAAGCACAGATTATGTTCTTGGCATCTTTCTCGCAATGCACAAGCTAACATTGGTGACCCAAAATTTACAGCAACATTCTCAAAATGCATGGCTTCCTGGTGGACAATCGACGAATTTGATATTCAATGGCGTTCAGTTGTTTCAGAATTCAATGTCGAAAAACATCCATAGGTGATTGAGAAGGGAAATACTCGGCACTTATAGGCACAAGCATATCTAACTGGTCATTTCTTTGCTAATATTCGCTCAACACAAAGGTGCGAGTCTATGAATACTTCACTCGCAATTGCACTGAAACACAAGAAGACATATTTAGATGTTGTCCCTGCAATTGAAGATGGAATTAGTAGAATGCGTCTGAACGAGTTGAAAGCGGATTACTTAAGTTCCCAGACGAAGCCCTTCCAGATCACAAAACTGGTTGAATATGAAAGTCATGCTTATGAGATTTTTACGCGCGAATCTTTTCATGCGTTCCAAGAAGAACTTCAACGGGAGACATTGTACCGGATTCAGGAAGAGATTCAGTCATTATTAGATGAATATCAATATTTTTATTTGAAAAAGTACAAAGAAAAAAATAGGACATTTGGAATTAGTTTTGATTATCATACGAAAACCTTAAATTGCTCATACAAAAAATTCGAGACCGTTGGACTTCCATGTCGCCATCAACTTCACATTTTGAAGCACTTGGATTACACATATTTGTCCGGGTATTTGATTCAAAGTAGGTGGACTAAGGATGCGAAGGCTTCTGCAACCAGTTTTGTTGATTTAAATGTGCCTCCAGAAATAATGTAAATAGCAAGGTTTGCTTCTCTACGTGAACAACAAGTATGTTATGCTACGCTGCATCAAAGACATATGCGTCTTTCAAAATCGTAAGAGATGAGATGAAAAGACTAACAGAAGAATTTGAGAACTCGTTTGGTTTGAATGATTCAGTCAATCGGAGCAATGTATTAAACAACGTTCGCGACCCTCAACGAAAACAACGCAAGAGAAAAGAAGTAACAAAGAACAAGGTCGAGAAGAAAATTAGGCGATGTGGGTTCTACAACGGTGAGGGACATAACAAACTAACATGTCCTCAAGTCAAGCTGGGTTTGAATACAAGCATGCAACCTACTTCAACTGATTTTTTTGAAGATGGAATGGAATGGTCATTCAGTCCAATGACTTCATAGATCTTTACCATGTAATTTCTATATCATAGCTCATATAAACACATCAATCTTTCTCGTACAACTTATCTCTCATATGATTATCATTATTTATGTACAGATCTCCTAATTGATATTCTATTTTCATATTGTCCTATAAATCAATGCTAGTTAGTTTATCTCATTTTTGATTTAATACTATAAGTAAATTATAATAGTTTCCATAAACTTGACTCATGTAATTTATGTTTTGCTATTATATCTTCATCTAAACATATATTTACATGTTCATGATCACTTAACTTATTTTCTTTCTATGGTTATCACATACAACATTTACTATTATACATGATTCGTGTCCTTATAACTTATTTCACATATTCACACAACTCATAAGGTTTACATATAGTTACATATTTTGTTCCCATATAACCCATATCATATAAATTTACACCTCATAACATATAATATGAACAAAGCATATACATATAATACAAACTTAATCATGCTTCTATTCATACAAACATAAAATATTGGAAACAGACTTATCACAAGTCTAATTTCCATATAATAATATACACAACCTAATAATATGCACTCACATTGGCCTCACTAAGTTCCAATCCACTTTTATGATTTCCTCAACACCTCAACCTCTTTCACCACTACATCTATCTTTCCTTCCACTTCCCCCTTATGCCTCTCAAGTGTCTCTTCGACTCTTGATTGTCTTTGATGAATATCAAAAAGGATTTTTTAATATCAGCCAATTCAGACATCAAAATGTTGAATTTACTCTGTTTTCCCTCATCGTAATCCCCATGACCGTCATCCACCCCTCCAACCATCTCTTATTCCTTCTCCACTACATCTTCTGCCTCCTCTGCCTCCTTGACAATAACCTTCAAAATTAAATTTGTATTAAGACATTGATTATATTCTTAATATTATTTAATTACATATATTACTATTTCTAGCTTCCTCGGTCTATCCAACTTCAACTTCGCCATCACTCTAACCACCTCTTCCTTCCCCTATGCACGGATGTGTGCCACTCCATTTCTTTCATAAGCCGGTAAACTATCACAGCTCAACCAAAAATCAAACAGTGTAACCTACATTTATAATAAAAGTTATCATTTTATATAATAACTATACTATCATTTTATATAAAAAAAACAAAAACATTCTTCAACTCAGTTACCACTAAGATTGCTATGCACCCTTTGAGGTATCTCTGGCGACCCTTTTGAAAGGTGATTATTGATTCAATCAATCTCGAATGGACATATTGAACCCAATTGAATTCACCCTTCAAGCCTTCATCGCAAATGAGCTTCATATTGTCCTTGTTCGTTGACGTATCACCCGTTGGACAAAGAATATCCCGATAAGGTACAATAGAACTCGGGCCTTCAGGTCATCCCCCCGTAAAATCCACTTTTTATATCCTCTTCAACTTAGAATATGTCACCTTCTGATTCAAACCATATTTGGAGGCAAGTGCTTTCCAGTTCTTACTCCTACAGACTTCTTTAACACTTTTGCCTTAGTTTTGTACCCCCAAGACGGCTGCAGCAGTCGATACCCCCAGAGGGAATGAATAATCACCATATTTAGCAATACATTGTTTGACATCAAATTGCTCCATCAATGATCGACACAATTCCCTCCGAATTGGTTGATCCCATACTCCTATCAACGATCTAAACCCTATTTCCCTCAACACATTCAACTGATCATTCTCTTTAAGGTGTTCAATTAATGAATTCACCCTTTTTATGTTGCACCTTGTCGACACTTCCTACATTTTTTAACAATATATAATGTTATTGTTCATATATATCTTGTATCAACGTATTTACAAGTTTAATGAATACCTTCTTTTCATGTGATTTCCTCCGTTCTTTGTATTCTTTACTATCATTCATTGATTGTGTGATGTAAGGTTCCTTTTCAGCATCAGTCATCGAATTCCATTTCGACCTCACATCTTTTGTCACCTAATATTAAGCATAAACGTTTCTTAATCAATACATTAACGCTAAATAATACTCAATGTCAATTTCATTTTACATATCGAACCGCTGTGTGTGCCATCTTCCTTCATCCTTTTGCATTCGGCCATACTGTCAATATTTAAAATTTGTAATCAATTTAAAGTTCTTGAATACTTTAATCCAATTACCATTTCAACAATAATAACAAAAAGACATTAGTACTTACTAAAAGTACATATATTTACCCTTTGGTTGCTTTCCACCCATTGACTTTATTTTTCCTTCATGTATTTGTATGCGCAAATCAAATCAAATATTGCTTACATACACTTTATTCAATATACAAAAATCAATAATCACTCTTGTGGTAAAACGGTTGGTCTTTAAAAGAATTTGAATGGTCACTACAACAAGTGTAGCCACATTTATACAACCTAAAATATCATTTTCTACCTATAATATTATATACAGGTATCCATATTTATTTTCTACCTAGAATATCACTTTCTACATGTAATATCATTTTCTTACCTATAATATCATTTTTTACCTATAATATTAAATAAAAGTATTGATATTTATCATCTACCTAGAATATCACTTTCTACATATAATCGGTCTCAAATGCTTCTTTACTTCAAAAACCCCAAACAGCAACACATAAAAACCCTATTTCCGATTACTGTAATAATAAAAAACTAGGGTTTCAACAACGTACCTTTCGATTCGACTGCAGCAACAAACAAACAAACTTCGCCATAGAAACGCCTTCTGAAATGCAGCAACAATTACGCTTCGATTTAAAAAACTCTATCTATTTTCAGAGGAAATTTAGCTATGCCTTTATATTTACACCGGATATGTTATTTATATTTAATCGATACAACTACCTAAGTGTCGATACTTTCGATAGGATATTTACCTATTTCTTTGAAAATATTGATAATTTATTACGTGTACTTATTAAAGTATCGAAACTTTCAACATATCCGGTTGCGCTTTATCGGTTTTGTCATGTTGAGACCGGTTTTGTCATATTTTTACCTGTTATATTATTATGAATCGATACATTTTTTAAAGTATCAACCCTTTATAGGCGCTATAACTTCTTCTCTTTTAAATTCCAAAAGTGTTGATACTTATATTAAATTATCGACACTTTCAACATATCCGACATCTTTTTACCGGTTTTGTCATTTTTGAGACCTATTTTGTCATATTTTTGCTTGTTATATTGTTATGGATCGATACATTTTTTTAAAGTATCGACACTTTATAGGCGCTATAACTTCTTCTCTTTTAAATTCCAAAAATGTCGATACTTATATTAAAGTATCGACACTTTCAACATATCCGATAGTTCTTTACCGGTTTTGTCATTTTGAGACTGGTTTTGTCACATTTTTAGCTGTTATATTGTTATGGAACGATATATTTTCATAAAGTATCGACACTTTTTAGGCGCTATAACTTCTCTTTTCAATTCAGAAAGTGTCGATACTTATATTAAATTATCGACACTTTCAACATATCTGGTAGCGTTTTATCAGTTTTGTCATATTTTTACCTGTAATATTATTATGGAGCGATACATTTTTTATTTGTATCGACACAAACCGACAATCTAAGTTTGTCGGTTGCCAAATTTTTTAATATTTCTTCATGATTTCCACCTACAACATTATTAGTACTCGAAATTTCCGATAACGCTAAACCGAATTTGTTAAATATATTATAATGTATCCGGTAACGCCGTATATTAATCGTATATTAGCCCGCTTTTCCTGAGACAATCCCGTGTTATATGCATACAAATCATTTTTAATAAACAAAACTATTACAATTTCTAGTGTTGTGCTTGAAAATTGAGCATGGGTTTGGGTTTTACAATTTAGAGAGTTTGGTTTCAATGAATACGGACCCATTCCTAATTTGGGTCATGAGTAGGGGTGGGCATGAGTCTAGTTCCAGTCAACCCAATCTGACTCGAAAAGTATATACCCTTCATCTGATTTGAATCAACAACAACAACAACAACAAAACCCAATTCCCATATGTATGGGGTAAGGGGGAGGTAGGGTAGTAGGCTACCCCCAACGCCAGGTTGAGAGTAACTTCCGTGGAAGACCTCCGGCAGTCAGAAAATTAAAAATTTAGATAAAATGCAATGCATGTATAAATAAATACATAAATACATAGCTAAACAGTATTCATATGCAGTCATTAAAATCATATGTGCGTCTGTAACGGGAATTAATCCCTGCATAATTATCCCTGCGAAAGAATCTCTGCATATAGACATAAACATAAGATAAGATCCGGCTAAATTTAAAAGAGGAAACATGAAGAGAATGCTACACAGAAGTCAACGTTAGCAAGCCCAGTTCTAATCCTTCATAAATACCAATAACAGAAACGTATAAAAAGTATAAGTCATGGAAAATACTACAAAGACATTAAAAGAAGACAGAGATGATACACCCTATAGATGTGACCCACACTACTCGACTACCCTAGTCTTTAGCCTCCATATTTTCCTATCAGAGGTCATGTCTTCGGTAAGGGCTAAATCCCTCAAATCAGATCTCAAGCAGTCTTCCCACTTTCGCCTTGGTCGTCCTTTCCTTCTGGCACCGTCGACTGTAATCGACTCCACCCTCCTTACCGCATCCGACGGTAGTCGCCTAAGGACATGCCCAAACCACCGTAGTCTTCCCTCCCTCAATTTTTCGGAAACAGACACCACCCCCAAGGACATCCTAATAGCAGAGTTTGTCGTCATATCCCTCAGAGTCTTACCACATGTCCATCGAAGCATTCTCATTTCCGCGGCCTCAATCCTCCTTACGTGATCCTTCTTGGTTGCCCAACATTCTGATCCATACAACAGCGCTGGTCTTATTGCCATTCTATAAAATTTTCCCTTAAGTTTTAGAGGGACCTTCTTGTCACACAGAACTCCAGTAGCGGCCCTCCACTTTAGCCATCCCGCCTTTATACGGTGTGTAACGTCATCATCTACACCCCCATCTTTATGTATCATAGACCCTAGGTACTTGAAACAATCCTTTGAGGGGAGAACGTGTCCTTCTATGCATACTTCTACATCTTCATCGTTTTGGTTCCCATTGAAGTTTGAACATAAATACTCTGTCTTTTCAATATTGATCCTTAAACCTTTTTCTTCCAAAGCAGTCTTCCAGGTAGCCAGTCTACTATTCAACTCAGATTTTGTTTCAGCAACTAAGACAATGTCGTCAGCGAAAAGCATACACCATGGTACACCGTCTGGTGTCGCACAATAGATGTCGTCCATGATCAAGGCGAAGATGTAAGGGCTAAGAGCCGACCCCTGGTGGAGTCCGATTTCCACCGGGAATGCCTCGGTGTCGCCAACTGTAGTCCTGACGTAAGTAGTAGATCTACAGTACATATCACGAATCGCCCGGATATAAGCAGTTGGGATCCGTCTCGTTTCCAAAGTCTTCCAGATCGTATCGCGGGGAAAATAATATACGTTCCACCAACTTGATCCGAAATAATATATTTATAAAAATATTATTATTTTCAATAAAAAATAATGATTTAATTGGGAAAAATAATATATAAAGGGATTTTATTGTAATTATCCCTAAATATATAAAATAAAATTATAAATTTTATGAGTCAGATATTTTTCACTCTAAACTCAAACCCGATCCGAACTTAAAACGCCTTTAAAAAATTTAACTCGATATGATCAAAGATGGTCTAACCCATCGGATTCATGTCTCGTGTCCGGTCCTAATAATTAGCATGCTCCAACAATTCTCAAGTGCTATGTTTCTTAGACACCTCACAAGCGATTACATGATGAATAGAACCCTGCATAACCAAATAGTTTACTCACATTTTTTTCTTTTTGAAATAATTTCTATCAGGGAAGAGAAGAGAAGAGGTATTAGTTTTAAAAAAATTTAGACTCATAACCTAAAAGAAAAGGAAAGTGTAAATTAAGAGTTTTGAACGGTCTGTACTATAAATCATTTGACAATTTCCCCACTTACGAACAATGTATTTTTATATGTTAAAATAATAACACAACATATATATATATATATATATATAGGTTAAAAAAGTTTACGTTATGAGTACCTCTCTTAATCCAGAGTCATGACATACCTAATACTCAATTAAGATTTATATAAGATTTTACATTTTACTCACCAAGAGTGACACTAACATAATTCAAATTCAAACTTAGACTTGGACTTATAAGTTTAAATTCTTGAGTCTCAACTACAACATTCTTTGACCACAATATATATATATATATATTTATAAAACATGTCTTATTAATGTTTGGAAATTTATATAAATACTCAACAACTTAAATAAAAATATAAATTTACGATAGTTACCTAAATATTAGTATTTATAGATCTCTCCCCAGAGTCGGCTATTAATTGTAAAGTATTTTCAAAGCTCCTATTGTAACTAATCTTAATTAATAGTAAGTACATTTCTTACGGGCAGCGTTGCTAAAATTACACTCCCCGTGCTGTGATGTGCCGTGCCGTTGCTGCTACTCTTCTTTCTGTAGTTATTTCTTATCAGCACGGAATTAAATGTAGTAAACTACAAGAAAAACATATTATATGATCGGAAATCCAAGAACTAACTTTATAAAGAAATGATCCAAAACTAAAATAAATAAATAAATGAGAGATCCAAGTTTTCAGTACTATATCTGAATTATGATCATTTATGGAATTTTGGACAAGTATATATGGAATTCATACAAATTAATTTCATTACATATTCTTTTTTTTTCTTGATAAGAAAATAAATAAGAAAATCATACAAGAAAGAAGGGGAGGGGGGAAATGAGAAAACCTCAATGGTGCAAGGGGTTTGGACCGGTAGGAACAAGGCGTTTTTCTACACCGTAACGCGGATCAATCTTGTTACCGGAATGTTCAGGGCGGTGGACATTGTCGTCGATGGAGCGATGCGGTCGATGGTGATGCTTGTGATGATGTAGAAATGGAGTGAAGTCGAATTTGGTAGCCAGGAGCTTCCGGTTGCTCAAAGTGTGGCTACTAATACCATCATGGAATAAGTTGCACCGTCCGAAGAATAAAAGCAAGAAAGAGAGGCAAAGAATGAAGGTGCAGAGAAGTAAAAAACTAGATTTGGTGATGGCCATTGCTAGGGAGATTCATCAGGGTTGAAGAGAAGAGAACATGTGGAGAGAAATAGGGTTTCGGAATGGAATGCTAGCTAGGTTTATTAGAGAGGACATGAAGGTCCGGCAGATGCGGATGGGGCAAAGTTGTCGACGTTTTCTTCTACCAATGAAACTTCCTTTGCGGTGAAGCAACACGACCCCCATTGATACCACATTTGTCAAACCTTGAATTATTATTATAGGTATATTGGGATGACCAAATATGTTGGAATACGTGACTATATAGCCCGCCCGGGTCAGGCCTTGGACTAACTTTAAAATCCCTCTAAATAGAAAAAATCAAATCAAATGTACTTAAGCAGGCTTAAACCCATAATTCTCTCATTTTCAAATGCATTATTTGATTGAAATTAAATTTGAACAAATAATGTAACTTGTGGATAACACAATCCAGTGGTATGGCACGTGAAAAGAAATGAATAAGAGTGGAAGACAAAGATCCATTATGGTAGAGTGTGCAGTGCACAACACTAACTCCAAGGGCGAAGACTAAGAGTAAGGCAGCATTTCAACCAAAGATTTACACTTTTAACTTCACCATATCCTCCCAAAGTGGGGTTGCAAAACGAGCGGCTCTCCTCCGCCCCACCCATCACCTTTGCTAATCTCACACTTCATGCCATGTGAGGGAAGGTTTTGACCTGCAAATCACCATGCTCGTTTTTATTAATAATTATTTATTGATGTTGACCTTCCATTAACTAGATTAAATGCAATGCAAATCTTGTCAATCTGAGTTGTTAGTGATTACTAACTTAATGGACATTTAAAAGTCAAACCCTCCCACCAAAGCCCAAGTGGGATGTATATTATCATTCTCACATGTTATATAATTAAATTTTTAAATATATTATTTTTTATATTTGACATGTTATATAATTATTTACATATTTTTATTGGTTGAATTTAATTCATTCGACATTATTATTGGTATAATATGAAAGATTATAGAATTGAACATTCTTAAATGGTTTATATCTTTTGATTCCAGCCTCAAACTTTTGAGCCCGTCTAGCCCAACTTTAAATGTAACTGGATTTGAGTATAATATTTTTGCTGTAATAGATAGCGCCGAATGGGTTGGAAGAGACGAGCAATGGGTGGCTGGCCAAGGCCAAGCTAGGCTAGCATGGTGGTGGTGGTTTAGGTTTGAAGCAGGCGGGTGCAGATTTAGTGAGATTTGGTGGACTCAGTTGATTTGATTTGCCATGTACGAGTCGAGTGTACTAACTGATCCGGTGTTTCATACCAATGTTCGGTTTAGTTTCCGTTTTAGGTTTTAATATTAAACCCGATTCCATTTCGATTTTGGATAATATGTTAAATATATTTGATTGGATTTATACAAGTTAAAACGTTGAAATTACGGTGGTAAACTTGTAGGGCCAAGGTAAATGGTTTAGGGTTACAGCAAAGGCAACAGTAGTTTGCTTGGACTCTGCAAACCGATAGTCTCCAAAAGAAAAGTGCAGAGAGTCAAAAAGGACGGTTGTACCATTCTCACTGTAAAAGAGGAGTTCCATTCTACAAAATGATTGGTGTTTAATGGTAAATCGTGGGACACAATGAAACACAAATTCCTCTACTCATCTATATCTTCAGTTACTTCAATTTCTTTTGGTAAATGTTGGAGAATTTGATAGGTAATTTATTTTCTTCACAGACATTGAATCCCTCCATATTTAACTGGTTTTTTTCTCTGTGTTTCGTTGATGTTGCTAAACATTTCTCTCCCTCATGCATGCTTTGGTTTAAAGCTCGAGTTGCTGTTGCTGATATTATCTACTGCCTTCCCTGAAGCACAAGGTGAGTTCAAAAACTATATTAAATAAAGCTTTAATTCTACAGAGTTTTCCACTTAAATAAAGCTGAGTTGCTGTTGCTGATATTATCTACTGCTGTTCGTGTTTAGTCTTGTCTTTATGCTTGTTTTCATAAAATTAAACAAATTTTATCCGCACACTGTCTCTCTCTCTCTCTCTCTCTCTCTCTTACACTTGTCTCCATATATGTCAAAAAGGGGTAATCTAATTAATTATTTTATATTTTATATTTTAATATAATTACTTTCATAGTAGAGAATTAAATTTTTGTGTAATTAATTAACCGGTAGTTTAACTAAAATCAAATTAAAAATTTAATGAATTCATTGATGTGATATTTGTTAAGTGACCAAAATAAAAATCGATTTCATAATTTAATGACTTACAGGATTATTTACTAACCAAAAAATATTTTTAATTGCATTTATTTTTAGTTTAGGCTTTTATGTATTATCTTATACATATATGTTGGAATAGACATAGGGTGCGAAATGTTGAATTTTAAGTCAACCCAAGAAAAAAAATCTTCTTCAGTCTTCACCTGGTTGTGGTGTTCCATTCATCTCAAAACCCTAAACTCTGACCCAACTCAAACAATTATTTTTCTCTCAAACATAAACTCTAGTCATCTTCATTGTTGATATGATAAAACAACTATTGAATTACCACAAGTATGTGACATCATACATTATATATAAAAGGCATTGTAGTAGTTATCATAAGACATGTTGTTGCATATACACTTTAAATCAATTATGTCTCAACCTTTCCTTCGAAAAATTCATTTGACTCAAATTTGATTTAAAGAAAATTTTAATCCTATAAAATTAGGTTGAAATCCGACGGGTTTAATTTTTTTCATGTATGACACACATATTGTGTGTTAAATGGATGTAGTGATAATTTTTCTTCAACTGTTCCAAGATGCGACCAAATTGAAGGAAATGATTTATACTTTCAACTTTTAAAATGTAACATCAAATTCATTTGCATGCATTTGGGAATCAAACAAACCATGAGCTAATTGCATTTGCATGTTGTCGGGAAAAAATATCAACGATGCTCTCACTTTCTAGTTTGTGGTATCAATGACTCCATTTATTCCTTATTGTACTGATAACCTCAGAAAACACTTAGAGATAAAGGCAGTCCATTGCATATGATCATTGAATCCTTATATGTGGCCCTAGTTATAAGTAACTAATAGTAAAGAAATCGATTATTGAAGAAAAAGACTGGAAACACAAAGTGGAATTATTTTGCTTGCACTAATAATGGGTTACATACGCACTCCCACCTCTTTAGGTAGACGAAATGATAGAAAAAGGAAAGGAAAAGAAAGAGATCATGTCTTTCTTTCTAGTCTGCTTATCTTATATCTACTCGTTTCTGCAAATCTCCACTAGAATTGCTCCAACTTCTCATAGACAAATAACATTCCCTAACATTTGACACAAAAGAAAACTTTTTAGCCTGTCTTTTCCATCTCCATTGATGATGGAACTTCCAAGCTTTTACTGCTTCCACTTCAACTACCGTGTTTCTTCTTTCTCTCTATTTTACTCCCTCAGGGTTTTCCCAGAAGTGGGCTGACGAGTCTCCCGGCCCCTTCTCTCTCTCTATTTTTATGGAACGTTCTAGGTTTAGGTCTTTCTTTTTCTAACTAGGTTTTCTGGGTTGATGAATTCTTGAATCTCTCTCTTTCACAAACTCGGGAGTTGGAAAGAAAAATGGGAATCTCAAGTGTAAAGCAGTGTTTTGATAGCGTACTACATGTTTTTGGCTCATATGTGTTTATAGTGGAAATTTATCGAGAAATTGCAGGTTAAGAGCTTCATTTCTTTCTCCTCCATCATCTGGATGAAGTGCCATATAAATTTCCTTTTAGTTTTACAGATATGGAGAATTTAATATATCCCATGGAAAATGGTGCATTTAAGCTGGAGTTCTAGCATAAAAAACATGGAAGAAATGGAATCAAAGGACCCTAAAAGACTTGAGAATCAAACTATTGTACTCTTTCAATCAGCTACTACCTCTTTCAAAGAAATAGGTAAGTATATAGAAAAGGTTAAGCACTTCACCTCACATAAGTAGATTCAAGTCTCTGAAGATTGTTCTCACTGTTGTACAGCATACCATTTTCCTTTGGCCTTTGGATCTCAATGGAAGATAGTGCTTTCTCTTTCTAAGTTGTACCTTGTAGACATTGTAGGGTTATAGCCATGGAGATTTGGACTTTTCATCTAAATAATTATAACCAAAATTAATACATAGTATATGATTAGATTCATAATTAAAATAAATCTTAAAAAAAAGTTGCACATATTTTCTATATGCAAATCTCCCTCTAAAGAACAACATTAATGTAAAATTGTAATTCAATTACTCTTTTTCATGCAAAAGATAGGAAGACGGTATGGTATATTTTATTTTATTATAATCCATATATATTTTTTCTATATGCTTGCTAGTTGTCTAATCAGGGATAAAGTAACTGATTGATATGTTGAAATATATCCAATTAGGCAATGTATAGACTTTGGAGAAAAAACATGGCCTGAAAGTGGAATAAACTTTAACGGAAGGGTTAAAGTGGATCATCCATGCTTGTATTTCAATCATTTCCTAAAAGTTATGTTGTATTTCTTTCTTTCTGAATGCACTTAATGAACTCACTTCATCACCCCACTAGGGAGTAACATACCAATGATGCAAAAATAAAATAAAATAAAATAAAACTCAAGAGAATGGCAAGATTCACATAGTTTGGAAAGGAAAATACCATAAAATGTATTAATTTTATTAAAAAAAATCTAGACGAGAGATATGTACTATGTTTCCTCACTCACATTCCTAGAGCGTGCAACATTGAGGTTAGTTAAAGAAAGAATTCCCCAGAGTTTGGGAGGCTGATTGTGTTGATGTCTTTGATTTCGGTTATGGCTTACTGACTCATCTCTGTCTCGGTCCTATGCAAGATTACTTATTTTGGATTTTCTTGTCCACTCCTATCGTACTATATTTTTCTTGCGCTTTTTTGGGTTTTCCTCTTGTTAATATTCCAATTTTGTTGTATTTTCCTTGACAAACCTTTGCATTGTATGTTTTTTTTGTTTTGAATAATAATAATACCAACACATTTTCTTTCTCAGAGATATCTAACGAGGCCTTATACCATAAATGTACAAACAAAATTTCTTGTAGGAAAAGCATAAACATCTTACGGTAAGTTATTTCATAAACAACAATCATTGACACTAAACTCCACAATAGACTGAAAGAAGAGGGGGAAAACATGTCTTTAGTACAGAAAGCAAACAAGCAATACATAGCATGCATCTAATATTTATTGTTCGTATATCAAAATAAGATAGAAAGCCCATCGTTTGTTCATGGATTTTTATTGTTTCAGGCCTCCCATGGTTTGCCAAAGGACTGAGCCTGTGAGCTGGTTCTGCTGCAGCAAACAAATATATGGATTTATCAGAATTTTATTCATCTTGGAATCATTTCTAATGGCAAGAAGGGGGGATTTACCTCTTGGTTAATTATTCCAGTGTTTGTGTTTTGGACCTGCGAGAAAGGAGTGTTCACTTGAATCCCAGATTCTTTTCCAGTCTCTAAGGAACTCCAAGAAGCCATATCATTGAACCTTGGAGACGACAAGCTCTTTGCTTTTGTCCTTGTCCTTGCCCTTTCTCTTTTCTTTTCTATCAAATTCCTTGCTAGGGGGCGAAAACTGGTTCTACGTTGCCTCTCTTTCTGGCAAGGTTTCCCTTGAATGGCAGCGTTGGTGTGGGTTCTGGATACCACTTCAGCCTTGGAAGTCGAAGATGGGCTTTTGAAGCCGCAAAGCTGAAGCTATTGTTATTCATTAGCTTCTGGATTTGGGGCTTCGACTGTATGAGCAACCATTCAACGGTCCTATTAGGAATCAAGTAGGATCCACGTGTAACTGTTAGTTGCACGGCTAGCTAGTGGTTGAGAGTTGTTAGGGTGTCAGTTAGTCTAACATAGTTGCTTCAGTTAGGCCTAGCTGTGCACTGGCAGGTGCTATAAAAAGCAGTGTAGCATTGTATTCTAATGCATGGAACATATTCACTAAAATTCCTGTTAGTCTTGTTGTTTTACGTGGTTTTTCCATGGTTTTCAGAATCCGATTGGTTAGCGAACCGATCATGCTATCGGTTTATTGGTTTAATTGATTAAACTGATCTGATCGGTCAGAAGGACCGGACGACGTCATAATTATTTAAAAAATTAAATAAAAATACCAAAAATATGTAATAAAAAATAATTTTTTATATCACAATTAATATTCAAAGCAAATTATAACATATATAAGTTAAAAACCATAAAATCAAGTGAAACAAAATAATTCAAATTAACTACAACATAATATTTAAGGTAAAATATATTAAATAATAAATATAATTATATAACTATAATTAAAAATAAATTTGGGGCTAAAAAAATCATAACAAAATGATATTGTTTGGTTTAATTTTAAAAAAAAAACAATCTCACATAGCTAAGAAACATAGAAGATCATCCCAACTAACTTCTATAAATAATAGAGGTAATTTGACATTCAAAATCATAGAGCTTTTTGGTGAGCATTGAGTGAACTATTCTTTCACTTCAATCAAGCTCGAATTTTAGGCTTCAATCGAGCTTCTAAATTATTTTTTTGAGTTCAAGCTTTTTCGAGTTCAAGTTTCAATATTATATTTTGAGTTCGAGTTGAACTTGATAATTTTTAGCTCGTGAGTTTGAGTAGAGTTGAGCTTACTTTTAAAGTTTTCAAGTTCGAGTCGAGCTCAGTAAAACTCGAGTTCGACTTGGCTCGTTTAACAAACGACGTCGTTTGGTTTAATTTTTTTAAAAAAAAAATTGGCGGTTTTTTTCGGTTTTTAGTCGGTCCGGTTTGAACGGTTCAACGGTTCCGGCCGGTTCACTAGTAGCGGTTCAATCGGTCTAGATTGAACCGGACTAGGCAATGGTTTCCGGTTGAACCGGCCGGTCCGGTCCGATTTTCAAAACACTGGGTTTTTCATCATGGTATCTTTTGCTACAAGATCCTGAGGTTGTTTGGCTTGTTTATGTTGATGTGCTATTCTTGGTTCTTCCATGGAGTTCTCTGTTAATGCTAGCAAAACCTTTACAAATAAAAGGTAAATATTGTTTTTGATGAAATGAACTTCTTGCGATGGAAGCAGCAAGTCTTGCTTACAGTTCGTACCCATAAACACGAATGTCTTCTGAGTGGGTCAATGCAATCTTCGCCTGAAACTATTTTTAATGAAGCCGATGTTGTTGTTCCTAATGATCTGTATGAAGAATTCATTACTCAAGATAGTGCCCTCGCCTCATGGCTCTTATCCCCAAAGAATATCAACCTTTTATGTACGTTATAATCACCATGCGAGAATTCGTGCCCTTTGACAATATTTGTTCTATGTTAGTAGATATTAAAACTCAGCTTGTTAGTTTTGATGAGCAAGAAGAGTTGTTACCGATGAGTGCTCATCTTGTGCATGATAAGTCTACAAGAAGGTCTGACGGTGCTAGCCATTACTATCAAGACCAGAAGTTTTCTTGGCAAGGGACTGGTGGTATATCTCGTTGTTGGGGTCATGGTCGTCCACGGATTCAATGTCAATTTTGTGGCAAGAATAGTCATCTGGTTTCCAGTTGTTGGTATCAGTTTGATGAAAGCTTTATTGGTCTTGCTAATTGTCTGTTGTTTGTGAGTACTAAAATATGATGCGGATATGTGTGCAAGTATACACAATCGAACAAGTAATAAAGTGATAAGTAGAGTATCGTCTCCACAGGGAATTGGGGAAATCAAATAGGTTTGTCAAGGCACTTTACTTTGTCACCTAAGTAAAGTTAGTTATGGTATATACAGATGAGAATGCAGTGGCAAAATGGAATGGACGTAGTGGAAATGGAATGGTGATAGTGTGGTAGCAGATGGATATGTCGTGGCAAATTAAATTGTGATACATGAAAACAAATGGAAATGTCAAGGCAAAATAAAAATGCAAAAACTAGATTTAATATATGTAGGACTTTAGCTTTCTCACAAGACAAGCAGCAATGGAAATGAGTGATGGGAGACACAAGGAAAACTTAAGTCTATTTCTCTGAATGGTGCTTCTTCTATGCTTACCCTGCCCGACAGAGTCTACTGATGTGCCCTATGTTATCTCTAGTAAGGGACTCGACAGACTAAAGATGCCCTGGCAAAACCGATTGGCGTAAGCCCAAGCAGTGATCCTATTGACTCAGCTAATAGAATATGTCTCGGTAATACCTTTTTGCGGCAGCATTAACAACTAACCTATCGTTTATACACAACTCCTTTTAGTTGAATGAAATCCTATTCTTATCTCTAAGGTGGATTAGGCCTAGTTACTATCTAGAACCCGTTGTTTATGTAGTTCCTCCCTAGCTTCTCTCGAAGATTAAAGATAAATTGCCAAGGCATTCTCTCGAACCTCATGAACCCTCCTAAGGAAAGGCTACTCTCGTAGCTCCTACAACCTCAAGGCTTTAAGCATCATAAACAAAACAGAATAGAGCATGAAACAACAACCATTCATTAAAATAACAACTTAAATAACCATACGAACTCCCACCAAATAGGATTAGTTCATGGTGGGGTTCGAAATCAACAAGCACAAAGCAAGATTCATTCGTTCCTTACAACCCAACAACAAAATATAAAAGCAATGACTAAGGGGAGGAGAGAAAGCCTTCGACGTGCACTGTCAAATGCCTTCATCGGCCACCAAGGACTGCTCCCAGCGGACTAGCTCCTCTCAGATGCTCAGAACGCCACTCTCTTCTGCTAGTCAAGGAGAAATGCCAGGGCAAGTAGGATTGACGGAGAAAGATGAAACTCTCTCTCTCTAACTTTTTAGATCAAATATGGCTGGAACCAAAATCTCCTAACATTGTGGCTTCATCATATATTTATAGGGGGAGAAAAACCTTAAAGGTTTGTGTAAAAATTCTAAAGATATCCCAAATCATGCTTAATTCACGTGATGATCGGGCAGAGCTGGCAGTGATCCTGCTGGGCAGCTGGCAATAGTCCAGCCTGGGTGGTTTACTGGGCAGGTAAGGATATGCGCTGATCCAGGTGGATTTCTCGGTCATGATCAAAGATCCGGATTTCTCGGTCATGGTCAGAGATCCCATGAAAATAGGGACAACTGGCTCCAAAAATATCTTCTTTCATTTTGTTCGCTCTCGAAATGCCAATCAGCTCGGCATTTTGATTCTGCTCAACAGTCTCCTTATGCCACGGCATTTTCCTTTTTTCTTTTCCTTGCTCTCAAATCCTGCACATCATTAGACAAACACCTTCCCCATAAGGTAGCACTGATGACAAATTAAAATGTCGCGGCAAACATAATTCCACCACATGCAACTATATGCTCCTAAATGCATCTAAATGGTCCTAAATGTGCTCTTAGACATTCAATAACTTAAGTGAAAAGGTCCCAAAATGTGTCCTTTTTACGGAGTTATCACACCCCCAAACTTAAGCTATTGCTTGTCCTCAAGCAATGGATAGTATTAAGCAAAACAAAAATACCATGGCAAGTTCAGAAGCAGAGTAGTTTTATGGGATAAAATTTCAGCCCTCAGCATTTGGCTTCAACATGCTAGACTAGTTTGAGAAATCAAGTACCGTCCCCTAGGGCAAGATTCTTTATGTGGGTGTGTGCGTGTTTGTATCCAGTCCATGCTTAACAAACCTAAAAATTTTCTACTCAAGCTTTCTCAATTTACCATGACATTTTCAAATTACTACTCCCCTTTGTTTTCTTTGATTACTTCTGCTACGAGGAGAGTCAGCCCATCACTCTACCATCCCACACTCTAGATGAAAGGGAGCATACCTTTCACCCCCGAGCTAGTCAGGTAGAGTCATCCTGTGACTACTTTCATTCACTCATATGCCAAGACATAGCGGAGTGTTCCTCTACAGATATGCCAAGGCATTTATTTATAATTTATATTTCTTTTTTTTTCTTTTTTTTTATGCGGGGTTTTCATCATTCACAGTTTTATGCCACGACATTTAAGAATTCTCTTAAAACAAATTTCTAAGTTTCTCAAGCATGGAAAATATCACTCGTGTTCAAGGGTTTCAAAGAAGAAAGTCCTAGAGTTGGTTCTATCATCCTCAACCAGTCATATAAATTCTATCCTAGCCATCAAGAATTCTTCATCATCGGGCATCCTCAATTAATTCCAGAAAACTAATTCTATATTTACTAATGTCATGGCATGTTTATTTTACTAATACTATTATACAATGATGCGAGAACCCTACTTCCCCCAAACTTGAGAGAAGAATTGTCCCCAATGCTTACTAAATATAAGAAAAATGAAAACTACATGCTATGAATGCAATGCAATGCAAGGTACCTTGGCTTCATGGTGGTGGTGCAGCAGTTGCACGGCGAGTGCGCTTGCGGAGCTTAGCGGGGCTGGAATGCTCGGAGTCAGAAGCTGGTGCAGCTGGAGGAGTGCGATGACCTTCTGGGGTGGCTGGGAGCGGGGTCTCCGTACGCTGAGATGTCTTCCTAAGGCGACGTCGACTCCTTCGCAAAGGAACTTGTCGTGGCATCTCATATTGTTTCTCCTCCATTGACTCGGTGGGCTGCATGGGATGGACCTTGCAAAGAAAAATAAGCACTTAAAAGAAAATAAACTAAAACGATAGCATAATAAAATATTATTTATGCACAAGAGTAAATCTGAAATGTCACGGCATCTTCAAGATGCTTGGCCGGTATCGACATCGTCCAATAAAAGTACAGATTTTTCACGCTCGATCGGAGCACCAGTGTAGACCAAAATGCCCCACACATATAACAGTTCTGCCTTAAAAATAAATTGTCTTGGCATTTCGGGTCTTTCACATCTAAATTTTAGGACCTTTGCAGTAGTCATCTCTCCTTCAAAGTGCTCTATGCATGAAGTTGAATGGTAGTGGAATGGGATCTCTTTTCGCTCCTTTTTGCTGTGGCAACTTGAAATCACTTGGGCAGCAAATTCGTTGGAGAGGTTGAGGTCATCCCTATGCCAGTAGCCACCATCGTGTATGACCTTGTTCTTTCCTAGGCCATTCAAGTAAGGAAGCAAAAAAACACTAACGAGAAATTTGACAATGTCAGCATACCACAAAATTACCGCGGCAAATAATAATTTCTCATTAGTGAAATTTTTTTTAATCTCCATTTCATTCCTTAGTTCTTTCACAATTTCTAGCCTAGAAAAATGAGCAGCTAGTTGAGGTTTAGGATGAGTAAATTCAATAGGATTCAAAGGTTCAAATTTCATACCCGGTCTAGCTATGGGTGAGCTAGACTTACTCATCTCCTTTGGAATATCATCGAGCTCCTCTTCGTCTTCTTCATCAAGATTGAAGTGATTATCACTACATAAAAATTTGTTGCGGCAAAATTCTGCAGCTTTCTTTTGGTCATCAACTCCTACTGATGGGGTTTTTTCTTTTGCCGTGGTAAAATTTTTCTTCTCTTCATTGGTTGTATTCTTCGAACCCTCATCCTTATTTTCCAGCGAATGTGAATCTTCTTGCACATTCGGATCTTCGTGCATAATCTCATGATCGGGCTCTCCGAGTGTCTTCCCTCCAAACTTAGCATCTTTATAGATTTTGATGCCACTCCTTGAGCTGAATGTACCACAATGCTCCATGTCTTGATCCTTAGTGACTTCAGTATCACTAGGTAGACTGCCATGTGGGCAAAAATGTAATACCGTGGCAATTTGGCCAACCTGACCCTCCAAAGCCCTCAACGACGAACTGTGGCTCTGAAGCAGAGCTTCTTGACTTTTTATAGAGGTCGCATGGTCTTGCAGCATGGTCTTCATTGTTGCGATAAAATCTTGCATCGTGGCCTCCAAAGAGCTTGTGTTAGATGAATATGGTACTCCCTCGTTAGAATTATGCCATGGCATATTCGTTTGAAAACCCTGGGAGTCACTGAAGTTCTGCTGCCTAGCGGGATGACTAGAGTTGCTGGTTCCTTGATTTCCCCACAAAATGTTTGGATGTTGACACCATCCAAGATCGTTAGAATAGGGGTTGTTGTTACCTCGATTATAGTTCTCTACAAAGTTAATGGACTCTAGATTGGTCGGGCAGTCACTCTCATTGTGATTACCGTGGCATAATAGACATGCTGAGTTGGATGCCCGAACATGTTGCCTTGCATCCTCATGAGGAGCACCACCAAACTGTCCAATAAAGTCCAACATGTCGAACATAACCGGTTTGAGCTCAAAGTGGGCTGTCTGAATCATGGGTGCCAAAATTCCAGGATTTAGTTCGTCCATGATAATATTTAAATGATCTCGAATACTACGAGGCCTAGCTGCATTCCCAGCATTCGGAATTGCCTCGGCATGTTGATATTCCTCTTGACCTATTCCTTGATTTCCAATTTGATACATCTTTGCTGGAGCACTTTGAGTACGTAAAATAAAAACCTGAAAAAGACAAGGAAAATAACAAGTAAAACTATACAAAAAAAATTGAACAAGTAAAATAAAAATGCTATGAAAAAACTAATTAACTTCCAGTTGCCAATTCCCCGGCAACGGCGCCAAAAACTTGTCCGCTGTTTGTGAGTACTAAAATATGATACGGATATGTGTGCAAGCATACACAATCGAACAAGTAATAAAGTGATAAGTAGAGTATCGTCTCCACAGGGAATTGGGGAAATCAAATAGGTTTGTCAAGGCACTTTACTTTGTCACCTAAGTAAAGTTAGTTATGGTATATACAGATGAGAATGCAGTGGCAAAATGGAATGGACGTAGTGGAAATGGAATGGTGATAGTGTGGTAGCAGATGGATATGTCGTGGCAAATTAAATTGTGATACGTGAAAACAAATGGAAATGTCAAGGCAAAATAAAAATGCAAATACTAGATTTAATATATGTAGGACTTTAGCTTTCTCCGAAGACAAGCAGCAATGGAAATGAGTGATGGGAGACACAAGGAAAAACTTAAGTCTATTTCTCTGAATGGTGCTTCTTCTATGCTTACCCTGCCCGACAGAGTCTACTGATGTGCCCTATGCTATCTCTAGTAAGGGACTCGACAGACTAAAGATGCCCTGGCAAAACCGATTGGCGTAAGCCCAAGCAGTGATCCTATTGACTCAGCTAATAGAATATGTCTCGATAATACCTTTTTGCGGCAGCATTAACATCTAACCTATCATTTATACACAACTCCTTTTAGTCGAATGGAATCTTATTCTTATCTCTAAGGTGGATTAGGCCTAGTTACTATCTAGAACCCGTTGTTTATGTAGTTCCTCCCTAGCTTCTCTCGAAGACTAAAGATAAATTGCCAAGGTATTCTCTCGAACCTCATGAACCCTCCTAAGGAAAGGCTACTCTCGTAGCTCCTACAACCTCAAGGCTTTAAGCATCATAAACAAAATAGAATAAAGCATGAAACAACAACCATTCATTAAAATAACAACTTAAATAACCATGCGAACTCCCACCAAATAGGATTAGTTCATGGTGGGGTTCGAAATCAACAAGCACAAAGCAAGATTCATTCGTTCCTTACAACCCAACAACAAAATATAAAAGCAAGGACTAAGGGGAGGAGAGAAAGCCTTCGACGTGCACTGCCAAATGCCTTCCTCGGCCACCAAGGACTGCTCCCAGCGGACTAGCTCCTCTCAGATGCTCAGAACGCCACTCCCTTCTGCTAGTCAAGGAGAAATGCCACGGCAAGTAGGATTGACGGAGAAAGATGAAACTCTCTCTCTCTAACTTTTTAGATCAAATATGACTGGAACCAAAATCTCCTAACATTGTGGCTTCATCATATATTTATAGGGGGAGAAAACCCTAAAGGTTTGTGTAAAAATTCCAAAGATATCCCAAATCATGCTTAATTCACGTGATGATCGGGCAGAGCTGGCAGTGATCCTACTGGGCAGCTGGCAATGGTCTAGCCTGGGTGGTTTACTGGGCAGGTAAGGATCTGCGCTGATCCAGGCGGATTTCTCGGTCATGATCAGAGATCCGGATTTCTCGGTCATGGTCAGAGATCCCGTGAAAATAAGGACAACTGGCTCCAAAAATATCTTCTTTCATTTTGTTCGCTCTCGAAATGCCAATCCAGCTCGGCATTTTCATTCTGCTCAGCAGTCTCCTTATACCACGACATTTTCCTTTTTCTTTTCCTTGCTCTCAAATCCTGCACATCATTAGACAAACACCTTCCCCATAAGGTAGCACTGATGACAAATTAAAATGTCGCGGCAAACATAATTCTACCACATGCAACTATATGCTCCTAAATGCATCTAAATGGTCCTAAATGTGCTCTTAGACATTCAATAACTTAAGTGAAAAGGTCCCAAAATGTGTCTTTTTTACGGAGTTATCACTAATGATACTTGTTTCTGTTCTAGGGTGAGATCAGCTGGTGTTCACTATGCTAATCTTGAGAATGTATCAGCAGAAGGTTGTGAGTGTTGTTCTCGACCTAAAGCTGAACGACATACCAGTTCTTCTTCATAAGCGCATGTTGCTACTGCTACATGAGACAATTGGGTGGTTGATTCAAGAGTCACGCATCATGTGACTCCCAATGCTGTGAATGTGTTGCACCAAACTGATTTTAATGGTCCAGGTAAATTATTTGTGGGTAATGGTGTATCTTTAGATGTTAATGATATTGGTCGCTCTAAATTATGTTCGTCTTCTCGTTCTTTGGTGCTAAATGATTTGTTGTATGTTCCAAAGATAAACAAGAATCTTCTTTCCGTTTCAAAGTTTGCTAGGGATAATACAATATTCTTTGAGTTTCATGCCAAATATTGCTATGTTCGTGATGAAACTTCTGGTGAGGTCTTGCTAAGAGGACTGGAGCACAATTGTTTGTATTCCTTTGCATTGGATGTTATAGTAAGTGGTTGTGTTCCTGCTGAAGCGTTTATTTTGACGAGCTCGGATGATTTGTATAAGTTATGCCATTGTAGGATAGGGCATCCCGCTGGTGGAACTTTAGAAAATGTTTGCAAGACAATTGATGTAAAATTTTCAAAAGATGTTAATATAGTTTGTGTTGCATAGTACAAATAATTCCTTTACTGTGGTATCGATACAGTGCTTTGGAATCGATACTCTTTCCCAGTTTTGGAATTCTATTTAAAAAAATGGTATCGATACTTTCCTAATGGTATCGGTACCATGGGTATCGATACTACCCCTTGGGTATCAATACTCCTTGATAACTTATCATCTTTTGGCTTATGGTATCGATACTGTTTATACAGTATCTATACTCTTTCCCCAATTATCATCCATTTCTCTTTGAAGTATTGGCACTGGATGAACAGTACCAATACCCCCTTACCCAGAATTCACTCATTTAACCCGAAAATTTGCTAATACCTACTTAAATATTCCATTTTGAACTCCTTTCATACCATTAAACTTAACTACACTTACTCAAATCATCTTATATCCATATAATACCTCATCATCTTAAAAATCTCATCATATATCTTGAGACCAAGAATCTTACTAAATTTTTAACATGTTCTAATTTCATTTCTAACACTTTATACTTCTTATTCTAACTAATGACAAGTCAAATTCAATCTTAAACTTCACTTACTAACTCTTTTTCACAATTTCTCTCAGAAACCTCTTATATTCAATCTTTCATAACTTACACTTCTTTTAGTTTCTACATCATTTTAAGTTTCCATAATCTTTCTTAATGCTCCATCAATCAAAACTATTATTTAATTGCAATAAATAACTAGCTGAAAACCAAACTCACCTTAGCTATGGAGCTCACGTTGAGAAGAGGAAGAAGAATGAAGATATTTCTGGAGATATTTCTTTTCCCTTTTTCCTAACTCCACATGGTATATAACATAACCATAACCATTTTTTATTCATTTACTTATCAATTGACCATTTTGCCCTTTCATTCCTCCTTATTTGCTATTCAGTCCTACATAAAAATATTCCACTTAAGTCTTTAAACTTTTCAATTTATCTAATTTAGTCACTAAATTCTAAAATTTTACAATTTGATCACTAACCCGTTGTTTGGGATGTTACAAATCCCCCTTAAGAAAATTTATCCTTGAATTTTC
The DNA here is from genome assembly GCF_006381635.1 of Hibiscus syriacus. Classification (NCBI taxonomy): domain Eukaryota; kingdom Viridiplantae; phylum Streptophyta; class Magnoliopsida; order Malvales; family Malvaceae; genus Hibiscus; species Hibiscus syriacus. The sequence continues at coordinate 41,162 of NW_024062784.1, read as the reverse complement.
ACTGCAAAAAGAGATGGGGGTACTGATTACGCATATCATCTTCACGTTCCCACGTTGCTTCCTCTACTTTGTGATTTCTCCATAAAACCTTGACCAATGAAATAGTCTTATTCCGTAAATGTTTAACCTCATATGCCAATATTTGCACCGGTTCTTCCTAATAGGTTAAGTCAGGTTGAACTTCTATCTCTTATAGTGTAACAATATGGGAGAGATCGGACCTATATCTCCAAAGCATGGAAATATGGAAAACATCATGAATTTTCTTCATTTGTGGTGGCAAAACTAACTGATATGCCACTGGTCTTACTCTCTTAACGATCTCATATGGCCTAATAAAACGAGGACTAAGTTTTCCTTTTCGTCTAAACCTTAACACCTTCTTCCAAGGAGACAATTTCAGGAATACTTTATCTCCAACTTGAAATTCAATCTCTTTTCTCTTAAGATCAGCATATGACTTCTGTCTATCGGATGCCACTTTGAGATTGTTCTAAATTACTTAAACTTTCACCTCCACTTCCTTAATCAAATTAAGACCAAGGACTTCTCGATCCTTAAGCTCATACCAATTCAAGGGCGTACAACACTTTCTCCCATATAAAGCCTCATAGAGAGCTATTTTGATGCTTGACTGGTAGATATTATAACACCCTCTAATCGATACGAGTAATTCGATCCGATCTGAGGTGTCACATTCGAACCACCAGAGCAACCCACAATAAAAAAATCTAGGAAAATTTTAAAATTTTTGTAATCCATTTAAAACCGTAAAATAATTTATTGATAAAATACAAATTCAGAAAATCATTTATATAATAAATTAAATCCTCCAATATTCAATGGGAAATAAAGTTTCAGACTCAAATATAAAAACATAATACAACCTACATACCCCCTAATTATATGCACCGTACTCCGCAAGAAAAGCCTGTGGAAACTCCTCTAATGATGTCGGTTAAAGCACATGATCAAACTCTTTAACATGAAATGGTAAGTAACAGAGTGAACTTTGGAAAGCTCAGTAATATAGAACTGCCAAATGAATGTAATATGTTACGACTATAAGATAGCATAAATTCCTAAGCGGGGCAATCATCATCATCAAATTCTAGCGGTGAATTCATATTTTATTAGCTAACTCTTCAGTTACAAATAGGACTTTACGGTCTGAAGGAAGTACTTAGAGATATATATATTCAGAAGATTGAATTGGGGAGTCTAGTGTGTTACAATAAAACAGATAAATGCGTATATATTAAAAAACATTAGTAGTTTAAAACATATTTTAAAACCACAATAATACCCTCTAACCTAACACCGATATGTGATTCCCTAGAACTAAATCCATAAGGACTTACCCTAGGCCCATTGGGCGTAAGAGTCAACCTAAGAGAATATATTGGGACATGAGAGCCTACCCAAGGAAAAGCCTTGGGGCCTAAGAGCCTACCCAAGGTCACCTTAGGTCCGCAAGGAATTATCAAGTTGATCAGAGCCGAACCTCTATACTCCATAATCCTACCCAGACAATATCCCAATAATCAGTTCATACAGTAATCAGTAGATTCGATGATCCATAAATCAGGAATGATTATATCTTCCAGTGAAAATAGGTAACCATATAACACATATCATGTAGCTATAGTTCTTAAACAATGAATCAATACATCAGTAAATTAGAATATTAAACAATTAAAAGATTCAGTAAATCAGTAACTCCGGTAAATCACATTTCATAACAGATAAGATAATCATATAGCACATAAGGAACACACTAGAGGGTCCAATTATTTTCCGGAGTTACTTAGCAATTATTAGGCGGGGAAAACACGAAACTTCAGCAAACTAATTGAATTTCATAAACGAGATCCCTATAAAAAGAGGGGTTGATAGCTAATGGATTCACCAGTCATTTAAGAAGTGATTTGTCAAGATCATATAGTATTCATATATATCAACAAGGTATTCCAAAATTTATTTAGGATTCAGACATTCCTAAAGTGATTCCATCAATTAGGCTTATAAGGGCATTTTAGTCATTTACTTCTTGAGAATTTTGATAAATTAATTTAATAAGGGTCTGCATCGATTTACAAAATTTCATATTCCAAGCATCTTAATAAGTTTTCAATTCCGATCGCACTCTACAATTCCCAACAAACATGACATTTGTCAATTATGCAGGTAGAGAAACTTCATGAATATTCATTTCTTACAACTAGATGCACTGCAAAATCAAACTGATCACATTCAGAACAATCTTTGGGAGGATCATGAGGAGGCAAACATGTGTTTAAACGGTATTGTAACAGTATTAGGGATGAACAACATACTTAGGTCGTACTCTAAAAACTTAAGGGGCATTACATCATTTAATGCTTCACCGGTATCTTTAGAAGTTATCCAAAAGCATTTGCTTAATCAAAATCATGAGGGTATTTAGATTATTCTGTTATTCAATGTAGATTTATTTATTACAGAGCTTAAGTGTATTCAATCATTCCAGGGCTTGGGGTATTTTAGGTTATTTCACACTTCAGGGGTATTTTGGTTATTTTTTAGTTTAAGGGCGTTTCAGTCCTTTCATTATATCTAGTTTTTCCATTTAATTCAAACTTGTCATTTATTTCAGTTATTTCAAACAATTCAGACATAAAATGTACTTTCATGGTGTTAGTCTTTATGTACTTGCTCAAAAATCGAAAATCCTAGGTTTTGAGCATATAGGGAGGTTATGAACTTATTATCAATGATTCTCCGAACAAATCATGAAATTAATAGGTGAATTAATAATTTTATTAAAATAATTTTTATTTCAAAATGGGGTTGTTACATATATAGATAACAGAGAGAGCATATTTAATTCTCTATGAACAAAACATCGCTTTTATTAATGGGTTGGTTCAAGTGATAAGTTGTTTGATTTTGTTTAAGTATATCTCGATCCCGAGTCATTGTGAATACATAATATTCTCACTGAAAAAACTCAACTATCAAAATTAAGTGTGCAATCCATATCAATTTGAATTAATCAAAATGAAGCCTTAGAAATCGAAAGAATAAAAAAAACGAAACGTCAATTTCAAAAAAAGAAAGAAAGAAAGAGAAGGAACCAATGTGCTTGTTTTTCTTCTTCCACGCGTGCTTACCCCTTTACCTTTTCTTTCTTCTGATTTGATGCTTATATAATGTTACGTACCCATAATTATGCGTTATTGTTAAAGACCACATTATCTTCCATTTATGGGTTTAAACTATTTGTAATTTAATACTTTAATTGGATATTGAAAAATTTAATCCCTGTATTTATCAAAGTTTACGCATTTCATTTTTATTTGAAACATGGAAAAAAAAAATTAAGTTATGGGTGATTGATCCATTTGTAGTATTCCAACTAAATATCTTATCCCTTGTACAACTTAGATATGCGAAACAATACTATTCCATTATTCGAGCGTCGTATGTGCTTAATGTGTACTTCCTTCTTAAGATTTAGCAAACTATAAACAACAATTACCAAATATAGATGCTTTTAATGTTAAAATTACATTCTCCGCATCCACGATCTGGGCCAACAGAAATAAGTTACATTGGCCCAAACAAGTGTAATTATTATCTTTTAATTGATATTATCTATGCTCCCAAGTTTGCGCTAGTACAATTATAATTATAATAGGTGTAGTAAGATTGTTGCGGTAAGCACATTTGGTCCGGTAATTAACGTGTTCAGTTTTGTTTATTTATATTGTTTAAAGTAATTCTGGAGTACTTTTTTTCTTCTTTTAAAATCGTTTTTTAAATAAAATTAGAATTTATCAAAAAAAATTATTTGAAGTTTTGGAATATCAAAACCAAACATTATAATTTCAACAATTTAAATCTTATAATAATTTTTACAATTAAAATCAGAGTATAATATTTTTTGTATTTTAAATGGCATTAAAAATACAATAACAATAAATAAAATGGATGAAAAACAGAATTTAATATGCTTTTCAAAGATCAGAACTTGAACATAAAAATAATTAATTAATTTTTTCACCTTAAGATTACCTCCTTCATTAGCTTTCGCGATTCCCAGCGTGGGAAGCAGCACAAATTTGGTATTGAAGAAAGAGACGTTAAAATTTTGGTCTAAAATATTACAGGAATTAGATTACCTGTTCCAAACCGCCATTGCAATGTTTCAGTATTTTACCGAAGTTATGCTCATGTAAATTATACCATTCCGGGATTGGGAATTTCCGGTACGGTTTACGAAGCAGAACAAAATCAAATCTAAAAAAAAAAGCTCGTTGTTTTCTTCTTCAGAATTAACAGTTAACGGCTACCCATTTGTTGTTGGCCAATCGGGAACTCGTTTCTCATCCGATCCAGATTATTTCTTCGACCACAGTTTCTGGTTCTTCTCTTTTGGTAAGTTTCAATCACCCATTTTTTTAGATCCTTGTTATTTTGCCCGTTGAGTCCTTTTCTTTACTTTGTTTTTGATTCAATTATTTGTTTAGGATGCAATTATGACATTGAAACTAGCCCAATTTTTACAATTTAGTTGCTTTAGTTCCCCCCCCCCCATTTTGTTTAGTAACGAAATTTATTGTAGTTATTGTTTTTTCCCTCTCTGCTTACAGGAGTTTTGAAAGAAGGGAGCTGTTTTTAATTTAGTAATTTGGTATTTAAGGATTTAACTTCCATGGAAATTTTAATGGAAATGGTGGCTGAAGATGATTAAGATTTGGCCTTTTTGATTAATGAGGGAAACTGTTGAAAAAACACTAGGAAATGAGTCAATCTCCTTCTTTTTCTGTGAAGTCGGAGCTTAGTTTAAAAGCTGATCCGGATGCTTTGCAACGATGGGTTGTTGCCTTTTGTATCATTACATTTGATCTCGAACAAGGTCAGCTCATAGAAGAGTGTTATCCACCTGGTTGTCTCACTCCAGAAGAGGAACTTGAGGTTGCTTTTAGTTCATTTCCAGATTCCGTTTCGCAGCACTAGAACCGCTCGAGTATCCACGATTGCATATTCTTTTTCCGATTCCGAAGGCAGAATCATTCCAAGCAGGGTATCGCTACTTCATCTGAAATAAAATCCGTAGTAATTTTGTCTCATGGGCCTTACTCTAGCGTGTTTAGACCTTTGTTACAAATCATGGGTCCTCTTTACTTCGATATAGGAAGAAAAGCTATCGAGCATATTGCTGGTTACATTTCCTTGTGGCCTAGTCATGTACCTGGTAAGTTAATGGAGCTTCCGATTGGGAATACAATGCTCAAAGTTAACTTGCCACCTGCTCATAGCTTACCTTGGCAGAGTGGAATGTCATATTTAGAATCTGCTTCATCTATGGCTCCTTTTCTTCCCAATAATCAATCAGTGCCTCAAGGTCTATTTCATGATTCTAATATCTTTGGAACATTCAGAGGGCTTTTATTTCAACTTTGGTTATTGTGGGAGTTGTTACTTATTGGTGAGCAAATTCTTATCATAGCAGCAACTCCTCCACAATGCTGTGAGGCTGTTGCAAGTCTCGTAAGCTTAGTTGCACCTTTACTTTGTAGTGTTGATTTTAGCCCATATTTTACCATCCATGCTGAATTTGCTCAATTGAACGCACTTCAAGAAGGGGACAAATATCCACCTATGGTTTTGGGTGTCACAAATCTATTTTTCCTTAAAGCTCTTCGCAATATCCCACACATTGTGTCAGTTGGAAGCCCTGCACTGAGCTCAAGTAGGGTTACCATTGCAAGTAGGTCCACTGGAAGAATTCCTGGTAAACCAGAAGGGTTTGGTCTTCAACAGCTCTCCTTGAAGAAGTTCTCTCCTACTAGTTTGTTGAATGCTGTGAAGTTGAGGAGAGATGGTCCTCTCTGTCTCATGACTGAACATAAGGGGGCCATGTGGAGCACTTATGTCACGACTACCAAGCTAGACACTTCTATCTTGAACAGGCTTATTGATGCTGGGATGTCACCAAGAGTTGAGGAATCTGTCTGTTGTTAATAATGAGATATTACTTCGACACTTCTTGGAGCTCCCACCAACTTTTTGGCTCCATTTGGACCATATTTTAGGGCTACTACTCCTTCTGAAGGATCTTCACCATATGATTATCCCCCTCCACTACCTCCATTTAATGCTGATGATTTTCTCATGAGCTTATCAGCGAGAGGGGTGGGCAAGTTTCTCTCCAAGCGTATGAGATCTAACTGGCTGGATCTGTATAGGTAATATGAATGTTTGCTTCCACTCTCCTCAGCTTTATTAGTTGATTTTGTGTCTTGCTTGTGCATGTTAATTTTGTCATCCAGCTTTTGCATGCAATCTTTGGTTACTGCAGTCTATTAATTGTATATTTGAGCTATTAGTTTTAGATTATATGTTCCTGATACATTTTGACACGTAGACCTTGTTCTCCTTTCTGCTCTTTCTTTCCTTAAATCTTTGCCGGTCTTTTTGTCATTCCTCTCATGTTCTTCTTTCAAGTATCCAAGACTTGCATTCTCAAATCTTAATGAATTTCTTTTTTTCTTTTCTTATATAGTTCTCTCTATGTTAACCTTGTTAGTTTTCCTTCCATCTCTTTTTCTGTCCAATGTTATAACTCTGCTACCATCAATTATGTACTGCCAAAAACTAACAACATGAAATCGGAAAATTAGGAGTCTCACCGAATAAGAAATTTTATTGCTAGATGCCAAACAACTTTTGAATCCAAATTTTGATGCTTCATTTTAGATATTTAATATATTGGTTGCTGAGGTATAAAAGTAAAATCCAAACAATTAATAGAATCACCAGTCGCATTAATTGAATACATTTTTTTGGGGGGGGGGGATGTTCTTAACTTCTTATCCTTTTTAACCTTTATTCAATTTTTTTATACATTTAAAAGAGAGTGAAATATTAGGGATACAAGGAAATTTAAGGACACAACAGAAAGTGACATTCTGGAGTAGTACTAGCAATAATGAAAGACCAGAGATGAAAACAGAAAAGAAAGAAAGTGGAGAATATTTCAATGTCTCGATGAAGAATTTGAAGCGAGTAATGAAGTGGTGTTGGACTACGTAGTTCGACATTTATTAAGCTAGGCTTGCAATTGTCCATGCACCTATTGGCTTTAAGCCTAACTGGGCATTACAACACAAATGTGATTGTCAAGTTTTTTTTAAATGTTTCAACTTTAGCGGTCTAACTTTGCAGCTGTTTCACCTTTCCATTTGATAAAAAGCGAAAAGCAAGTTGGATATAACAAATAATATTTGGCCAAAAACTGAGACAATAGTTCAAAGAAATCTTCTAATTGATATAAGACGATGGGCTTGTGGAATTAAAACAGAACAGCACGCCTTTATGTTTTGGAAGCATAAAGTCGGCAAAAGCATAGAGCAATTAACAAAAGTAACTACATAAAAAAGTGTAAATTTTCACTAGACTTGATGTTTTGGTTGGAGAAGCTTATGCACCACATTTTTTTATGATTCTTTTCCTGTTCTCTGGATTTTGAATGAATCATTTCACCCTTGATCTCATCCTAGTCTTCTGCTAGCAGCTCTAGCTCACTGACCATCAAATTTGCAATCGAACTTCCTTTTTTGTCATTTGTTCTTCAGTGATCAGCCATAATGTAGCAACTCCTGGCTTCATTATAGTGTCTGCAAATGGATTCTCTCTAGTACCCCGTTCTTGTTTTAAGAAAGCTGTTCTATGTTTTGCCAACAATAGTATGCCAACAAAAGGAATTCTAAGAATTCATGATGTATTTTGGGGGAAGTTATGACAGATTTCTTGCCTAGATACTTTTCGACCATTTATATATCGTCATCTATCCTGTAGTGTCAGATGCCTTCTAGTTACCACCGTCACATCTTCCATTTCAACTAATGAGCATTCCACCACGGCACCACCCATGCACATTGCATACTCACAAAAAAATGCCTGTGCAAGAGAGATGATTTACCCATGTGGAAGTAACTCTCATTGTTACTCATGGCATAAAAGTATTATGTTTTACTTCTATTTTTTCTCTTATGTTGTATATGTTACAAATATCCGCAAAAAAAACCCGAGAATTCTAGTGAAGAAGTGGTAAGTGGAGGAAATGGGCCATTGCAATAAATATATTTTTTGTTCCTCAGCACAATAATTTAGTTTGATCTGGACTCTACAAGTTATGCAACAAATTTGTTGTTTGAAATCATAGTGTAATTTAAGTTCTCTTTTTGTTTAAAAGAATAGTAAGATATGCTATTGGAAAATTCTCAGTGCTTTATCATATACTATTTGTTGCAATATTTATTACAGAACGTACTTTTTGCTAACTATTAGAATTGCACCGATGTAATCTTCAGCTGCAGCAATCTGGAAAGGCCGTATCAGAGTATCAGACTCTGTAGCATTGTGCCATAAATTGAAAGTTGATCTACAGGCAGTGTTCAACGTGCTTCCAAATGACATGCAGCAGCTTTTGCTTTTAAACCCCCAGAGCAGCCCTTCTACAGGGAAGTTCAAGTCCGGAACTGACAAAACTTCCCAGTCGTCCTTCGATTGAAGTTGGGGTTGTATCATCCAGTTCCCCAAGATGACAAAAAAAAGTATGGCTCTGGTATCAACTGTCTTCACTATGCTTCTATAAGAAAAAAAAAGGCACGACCCGTGATTCTCTTGTAGCTTCTTCTCCATATTTTGGATGGAGAATATCCCCCCCGGGACTTTTGGCGTAATTGTTCATATAGGTGAGACTAAATACAGTTGCAACTCTGTTTTCTGTACAATCATGTCGTGTTATGCAATTTCTTAGAATGTTTTATCTTTATTTTTCATTTCCCCAATTGTTTGAGAATGAGAAACAAGTCTTGAATCCTGATGATGCTGCTTTTAAGAATTCATTCTTATCTTTACATCATTGTGACAATTAAACACAAAAAAGTTCGACTTTGTTAGGCGAAAATTAAAAAAAAAAAGCCAAAATTTCAACTTTAATCATCTATATTCATATAAACTTCAAATTATTTAAGTCTTGAAGAAATGTTTCAACTAGCTGAATTAGTGTAGATTATTTTTATTCAAATTATTCTATCTGAGAATTAATTAATTTAATTTTAATTTGTCAGCTCTTGAATTAGTTGAATAAATTATATTTTGACAAATTTTAAATCTAATCGATCTTAAATTGCAGTAATAGTTTAATTATTTCGATTTTAAATTACTTTTAAGATGTAATATTTTTGAATATATATGGTCAACAGAATCTACTTTATCAAGATTGTAATCGATCTCCCAAAGATTACACTTTGTATCATATAATCTCACTTCTTTCTATTTGTATATGGTCATTTCCTAAAATATATAATTATAAAAAAAATTTAACTGACTAAAAATAATATTTTGATCAATGATTAAATAAGTCTTTACTATTTTGGATAAGTAAACTTTTTGTTTATTCTTTAAGTTTTTAAAGGAATTATATTTTGATGATTAGAATTTGACAATCAAATATAGTGAAGTGGAAAATTGAAGAATGAAAGTAAATTATGCTAGAAGCAATGAAACCAAAGTAATTAGCAGAATCAAGTTGTAAAATCTCAGCATAAACTGAAGACAGGTCAGGAATATATGAGAAAGGAAAATGTAAAAGAAATAGCTAAGTCAGGCTCGGGAGCAGAGAAGCAGAGCAATGCATCTTCTGAGAATGTAAAACCTGCCTCTTCCTTGCTTAAGAAACCCTCCATTGGCCTTGTATCTCCTAGACCCACCTTTCTTCATGGCTTTCACTCAGCCTCTTTGGCCTTTGCTATCCTCTACTGGGTATGGATCATTCTTAAATGACTTGTCGTGTTTGGTTCCGGGGGCTAAGCAGAGAGTGTGTGTTGTTATAGGGACGAAAAGCTATGGTTGTTTGGGGGTCAAAGATTTTGTTTTTGATTGCTATCATCTTGTATAGTAATTGCGGGGGAACAAGTAATGAGTAAATGCCTAATAATTGCGGAGGATGAACTCTCACTTGCTGTACACAAGCCATGCGCCACTCTCATATCAAATGACAATTGGGGTTAAAAAAGAGTTTTGACCAATCACTGCACTTTGGATACCAGCTCATCTTTGCTTTTAATTTCTTTCACTCTATTCCCAACTCCATGGTGAAAAAACTAGTTTGACAGCTGCCATATATATTATTTTTTATTTAACATATAGTTAATATAGATACAAAGATATCATCTTTTAAAGAGAAAATAACCTCAGTGACCAAAAATCTCATATAATATACGATTTTAATCAACTTTTTTTGGATTTGCCAAAATGATCAACAAAATTGCAATGCGATCGCTAATTCGCAACGCGATCTCCATTATCGCAAATTCGCGTTGTATTTTCGCAATGCGATAGTTGAAAATCGCGTTGTGATGGTCTACAGTGTCGTTGCGATTTTCCGAATTCACAATGCGAATAAGTAAATCGCAACGCGAATTGGGAAAATCGCAATGCGAATAAGTAAATCGCAACGCGAATTGGGAAAATCGCAATGCGATACTGACTATCGCAATGCGATAATACAAAATCGCAACGAGATACTTACTTTCGCAACGCGATACTGACTTTCGCAACGCGATTCTGACTTTCGCAACGCGATAATACATAATCGCAATGCGATTTTCAAAGCGCCATTAGTATCCTGGCCAAGTATTTTATTTTTAAATTCCAAACACGAATATTAATATATTGGAACACTGAACTGTCCACAGAATATCCCGTAATCGCAACTCATAACCTAAAACCTAAAATCACAACTCAGTCCCATCTCCATCTCTCACTCTCTCACCCATCTCTGACGAAATCCGTCCCCATCTCCGGCGAAATCCGTCTATCTCCATCTCTCAGAGCCACCCTCACAATCAGAAATGGAAAATCAACCAAATCAACCAACGAGGGTTAGTTTTTTTAATTATTTTCTTTTAGAAATTTTTGCATTATTATTAGGTTTTTCATATTGAAATTGATGATAAGTTTACTGGTAATTTCAATAATAGATTAACCATTTCACTTAGATTGCTTATTAAATCAACCGAGAATCGCAACGCGAAATGCAAATCGCAACGCGAAATGCAAATCGCAACGCGATTTTAGTTTCGCGTTGCGATTCTCTCGTTGCGATAGTCGAATTCGCGTTGCGATAGTCATTTTCGTGTTGCGATTTTCATTTTTAGAAACTATTATTCTTCTGCAAATTGAAACTTGAATGAATTGCATTACTTCAACAAAAAAATAAAGACAAATACGAAATTCACAGTGTTGCAAATTTAAGTTTGAAGAATAAACTACTACTCTTTATGTTTATTATTGTTTTTGGTATATCTTCACAGTGTAGTTTTTGGTATATCTAATTTAGTATGTTTATTGTTTTTGTAGAACTTTTATTCGGCTCAATTGACCTTGAGAAATAAAGTCAGCCTGGCCAAAACAATTGCGTCGAAGCTTTCACCTGCACAAAGAAAAATGTTTGAGGATACATGCTTCGGGCCATGGCTGAAAGTACAACATCCCGGTGGAGATGCGATGTTGACACACCTGTTTCTTCAAACCATGACTAGCGATCTACCAGAGACTATACAACGTCGTGATGAAGAGATATGGTTTGATTTTCCACCGGCGTATACGTGTTTTGGGCGGGAGGAGTTTTGCTTAATCACCGGTCTACGCTTCGGACACGATGATGTAGGTCGGTACACTAGACACATTACCCGCCCATCATGGCTATCCCGGGTTTTTCCTGAGCTGGAGAGGCCGAGTCTACACGTAGAAGACCTGACAAGATTTTTGAATAATAAAGATGGTTTTACTCGGATGGATGACGTCGACGTTGTCCGAGTATGCCTTCTAATTCTTTTGCATGCCGACTTTTTAGGCAGAGAGGCCAGACAACCTATTCCAAATGATCTAATCAAATTGGTAGAAGACCTAAATGCGTGGAACCTGTTTCCGTGGGGCTCGTATTTATGGAAAGCTACATGGAATAAGTTATCGTCTGCCTTGGATGATCGAAAAAGTTTGCATGGCGATGGTTCCAAATACACTTTGACAGGCTTTATTTGGGCCTTTAAGGTAAGAATTTTTATATGATGTTTCCAAAATTATAAGTAATTATTTAACAATTACTAATGTTTGTTATTATATTGTTTGTAGATTTGGATATTTGAGGCCTTTCCCGCCATGAAGACATATGCAATAAAAACTTCAAATGATATTCCCAGGGCTATTTCCTAGAAGAGGAAACGAACCTTGCAATGGGAAGATTTACTACGGTATACGACAATAAATAATGTAAGTTAACATAAATACTACCATATGTTTATAAACAAGTTATTACTAGTACACGTTTAACTTTGTTTGAGCTTTTATATTGTTAGGAGGCCAACACTCCTCTACAGAGGCTGACACCCACGGAAGCTGAGCTTGCCACTGATTGGTGGCAAGCTAGTAAGCGTTTTTTTGATGGAATGGTTGATGAGCAGCCTCCACTTCGGGAGCCATCACCTCGCCCAGAGCTATCACCTCACCCAGAGCCATCATCTGATCGACCCGGCTATACACCTCCACAACGACAACCATCACCTATTCTGTCACATCATCGAGCCTCTTCTCCACCATCACCGCAAGATAGGCGACCGGCAAAGATGCCACGACGTTTATCTCCCTGTTCTCCACCTCCACCTCAACGGGATGAGTTAGGGGAGTTACGTGATGAGGTCAATGCCTTGCGTGAGGAGGTCGGTACTTTACGCAAAGACGATGGTGCATGGCGTGTTGAGGTGTCTACATTACGCGGTGAGGTAGCCGCTCTACGTGAGATGGTAGCATCGTTGCAGAATGAGGTTCATACTATACGCAACGAGGTAAGTTTAAGATTTTTCATACTCATAATTCATTCGGTTGCTGCCAATACTGCTAAACTGTTTTTGTTAGTATTTGTTTTTGGTTTTGTTTTTGTCTTTTGGTTGAAGTAATGCAATCCATTCAAGTTTCAATTTGCAGAAGAAGAATAGTTTACTTTCGCAACACGAAAATGACTATCGCAACGCGGAAATGGCTATCGCAATGCGAAATGAAAATTGCAACGACAATTTCGCAATGCGAAATGAAATCGCAACGACAAAATCGCAACGCGAAATGAAAATCGCAATGCGATTTGTGTTTCGCGTTGCGATTTTGTCGTTGCGATTTCATTTCGCGTTGCGATTTTGTCGTTGCGATTTTCATTTCGCATTGCGATAGCCATTTCCGCGTTGCGATAGTCATTTCGCGTTGTGATTTTAAGTTTCATGTTGCGAAAGTCAACTATTCTTCTTCTGGAATGTTTATATATGTTGTCCTTTTAAATGTTTTATATAAGTGCTTACTTCTGAAATGTTATCTGAGCATTTTGTGAACTATGATAGAATAATGATTTGGGTGAATACAATGCTAGTTTGAAACATATTTGTCTTTGTTTAATATCATGTCTGTTTATTTACTGATTTATGTATTAATTTTTTTTAGCGGCCCGATAAGGTGGATGCTTTACGTCGGGTTTTCCTTGCACGACGGAGTTCACGCATCAGACGGCGTGGACGTGCTATTACGTCTCCGTTCACCCCAATGGTGCGAAGACTCCGCAAGAAGAAGCCCGACTCACCGGTCATCCCTCAAGAGTCCCCTCCAATCGTTCAAGAGGCCCCTATTCTCCCTCAAGATTCCCCCCCACCGTTCAAGAGGCCACTGTCATCGTTGAAGAGGTCCCTCCCACCATTCCAGAGCCCGATTCACATGGGGTAATATATCGAAGTATTGAGAAACCCCCACCAGTTCCGGACATGATGGATGAGAGTTGGCTCTCGTATGAGTTACCGGCTAGTACCCTTCCGGTATCTGAAGTGGAGAGAAGACAACTACCGGAAACAATTGTGGATAATACCCTTTGGGCTAAGACCGCAGTTGATTTTTATCTACATGAGCGGAGCCAAGGGTGTTACACTGACATCAGCAAACTCAACGATGAAATGTTTTTGTTGCTTGATCGGTCTTGGTGGGGTGTGCTATTAGGGGTTGAAGACAGTGGCTATTTGGATGGGGAGGTAAGCCTTATATATGTCTTATATATGATTTTGATTAATTTGTTTAAAAATTAATGTAATTCACTAATATATGTATTTTTTTGTAAAACAACATATCGATGCGTGGTTGTCACGTCTACTAATAATAAGGAAGCTTAGGAAAAATAAAAAAAATTCGCTATATACAATAATGCCAACGGCTTTTCACGCAGTTCACTTGAAGAATCAACGAGATGAATCATTTTTGTTGGGCAATGGACAAGCTAAACTTTATCCTGCATGGTGGGAGGTCGATAAGGTTAGTGTTTATTTTTAAAATTTTTTAAAGGTGTTCATAAATAAGTGCGCAAATAAATGAATTATTACTTATGATCGCAGGTGTTTATCCCTGATTTGAGAGATATTTTCAAGGGATGGAGCTCTCATTTGGCTAAATTCTTGGATGAGATTAAGTATTGGAGTCATTCTGGACACAAGAAGCCAAAGAAGTTCAATGTCACAGTTGTCAGAGACGAGACCGCGCCACAGCAATCACCGGGAGCCAGAGGGGATTGTGGTCCTCTCGTATGCCTTTGCTTGGCGCGTTTGACGACGGGAAGCACAGAGTTTTTACCTCCCACCGATAGAGATAGAGCTGCAGTAGGCTTGTGGTTTCGGCATTATATGGCTAGAGCAATATATTCGAGACGCTGCCTACCTGCATCCGCGTTATGAAAGTGTCCATTGTTAATTGGTAAGTCAAATGCAAGTTTTGTTAACATATATACTCCTTTTGGTTTGAAAATGTTTGGTTAATTACCTAGAATTCAATAATTTGTTGTTTGTAGGTTTTAGATGTGTAGGAAGTCTTGTTTGAGCAAATGTTTGGTTTCTGCAGGTTAATCCTTAAGTGAGCTGCGTGAAATGGATGTACGGGGTCACAAAGTTGTTGATTCATTGATTCAATAATTGATGAAGAAATAAGAATTATTATTATTATTTGATTGTTTAATTGATTTGTAAAAGATGATTTGTAAATGTTTATTTGTTTAATTGATGTGTGCATAATTTGTGTTGAAATGTAATAGTTGATTTGTTGATTTTCAATCTGCTTTATGTTGAAGACAAAACAGACTATCGCAACGCGAAATGGCTATCGCAACGAGAAAATCGCAATGCGAAATGAAAATCGCAATGCGAAATGAAAATCGCAACGAGAAAACCGCAATGCGATTTTCATTTCGCATTGCGATTTTCTCGTTGCGATAGCCATTTTCGCGTTGCGATCTAAATGCAAGGACGTGTAGTTGTATGAAATGGCAAACATCTGGTTATCCGTGTGGCCATGTTATAAAAGTTGCTCTTCATCTAAACCAAGATGATTCAAGCACATACGCTATGGATTGCTACACTACAGAAGTATATCGACAGACTTACGCCGAGATTGTCTACCCTATTTCACATCCTTCTGAGTGGGACATACCAGATGACTTACAAACAGTTTTGCCACCAGCCATGGACAGAAGGCTACCTGGCCGACCAAAAAGTCACGATCGTATACCGTCTAAGGGTGAAGAGAAGAAGAGATTGACATGTAGTCGGTGCAAGGAAAGTAGTCATACAAGGTTGACATGTGGATCACCAGTGCCATCACAATCATCTTTTCCTCTACCAAAATATGGATCATCATCAAAATCCAAAGCTCATATGGTGTCAAGAAAAAGGCAATCAAAATCGCAATCATCTTTAAAATCCCAATCACAACTGGCTTCACCTTTTGGGACTGTTAACTTAGGTGATTTTTAAATGCAAACGTTGTATTATGTAGATTTTATGTGTGAACTTTTAACATTTTCAGTTAGGCATGTATTAGTAACTTGAGTTTGAAAATTGCTATGATCTGTTCCAGTTGTTATCACTTAATAGGCAATCATCTTAATGTCTATCGCAACGCGGAAATTACTATCGCAATGCGAAATGAAAATCGCAACGAGAGAATCGCAATGCGAAATGAAAATCGCAACGCTAATTTCGCAATGCAAAATGAAAATCGTAACGAGGGAATCGCAATACGAAATGAAAATCGCAACGCGAATTTAATTTCGCGTTGTGATTTTCATTTTCGCGTTGCGATTCTCTCGTTGCGATTTTCATTTCGCATTGCGATAGTACTTTTTGCCTTCAACATAATGCAGATTGAAATCAACAAAATCAACCATTACATTTCAATCAATTAAACAAGTACAAATAAGAATTATGTTAACATCAATTAAACAAATCAACTTTTACAAATCACCTTTTACAAATCAATTAAACAATCAAAAAATAAGCAATAATTATTAGAGAAAATAACACTTCTACTATTGAATCAACTTTTGCAGCCATACATCATTTTCACGCAGCTCACTTCTGAGATTAACCTGCATAAACCAAACATTTGCTCAAACAACACTTTCTACAAACGCGAAATGACTATCGCGACCAGACAATCGCAACGCGAAATGAAAATCGCAAACGCGAAATGAAAATCGCAACGCGAAATAAAAATCGCAATGCGATTTTTGTATCGCGTTGCGTTTTTTATTTCGCGTTGCGATAGTTATTTCCGCGTTGCGATTTTCATTCTCGAAACTATTCTTCTTCTGCATTACTTCAACCAAAAGACAAAACAAAGACAAATACTAACTTCACAGGCTAAACAATTTAGCAGTATTGGCAGCAATCGAATGAATTTAATAAGAAATCTAAGTGAAATGGTTAATCTATTATTGAAATTACCAGTAAACTTATCATCAATCTCAATATGAAAAACCTAAAATAATGCAAAAATTTCAAAATAAAAATAAAAAAACTAACCCTCGGAGGTTGATTTTCCATTTCTGCATTACTGAGTGTTGTGTTTTTGGGTTTGAGGTTATGAGTTGCGATTACTGTGGACGGTTCAGTTTCCGAGTTATTAAGAAAAAATTCGTGTTTGGAATTTGAAAAAAAAATACGCGTTAATACGAATGGCGCTATGTAAATCGCGTTGCGAAAGTCAGAATCGCGTTGCGAAAGTCAGTATCTCGTTGCGATTTTGTATTATCGCATTGCGATAGTAAGTATCGCATTGCGATTTTCCCAATTCGCGTTGCGATTTACTTATTCGCATTGCGATTTACTTATTCGCATTGCGAATTGGGAAAATCGCAACGACACTGTATACCATCGCAACGCGATTTCCAACTATCGCAACGCGAAATGCAACGCGAATTTGCGATAATGGAGATCGCGTTGCGAATTAGCGATCGCATTACGATTTTGTTGGTCATTTTGGCAAATCCGAAAAAAGTTGGTTAAAATCGTAAATTATATGGGATTTTGGTCACTGAGGTTATTTTCTCTCTTTTAAATATGCAAAAACGATCAATGTCTATTTGAGCTTGCTACCGAATCTTTATACATATATAATTGCTTGCTTGTCTTTGAGTATAATAGTTAATGTAGAATAAAGAGAGAGGTTTTGTTTTGATGTGTTTTCCCCTCCATTTCCCACTCTTTGCTTCAAAGGCTGAATATATATCCAAATGGGACATAATTGGACTAGGAAATGAACTGATGGTCCAAATGCCTTATAATATACAACTTTTTTTGGATTTACGAAAATGACCAACAAATTTGCAATGCGAACTCCAACTTCGCAACTCAGTTTTGAAATTCGCAACGCGAATTTGTAAATCGCAATACAGAAGTCAAATTCGCAACACAGAAGTCAAATTCACAACACACAATTGAAATTCGCGTTGCGAATTTCACTTTCGCAACACGCACACCTTTCGCAACACGCACACTTTGCTGCCTTTCGCAAAACAATCCCTTCCAAAACTTCCCAATAAATCTTCCATCTCGGTCATTGACTATGCTCTGAGGAATGCCCCAATTTTTCACCACATGTTTGAACACCAACCTAGCAATCTCTTCCGCCGAACAATACTTCGGTGCTGGTACAAAAGTGGCATACTTCGAGAACCTATCCACTACCACCAGAATTGATCCAAGATCTCCTTCTCGACCACCCCCGGAGGAGGAGCCAAGGTTCCGGAGGAGAAGATTTTAGTGACGGTTCGGATTGCTTGCGATTGCGTGAATGACCATACCATCGTTTTCAAGAACCTGAACCACGAACGCCCAGCTAATCAGTACAGCTACGGTATCTTATCTCACACATTATTGTAAAATCTGATCGGCTGCTTAGAAAGAGGGAACAATTCTTTCATCATTGTTTTTCTAATTTTGGATAAATCAACTTAAATGTGGCAGAACGAAGATGGTGCTAAGGATGTTGTATTATCTGCTCCAAGACTTTTGGATGATCCTGAGGTACATTTAAATGAATCCTTTTTTTATATTTCATAGTTTTCCATTCTTTGAAAAACTATAGCGAGGTACCATTGTGGAAAAACTTGTTGAAGAAGTGGTCAAGGAAGCCAACATTTGTGACACTTAATTGGCATTTGTGAAGGTAATTTCATAATTATGAGATGTAATTAATTATTTATATCGTTGGTTAAAATGACATACGCTTCATTAATCATGAATATTTTATACTTAATTCTGCAGAACAAAGGCAGGTGGGAGAAACAGCTTTGAATGATAAAAGCTCAAGGTCACATTTGCAGCATTATTCTTCAACATCCTCTTTAATATCCAAGTCAAAATCTGGTTCCTTCTGGAAATAAAACATACAGAAAATTAACTATCTTGTACAAGGAAGCAGAAAAGAACACACGAAGTAACAGTGAAATAACATGTTTAGAACAGGAAAATCAAAACCTCAGTTGCAGGATCAAACATATTCTACAACGGCAAACACTCACTGAGCTGTCCAATAGGATCAAGGGGTATAGTAGACTTGATTGGTGGTAGAACTGGTGTCGGATATGCACCCTGGCCATTGAAAGGTCTGTAACAGTCTTTTTATCTTTTATCTTTAGTGGCAACTGCAAAATGAAAAAAGATATACGGGCTTAAAAACACCCACAACAATACTATAAGAATGACACGATGACCACAATGTTGATAATTCTTAATGCTTTCAAGTTGTGTACCTGAGCCTTGAGAGCTGCAGCAGTTTCTGTTCCAACATCAACAGTATCTTGAACAACCTAATATTAAAAAGGGTCAGGCAAAATTAGTCTTTCATTATCAATAGCCCATCAATCTGGATGTGTTAATGATGGGAGGAATTAATACAAAAATTTGGACATCCCAAGACTTCTTGCATTTTGTTGATTTTTAGTTCAATATAGAAAGAATATAGAAGGAAATTTCAATATCTAAGGATCTGAATATAAAACCAATTATTTCTCCCTATAGAAAATGCACGGGGTGTCATATAATCAGATTGCAGAAAAAAGTTTGATAACAACCTTATTAGCCCTGTCAATGGCTTGATCAGTCTCATCCATCATCTGGTTTCCTCTATCCTTTAGCTGTTGATTTGTCATAGCTGCAGAATATACAGGTTGTCTCAGAAGAAGTTCAAAATTGAAGAAAAATACGATACCTACAAATCATTTCCAGCACATTCCAACAAAATCCCAAGAATCAATGTAAAGGTCTCAGAATTGGATCGGGCAGAATGGTAGACCAAAGCTTCATAGTAAGATCATTTCTGGAAATTCATGCTGCCATACTAACAGAATATATTACCCACTAGATACAGCTCTGATCAACGTTCGAATAGTTCTTCATAGCAAAGTTCAAACTGAGAATTACTGGCACATCTTACAGCCACTACCATTAGACAATCACTCTATAATAAACGAGAAACTGAGAATTGTTATGGCATGCGAATAGTAGAAGAAAGCTTCATAGTAAGATCATTTCTGGAAATTCATGCTGCCATACTAACAGAATATATTAGCCACTAGATACAGCTCTGATCAACGTTCGAATAATTCTTCATAGCAAAGTTCACTCTGAGAATTACTGGCACATCTTACAGCCACTACCATTAGAAAATCACTCTAAATAAACGAGAAACTGAGAATTGTTATGGCATGTGAATATACTGTGATATTACCAGGCTGGTTCCTCAATATCGAGAATAGAGTGAAAAACAAGAAGCAAAGACCAAGATTGATCCCAACAGAAGTTAAAAGAGCTGAAAGAATCATCTTTACAAAGACAGCTTTGATATACCACCCTCTCTAAGATTATTGAACACAACAACTCAATTGCAGTCCTCGACTGCCCAAACCAAATTCCCTGATTCAAAATTTAGAAAATTGTGTCAAAAATCTCAAAACCCAACAACACAAAAATCAAATCAAAATCCCTAAATAGTTTCCCAATTCTAGAATAGTAAACAAGAAAACAAACACACACCTTTGAAGCTTCGCGACCAATGTAAAGCGTCATCTTGTTGTCGTATTACCAAAGAAGAAAAAGACTTGGAAAAGTCGGGGAATGAAGAAATTTAACAAGGCAAAGGAGAAAAAGTCCTCCGAGTTTGGGGGTTGCAAGATGAGCAATGGCTGAAGAAGTCTCACTCGGTAGAACAAAATCGCACATCTAGGGGGAAAGCATAAACAAAACGGTATTTAAAACAGAACGCAATAAGACACGAACAGCAGAGCTTTGACACTGAGGAGGCTTAGAACGTTTGCTTTTTGCTGATGGATCTAAATCTAATCCACAAAGCAGGGGATATCCTTAATTAGGCCAAACACCTTGTGTAATATAGCCCACAGCATCACCACTAATTCCAACATTATTGACACTGAAATGGACGTTTGGTGAGTTCCCAAAGACATAGGAGGAACCATCTCCGTGTACGGTAACAGTGGGGGACACACTTGCCGGCCGCCGAAGATTATTACCAGTAATAATTGTTTGCGGTGAAGTCATGTGATTCTGAACAAGTTGATTCAGACCACATGCGAAGAAGACTCCGGCAAGTATACCCTCAGCCAACTTCACCTAATATAATAGGGAGTCATAATTATTACTCTTTTTCTATGTGTATAAGGTTACAAATATGCATCCCAAAATTCCTACCTCATTTCTCAAGGCTACGACATCTGACCTGAGCACTCGATTGCAAGTTCCAGCATCACGACATAGTTTATCAGCATTTGTAAGCCTCTTAAATAGGGAATCACTTTCTCCTCTCAATTGTTTAGCCTTTTACAAAGAATAAAATAAATTGTTAAGGACTGTGCTTCTATAAGGTTTAAAATTGATACTAGTAGTAAATACATAATAACCTGGAATTCAAGATCAGCGAGATGCTCTCGCTTTCTTTTCCTTGATCGCCTGGCAGACTCCCTATTAGAGAGAATCCTGCGGGAAATACTTCCTGCTGAATTCCTCGAGGGCCAACTCTGAGGCGCTCCGCTTCATAATCTTTATCTTATCAATTAATTATTAAACGTATGTTGATTCATTAGAGACTGCCACTGATCTTAATAGACAAACGAAAAGTTGGTGCTTTAGCTCAACTGATAAACATCATGCATACACCACCGCCGCCATACTTTTTCAGCGCACTGAAATGAAAACACAAAGAAAGCATCCGAAGAAAATAACGTACATCCGACACACTGTAATGAAAACAGATCTGAAGAAAACAACACAAATACGTCATAATGAAATAAAAACACTGAAACAAGATAACGCAAAACAGGGATTATTTGAAGCGATAAATCGACCGCATGCCCCATTTTATAAGCATCGTGAATTTATCACAAGCCCATACATTAGGATAAAATTACAACATAAAGGCATAAAGAAAACATGAACAACAAAACTTCGTGCATAACACAGAAATGTTTATAAAACCTTATAATGATTTTAGTTTGTCTGGGTTTAGGGAAACTTACAATTTGGTGTAATCATCCATAGTTGGTTGTCTCCAACAAACCATTCCCGTGCAGCAACAGTGATGCTGCTATTGCCTGGTAAAGTAGCAAGATTGAGGCCAAAGTTATTAGCCAGACGTATGGCTTTCAAGCCATCGCTGCCTACACTTGGCGCATTCCATAATACAGACTCGTCCAGAAGGTCTGATTGGCAAGGTACCAGTTGGACCTACGGATCAAAATTCCATAATTTTTAAGTAAAGATTTAAGGCTAATGAATTCCAAACGTGTTTTTTCTATAGCAGGAGAAGATGCTCCCATGGGGATGTTTAAGGGCTTCAGCAGTGGCTTTATTAGTCAAAGCAAAAATCTCTTCTCCATGAAAGGAACTATAAAGAAAAACTCAAGTGGCCCATATACCTCCATCCTCCGAGAGCATTTGAAAATTGGTGATCCAGGTTTGGCCATAAAATCACCCTCTTGACCACCAATAACATAATGACTATCTTTAAACACAACACATGCCCTAAATTGATGACATTCAAAAGATAAAGTGTATGTGAGAGAATATATAAGGAATACACAACTGAAAATAAGTTGCAATTTTTCTTGGCTATTAAAGAACAAATAGAAGCCTATAAGATATGACTTATGCAGTCATTCTTGATCGAGGATGATACTTCCAAGTTCCAGACATTAAATGTTCCAATCAAACAGAATTTACATTGTCTTCCTTTTCCAATATTGGGTAAGGTTTCCATGTTCATCCGGTAAGAATATTTGCTTAAAGATATAAAGAAATAAACGTAAGAGACTATTCATTTTTCTTGCAGAATCCATGTCCGACAGTTATCTACAAAACACATTCTCGGGCATGGATTAAATGTGAACAACCATCCAAAAACTTTAAAAAGAAACATATATGATATAGACACGTACCTACATTCAATGCTCAAACTGGAGTATGAATCAAATGGGATATCAGCTACTGAAGATTTAAACCAAAATTTTCAAATGCTAAAACACAATAATAGTGCATAATTGCAGTAAGTGCGTTGTCAAAACAACAATTGTCTCAATTAGCTCTATGTATCATTTGATTAACTGCAAAAACTAAACATGCAGACAAATATCCATTCAGTTTTTTCCTACAAAAACGTAAACAACTATAAATAGTCTACAAAAGATGCAATGAAATCATAACCAAAATGTAAAACACCCAAACAGCACAAAAAGCAAAATCTTCCAACTTAATGCCGTAGACTACAAATATTAGATAAAACACTTAGACAAACCTATGAGGTCCTCCACGTGGAATGGGTACTTCACTCCTCCATTCTGTTTCCAATGCTTTCCCATCCTTTACAGCAAGGCTCCAATGCTCTAATCCGGGTGTGTGCCTATTCTCCTTGCTTCCACCCATCACATGAAGACTACCTCTCCAAAGCTGAGTGGATGGGGCATACCTGAAAATTCTCAGGGCCATATGAACTCAAGAACTCAGAACTCAAGATTCAAATGTTTTAACGAAATTTGATTCAAAACGAAACGAAAAACCAGATTTTATCCAGCAGCGATTAAACCAAAAACGTCAAAAATTTTGATAAAAAAATTTGTTTTTTTCTAAGGTTTTGCCTAAGGTTTAACGAGGAAAATGGAGAGAGGAAAAATACCCATTTTCGGGGATTACAGTTTTGAAGGAAACAGAAGCATTGCAAAAGGAAAGGGAAAGCAAAGGAGCGAGCACCTTAGATTTTGTTTCCTATCTCTATCCGCTTCCGTATCCCAGCTCTGAAGGCAAAGATGAGGAAAAATGTGTTATATTTTGTATGGGAGTGTAATCCCACATCGTTGTAGCAAGTAGAAAACAAAAGAAAGAAGAATTACCTGTTACTGCAACTGACTTTTGACTACATCAAGCGGGGTAGTGATAACCGGAGCAGAAGACCCAGCAAGAGCATCCGCCGTAGCATGGACAATCACCCGTTCATCACTTATACACTCTGGTGGAATCTCAATCAAACCCCTTTTTACTGCCTCATAAGTTGCGAAATGAACAGTCGTATACAGCGAATTCATGAGCAATGTCGTCCTGTAAGAAGCATAAAACGGCCGAAAACCTTCCTCTTTCAAAACCTTTTTAACACAATCAAACACACCTTCATAAGCATCACTCTTTCCATTTCCAGCTTATTTTCTGTAATCCCTAATTGATCCAAACAGAACCTAAAACACAACTAAAAAAGACGTAATTCAGCAGTATGACTGCTTCAAAGAACAAATCAAAACGGCAAAACCACATATATATAACGAAAAACACGAACTAAAGGCCTTCATACACATCAGACAGAAAACCTAACAAATTAGATGAAGCAGATCAACAATGAAATGTGCAGGAAAGACGCTAGATACCTTGTATTGAGAATTGAGCTCTTCTTGAGTTCAGGGATTTCTCCCTTTTTCGTCGTCGAGAAGTACTTAGAATCGTGCCCGCTCATATCTCACTCTCTGAGACCTCTTGACAATGTTTCTGATTGGAGTCGACGAAGAAGAAAAGGTACAAAGAAAGTGGTGAACAATTGCGTGAAATAGAGAGGGCGAGTGAATGAAGAGCGAGACTTCAGCGTTTTCACTATCAAGCTGCAGTAACAGAGAATCCCACATCAGGTGGGAAAGCACAAATGAATGGTATTTAATATAGAAGGCAATAATAGTTAAATTGAGCCGCCAGGCCTCTCTTGGGCTTTGGACGTTGGGCATGGGCATGGATCCTTGGTACACTCCACGCAGTGAGGAAGAGACTAGGGGTGGTGGGCGGGCATTTTGGTCGGGTCTAGGGTCTAGGGCTCGGGGTCTCAGGTCTAGGGTCTAGGGTTTAGGTTGAAGGCAAAACAGACTATCGCAACGCGAAATGGAAATCGCAATGCGAAATGAAAATCGCAACGAGAAAATCGCAATGCGATTTTCATTTCGCATTGCGATTTTCTCGTTGCGATAACCATTTTCGCGTTGCGATAGTCAAATGAATGTCTAATAAGTGATGACAACTGAACAGATCATAGCAATGTTCAAACTCTAGTTACTAATACATGCCTAACTGAAAATGTTAAAAGTGCACACATAAAATACACATAATGCAAGTTTTGTTAACATATATACTCCTTTTGGTTTGAAAATGTTTGGTTAAGTACCTAGAATTCAATAATAATTGTTAAAAGTTTATGCATGTGTTAATCCTCGTTGCCTTTTTCATTTCGCATTGCGATTCTATCGTTGCGATTTGCATTTCGCATTGCGATGGTCAAATGATTGCCTTTCGCAACGCGATTCTGACTTTCGCAACGAGATAATACAGAATCGCAATGCGAGTTTCAAAGTTCGCAACAGGTTTTAGTTTCGCAAGCCAAATTTTGAGTGTATATATATATACGCAGCAGCAACAACTCATAACCTAAATCCCTAAATCGCAACTCATTCCATCTCCATCTATCACTCTCTCCGGCGACATTCGTTCAAATATCCAACGACATCCTTCCCCATCCGGCAACAGGTCTTAGTTTCGCATCTCGTTTGTTTAGTTACAACCATGAAATCATCTAATGTTGATCATGTTTGGATAGATTTGTGTTTTGGAGGGTCATGGGAGAATGTTCATGGTGTTTTACAATATATGCCTTTACCCATGAATCTTCAACTAAAACTGTCATTAAAGAAGTTAACTTATGAAACCCTAATGTTACGTGTTTCAAAGAAATTGAATTTAGAGCCCCTAAGTGGATTTAGGCTATCTTATCAGAGAAATGGTAAAGTTTATTTGTTAACCGACAATGAAGATGTTGAACGATTCATTGCTTATATTAATGTTTCAAGTGATGATGTTACATTGTATGTTGTTGAACCTAGAAGTAGTATTGTTGGGTCAGTAGCGGGTAGTAATCAACTAAGTGGGTCAAAAAACCCACAGCCTTTCTCTAATCCAAATCCAAATCAACTTTCAGCACCAAATTCCGGTTTTCGTATTGACCAATTAGACGATGATGAGCCAAGAGAAAAAATTGTGAGTACTAGTCAGTATTCGAAATTTGATCTTGGTCAATACCCGAACTTTGATAGTGGTCAATACACGGATTTTGATGATGTTTCAGAAGAAGAAACAGACCCTGCGTGTAATGATTTTGATATTGGTCAATACCCGAATTTTGATGATGAAACACCCGTTGCCGAGGAAGATGTTGTTGATGATAATGAGGAGGAAGTTACGACTGTGAATGAACATGTTGAACATCCATTCTGTAATTCATATAACCCTGAAGAAGAAAAAGAAGAAGAAAAAGTCCCCGAAGAAAAGAAAATGCCACGGGAGTATAACTGGAATATGCCAGAATTACTTCAGTTACCGGAAGAAGAGTTGGCAAAGAAAGCAGTTGATTGTTACACAAAAGTTATTCGTATCAAGAAAGATGATTGTTTTGATACAAAGGAAGACTTGAAGATAGCTTTGTATACGAAATGTGTGGAAGATGGCTATCAACTAAAAGTTAACAAATCAAGCAAAGATCGTTTCGAAACAAGGTGTACGATTGACAAAAACTGTACGTGGCGTATGATTGCAAAGAGGATAAAAGATTGCGCAATGTTTCAAGTTAGGACTTTTATTGATAAACATACATGTTCAAGAACCCAAGTTTTTCCTCACCATAGACAGGCAAACAAAAAGGTGTTGGGTGGTTTTCTAGCTGAGTTAATGTTTTTCACAGCACTTATCACCGGAAAATTCACTTCCCCATGCTCCACCTCCGCAAAGCCACTTTCATCATCACCAACTAAAAGGAAAACAAGTTAAAAATTAGAGCTTTCCAAGTAAGAACCTAGAAAACCAAATGCCCAAAACGATCACACAAGAAGAAATGAAAGGAAATAGAATTGTAACCTTTTTTTCCCGCTTTTCATCTGCTTATAAATCAAAAAGAGAAATACATCTCACATGTAAAGTGGGAGGTTGCTTAGCGTAATAACATTGTGGGACAGCGAACTCTGGATCACCCTTAGCCGGCTCACCAGACCATGGAGAGCCAAAGGTCTTGTAAAGATTTTCTGATGAATTCAAATTTAACCCAAGTTTTGTTAGATCAATTCCAAGAGCAATAGACGTCAGATCAGGATCGCACATCCTTAGCACACTTTACAAACCAAGTAATCCAAATGGATCAGGATTAGACTGTGTAGACTGCAGCCTGCATCGATTTCATCCAAGGTTCCCTAAATGACTGACTGACAGCTGACATCTGTTGCAGACGAAAGTGTGATTGGTTTTGCTGCTGCTGATATTGCTGGATAAGCTGGTCATAACCCATACGAGAAACCGAATTTGAGGAATTTAGAGGTCTTAGACCAATCCCAGGTGGTTCACTGGTCTGAAATAAAAATTAAAGAGTGTTTTGAATAATTCTATGTAACATCCACCAAATAAGAGAAAACATTGATGGAGAGATCAATGCATCTATGAGTGTCCAACATAGGAACTCAAACCAATTTCTTCAACTTTCAAAGGATCCTTCATTTTGCATGTTGTTACAAGAAATAAGGGATTCTTTGGGTTTGACCAACAATGAGTCTCAATTCAATCATGCTACCGAAACACTTTCTGAATTTGATTATGAATCTGTGTCCCATGTACCAATAGAGAAAGATAACATATATTTTCCTTGTAAAAAAGTATTTAACAATAATGTTTGTTTGCAACATGGAGATTAAACTACCATTTCATGCTCTAAACAACAACTTTCAGAGGCCAGCTTTAGACAATGCTTTTAAAGCTTCAGAAAGCTCCTCTGGCGTTGCTCCACCTCTAATACTGCTGATCTAGGAACTGTTAACGATGTCGTTTCTCTAGTCTGTTGTTCGGAGCAATGCTTCAGAATCGTTTGTCACCACTTCCTTCATGATCAATGTCTTATGAGCCCCGGCTATCAGTTCCTTGTAATCTGAGTCTCCAGTTTCACTGATGACCACACATATGTTGGCGACATTCAGTCTGTAACGCACAAAAAGATACCTAGTAATTAGAATGAACTGGTTAATCCAATCCAGCCCTGGTACAGTGAGGACCACGCAAAAAGTAAATAACAGTGATCAGTCAACTACACATGAAACCAACTTAACAAAATCAACAATGGAGTTGTTGAGAATTGATTAAATTTATCATGCATGAAAGATCTTATAAAAGAAAGCTTCTTACTTGATGAACTAAAACATTTTGATATCACTTGTCTTGAGATTTAGATGGACTCATTTTACATGTTACAACTATGTCCATATTCATCTTTGATTGCCTCATTATTTAAAGCATTTAAAGCTATAATACTCAGACACAACTAACCAGTACGTCGACGTGGTCATTTTTTCTATGTTTCCCCATCTTTAAGAGAAACAAACAGCCAGAATGACATTGACTTAAACACCAAGGGTGTTTCAGTTGGTTTCTAGAATCAAAATCCATCTTAATATAAAGAATCGGTCTGCATAAGTGTATAAAACTCTACCTGAGTGCCTGTGCGCGAGATGCAAGGAGAGAAACAACTTGTATTCTACTCGAGTTCGTGCAATACATTGGATGGCAACGAAGACCTCACATCCTAAGCTTCTTCCTCAAATCATCCACTTTCTTTACCTGTAAAAGCAGTCACCATAAAATTCAAACAAGGAATACTATTAATTCTTCATCAATGCAAGATTGCAAGGCATATACAATTTATCCGACTTCCTAAACAAAACAAAACAAAAAATGTTGCAATTGATGGTGCTCCAGAAACTAACAACATTATTTTACATTAGCATTCAGAGAAAAGGACGTTATGCCACAAATTAAAGCTATTCAAGAACTTGAAATTTCAAAAATCCTATTTACAGCTATTCAATTAAAAATAGAAATTCAAACTCACCCACAGACAGCAGTAAGCAGATGAGAATATTTATATACTTATAAACCGCAGAAAAAGGAAAGAAAAGTAAACTGACAAAATTCCATTTGCTCTTCCATTTTTCATAGGTAACAGGCGTAGAATGAAACGAAGCAACGAGGGTAGCAGCAAGCCAGCAACTGTAGTGGATGGTTTTGAAGGTGACGAAGCTGTAAGCAATGAATTCTTGAGTAGTAACAAGTTTGGACATTTGGGTATCTGCATAAGCGATGAAATCAAGACAAAACCCACTCTTTTCACGAATCGATACAGAGGGAGCTTTGGGTGGTAAAAAGAAAAGAATTTGCATCTACCAAGAAGAAAGTAAGGATTTTTGTAAGTCCAAGAAGAAAGGTGTGTAAAGTAAATTGAAATATTCAGGAATGAAAAAACAATGACAATAAATACAAATATAAAAGCAAGTCCAAAAATTGGTTCATAGATTGAACCATCTACGACACTGTCCTCGAATCAGAATACTATAATTTGACAACCTCATATTCAGCCATTTCAAAGAATCCTAGAAAACACAACACCTCTATCAAATCATGGGATACCAGAAACAACACATGACCCGCGAAGAAGAAGAAGCAGAGAAACTGTGAAACCAACAAAAATCGGAAAATCCTGAAAAATCGAGAAGATGGTTATGGTGTAGAAGAAAAGGAGGAATACCAAGATAAGGAAATGGTTAAAGGAGTCGAATAATTGGAAGAAGGAACGATGTGAAGTTGATGGGAAATAAGAGTTGGGGATTGGAGAGTGGAAGAGAAAGGGAATACTGCACTGTAATTACGGTTCCTCTGCGTTAGTTTTCCATGTGAAGAGCAAATCCCACATCCCTTATAAAAGGAGAAAGCGAATGGTTTATAAACTAAAAAGCCAACAATATATAATATAGGCCTTTGGCCCATGTTTTGTGGCAGCAGCAAGTTTGGGTGGGCTTGTGGCTGCCTTTAAATCTTCAGTGTGTAGGAAGATAATAAGGGTGGTGGGCGGGCTTACTTCCGGGGTCCGGGGTCCGGGGTCCGGGGTCCGGGGTCCGGGGTCCGGGGTCCGGGGTCCGGGGTCCGGGGTCCGGGGTCCGGGGTCCGGGGTCCGGGGTCCGGGGTCCGGGGTCCGGGGTCTGGGGTTCAGGGTCTGGGTCTGGGGTTCAGGGTCTGGGTTTCAGGTTCAGGGTTCAGGGTTCAGGGTTAAGGGCTCGGGGGGGCTCGCTCGGGCTCGGGGCTCGGGGCTCGGGGCTCGGGCTCGGGGCTCGGGCTCGGGGCTCGGGGCTCGGGCTCGGGCTCGGGGCTCGGGCTCGGGGCTCGGGGCTCGGGGCTCGGGGCTCGGGCTCGGGGCTCGGGGCTCGGGGCTCGGGGCTCGGGCTCGGGGCTCGGGCTCGGGCTCGGGGCTCGGGGCTCGGGTCCGGGGCTCGGGGTCCAGGGGGTCCAGGGTCCAGGGTCCGGGGTCCAGGTCGGGGTCCAGGGTCCAGGGTCCAGGGTCCAGGGTCCAGGGTCCAGGGTCCAGGGTCCAGGGTCCAGGGTCCAGGGTCCAGGGTCCAGGGTCCAGGGTCCAGGGTCCAGGGTCCAGGGTCCAGGGTCCAGGGTCCAGGGTCCAGGGTCCAGGGTCCAGGGTCCAGGGTCCAGGGTCCAGGGTCCAGGGTCCAGGGTCCAGGGTCCAGGGTCCAGGGTCCAGGGTCCAGGGTCCAGGGTCCAGGGTCCAGGGTCCAGGGTCCAGGGTCCAGGGTCCAGGGTCCAGGGTCCAGGGTCCAGGGTCCAGGGTCCAGGGTCCAGGGTCCAGGGTCCAGGGTCCAGGGTCCAGGGTCCAGGGTCCAGGGTCCAGGGTCCAGGGTCCAGGGTCCAGGGTCCAGGGTCCAGGGTCCAGGGTCCAGGGTCCAGGGTCCAGGGTCCAGGGTCCAGGGTCCAGGGTCCAGGGTCCAGGGTCCAGGGTCCAGGGTCCAGGGTCCAGGGTCCAGGGTCCAGGTCCAGGGTCCAGGGTCCAGGGTCCAGGGTCCAGGGTCCAGGGTCCAGGGTCCAGGGTCCAGGGTCCAGGGTCCAGGGTCCAGGGTCCAGGGTCCAGGGTCCAGGGTCCAGGGTCCAGGGTCCAGGGTCCAGGGTCCAGGGTCCAGGTCCAGGGTCCAGGGTCCAGGGTCCAGGGTCCAGGGTCCAGGGTCCAGGTCCAGGGTCCAGGGTCCAGGGTCCAGGGTCCAGGGTCCAGGGTCCAGGGTCCAGGGTCCAGGGTCCAGGTCCAGGGTCCAGGGTCCAGGGTCCAGGGTCCAGGGTCCAGGGTCCAGGGTCCAGGGTCCAGGGTCCAGGGTCCAGGGTCCAGGGTCCAGGGTCCAGGGTCCAGGGTCCAGGGTCCAGGGTCCAGGGTCCAGGGTCCAGGGTCCAGGGTCCAGGGTCCAGGGTCCAGGGTCCAGGGTCCAGGGTCCAGGGTCCAGGGTCCAGGGTCCAGGGTCCAGGGTCCAGGGTCCAGGGTCCAGGGTCCAGGGTCCAGGGTCCAGGGTCCAGGGTCCAGGGTCCAGGGTCCAGGGTCCAGGGTCCAGGGTCCAGGGTCCAGGGTCCAGGGTCCAGGGTCCAGGGTCCAGGGTCCAGGGTCCAGGGTCCAGGGTCCAGGTCCAGGGTCCAGGGTCCAGGGTCCAGGGTCCAGGGTCCAGGGTCCAGGGTCCAGGGTCCAGGGTCCAGGGTCCAGGTCCAGGGTCCAGGGTCCAGGGTCCAGGGTCCAGGTCCAGGTCCAGGGTCCAGGGTCCAGGGTCCAGGGTCCAGGGTCCAGGGTCCAGGGTCCAGGGTCCAGGGTCCAGGGTCCAGGGTCCAGGGTCCAGGGTCCAGGGTCCAGGGTCCAGGGTCCAGGGTCCAGGGTCCAGGGTCCAGGGTCCAGGGTCCAGGGTCCAGGGTCCAGGGTCCAGGGTCCAGGGTCCAGGGTCCAGGGTCCAGGGTCCAGGGTCCAGGGTCCAGGGTCCAGGTCCAGGTCCAGGGTCCAGGTCCAGGGTCCAGGGTCCAGGGTCCAGGGTCCAGGGTCCAGGTCCAGGGTCCAGGGTCCAGGGTCCAGGGTCCAGGGTCCAGGGTCCAGGGTCCAGGGTCCAGGGTCCAGGGTCCAGGGTCCAGGGTCCAGGGTCCAGGGTCCAGGGTCCAGGGTCCAGGGTCCAGGGTCCAGGGTCCAGGGTCCAGGGTCCAGGGTCCAGGGTCCAGGGTCCAGGGTCCAGGGTCCAGGGTCCAGGGTCCAGGGTCCAGGGTCCAGGGTCCAGGGTCCAGGGTCCAGGGTCCAGGGTCCAGGGTCCAGGGTCCAGGGTCCAGGGTCCAGGGTCCAGGGTCCAGGGTCCAGGGTCCAGGTCCAGGGTCCAGGGTCCAGGGTCCAGGGTCCAGGGTCCAGGGTCCAGGGTCCAGGGTCCAGGGTCCAGGGTCCAGGGTCCAGGGTCCAGGGTCCAGGGTCCAGGTCCAGGGTCCAGGGTCCAGGGTCCAGGGTCCAGGGTCCAGGGTCCAGGGTCCAGGGTCCAGGGTCCAGGGTCCAGGGTCCAGGGTCCAGGGTCCAGGTCCAGTCCAGGGTCCAGGGTCCAGGGTCCAGGGTCCAGGGTCCAGGGTCCAGGGTCCAGGGTCCAGGGTCCAGGGTCCAGGGTCCAGGGTCCAGGGTCCAGGGTCCAGGGTCCAGGGTCCAGGGTCCAGGGTCCAGGGTCCAGGGTCCAGGGTCCAGGGTCCAGGTCCAGGGTCCAGGGTCCAGGGTCCAGGTCCAGGGTCCAGGGTCCAGGGTCCAGGGTCCAGGTCCAGGGTCCAGGGTCCAGGGTCCAGGGTCCAGGGTCCAGGGTCCAGGGTCCAGGGTCCAGGGTCCAGGGTCCAGGGTCCAGGGTCCAGGGTCCAGGGTCCAGGGTCCAGGGTCCAGGGTCCAGGGTCCAGGGTCCAGGGTCCAGGGTCCAGGTCCAGGGTCCAGGTCCAGGGTCCAGGGTCCAGGGTCCAGGGTCCAGGGTCCAGGGTCCAGGGTCCAGGGTCCAGGGTCCAGGGTCCAGGGTCCAGGGTCCAGGGTCCAGGGTCCAGGGTCCAGGGTCCAGGGTCCAGGGTCCAGGGTCCAGGGTCCAGGGTCCAGGGTCCAGGGTCCAGGGTCCAGGGTCCAGGGTCCAGGGTCCAGGGTCCAGGTCCAGGGTCCAGGGTCCAGGGTCCAGGGTCCAGGGTCCAGGGTCCAGGGTCCAGGGTCCAGGGTCCAGGGTCCAGGGTCCAGGGTCCAGGGTCCAGGGTCCAGGGTCCAGGGTCCAGGGTCCAGGGTCCAGGGTCCAGGTCCAGGGTCCAGGGTCCAGGGTCCAGGGTCCAGGGTCCAGGGTCCAGGGTCCAGGGTCCAGGGTCCAGGGTCCAGGGTCCAGGGTCCAGGGTCCAGGGTCCAGGGTCCAGGGTCCAGGGTCCAGGGTCCAGGGTCCAGGGTCCAGGGTCCAGGGTCCAGGGTCCAGGGTCCAGGGTCCAGGGTCCAGGGTCCAGGGTCCAGGTCCAGGGTCCAGGGTCCAGGGTCCAGGGTCCAGGGTCCAGGTCCAGGGTCCAGGGTCCAGGGTCCAGGGTCCAGGGTCCAGGGTCCAGGGTCCAGGGTCCAGGGTCCAGGGTCCAGGGTCCAGGGTCCAGGGTCCAGGGTCCAGGGTCCAGGGTCCAGGGTCCAGGGTCCAGGGTCCAGGGTCCAGGGTCCAGGGTCCAGGGTCCAGGGTCCAGGTCCAGGGTCCAGGGTCCAGGGTCCAGGGTCCAGGGTCCAGGGTCCAGGGTCCAGGGTCCAGGGTCCAGGGTCCAGGGTCCAGGGTCCAGGGTCCAGGGTCCAGGGTCCAGGGTCCAGGGTCC